>NC_140595.1:423049348-423649348 GCF_964204655.1 Triturus cristatus
ATCTGTACAACATTTCCCAAGCACATGAAGCAGAGTCACAACAGTATTGTGGGCAAACTTTAGCAGTTTATTTACATGTTTTACACACATCACTGCCTGGACGTGTCTGGAACCATTGCAGGCGAAGGGCTTACTGAAACGGATGTGTTCATTCAGGACATAACACCACCAACCCCTCCAGCCATCACTCCAACTCCCACTGTTAGGAGAGCAAGCATCTTACTGCTACCAGAGTTCAGGAGAGTAAATCACAGAGCAGGGACCCCACAACATCGGAGGCCTGGGAACAAACAGCTCAGAGGGCAAAGATCAGCAGTCCGTACTGAGAATTAGTCAGATGACATGTCGGAGACTGCTCCTGTGTATGATGGGATTGAAAGGTCCATCTCTGTACAGCGCTTACAGACAAAACAGATATAGACTGACAGTAGACAGCTGCAATGTATGTCTAATTCACTGCAGAACTTGGTGAAAGGTACAGGACCTGTGGCTAGCGGCAATGGAGAGGGAGCACAGTGTGCAGAAACAGATGCACAGGCAGTGTCTGACAAGGTTTGATTTATTCAACCGGTCCATCAACTGCTTGTCAGTAGCCACAACAACTCTAGCAAGGCAGACCGTGAACATTCTGACTGACATGGGACACCGCTGTCAGGACATTGCATCTGGGCTCGTGCAAGTACCCACAGCCCTAGAGAACACCAAGACCTACAACCTGTGTCCCCAACCTTCTGCCCCCACCTTAGACCGAAGAGGACTCTAGCCTTGGTGTCACATTTGTTCAGGAGGCATGCAGTACCATGTGTTCACACAAATAAACGTTTAGAACTGATATGTCTAAAGTCCCACTGCCCAAACTTCCTGACCAACCACGCAACTCCAGGGGCCGAAAGAAGTGAAGCACTTTACACTACAAGGAATGAGTAGCCTTTGTTTTTTTGAGCATTAGTTACTTTGTTCATTTTCTACCAATGTTACATCCACAAGGATACAGTTGATCTTTGAGTGAAACAATGTTGTTCCTACCTGAATAAAAGGTGGTTTAATTTATGCACCAAGCATTACCGTCACGTGTGAGGTCTCAATATTTTATTTTCTAAATTATCTTACCTCAAGAGTTGATCACTGTGTTTTGTGCTCATGTACCTTCCTTCTGCACCTGTAGTGGTGGTGATAACTCCTCATCAGAGTATGAATCAGGCTCTACAGTGATGTGTAGATTCCTCATTGCAGTATTGTGCAGTATTGCACAAGTGGCGATTTATCTTGCAGCATCTAGCTAGTCAGTACAATAGTGCCTACCTGTCTTGTAGAGGCAGCCAAAGTGGTACTTCAGGATCTGAAATGTCCTCTCAATGGTTTAGTGTGTTGTCTTGGGCGCCCTCTTGTATTGCCTCACTTATTGTCCTCTGAGTCTGTTACAGTGTGAGTAGCTAGGGAAGCAAGGCATAAGAATTGTCACCTTAAGAGCATGGGAAGGAAAACCATTAGGCCACATTACACACACCCACACACCGTGAAGGCACTGTATTCATTGAGTCTGGGATTCTCTTACATAATAGAAAACCATTACCAATTTCACCCTGTGCCATTCGGTTTTGTATTTCACTGTGGTGGAACATGAATGAGTTGTGGGTGGTGCCTGGGAATCTGGCCACAAGGTCAATTATGATGCAGGAGACCTCGCAATACCTGCACATAGAGTAAGTGTAATGTGTGCCTGTTCCTGTATATGTATTCAGATGCTGAGGGAGGTCATATGGTAATGTGTGTGCCATTTACATAGCCAATGACCTTGGGGAACTGCGCTACCTTGTAGAATATCAATTTGTTTTGCTACAATGATTGGGGCCATGGGGCGAATGATCAATATTGGTTGACGATGCTCACCATAAGGAACCTGCTAAAGAACCGGTAAAAGGCACTTTGTGATCCCCCCCCCCCCACCCCTTCCAATGCTATGTGCACCTTGTTGCAGCACAAAGCTGAGAGGTGTAGGCAACACAATACCTGCACATGTGCTTCAGAGTGTTGGGGCCTGTAGCTGAGGTTTTAACTTAATGATTACAGCAAGTATTATCTGGCTACTCAGTCTGTACCTCTCAATCTCCTCCCCTGTCTGTTCAAACAGGGTGACCTTACCTTAAATATCGTCTCCTGTCTCCTCCTTTTTTGTCTCACTGCCAAAATCCTCCTTGCAAGAATATACCAAGCATCCATTGTGAGCTAGGTGTATTTTTTTGCCTTATTATAGTTTGCACCTGGCTACCACCTGATCTGAATTGATGGTAATTGTATTTCCTAAATGGCCATTTCGTGCCTTGTCACAAATTGAAATTTCCTTTGTACATGCGATTCGCTATTTGGTCATACCTATTTGCGATTTCATATTTAGCGATTTCACAAATGCAATTTCTTCAAGATAGAAATCTCATTTTGCACCACTGTAAATGCCCTTTGTACATACGGAAATAGCATTTTTAATTCCCTAATGGCCTGAAATAGCGATTTTCACAGTTATGAAATACAAAATGCCTCTGTGCATATGGTCCCAAGACATTGGAGTTGTGCAGCATCCTAATGAAATACAAACTTCTTAAACAGTAATACTCACCTATCTCTTGATCAAAAGCTTTCCTGTGCCTCACAGGTTTTGCATGCCGAGGTTTTCACCTGCACCGGGTTACCAGGGCATAGAGTATTGAAGCAGAAGAACCATAAATGTGGTTTGTACATTGACTTGCCTCTGAATGATCCATATCCCAGAAAAGTGTATCTCTATGCTAGAGAAAAAGCTACTTGTTTGAAGAGAAGTTTCAGAGCCTTACAAAATTGAATGTGATTGAGTTCAGCCTGAATGTATATTGTGATACTATTACATAACTTGGGGGCATGAAAAGAAAAAGTAATGTCACATAGAAGGGTATCAGCAGATCATAAAGTACTGTTCAGCGTATCTCTGAAGCAGAGTGTGAATAGTCTCTGGGCTTTGCTGGTAAATTGCTGTGTGGGCAATGCTTGTGAATTTAGACATCACTCTGATTTACTGGTAGTCGGTGCAAGGCTGTGTGTGTCTGGGTGACAACATTGTTAAACTTCAAGGCAGTCAGAATTGTGACCGCCAAGTTCTGAACATGTTGCGAGCCTATCAACGTTTTAGAACAAAGGAAAAAATACAATACATTGCAGTAGTCTAGATGAAAATGGTAGCACTATCTTTCACACTTACATTGGCAGCAAAGGAAGCACTTATGGAGCCTTAGCTAATAGAAAAAACAGGACATAGAATTTGCATTAATCTGCGTTACCAAAGCTAGTTCAACGTCTATGAAGAAACACATTTTAGCAGAAACTACTGGTGTGGAAGGCCTTCCTAATTCAACAGGCTACCCGTTTGGAGTGTAAGTGATTGACAAAGGGCTGAAAGCCAGAAGTTCTGTTTTATCCCCATTCTATTTCAAAGCATTTGTACACAACCATTGGGCCAATGAAACCATATAGGCATGAAAAACCCAGCCACAGTCTCATTGATCAGTGACTACAATTTGTGTGTTGTCTGTGTATGACATTGTGGAAAGGCCAACACTGCAGCTTCCTATTTAAAGGAGAACTGTATAAATTGAACAATGTGTGACTCAAAAGTAAGTCACAGGAGGAATAAGCCAATATGACATTTGCACATAATCCACTTTTAAATTCACGTACCCTACTATATGGGCAGAAAGATGTATTTAGGTGGTGGCTTATTAATATTTTAAAGGCAGAGTTTACAACCTGTCAAAAGGGTTATTTTGAAAGGTCTAATTTCTGTTTTTTAGGCTGCTGCAGTTCAGCCACAGACGGGAGTCCTGAAGTCAGATTTTCCAGCCCCAATTTGTGGATGACACAATGGATGATTGAGTCCACAGGTGGGATTTAACTTCGAGGCCCAGGATTTATTTTCTATTCTATATACTAATATGCTAGGGTGACTTAGGCAAGTTACTTTGGAGGGAGAGTTCATTTAACCACATTTGAAGAGAAAGCGCATCTATTTTACTCCTGTTTAGCAGTGCTAAAGTGCACATAGATCTAAATCCAGTAAAGCAGATTGGACAAACATTGGGGTTGGGGGGTACACACAGTTAGATATTTCCTGCAGTATTTATTGTGACTTGTAATGTTTGACATCTGCTCATTGTGTTTTGTTTATATTGTTCTCTTTTATAATATCTTTGTGCCATTAAATAAGAATTTATCCAATCTAGACTATTCTTGTGGTACTGGAAAGTCCCCATGTTAATGAGTGCATTTATTCACATGGATACTTGTTATAAGGTGCAATAAAATCTATTTGGTGTAAGCTTTAAGGCAATTGCTGTATCATTACCATCTGTGAGGACTAATAATTTGAGCCTATTGTATATGTATATTATACATATTTACTTTTTAAATGCTTTGCCTCAAATGTGTTAAGCAGTTTGAGGCATTTTACTTATTTCATCAGGCAATAATTAATATTGCTCAATTAACTACTACAAAACCATTGATCATTTCAGTGACGTAAAATGTCACCTCTGGTAACCATCCATCCATCATGAGTGGTGTCTTTTGGCATATAATATGAAGCAATCATATAATGGGTTTGGCTTTATAAATATGGTTTCATTAACTATATTAGGCACAAAGTGTGGTTGATAAATATAAGTTTACTCATATCAGTTTCATTGAATACTGTCATCCTCATTTAAAATTCTTGTGTTAATTTTTGCATGAAGGTAGCTTTTGATCAAGAACAGTCCATTTATTTTTTTACCTATTAATATTGTTTGCCTATTCCAATTTATGATAAGACAATTTGACAATTGGAATAAGTTTCTTTCACTGTATTATTACATAGTGTAAGAAATGATCTTCTTGGTTGAGGAGGGTTGATATTCCACTCAAGCAACAACCACAATCCTTGTCCGGATGAACCACAAAAGTCATGAACTTATCCTCTGCTTAACCCTCTGGTAGCTGGGCACAAATTAAGTCCGGCTTAACTTGAGGCAATTTGTAAAGTATTTATCCATCACACAAACAGTAATAAAGTGAAAACACAACATAAGAAAATATCTCTAACCAATTTAGGGATTGACCTAAATCCAATCAGTGATTGCAGAACAAATGTTTGCAAAGAAATTAAAGATCATTATTGCTGTGGAAGAGTTAACTTCCATATTCACCACCAATATGGTCGATTGTGGGTCTGCCAAATAAATGGTCACACAGCACATCTGCCAACATTCCATTCTCATTTGCTGTAGAATTCAAGGTGCTCTGCTGGTCAAACAGTATGTGAAAGCCCAACATACTTAGTATTACCGACACTGACTGGTAGTGGAAGTCAAGATACAGGATACCAAGGGCGGCAATCTCAGAACACCCCCCACAGTATAGTAATGCAGATGGACTGACATTCTGACGAGCACTACTAATGGAATCAATTACTTTTGCGAAATGAGGGGCCTGGCTACCTTTCTACATACATAAGCATTTGGACAATGCATATGTGGACACTACTGACCACCTACTGCCTTCATTGTGTTACGCTTCATGTTTTCAGTTTACATGCTGGAGTTCCGATTGTGAATGAGCAATCAACATAGTTTTTCATTTTGTTTTTACCTTAGTACATTTTCTGTGCATTCAAGACAGCGGGCACATTTCAGCCTGTCTTCTGACGGATTGCAATTTCTTTTTATCATAGGGATTGTTTTTTTCATATTTCTCTGACTCCAAAGCGAGAGGATTTTTCTTAAAGTGAGTTATGTGACAATCTTGCTGGTGGGAAAGGCTGCAGGTTGTAATTTTTTCTAAATGTATTTAACTGAAAGCGAAACTGTCTATGCTGAATAACACATGCACAATAAATACACATTTGCAGTAGGTAAGCACACTTGGACATTTTTTTCACATTTAAACTAATTTGCACAGGATGTTTTTCTCTTTCCACTGCAGATGCTGTAGTTCTCCAGAAGCCTTCTGTTAGCTTGTGAATAGGCATTCCATATGTATGAGACCACTGATAGTGAGGTTCTTACGGGAGGAGAGGAGATGCCTGGAAATGCAACTTGTGACATGAAACTCAAGATGTGATCAGTTTTATTATTCAAGAACTCTAATCTGTGCTCCTTTGTGAAGACATGAGAAACTACGGGTTTGAACTGATCTGTTTGCTGAGGATTGATTGGTTGGTGGGAATGTGCAATGCAAGATTTGTTGCAAATAACGTTTTGGTAGAATTAGATTAGTGTGTTCTTTAGTCTAGTCTAGAGGAGAGAACTCATCAGAGCCCTTCACTTTCTCACCCAGAGTCTAGGTACATCTGCTGATGTATAGCTGAGAATATTTTCCAGCTTTTTAAATGTTCTATTGCTACTGTGCTAAGGCTTCATGCCTATGCACTTTCATTCTCTTTTCAGAACCTTACCTTGCTTATTGAAGAAATTGTCTTTATATGCCTAAACCCCTAATAATTTAAGTGAGGGATTTCCTTTATGGAACACTCTTGCTGTATTTTGCCTCATTTGTAATTTTTACTTATGTGGTACATTAACTTGTTTTGAAATACTGACTAATGGGCTATTTGACCCTCTAATGATAACTGAAATGTAATATTTTCTAAAAGAATTAATCACATTTCAATTAATTTGTTAATAAAACCCTTTAATGCACACCAGATCTCTCTATTGGTTCTTGTGAAGCCCGAATTGGCCTTCTCTGTGCATGATGTTTGATGTAAATGATTGCTCCTTATCTTTCCTTGTTTACGGACAAAGGTCCATATGACCAATGGCATGGGTTATTTAATGATTATATTTGATGACTGAGATACAAGAATCCCTACTCTGGCACTTATGAATGGTCTTCATACATGCTAGAGACGTGCGTGGAGGTGCTGGTCATCGCCGGAAGGTTTCTGCTGCTGGCTGCTTTTGTCTGGGTCTCCCTCCCGCCGCCGCGTTTGAATCTCCCGCGGCCGCGGCTTGGAGGGGGACCACAACTCCCAGAGACACCTGCTTCAAGGGCGGAAGTCGACGCCCACTGGCCGCGCCTGGCGGCGCTACTAAAGGCAAGGATACCCTCGGTGGAGCGGGGGCTTCATACCTGCTAGAGACGTGCGTGGAGGTGCTGGTCATCGCCGGGAGGTTTCTGCTGCTGGCTGCTTTTGTCTGGGTCTCCCTCCCGCCGCCACGTTTGAATCTCCCACGGCCGCGGCTTGGAGGGGGACCACAACTCCCAGAGACACCTGCTTCAAGGGCGGAAGTCGACGCCCACTGGCCGCGCCTGGCGGCGCTACTAAAGGCAAGGATACCCTCCGCGTCGCGGGTCCGCGTCGCGGGTCCGCGCGCGGGCTGAGCCCGGGCTGAGCCCGGGCTGAGCCCGGGCTGAGCCCGGGCTGAGCCCGGGCTGTCCCCGGGCTGTCCCCGGGCTGTCCCCGGCTGTCCCCGGGCTGTCCCCGGCTGTCTGTGGCTGTCTGTGGCTGTCTGTGGCTGTCTGTGGCTGTCTGTGGCTGTCTGTGGCTGTCTGTGGCTGTCTGTGGCTGTCTGTGGCTGTCTGTGGCTGTCTGTGGCTGTCTGTGGCTGTCTGTGGCTGTCTGTGGCTGTCTGTGGCTGTCTGTGGCTGTCTGTGGCTGTCTGTGGCTGTCTGTGGCCGTCTGTGGCCGTCTGTGGCCGTCTGTGGCCGTCTGTGGCCGTCTGTGGCCGTCTGTGGCCGTCTGTGGCCGTCTGTGGCCGTCTGTGGCCGTCTGTGGCCGTCTGTGGCCGTCTGTGGCCGTCTGTGGCCGTCTGTGGCCGTCTGTGGCCGTCTGTGGCCGTCTGTGGCCGTCTGTGGCCGTCTGTGGCCGTCTGTGGCCGTCTGTGGCCGTCTGTGGCCGTCTGTGGCCGTCTGTGGCCGTCTGTGGCCGTCTGTGGCTGTCTGTGGCTGTCTGGGGCCGTCCGTGGCCGTCCGTGGCCGTCTGTGGCCGTCTGTGGCCGTCTGTGGCCGTCTGTGGCCGTCCGGGGCCGAAGGAGGCCGGGCAGGGCTACCCCCCTAAGTTGTCAACATCTGGACATCGCTAAGGATATTGAAGTAATCAGGGATACTTTTATTGTTGTGGCTTAACGACACCTCGCTGTATGCTGTGGTTTTTGAGGTGTTGTTACGCCAATCAGGTCTGTGTCCGCGTATGTTAAATACGTGTTCCTGTGGTGTGTACTTGGCCTTCTTACCCTGCACATAAAGGTCTTAGGAAAATAGTATCAGCTAATAAGCATTTAAATCTAAGGTGTTTTTTATTATGGTATATAATAATTTTTAATTTGTACCCAATGTTTGTATTGGTGGTATCATTTCATAGTAAGTGTACAACAATAACTACCGTTTAAAATAGCAAAGTTTATTTTATCATTGATTTCTATCTTAGGGCAGCATGTCTAAAACGACTGGGACCCCTCGTTCAACTGTATCTACACTTGATAATTATTTAATCAAAGCTGTAGACAAAATCAACAAGGAACGCAGACTATCCCTAGGTCTGACCAGCAACTGTGGTCCTGAGATTACAAGCCAATTAGTTTCCGTTGAGATCCATTCATCTGATGATAGTCAAGAATCGGCTTCTGCAGTTTCCCCAGCGAGGGTGGGTGTTTGCGTAACTGAGTCCACTCCGGTCCCCCAGGCCGATACTGATTTGCCTATGGATTCTGATATTAGCAAGTCCCCCAATGTTACTGCAGTTTCTACCCCTGTACCTCCCAAAACACATAGAGTGCTAAGATCAGGTTTACACCCTAACAGATATGTTCCACCCAAAAAGGGGGGCCGCAAAAGTAAAAAGAATACGGTCTCTAATGCTGGCTCCCCAGAGCATACCTGTCCAAACAATGGAGATAACCTTACTCGAATGATACTAGCACCAGATCAGCTTGACATGTTAATCGGTATGATTGATAGCAAGTTAGATAAAATTATCATACCGCTTTTAGATAAACTTGAGGCTGTGTCCAGGGAAGTGAACAGATTGGGGGAACTGGTGCAGCTGGGACTTAAATGCCATAATAGCTCCCCACCGATTGCTGTGGTGGGGGAGACTGGGGATTTAATGGGCCAACATGTGCTACAATCCAAAGCCCTATTAAGTACCGGACAAACATGTGTGGGCTCTATTTCTCCCACTCAGCCAACTAGAGGGACTAATCCTAGTAATGACCGGCGGGGGTTTACTGGTAACTTAACACAACGCACTCTTGGGGATATATTTAGTGCTACCCCAGTTAATGGTGCCCCTGCTAATATAGTTACTCATGATACGGGGAACACGAATAGGACTTTAAGAAGAGGGAGGTTTAATGATAGTCGCCTCCCCCAACCTAATCTGCCACCTGATTGCGCACCTTATGTGGCAGTTTTGACCAACGTGCCAGCTATTAGAGAGGATGGGCCCAATCGTTCTGTGGAATCACATGATTCCCTCAAAAATAAAACCGTGGCATGGCTCAATCGTGAATGCGGCTTTCCTGTGGCTTTGGCGGACCAGATTCTGGTAACCACCAGAACCAATTGGATTGGAATGTCCCCCAAAAACATTCCCGGTGATTGTGTAATTATAAATTTTAGTAACCCTCACCTAGCAACGACAGCTCTGATTCGTGCTACGTCCCGTCCCAGCATTGACCAGGGTATCGTACTCCGTCCCCTTGGCTTTTTCTATAGGCGACATATTGAGCACATCCCATTGCATCGGGGGGGAGGGAGAATGCGGGGAGACGAAGGGCTTAGTTTGATAAATACTGAGGTAGCTACTGTTAATCGCTATCAATGCCTGAGTGGGTTGGACCAAAATGATGATTGACAGGAGATGGGCGCTGTCCCAGGTCCAACAGAAGACTCCATATCAATGGTTAGGACGGGCCCTCCCGCCGTTAGTACGGAACCCTTGGGGAACCAAGACTTGTTGTCAAGTGGCCCTAAAATTTGTGTATCAGGGTTGGAGGCGGAAATCCCTGTAGTCTGTCTGCCCCCAGCTGAGGTGGGAGATATACCGGGTCACCCCGTGTTAGATGACGAGACTTTAAATGGTGTCCCTTCTCAACAGGGTAGCAATGGTATAAATTTGGGGACAGGTACCCACGCCTCATTTGATTGTTTCATTGTAAGTTGGAATATTGCTGGGATTCGATCAAAAACAGATAGCCTGGGGTGGTTGGAATTCTTGGATCTTTTTGACATTGTTTGTTTACAGGAAACTTGGTGTACCGATTTTAAAGGTTAGTGGTTTTAACTCATACCAGCTTCCTGCTATTGGCTCCATTTCAGGTAGAGCCAAGGGAGGTCTACTTGTTTTGATTTCAGTTAAAGCCCCTTTATCAGTTATTAAATATGTACAAGTTGGGGCTTACTCCCAGATTTTATGGCTGCTTATAAGAGGAGGCAGGAACATTCTTTTAATTAATTTTTACAATAATTGTTTTAATGACTCCAGGGATCAGCCGGTTAAAGATCTTTCTAAAGCACTGGAAAAGTTGTTTAAGGACTCTAATGAAGTCTTTGATTTGATACTGGTAGGGGTTTTTAATATTACCACCTGCCCTTTCTCTGAGGCCAATGTTTGCGGATTGGTGGACGATCATGAGGACGGGATTCTCCATTTCAAACACAATTATTATGGAGATGCCCTAAATAATTTCCTCGCCTCATATAATATGTACATCATGGATAATGAGAAAAACGCCAAGGGGGATACCTGTCCCACCTTTATAGGCCGGGGAATGAATTCTGTAATAGATTTTATTTGCATTTCCCCGGGCCTTGAGGTTTTGCTTACGGCCCCAAAAGTAATACATATTCTATTAAGTGACCACAACTGCCTGGTAGTAAAGGCTAAGTTGTGGGAAAAGGACGATGTTAGTATCCCGGGCCGTACTATCAATAGTATAGAGGCTGAGCGCCCCAACGGTACTAGACTCAGATGGAAGGGGGATAAGGCAGACATTACGTCTGATTCTATCATAACCAGTTCCCTGGTACATATTACCGCGATTCTTGAAGATAATTTATGTACTCTTCGCTCTATTGAACATTTTATTAGTATTAATGCGGCCATCAACCAAAAACTTACAGGTACCTGTAAACATAAAGAGGACCAACCGCGGGGCTGGTTTAACTCAGCTTGCACCTTGGCCTTGAGGGAGCTGAAATCTGCTCTATCTGTTAAACCCAGAGATAAGGGACTGGTCATAGATCTAAGAGCCAGATATAACGAAACCCTTAAAAAAAAGAAAATGGAACTTCGGCAAGAGGCCTGGGACAATTTGACCAAGGCAGCTGAATTGAATAATTGTTCCCTATTCTGGAAAACTGTCAACTCCCCATTTCTTAAAGACGACAAAATTCCAGAACTAACTTCCTATGTTATGCAGGCTGAATGGATCACGCATTTTTCTAAAATTTTCCAGTCAGATGGTGGACCCCAAGTTTCAGGGAAACAATGGCCGCACATCCCATTAAACTTTACGGTTCAAGAGGTTTTAGATAGTATACGGGACAGTAAGGGGGGGAAAGCACAAGGCCCAGATGGGGTTCCAATTGATGTGTACAAATTGGTCCCAGAAATTTGGGGGCCTTTGCTTGCTAATATTTTTAACGCAGCTGTCAAATGAGATGCCCCCGACATGGGAAGAATCCATTTTAATTCCAATATTCAAGAAAGGCAATCGTGGGGAAGCCAAGAATTATCGACCAATCTCCCTGTTGGACTCTTCTGTTAAAGTTATGAGTCGAGTGCTCATGGTGAGATTGGAGGAATGGGCTGAAGAAAACGGCATTTTAGCCGAGAGCCAGTTTGGCTTCAGGAAGGGCCGCGGAACGATAGAGCAATGTTTAAATTTAGAATTGCTCGTTGGTAAATATACTCTGGCAAAGACTGGCACTATTTACCTCTGCTTTGCGGACCTAAGTAGTGCCTTCGATTTGGTGGACCACGGCATTCTCTGGGATAAGTTGCTAGAAATGGGGGCCCCAGAGGGCATCGTCTTTTTAGCCCGCCTATATACTAAATTAAGAGCCTGTGTCCGTTTTGGGTCACAAGGCGAATGTACACCCATGTTTAAGATTGGGCGTGGAATACGTCAGGGTTGTGTGCTAGCCCCATTGCTTTTTATTTTTTTCATCAATGAGATTGAAACCTTTCTTAAATCTCTGGCAGTGGACGCTCCGAAAATTAATAATGAATATGTTCCCGTGTTACTTTATGCAGATGACGCGGTTTTAATCTCACGTACACCATACGGTCTTCAACAGCTGTTGGATGGTTTTATGCAATTCATTAAAAGCAGAAAGTTAGTTTTAAACAAATCCAAAACCTATGTAATGGAATGTGGCCATAGGATTGGAAAGAAACAACCCTCCTTTTTTATAGAGGGTCAAAAGGTTCAGGTTGTTGATAACTTTTCATATTTGGGGGTTACTTTTTCAAATAAAAACACCTGGGCAAATGAACTTAAGAATGTACGGTCTAAAATGGCCAGGAGTGCCTTTGGTATTTTTACTATGGCTACCAAATTGGGAGACAGGCGGATAAGCGACATGCTGAAAATTTATCAGTCACGGTGTGTCTCAATTGCTCTGTACGGAGCAGGTATATGGGGCTATGCTCCGGCAGGTTCTCTTCAGGTTGAGGAGAACGTATTTTTGAAAAAACTTCTGTGCCTGCCAAGCTCTGTCTCCAATACCTTAGTGCATAATGAATTGGGTATTTGCCATCTCTCCGATTTGTTTCTCCTTAGACCCTTGCTCCTATGGCGCTCCATTTGGATTAAAGAAGATACTTCTTTGTGTAGAGCTATCATTTCTGACTGTCTTACTATGGACCACTTTACTAGGATCCCGTGGTTGAAGTTTGTTATTGATAGCTTTCGGGTGGTCTTTAACATCGACATCCTAGTGGATCATCACGGGGCAGATTTGTTGTCTAAATCTGACCTCAAGAAGTGTTTTTTACAACAGGCTGCTATCGAGAGACATCAGAACAGCTCCAATCTTTCATCTTACACCTTTTATCATGATTTAAATGAAGTTGTGGGCTTTCAATCTTATCTGTCTCAAATAACTTGGAAGGCACATCGGTTTGTGTTGACCAGATTTAGAATGGGAGTTGTCCACAACCTTGTTGCTTTCCCCTCTCTGAATTTACATCCTGTTGGTCCATGTCCATGTGATAACTCTACTTCTCAAAGCACTGTGCACTTTCTTCTACTTTGTCAATTGTATAAACATCTCCGGATAGCTTATCTGAAACCCCTGTTTTTAAAATTTGAAGTCAGAACTATACGTGACTGTATGAGTTTACTTTTTAATTTGCATCATCCGGTAGTATGCTTTTATACGGCTACTTTTCTTCTTAAATCCATTAATGTTAGGAAAAGTATGCTTTTTTAATTGTTTTATTTTGATGAATTTTCTGCCTCTGTATTTATAACAAGTTTTGTTGTATTGTGTGCTTTTATGAACTTGCTTAAATGTTCGAATAAAGCCTTATGGAATGAAATGAAATGAATGAACTGTTACACTATTTCTAAATCAGAAATTAAGACACAAATCACAATTACAACAAAAGCACTTGATTTGTGATGGAAACAAAAATTTTAATGGGATCAAATCAGGAGACTTGGTGATGCTGAAACACAAATTTGCTGATACCAGACTCCCACACAACCATGTGTGCGCTATATAATTTTATCAATAAAACTGTATGAACATGATTCACTAAAATAAACTTACACTTTTGTGCAAGTTTAGTAGTATCTTTACGACTGAAGTCTCTGCACAGAAAGATAGAACTTTCCTATCTTTTTATGTGCTGAGACTCTGCCGTCGTAAAAATACTACTGGTAAAATACCTTTTGTGAATAGCATACAATCGTAAATCTATACAAAAGTATTAATTTACCTTTGTGAATCGGGCCCTAAGTGGTTTCAAATTTAGTGCCTCTTTCAGTGGAGAATGTGCTGTCCATAACTGTACTGCAGCACGTTTTAGTAATCTATTTACCAGATGGTTTCAAAATGCACCACCAGCTATATATATATGACACCCTAACCACTCTTTGCCATTTGGGCATGGCTCTTTTGGTGCATTTTTTTGTGTAATGCTTGGATTTTATTACAATCCCTATATGTTCAGTAATGTAACATCGATGGCTGCAACTCCACTCTGAAAATTGTGCCAGCATCACTGTCAACATGCACATTTTGTTGAGTACTGCGGCGTCTTCAGTCACACAAATACCCGTACATGTTATGGAGAATTGCATTGATTATTGTACAACATATTTGTATAAGAAGACATCCTGTAATTCTGCATACACTGACAAATTTTGCATTGAGATTGGAACAGGTTTTCACAAATTGAAACTACACGGATAGGAATGAGACCCACAAAAACACCTGCAAGTTTTTAGGTTCATCAGTTGCATCAAGCTTGTGTTTTTTTGGGGGGTTGTCATTTTGATAGCTGCCTAGGAATAGATAGCTGCCTAGTCCTAGGGGAAACCTCTCTCTCCTCACTGATCAGTTCAGCTCCCTTTTGGAACATATGTGCTAGTGAAGTCTGTTGGATGTCATGGCACAATATCTTGCAAGATTTTGGCCCAATAAATGGTACAATGGAGGGAGTATGGTACTGTATTCTGGAAGAAAGATTCTGGCAAGTGATTGATTCTAAAATGTGTGTCTTCTTTCTTTCTGTCTGTGGCATGGTGGAAGGAGTGTTCAAATGTGCCCGGGATTCAAATGCCACAGCAAGGGTTCTCCGGTTTTAAAGCGTCTTGCGAGTTCGAAATGATTGAACTCTTTTAGCCCCTCATGGACTACATAAAACTGATGTAAATGTTAGACCGGAATGCAATGAAGGCTAGTTTAGAATGTTGAGTTCGCAGTTACACACAGATAAGTAATACTAAGCTCCATATGAGGCGTAGTCCTTCGCGGGTATCCAGGCTACGGAAGGCGATACAACTGGTGATGAGTTGAGGGATAAGTAACGCGAAGATCGACAGTACTCTGCCAGAGAGTCTACTGTGGTCCAAGCAAACTCCTCGCGTGTGCAACATGTTGCTATTGAAATAGTGAATAGATGCTAAAAGCATGCGGAGTCCAGCACAACTCCAGTTGTTGTGAAGAAGTTGAAAACAAAAGCATTGAAAAACAATCTACATATCAGTGACTGAGAGCCTGCTGGTCAAACCATACATAAAGGTGCTGCGCTGTTACGCAATATACAGTCACAAGAAATACGGAGTGATAACGTTAAAGGCGGATGCAACAAGGTATTGAAAGAGCAGCAAATGGCGAGAGCTAATTGCAAGATAATGCTTTGGTCAGGAACACTGCTTTTCCGATGGAGGCAAAGAGAGGCAGTTTTTTTCAAAAGTCATCTGGGATGATCAACGGGCCAGCACATCCCAAGGTCTCCGTGATGGCTCACATGAACAGGTTCAAGATGAACATACAAGGGAGCCAGAGAGAGCTCCACGCTGAACGTAAGCCAATTCCAAAAACGGCTAAAACACTGTTTTTCTGAAACCACCACCATTTGATCCCGCAAAAAACTAAATATTGGTGACAGATGGACTGCTTGGCACTTGAAAAGACTGATAACAAAGATTAGCTAGTATCTCAAAAATCTTGCTGGTGTAAACAGTTGGAAAGAAAATGTTGCGAACTGATCATCAGATTAAAGAAGTGTTGAATATCAAGTTTAATCCAATGCTAAACATTTATTTGGAATTATACATCTTTAACTAAGAATGCCAGAAACCTGGTGAAACCATTGATGAATTTGCGGAAAGACTTGACACACTCATCAGACATTGTAAGTTCAATGAATTTAATGATGAAGAAGCTATGCCTCAGTTATTGACAGATGCTTGTCATCTATTTAGAAGACGATTGCTGAGAGAAACCGTTAGCCTGGAGTCAGTGTTAATGGCTGCCATAGCTTGAGCATGCTGATCAACAAACTGCTGACATGGAGGCCTGAGGTGCCCAGAATGAATCAGTCATGTGTGAAAAGTAAGCAAAAACAAAAGACTGAAGGAAACAAAGTTGTTTTAGATGTGGATCTTTGCTTCCACACGAAGGTAAATGTCCCACTTTTAGACAGTTATGTAAAGGGTGTGGGAAGGAGAACTATTTTCAGATGGATTTCAAAGCGAAGGAAAATATAAGTAAGTTAGAGCGCGAAGACAAAATGGTCACCAGAATTTTCCAGAAGCAATGTTCGACACACCCACAAGGCCAAGTACGACATCAGTTCAGACCTTGAACGAAGTCAATCACATAAATCATCATCAAACAGCTCTGCATTCGTATCAAGTGAAAGTGAGAAAAATGATTGTCCCATGTCAATGTTTACTTCAGAAAAGCATGCACATGTTGGTTCGGCTGCTTGTGAAGAAAGGTCAGTCAAAGGAAGATTGACATACCAAAGTCATTTAAACATTGTCCCCAGATTACGCGGAGTAAATGGTTGTTCGATGCCTTTCATTATAGTCAGTGGTGCATTGAAAGTGTATACATGGCCGGCATTGATACCCTTAAAGTCAAGGTTAATTTGTAGTGACGATGAAACACAAGAAAATGGAAGGCTCAAGCAACCAGTCCATGTGCTTCAAGGCACAGCATCGAGTGCCTCTCCTCCTTTTTAGCACAGCCACTGATTTCAGTGAATTACAACATGAATGGTCTCCACAAAATAGCAAGTCCATTCCCTTTTTATATTTCATGGGTTTGGAAAGCTTAAGAGTATGAAAGCAGAGTTACATACTAATGAGGATGGCTGTCCTGTAGCTCAGACATAGACCAATTGCTTTTCCTTTGCAAGACGCTGTTTAGAGGACTTGAATCGTTAAAGTATGATATTATTGAGCGCTCTATGGGGCCTAATGACCTGGGTTTCTCCCATGGTAGTAGTGCCTAATAAGGACAATGAAGGAGCTGTATGCATAAAAGTTGACATGCGAATAAGTCAATTGAAAGAGAACATCCAGATCCACACATTGCTGATATGACACAACTAAATTCTGCAATGGGTTTCTTTTGCCTTGATTTAAGTAACCCTTATCAGCTCGAAGAAGATTGCAGGTACATCACAGCCTTTTCTATACATGTTGGTCTGTCTCGATACAAAGTTTTGGTGTGACATCTGCTTCAGAACTGTTTCAAGACGTCATTCGATGTATCATACGGTCATGAATGCATTCAATTACAGCAATTACGTATTGTTTTTTGGTGCGAGACAAATCACAATAAAACTCTTACACAAGTTTGTTGAAGCAGGTTTGACTTTAAATGCAGACAAGTGTGAGTTCCATAAGACAAAGATTAAATTATTTGGCCATATCTTTTCTGATGGGGGTATGACACCAGAGCCTGCTAAAGTACAAGCGCTGTCAAATGCTGATACCACACAAGATGTTTCTATGGTGTGTTCATTTCTTGGCATGGCCAGTTACAGTGGCAAAGTCTTGTATGTATTGAAAAAGTAAGTGCTCTGTTGAGAGACTTGATAAAGAATGTTACATTTCATTAGTCACATGAATGCGAGAAGTTTTAAGAAAATCAAACAAGCCATTGAAAATGCTACTTAAATGACATGCTTCAATCTGCAGCTTTATACAGAGGTTGTTGTTGATGCCAGCCCAGTCTGGTTAGGCACTATCCTAGCTCTGCACAGTAGACACCTGAATGCTCAATGGCATAT
Source organism: Triturus cristatus (assembly GCF_964204655.1). Lineage (NCBI taxonomy): Eukaryota > Metazoa > Chordata > Amphibia > Caudata > Salamandridae > Triturus > Triturus cristatus. The sequence continues at coordinate 423,067,113 of NC_140595.1, forward strand.
TGTGGCATATGCAAGTAGAAGTTTGTCCCAAACAACTGAAAAATAAAACAGAACCATGGTATGGACTTGTGAATATTTCCATGTATTCCTGTGCGAAAAACCTTTTACGCTGTTACTGATCATCAATCTTTACTGACAATATTTGGCAATCCAAAGGCCAAAATACTCCTTCACATTCTACAATGGGGACTACAGGTGCAAGAGTCAAATTATACCATTATGCATCATCCAGGGTAGGTAACCCTGCTGACTACTTTTCCATAGTGCCTACACAATGTCATGGTATTCCATCCAAAACAGCGGAGGCCTATATCAATTTAATTGTAAAACCAAGCACACCAACTGATTAAGTTGAAGCATATAATAACACAACAGTCATGGAACCAACACCCTCAACCGCTCACCAGTGATGGTGAATCACATAAATACAAAAATGTCAAGGATAAACTGTCCTTTACTCAGGATGGGGTTCTACTACGAGGGTAGAGAATTTTAATTCCGGAGTGTCTGTGACAGAAAATAATTGAAACTGGTCATAAAGGACATCTTTAAATGGTTGTCACAAATGAGCTCTCAGACTATCTCTGATTTCCTTATGTTGATGCCCGGGTTGAAAAGGAATTAAAGGCATGTAATCTCTGCAGCTGCCTTTCTACAAAAACTACTCACCCCACCTTGAACATGTCAGAACTACCAACGCATGCATGAGAGAGAATAGGCAGTGACTTTTTTTGGTCCAATCGACAATGGACATCACCTACTGGGGCTGGTGAATGAATACTAATGATTTCCATTAAGTCAAGAACTTTCATCTACCAGTCAAATGAGCCATTGAAAGACTATATGGCCATTTTGCGACATGGGGTGTGCCAACCATAGTGAAGCCTGACAACCACCCACCTTTCATTAGTCAGGAGTTCAAAGATTTCTTATAGCATTTGAATATAAAGCATGAGAAAAGCACACCTCTGTGGTACGCTAAAGAAAGCAGTGCAAAATTGATCGAGAGTAATGAACAACAAGTTACATCAATGGACCAATCCTAGAACGAAAGATAAAACAGCAACTTGTGAGAAGGACTTGGTTAACAAAAGATTAGTGTGTATGAGGGCAAAATTCAACGTTTGAAAACAGTCTTTAAAAAAGGAGATCTGGTGCTCATAAAACAATTACGGAGAAGAAAATCTGATGCTGTTGAACTTTTTCAAGTGATGTCTTCTAAGGAATACATTGTGACTGCCCAGCACCCTGGAGAGTCAATTACCAAAGACTCTTCTCATTTTAGGCACTTAACTGGGGGGTCCTAACAAGTCATGCAAAATATTGTGGCTATCGCGGAGAAGCTCGTCCGTGTGGCTGCCGAGCAGGGTGCATCAGACCTCTTTGGGTGTCCCTCCCGCCGCCGCAGCACCAATCCATAGCGGCCGCAGTGCGGAGGGACTCCATTACCCAGACTGCCCAGCGCTCAGGGGGCTGCACCAGGAAACGACGCCTACGCACCTGGAGGCGCTACAAAAGACTGCCTTCCTCCTGCGTCGCGGGACAGCGCGCGGGCTAAGCCCTGGCCGTTGTGTGGCCGTTGTGTGGCCGTTGTGTGGCCGTTGTGTGGCCGTTGTGTGGCCGTCGTGTGGCCGTTGTGTGGCCGTCGTGTGGCCGTCGTGTGGCCGTCGTGTGGCCGTCGTGTGGCCGTCGTGTGGCCGTCGTGTGGCCGTCGTGTGGCCGTCGTGTGGCCGGGTCGGGCCACCCCCCCTAAGCCTTGAGGAAACATTTGATGCGGCAAGTAATTTCTGTGAGACATTGTGTGACGTATTGTGGGCTCAAATCAATCTAGATTGGACCATCTGTTTTAGTCCGCTGCTATTAGATTTTTGTGGTGTATATATTTTGTGAGTCTGATTATAGTTAGTTCTACCTCTTAATTTACTGTTACCTATATCTGTCTAGTATGCCGCGATCCAATAATGAAATAAATGCTATCGGCCAGGGAACTATTGATAACTATCTGGTGAAGAGAGTAAGCCAGATTAATAGTGACCGGCGTGCTTCGCTAGGGAGGGAGAGCCCAGCACCGGCTCTGGTGGAGTTGCCTTTACCAGTGGTGGATACTGAGTGTGAGGCTTCAACGAATAACACAGCCACTGAAAACGTAATGATGCCAACGGTAGTGAATGTTGAGGTTCACTCAGACCAACATAACATGGCAGGTGAGGTAATAGAGGAAATGCCAATAGTCTCAAGGCCAGTGTGAAACTGCAGGAAAGCGCTGCCTAAACGGGGGGCAAAACATAACAAAAAAAGCTGTGAGCTGGAGCAGTCAACTTGTACTGGTCCAACCCTAAACCCCTTCGTCTTTGCTGGAAATACTGAAAGTGGTCCGATTATGAATATTGACCAGTTTGCCATTCTTATCAAAAACCTAGAGGCAAAGTTAGAGGAGAGGTTAGAGGAGATGATTAGACCTCTGACTACCAAGATAGACTCCCTGACGACAGAGGTGGCTAGGCTTGGCGGTCTTGTATCTACACACTTGGCAGCGGTCACAAGTGAAAGGGCCAAGGATAAGGTTACGGTAGAAGGGCTGAGAGACGTGACGAGTGGTAAAGGTTATCAGAATACCTGTAATATTGGCAACACTGTTGAAGGAGCCACTTCAGTGAACAAGACATTAATTACCCCAGATACTTTAGTAATACCTACCCCGCTGGTGCAACATAATATAGCCCCTAGTATAGCCTTGAGGTCTAGATTAGATCATAGACCTTCCAGGACCAATCGCTATCTCAACTTGCCACCTGACTGTGCACCGTACGTGGTAGTCCTAACTAATGTTCAACCTTGCGGCTCCCATCCTGCCTCACCGTACGGTGAATCACATGATTCACTTAAAAACAAGACAGTCGCATGGCTTAATAAAAACTGTGGCTTCCCAATTCCATACCTTGATCAGATAATGGCAGTGAGGAGGGTGGACTGGGTAGGCCCGTCTAAAAAGCAAGGAAATGGGGACTGTGTCGTTGTGAACTTTAAACATCCCCAACATGTGGCAACTGTACTCCTAAGAGCATCCACACTTCTATATAACGAGAATAGTATATGTGTTCGTCCACTGGGGTATTTTTACACGCATTTGTGCAAAAAATCACCACCGCAAATGTTAATCAGCCCTTCGGTTGAATTTCAGACCCCGATAACGAATACTCAATTTGTATATAACACTGTAAAATCATGTGGGTTTGGTAATGTTGTCAAGGCTCAGAATGGGACTAATTCTGTTGGCCACTATCACCATGGATCTAATGTTAATACACAGAATAGGTATGAAGTACTATCCGGTCTCGAGATGTGCGACTGACATAAAGCACCTACGGGACAGGGTATTGAAGTAATAGGCGACTTAGCACCTGCTGTAAACTTACAGGGAAAAGCAATGACCAGTAATGTTGTCTCGTGGAATATCGCGGGACTGGCTGCTAAGATGGCGGATGCTAACTGGGTTAATTATATTAAACAATTCAAGGTAATTTGTCTACAAGAGACCTGGTCGGTAGAGTGCGACCTGTTCATAGAAGGATATAAGGCCTTTTATGTGCCAGCTACACCATCATGGTAGATCAAGGGGGGGACTGGTGACCTTTGTCTCTATTACACTCCCCTGCAACACTCGCAGAATTGGAACACATCATTTTGGAATGATGGGGCTAGTTTTAACTAGTGGAAACTGTTCGGCTGGTCTGGTGAATTTCTATAATGCCCCTAATGTTGGCTCAACGTCTAGTCCAATAACTGCGTTGCATGTTTTTATTACTACTTCTATGAAGGACTTTACTCATAACCTTATGATCATGGGTGACTTTAATGTACACCCGTGTGGTGACCCTTTGAGGAAATGTCTAACAGATCTGCAGTGTGAGCGCCTGGGTGGTTTACATCTGGAACATACGGTAGATGGAGAACTTTGTAATGACTTATTGAACAATGTAGATCTTGTTTTGGCAATGACACTTAGGGATCCTTCAATGTTTTGATATCCCTACTTTCAAAGGGCATGGCAGGGGCACCTTTATTGACCATATGCTTTTGTCAGTACCAATGCAGACCTTCTTGGATTCGTTCAAAATAGTTCATAGTGAATTTAGTGATCATAACCCCTTGACAATTCGCCTAAAGGGCCCCTGGATTAATATGGAAAAACAGAACTGTAGTTCAGGCAGGCTGGGTACAACTGATGGGAGGAGGCGACTTAAATGGTCAATGGTCACACAAGATCAACTATATAAAAATATTATAGACAAATGCACTGAAGATATAAAGACCTGTACATATGAGGGGGGAGACCCAAGGCAGGTGCTTATTGCATATCATAACCTGACGGAGAAGGTGTCTAAGCTGTTGCTGGTCCCCGCAAATAATATGGAGAAAGGTGGCCCAATGTGGTTTAATCATGACTGCTCCAAAGCCGCTCGCAATCTCAGGAGAGCCCTGGCAGTTAAACCGAGAATCCAGGAGGATGTAAAACTATGTAGGAGAGAATATAAATCTGTTATTGCATCTCATAAGGAGACTTTAAGAGAGGAGGCTTGGAGCGAGATACTTGACCCCGCCACCCTAAAAAGTAGTTCCAGATTCTGGGCGCTAGTTAAAAAACCATTTTTGGTAGAAGATCCTGGTGATGGTTTGGTTTGTTGCATAACCAAAGAGGAGTGGGAACACCATTTTAAACAACTGTATCACTCAGCTCTCCCTGTAAAAACTAATTTAAAACTGTGTGTTAGGGGAGATACTATCAAGTTCAATAGAAGTGAGGTTATGGAGGCCATAGAGGGATTGACAGCTAGGAAAGCTCCAGGACCTGACGGGATCCCCCCAGACCTGTATAAGTCTGACCCGAGTTTCTGGGGCCCCATCTTGGTTGCAGTTTTTAATGCAGCTGCTAAATTGGGTTGTCCTTTGGCATGGGGGTTATCAACGATTGTTCCTGTGTTTAAGAAAGGAGACAAGGGCAGCCCTCTTTGCTACCGACCAATTTCACTGATCGATTCTATGGTCAAGATCATGGGGAGAATCCTGCTACAGAGATTGTCATGTTGGGCGAATGACAATGATATTATGTCAATCTCTCAGTATGGATTCTGCAGTGGTCGCTCTACCATAATTCAGTGCCTCAATCTCTTTCTGGTTTTGAGTAAATATACAGTTGTTCAGAAGGGGACCGTCCACCTTGCCTTCATGGATCTGTCATCAGCCTTCGACTGTGTAAACAGGGGAAGGCTGTGGCAGACCATGAGGGAGAAGGGGTGGACAGGGGGATTGTTGATTTTCTGGTGGACCTGCACAATAATACCAGTGCAAACGTTAGGTACTCTGCAAATGGGGATACTACTGGTAACTTTGACATTAAGAAGGGAGTACAGCAGGGCCGTATTCTCGCCCCATTTCTTTTTAACTTTTATAATAATGATCTAGATGTTGTTCTACAGGAGGTTCAGGCAGACTGCCCTAGAGTTGGCAGGTGGAGTATTCCAGTTCTTTTATACGCAGATGATGCGGTTTTAATCTCTAGAACAGGGAAGGGCCCTCAGGCTCTCCTAAACGCTTTTAATATTTTTATGTCTGATAGAGACTTAATGGTCAATAATGCCAAATCATTAATTATGCATGTTGGCCGTCAACCAAAAAAGAATTTTGTTTTTAAACTAGATGACTCCTTAATCCCCACTACACAATCATTCTCATATCTTGGTGTCTTATTTGACTCCAAGCTTAGTTGGGGCCCTCACCTGGCTAAAAAAAGGGGGAAATGATAAGGGCAAATGCCTCTATTTTTAATTTTGCAACAAAACTGGGGAAGAAGCCAACTAATGCAATGATTAAACTTTATAATGCTAAATCAGTAGCTACCGCTGTATACGGTAGCGAATTATGGGGCTACGTAAATGGAGAACACTTACAGGTCGCAGAAAACAATTTTCTTAAACGTCTACTTTGTGTTCCCAGTAGTACACCGAATATGGCAGTTCATGAAGAATTGGGGATAAAATATTTATGTGATATATTTGCCCTAAGGCCACTGATCTGTTGGGTAAATCTGTGGTTAAACAAAGATATACCGCTTACCCATCTAATTGTGAAAGACCTCGTATCCCAGGATAACTCGATGTGCGTCCCCTGGCTGAAATATTTGAAATCTTGCTTTTTCAGGCTTGGCCGTCTGAATCTGTTTGAAAACCCAGGCGTGATTGTAAAGGGGGACGTGCTAGCAATTAAGCAAGCTTTCTTAACGGATAGGGTGGCCCAAAGAGAAGGGGTGGAGCTTATGAAACCCAGTATCAGAAAATACGTGATCCTTAAAACCTGTGATACAATGGAGCCGTATTTATCGGGCAGTTTTACTTCGCATGAAAACTTTTTACTGACAAGGTTTAGGCTCAATATTTTTCATCACCTTTTAATCAGACCAAAACTAGATATTTTTAGTAAGACTGCTGCTCCCTGTGGCTGCGACGGAATGTCTCCACAGGATATGCTGCATTTTATATTTTTATGTAAATTTTATGAATACCCGCGTAGACGTTATCTTGTTGCCCTTTTAAAAATACTTAATTTTAATCAAATTAGACCAGCCCTTTTGTATCTTCAGCTCCTGTATTGTTTTACATGTAATAGAATTTTTAAAATTAACTGTCAAAATGAGAAATTGTATGGATCAATGACGTTGCACTGTTCAGCTTATGATCAGTTTATCCTCTGGAAGATCTTTTTTAACACCTACCAAACCTGACATTATTTGCACTTTACTCTTAATCTGTTATTTGCCTCATGTACTATGAATGTTTTTAAGTATGATTAATGTTAATATTTAATGTGTTGTATATGTGTACTTTTATGGTGTGAAATAATACCGAAATAAAGTCTCGATTGATTGATAGGCACTTAAATAATTGACATCAGATTTAACTGTTGAAGGAGAGCTTGGGTCTGAAACATCAGTAACTGCTATTGCCGCTGCAGATCCTGGATATCGCTGATACACTTCAGTTTCCCAGATCAAGATCTGGTCGAACAATATAAGCGCCATGTTTAAATATGGCTATTATGTGATAAAATGTGATTTTTATTTTTATTTAACAGAGGGGGCGAATTAATGTCTTGTGAGTTAGAAATTATGGGACCCGTTTGGCTCTTGATGCACTCCATAGAACTGTGATGTATGTGTTAGAGTGGAATGCAATTAAGTCTGGTTTAGAATGCTGAGTTTGCAGTTACACACAGACAAATGAAGACATGTAATACTAAGCTCTGATTGAGTTGTGGTCTTTTGCAGGTACCCAGGCTGGGGAGAATGCTACAGTTTGAACATGCATAATATTGATACTGCGAGGCGCACACATTGTGGATTATATCAAATACACTGCATTACTTGTAATTTTCTGGACTAGCATACCTAGCATACCTATTATACTTAGAACCAAACATGATCTTCAATGTAAGATCCGGGTGCATGATAATTTACTGTAGTACATACATTTTAGGCAGTGATCAAACAATAGCTATTATCAAAAAAAGTTCAATGTACCTATAACACACACACACACACACACACACACACACTGCCAAAACATACCAAAAAATGAGGGACATGCGAAAGTGCTATTTCTAACATAGAACATAGCCGTTTTCTAAAGATAATATGTATATATATCACTCAAAAGTCGTGGTACCTCTGGTGCACATACAAGCATCACTGCTGGCGCTTTAGACATCCAAACTGCCTCCTAACTCCCTTTAACAAAGAGCACACATTTAGAGGTGGGAGAAATAAACCTGTTTAATGAGGTGGGCCTCTCCCGACCCGGTAACTCAGAAATGCCATCTTGATGACCTCTTTATACATACAAATACCACAAGAAAAACAAAAATAATTTGAAATTCTCATTAAGCAGTATGTATATATGCCCACAACGTCCTAGAAATAAGCTACATTTCAGCATAATTAATAGCAATATTCCCAAAATTGTGTTAATCTGAGAATTCATTATCACTTATATGCATGGTGTCGCAAGGTACATTCACTGTGGTTTCCTATATTTGTACTTTAAAAATGGTTACTTAGACATGATGTGAATAGAGCCAACAGTGTCAAAACGGTAAACTCCTGTGCGAGGGGAGTCTAGTGACAACAGCTAATGCCACAAAAGTGGACACTATCACTGAGGTCACTCCATACGCACTGCCCCTTTAGTGACATATAGCACAAAAAGTGCCTAAATGTCCGATCTCTCTGAACAGATCAGGAAGACTTTGCTTTCTCCATATATATTAGGTAATTAGTCTCCTTAATCTTCGCTGTTCTGTTTCCTCCCCTCACACTGTATCGTTCTGTATCTAGCGCAAAATAGCTCAGGTCTCCATCCGTACTGCCATGAGCTTCCTCAAAATGTCAGGTCACGGGATAGGTGTGGTCTTTACTTCATTTGACCTGATATGTTGGACGACTCACAGATGCACTTTGAGGATTGTGCTCCCCACATACATCTTGGGGCACATGCACCTTAGTACATAAACTGTGAAATCACTTTTGCAGTGTAGGGGTTTACTGATCTTAATGTAAGTGTTGGTATTTACTCTGTATCTGCAAGCCTTACACTTGTGGCAGTTTCAAAACCTGGCCTGCCAGTGAGTCAACCACCAGTCGCAGCCATTTCTGGACTGCTAACCACTTGATGTTACCTCCTAGATCTAGCTCTACGGAATGTCATAGGGGGATTGTCTTGCACAACACATCCTATAATGGAGTTACTTTTTATGAGGTGCCAGTGTTTGAGAATACGTCTACTTCCTCATTTTGTTTGCACTATCCTGTGATCATTCATATGCCATATTCCCCAGTTTGCCTTTTTGGAGAACAGATCTTCTCGGGACCTCCATTTGGCTTTGCCTCTGGCTGCCTGAACTACCTCTTGGCTATAGCCCATATCTGTGAAACCACTTTGCAGCTCATCCTGCTCTTCCCTGAGTTGCTGCTAATTATTGCAGTCTCCACACATGCACAGATTTTCCGCATAGGGGATACTAAGCCTAAGCTTATTGGGATAGACACTGCTAGCGTGGAGTGTTGTGTTCCCCAGTGTGGGATTTCTGTAGTTTTTGGTTTGGATTTTGCTTTGCTCAACATAGACTGTGAGATCCCAAAATTGCACCTGCTGCTTACTAATGTTGGTTGTGAAGAGCAGTTACAAGTGTTTCATTCAGTTTTTCAGCGAAGGATCACGCTGAGTGTTTTTGTGCCTCACCAAATGACAAATCAGTAGTCAATAAAGCAAGTCCACTAATTAAGTTATAAAAGCATTCTTGCAAACAATCCTGCCCAAACACCTGCTCCTCCCACCAGCCCATATACAGATAAGTATAGCTGAGGGTGAAGCAGGTTGCCCATGGATGGCCCCCTCACCTGCTTGTAGATCATTTTTTCCAAATAAGAAAAAAATATTGTAAAGACACCAATTGCCCATTGTGAGCAGCATTTGTGTGCCTGTATAAGGAAATCAGTCTGGTGCTCAGGAAGTATTGAACGGCTCTCAAACCATCTTCCTGTGAAATGCGGGTGTCTAAGGTTGTAACATCCATCGTGACAAGGACTTTCCCCTCATCTCAAGCAAGGTCACACACCCTCCCCAAGAAAATTCCAGTGCCCTGGATGTAGGATGACAGGTTTTAAACATAGCTCTGTGGCCCTCCAGAAATACGCAATTACAATCATGGAGAGCAACGAAATACTGCGATCAATATACATCCGGATACTTCACTTTGCTGTATACGAGCCATATGCTGTAATTTGCGGATACAAATGTATGTGTGCATATATGTGTGTGTGCATATATGTGTGTGTGCATATATGTGTGTGTGCATATATGTGTGTGTGCATATATGTGTGTGTGCATATATGTGTGTGTGCATATATGTGTGTGTGCATATATGTGTGTGTGCATATATGTGTGTGTGCATATATGTGTGTGTGCATATATGTGTGTGTGCATATATGTGTGTGTGCATAGGTGGGTGGGTGTGTGTGTGTGTGTGTGTGAAATGGAGTTCAGCTGTCTGTGTATACTGGCCTTTAGCTGGTGGTGTGAGTACAGTGGTGCTTTGCTGGTGGTGCGTGTGGACTTGCGTTTGGTTGGTGGTGTGCCTAGACTGGTGCTTGGTTTGTGGAAATTGGCAGAAATCGCTGTTATCATAAGCTGAAGCCATTTTGTTTTGGCATCCATTTTAGAGAACCATGTGTTAGCCATGTGCTCCTTCCATCTTCACTGTCACCTGCTTTACTATTCTGCCTGAGTCATCAACTATAGTTAACTCCTTCATTACTGAGCCAGAGCATTGCACATGCTCAGAAAGGTTTATAGCTGTTAGAATGCACCTGTCTTAAGTGTAACTGTCAGACTATTTCAACTGATGTAAGCAGTTTCGTTACCCCTCCCACTCTGTTGACTAAGTATTTTCTACTTGTCCATATATGTGAATAGCTATTCATGTGTATACTTGTACCCCCTCTTTTTGAGTCTCCATGCTTACTCTACAACAAAAGGTATATATAAGCACCATGGTTTCTGTATTCCATGTACTGCCTCATACATTGCCTGAGGGTTCTGTATTGATGTAGTCCCACTCATGAGTGATAATAAACTATTTTTGTTTGATATTACAGCTTCCGTGTTAATCTCTATTTTGTTAGCCCAAGGACTTGAGCACAAAGAAGGGAGAACCCCTGCACCGGTGAGCCTCTGAAAAGGCTCACTCCCACAAATTGGCGTCCGTCACGTGGGGCTCATCGGAGACACGGCTGCCCGGCGGAGTGGTCTTGATGGAGCTTTGGAATCTCGCTGAGGACGTACGCTGCACAAGGAGACCCTTGTCTTTGCAGACCGAAGTGCTTTTCCCGATTTGACCCTCTGGGTGGTGACCGGTCCCAACGGAGATCCCTTGGGCGTTCATCTTACAGTGACCATTAGGTCGATTCAGAGCTTGGCAAATGGAGGCTGCAGATTTTTGCTCAGTAAGGTCGCTAAAGTAGCACTCTTGATTTTGGATTTGCTTGATTAAGATTCTGGTTTGGTTTAGGTAATATGTGTGTTGCAACATACATAGGCTGGCAATGAGAAGATTTTTTTCTAATTTTTGAATTTATGAACGGTACTGTATTTGTGATAAGTAATATTTTGTTATAATATATTTACTATAATATTTGCAACATGCCTGTTTCTAGCACACTTCGTAGGATGTGTTGCTTTTTTGGAGGTACCAAAAATGAATTTAGAACGCAGTCAGTCAGCTCCCCCTGAGGGGACACCCAATAGGTACATGTACGTTAAAAACTGTATTTCTCCCATAATGTATAGTGCACTGTGGAATAAATACACAAAAAAGGATCCTGATTTACGATGGCCAGTAAATGGGTCATTTGACCTTAGAAAAATTCAATATGTGGAACAATGTGCGTTCAAGCATAAAAGTAGACTAGCTATGTTTTGATTGTGTACGAATGTGGGAGAAAGAAGCGCATGAGAGAGTGAGAAAAGGGCAATTATAGCAGATAAAGAACAGTGCAAGAATATTTATATGAAAGCTCTAGAAAGGAAAAATAAAGAGATGAAGGAAGTAAAAAAGAAAGAGGATAGGGAGCGTTGTCTAGAGGTAATTGGCCAATACCCTGTCCGGCGCCCCCTTTATCCTGTACTTAATAAAGCTCAGGATGATTCAATTTTGTTAGATCGATCTCTGCCTCCATATACTTTTTCCTTCTGCACCCGAGGAGGAATTAGATGACAATGCATCTCGCTTAGATCAGAAAGGGACCGATGCAGAAGGTAAATGGCAGACTCGCTCTTTGTTGTCCGCTGACTCTTAGATCCGCTGCTCCTAAAGCAGCTCGTGGTACCACTTCTGCTCCAGACCTTATAGCAATGGTTCAGCACTGGCCAGCATCAGAGCAGTTATATTTTGCGGAGTTGTTTACTGGGGAAGTAATACTTAGTTTTAGGAAACATTCCAATAATCTAGAGCTTGCTGATATAAAATCTGATCATAAACAATTGAAAGACTGTCTTTTTCTCCCTTCCCAAGTGGCCGATTTAATTAGATGAGTGGTTAAACTATGAACTGATGCGTTCCATTTGCGAGAGGACAAAAAGGCAGCTGGTGCACTTCCAGCTGAACAAACAGATCAGATACCCATGCCACATGCTGCAGATCCAGGGACAGATAAGGATGACAGTAATTCTGTAGTTCATGGGAAACCAATGCGTGAAGCTGCGCCTTTATATGTTCCTCCTAGGGGTGCGGGTAACGGTTCCATGATGGAATATCGTTAACATAAATATCGTCACAAATAAATATCGTCACTAAAATATCGCTTACATTAATATCGTCATCCTATACTTAAACAAGGATTCACACAAATATCTATTTTTTTTTTATCGACAACCCTAATATCGTTCACACTAATATGGACAACATAAATATCGACTACTACATGATCGACTTTATTTTAAATAACATGACCTTAGACATATATATCGACTACACTAAAATCGACGACCTATCTGCTTATAGAAATATACAAAAAATATCGTCTTTTTATTACCAACTCGATATGCACTATTCTTTTATTTTACACACTTTTTTTAACTATTTCACTTTACAAAACTATTCACACATATAATTATTTAACGGTTTTCTAATTCAAAATAACGTTCTCGACCAATGATTTTGAAATTTCACTAATTGAACCAATCAAAAGCTAACATTAATTAACTCACTAATATAAAAACAATTATACACTTAACGTAATTTACCATTTTTGTGTCAAACTTGGAGAAAAACGGTTACCTTGCTGAGAGAAGAGAATACAAACCTACGACTACAACTACAAAACGTCATACTACACTTGAAGTAAGTAAAATCCCATTGCTTTTTTCATTCGAACTTAGCATAAAGTAGATAAACTCCCTAAATTAAAAAGTGTTCTTCTTTAGAGTGAAAAAAGAACATGTTGAACTTATCAACAACGACCAGAAACTTACATGTAAAAACATTTATTAACTACCTTATCCATGTCTACTTAGATAGCTGATAAAAATTATTTAAACTTGCTAAGTAAATGTACAATTTACTTCATATATTAACAACTACTATCATCCAAATACTATAAGTAACACAATGATTAGAAAAAAAAAATGAATGCTGCGCTAGGTTGCTGTCCAGTAGCACAGGCGCAAAGGAGGATAGTTCAGTTAATCCATGAATGTATAGGCAGCATACGTGGCAACTGCTTCCAACAAAAAATTGTTTGCAGGGCCACTAAAAGTCTCAGCCATCCAATTAATTAAAGAAAAGGAACATACGTGTTCTTCAACCATCGGAGCCTCTAGCACAATCAGAGGGCAACCGGAATGTTCCTCTAAATAGCTCATAGCCAAGAAGTCGTAGGCAGCAGTTGATATGTCCCAATTACCCAGGATACCATGCGCCGCACCACAAGCCATAATCCGGACACCCGAACAGGCCAACTCGTGAGACACTAAGGGCCTCATCAGTCGATCGAAATCCGGCACCGGAGACACCGTGTTGGTCAAGCACAAATCCAGAGGCCATTCAAAGGGACAATCCAGGCAGTGAAATACAGGTTGCACGCAGGTGAAGTAGGAATACCTGAAGGATAATCCATATGCCAGGCTTAAAGTCGCCAATGGCAGAGTACCATAAAAGTCAAGCATCCTATCACGAAGAAGATGCAGACGGGACAGGTGCTCGTGTGGCACAGAAACAGCAGCCATTCCGTAGTATGAAAAGTAAAAGCAGCACACCTGCCACCAGCGCCAGAAGCAGCGGAACACCTCCAAAGATGCTCGAGAAAATAGAATGAAAAAATGCCGGAATCACACCAAAAATAGTTTGGAAAGAGGTCACGAGGCCTGAGCCTACAAGTTTAAAAAAATGATCCAGGCCGGTGGTGGACGAGGCATTGAAAATAGTTTGGATCAAAGCTCCGAAATGTAGGGGGAGGTCAGTATTCAAAACCGCCTGTACCTCAGTGCGCGTATTAGCAACGTGAAGGACAAATGTTTCACGAGAGGAAGTCAATGGCACCTCTTTTTGGAACAATACAGCTCTTATTCTGCTCAACTTGTTGAACTCTGCTTTCAAGGTTGGAATCGAAGGCCAGATGGAAACATCCAGCCGCCCGTGCGGGGGTGAAAAGAGAACATTATTGCAGCAGACAACCCTCTGCGATACAGTTACTATATATGGGATTCCCACTAACATCCCGCAGCAAGCTTCATTATTCAAAATTAAATAACTACCGTTTGCAAGCAGCGTGAAAGAAGGCGTAATCACAGGCACTGGGACACCTCGTAGGACGCAGGCCAAAATGGGGGCTTGTACATTGCATGCACCGTGTAATTGAATGTGCCTACATACCAAGGAATGATCTGGTGTCGTGGTACATTCCTCACCCTTCAGATAAACCTCAGTTCCATCCCTAGTACATCTATACGTAAAGGGGAGGGACCAAACCTCATGTATGAAAGGGGTGCCCAGCTGTTCATATCTACCCAGAGCATAATTTTCATACAAGACGTAAACTTAAGAAGTGTATAAGCCACGTGACTGAATTGATTTCCGCCACAGAGAAAGGTAACGGTTCTAATTTTTCAATATGTAATAATGAATATGTAGCATCTTTCATGGACATAAATCGCTGCTTATCAGTAAGGTTAAAAGGAATGAATAACGATGTAGTGCTCAAATAGTCCCAAGGGACCCTCCCTGCCTTTAACGTCTGCAATGTCCATGCAAACTGCATAACAGAACGCAACTGGTTTTGACCATTATATAACACAGACATATCATCATGCACAATATCAACAACTGACGAAACAATATTATCTAATGTATAAATTCTGGAAGAGAGAGTGCTAATGCTGTTATCTATAACGGCTAAAACCTTTTCCATGTTTGCTTGGTCAATAGCTCTCAATCTTGAAGCCGCCTCAATTTGCGAAAATTTCCACACTTCGTTGTAAATAGCATACACCCACCTTTTGGTTCTGCCACCCACAGGACCTTTAACAAAATATATCAAATCTATTTTGTCATGTAACTTCGATAAATGAACTTTGACAGATGCTAAGGTGGAATGTCGCAGCCAGGATTGACATAACTTTCCCACAGAATATGTAGTTAGAGTATGTGACGACTCAAACCGAGGGTCTACGGGTTCCAGAGGACTAAATACCCTTTTGATCAAAAATAAATTGTAAACTCAGGGAAAGTTCTGGATAGTAAACCATAATAAATTACTATTCTAACTCCAATCCAACATAAGTCAGGGAAAGTGCTGGATAGTAAACCATAATAAATTACTATTCTAACTCCAAACATAACATAACTCAGGGAAACTGCTGGATAGTAAACCATAATAAATTACTATTCTAACTCCAATCCAACATAAGTCAGGGAAAGTGCTGGATAGTAAACCATAATAAATTACTATTCTAACTCCAAACATAACATAAGTCAGGGAAAGTGCTGGATAGTAAACCATAATAAATTACTATTCTAACTCCAATCCAACATAAGTCAGGGAAAGTGCTGGATAGTAAACCATAATAAATTACTATTCTAACTCCAATCCAACATAAGTCAGGGAAAGTGCTGGATAGTAAACCATAATAAATTACTATTCTAACTCCAAACATAACATAACATAACTCAGGGAAAGTGCTGGATAGTAAACCATAACAAATTACTATTCTAACTCCAATCCAACATAAGTCAGGGAAAGTGCTGGATAGTAAACCATAATAAATTACTATTCTAACTCCAAACATAACATAACTCAGGGAAAGTGCTGGATAGTAAACCATAATAAATTACTATTCTAACTCCAATCCAACATAAGTCAGGGAAAGTTCTGGATAGTAAACCATAATAAATTACTATTCTAACTCCAATCCAACATAAGTCATGGAAACTGCTGGATAGTAAACCATAATAAATTACTATTCTAACTCCAAACATAACATAACTCAGGGAAAGTGCTGGATAGTAAACCATAACAAATTACTATTTTAACTCCAATCCAACATAAGTCAGGAAATGTGCAGGTTAGTAAACAATATAAATTTTTCTATCTAAATTATTTTTTAGACCCTATTCCCCTATAATACCAAAATAACGCTTCTTCAATATTAATGTAGTAATTTTTATTAATATTAAAAAATTAATTTCGTGTAAAACTTTAAATTTCGATGTTAAAATTTGATTTCATTATAATTTTCTAATTTATTAATATTTTATACAATTTTTAAACACTACATTTTTAAATTACTACCCACCCTAATCCCCTATAATACCAAAAACCCGCTCCTAAAATTTTTATTTGAAATTATAAAATTTAATTACAAATTTAATTTCGTGAACAATTCGAAATTTCAAATAAAAATTTGGATTTCTTAAATATTTTCTAATTTGTTTATATTTTATAAATATTTTAAAAACCAAATTTTAAATTACTACCCACCCTTATCCCCTATAATACCAATAACCCGCTACTAAAATTTTAACAATTCTTTTGTAGAAAATATTTTTTAACACATATTATTACTAGTAGGAGTTTTGTAAGTTTTTTAAAAACATAATACATATTTTTTTATAAATTTTATAACAACTTATATTTTTCTGTCGATATTATATAAAACGACATTTTGATCAACGATATTCTGTTCATCGATATTTTTTTATGACGATATTTTTTTCATTCTCACGAAACGATATTTTTTACAAAGATATTTTCTATTACGATATTTTTCACAGTCGATATTCTTACCACGATATTAATGCTAGTCGATATTTTCCCGTCGATATTCTATCTTTATACCGCGGGTAACCAGTGATAATAAAGATTCAACTGATGCGAAGGGCTATTTTGTTTATAATTGGGTTTATACTCCTTGGAGTAGAGCGGATGTCATGGCTCTCAAAGCTGCTTTGCCTGACCCGTGGAAAAATCTGGCTGCTTTTCACGAAGTTGTTGAAGGAGCTATTAGTTCTTGCACTATGACTTTGCCTGATATTGACATGTTTTTTGGACTTATTTTGCCCCCTGATATGTGGAGATTAATTTGGAAAGTACACTATCATACAGCTTTTGGAGATACTTGGGTGGAAATGGAGAGAAAAGATGCAGCAAGAGAACCTGCAGAGAAACCACAACAAGAGATATTAGACCTTCCAAAGGCTATAATAACTCAGTTGAAAATTCTTATACCTCCTAAAAAGATAGATTGGACTATGTTATCGTCTTGTAAGCAGAAAGTGGACGAATCAGTTTCTGATTTCTTTACACGTTTTGAGGAGACATTCCATGACTTTAGTGGGAAGTCATTGACAGATGACACGGGCAAGCATCTGTTCGTTGACAAATTTGTCTCAAACATGTTGCCAGAAATAGCTAGTCGCCTAAAGGCCAGCGAGAGTTCATGCACTACGTCTTACCCAGTCTCTGACTATGGCTCAGTAATATGAACATCAGGAATTGGAAGCGAAAGGCAAGGAGGAGAAAAAGGCTAAAGATTTAAGGACGAAAGTTATGTTAGCTCAGGTTTATGGTCCATCTTATAGAGGTGGTGGTAGAGGCGGACGTGCGATGTATCGTCCTGGTGTACCCCCTTTCCCTCGAGCAACTTTGTCTTCCGATCAGTGTGCTTATTGTAAGGAGATTGGACATTGGCGTTTTGAGTGCCCCCTTTTGCAAGGAAAGCAGTATCCGCGTGGTAGAGGACATTTGAGAAGCCGCCCAGGGACCTTAGGAAATAGGGGAGGTATGGATAATCGTACTTGGTTTGAGGCAGTTGAGCATACTCAAAATTCCTCTATTACTTTTGACAGGCAAAATCAATATCAAATGTCTGATTATTCAACCGATGATTTGAAGGACTCTATGCATAGGAGTGCCTAGGATGGGGTAAGGAATCAGTTGAAGGCCCTGTAGATCAGAAGGGTCCCTATGTTAATGCAAATGTTTTGGATTCTACTGATCGGTTTTTGGTTGATACAGGAGCTACTCGTAGTGCCCTGTCTAAACAATTGGTTCCTAGGACTCCCCTGTCTGGATTAACAATAACATTGATAGGATTTGATGGGACACCTTCCCTTAGCCCACTGTCACAGCCGCTTGCATTTCATGTTGATAAATTCACTGCAGCCTGTCCCTTTTTGCTTTCCCCTAACACGCCAAACAATATTGTGGGTCTCGATATTCTCAAACATTTTCGTGCTACGATACATTGTTCCCCAGGAGGTGTGTGTGTTATTTTAAATGACAACTATCCCATGGTTGAGAGGTCTTGTCTCCTTAGAGAAGATATTGCTTTGGCATCCCTGCCTAGTACTTTGTGGGCTACATCAGATACCGATGTGGGACAAATGGTTATCCCACCAGTCCATATTCAAGTGAAAAAGAGCGCTTCATTGCCTCGACTGCCTCAATATAAAAAATTCGAAGCTGAAGTGGCACTAATACGTATTGTTCAAGATCTGATTAGAGTATGAGTTGTGGAAAAAGTCCCTTACAATATTTGTAATAGTCCTATCCTTCCCATCTTGAAACAAGCACTGGAAATGCAATAGGTCTAGCATTTGTTGGAGTTGGAGCTATTTGCATTGTAAATGGCAATGTTTTTTACTTATGTAATAGGTCTTGTATTTGTTGGTGCTATTGGCGTTGTATATGGCAATTATTTTTACGTATGTGTTAAGGAGTTAAATGACTGGGACATTGAGAGTAACTGAAAGGCACCGAGGGCAAGAGAGGGCAGATCATGTGAGGGTGAAATAGGCCTACATCATGACGGAATGGAGGGTGTAATGAAGAAAGAGGTGGCTAATTTTGCAATAAGCCAACAGCCAGCAAGAGGAGATGCAAGAGTTAGCTATGACTGCAGCACCAGGGCGCCGGATGGCTGATGGACAGGTGGAAGGGGCCAGAGCAAAAGCGGAGTGAGCTAAAACTCACCTGAAAGTTTCCGATAGTTTTGCAGGAGGAGGGAAAGAGATTAACTGAGGGCCTCAGGTAGGGAGGTGAGTGGGAAAGACTCATGAGGAGAGGAGCCTGATTGCGAGTTCTGGGATAGCAGAAGAGAAAGGCTCAGAGAGAGATGAAGTGGGGCAGACTGAAATGTTTTGGGGATAGTTGGGGACCGTGTGGGATGGTGTGTGGGGAAGTGAGGGGTGCGAAGACAAAGGGTATAGACACTGATAGACATCGAGGAGACACATTTATGAGAAATTATTTGATGAAACGTTAGATTAAAAGCAGTAGGAGTGCAGATAGCAAATGTCCCATATGTTCCTTTTGACTATTTTATAATAACCAGCGATATGAATGAGGTGCTTGTGGAAAAAGCAATTACCTGGGAGGAGCCCGCCGCCCCATGAAGCCTCCTCACAATTGCAAACACTGCAGCCGGGAGGGAGCCTGTTGTGATGGGGGCACATGTGCTCCGTTTACTGCCTTGTGACAGCACTTGCATGTGGAGGCGAGAGGACGTGAGGTGGTGAGGCTGCAGATAGTTTCCATTAGGGTACACGAAGTACAGTTACAGGGAGTGCCAGGACGCGGGCAGCAGGGCGGCTCTGGTTTTACTGAATCTCTCTGCTGCCTTCGATACGGTACCCCACCATCTTCTACTCACTCGCCTGGCTAACATCGGCATAGCAGGCACTGTCCTGGATTGGCAGAAATCTTTTTTGGAAGATCGCTCCCAGCAGGTCTGGTCACCTCCTTTCTCCTCAACTGCTAGGAAAGTGTCTACAGGAGTTCCTCAAGGATCTACCTTGAGCTCATTACTCTTTAACATCTATCTGACACCCCTTATTTACTTGGAAGAGGAGCTGGGGGCAAAAATAATTGCCTACGCCGATGACACCCAGCTTCTATTTACTTAGAAAGATGGCGACCTGTCGACTTCTCGAGTGCAGAACTACCTTTCCTCCGTGTTTCAGTGGCTGGCACGTGCCCAACTGAAGTGCAATGAGGATAAGTCAGAGGTGCTGCTATATGGCTCTTTTCCACCTGCCTTCCATGAAAATATGTGGCCGCATGACTTTCCTCGCACTAAGTCAGTGGGTGCGCCTGCTAAGAACCTAGGAATATGGTTCGGCGACGATCTCCGCTTTGCGGTGCAAGTTAAGAAACTCACAGGTGTCTGCTTTGGCACGCTTAAATCTCTTAGAAGGTTTTTTCCCTTCTTCCCAGCCATGCCAAGGAAACGGTCTCTCTGGCACTCATTCTTTCCCGCTTGGACTATGCCAATGCTCTCTACTGTGGCATCCACGGCTATTTGCTGAGTAAACTACAAACGATTCAAAACGCCACAGCCAGACTTCTATTTAACATCTCTAGAAGATCTAGCGTGAGACAGCATCTGCGTAACTTTCACTGGCTTCCAGTGGCCCAAAGAGTGCAATTTAAAGTTCTTTCGGTGGCTCACAGGGCACTGCATGGTATGGGCCCTCTATACATAAGGAAGCGGTTCAGCTTTTATGTCCCTAATAGAGCAATACGATCAGC
Source organism: Triturus cristatus (assembly GCF_964204655.1). Lineage (NCBI taxonomy): Eukaryota > Metazoa > Chordata > Amphibia > Caudata > Salamandridae > Triturus > Triturus cristatus. The sequence goes on from NC_140595.1 coordinate 423,087,745, forward strand.
CACCCAACATTAGATGACCATCCCATGCTTTCGCAGGTCCCAGCTGGGAGGTCAGTCCATCTCTGTCAAAACTGCGCTGGCCTGGAATACTCTTCCTTTAGAAATTCGGAGTATTCAGGAGCTTGGACCCTTCAAGAAACAACTTAAAACTTTTCTTTTTAATTAGCTGATCCATGCATCCCTCCCTCTTAGGTTTTCCGATACCTGCTCGCGCCAGGACACTCTTGAGTAATTGAGCGCGCTAAAAAATCCTCTAACATAACATAACAGGTGTAGGAAGGAAGCGGCAGTGCCTGGCCTCACAGCCACACTCTCCACCCCCGCCAAACTATCGAGCCCCCAAGCGGGGCAACTCAGAAGACTTTGTAAGGCGACCTGACCCCGAAGAGGTCCAAGACAGTGGGGGCATGAATGTTATTGGAGGCATGAATGTTATCGGAGGCGAAGGCTGCAGGGATGATAATAATCCCACTTTTTTTCCCTGTGATTGAGAGTTGTTATATAGCGCTTGCACCGCCTGCAAGCATCCCAGCGCTATACAAATACGACACAACTTAAACTATACTAGGTAATAATACACGTGAGCAGCAATCACACGCATGGCACCACCGTGACCTCCCCCACCCCAACACACACACACATATGCCCCTCGCACATTATTACACTATGCAGTTCGCACAGGGGCAAGTCTCCTTCAACTTCAGTTGTTTTTTTATTAAGGGGGGGATACTCTAGCACTGGTTGTTTTGGGGGCTGGGGTGACGGTCTGTTTATGCTCCAAGCCTCAAGTCAAAGCGTGCCTCTGTTACTACCGCTAAATCAGGGAGGGACGAACTTATCTACGCTTTCCACGGAATAAACAGTACAGCAAAACAAGCACAGAATGCGAGCTCCGCTTTACTGTCCAACCCTCATTCCTGGCGGGACAGGCATGGGGAACTACCAGGAAACAATTACACGCATTTCAGCAACGTTATCTCTGAAACGCTGCTTCAGCTGTTGAACCAACGCACGCGAGACCTAATCGCGCATTTGCTAGAGTTTCAGCTATTTGCATTGTAAATTACAATGCTTTTTATTTATGTCTTGGTTTTGAAAACAAATAAATAAAAGGTGTTGTCATTACAATGACAATAGCTTAAACTCTGGAAAATGCGAGACCTATTGCGAGTTTAAACATTTCAAGACACAAAAAGTAAAGATGAAAGGAAGTTCCAAGAAAGCCCTAGGAAGGAGAATATACACCAAGTGCTTCGGCAGTCACATACAGTTTCATCTACCCAATGTTTTTTTTGTGTGCAGTTTTTTATAACGCAAACTTAACCCGAAGGTACTGGAGCGCAATACTTGAGCACCAGTTTCATTACACAAAGACACATTATTTTTTGGTAGGCACAGGGAGTTTCAGTGATTTTCCCAAAATCACAGGATGTTGAACCGACGCTAAGACTCAAACCTGGTTCCCCAGCTCCAAAGTCGGCAGCTCTGACCATTGCGCCACATCCTCTCCCCCATGTTATTGGCAGCAGTAGTAATCGTGAAGTATGCTAGTGTTAAACAGACCAGCTGCTGTAGAATACTTGGGTTTTCATCAAACATCCACATGTTGACCATGCTAGAAACAGATACAACAAATATATTGAGGGAGAGTGCCAAATGCATTTAACAGCAGTACTATACTGCTGCGATGTGTTTTAAGTGCTGAGCACCCCAAGCACATTGCAGAGTGGGTTTGATATGGATCGGTGCTACCGGTTGTCTTCGAGATCTCGTCAAGTGAATTATTCATGTCGAGAGCAAGCCTCCTCCGTTGCAGAAGATGAAATATCAGCATGACACTGGAGCGTGACAAGGTGCGCTGCTCTTCCAGGAAGGGCGACGAGAGGGGATTATACTGTTACACACAAGCAAGCCACGATATCCTAGCACACATTCAAACCGTTCCATGCAGTTTGGGCTGGTGTTCAACTATTTAGTAGTGTTTGCGGCGGCTGCCTCCGCTGAAAAATAATAAAAATGAGCTCCTGAAGTTTCCCTTCCCAAAGGCTCACCGACCATTAACTCAATCTGAATCATGTCGGACCGTTTGGCTGGATTAATGGCACTGGTGCCGGACCTCTATTGGTTTATTATCACAACAGTGTTGCTTCTTATTAGCACCTTTAATTTAAAAGCGTGTTACAAAGCTGCGTTGTACATACAACTCCTTCCACCTCAAAAAACAGGGTTGGATTGTGATTAAAAATGTGCAGCTGTGAATCGGACCCTGCCTAACTCCCAGCCGGATACTAACAAGCCTCGGGCAGTGCTGAGACCGGCACTGCGCGGGCAAACACCTGGAGCAGTGCACAGACAGGAGCCCGCTCACCGAGCCGTACACTGCACTGTGGTCCGGTAGCCCTTCTGCTTGATAACGGACACCCTTGTGTCTCCCCGCAGTCATCCCAGCCTCGGAGGCCACTCAAAACATTCACCTACAGCCAGCAAGGCCAGCCCAGAGGAGAGACTAACGGAGAGCTGGCTGGAGAGACAGAGGAAGAGCCCAGCGATAGAAGGAAGGTGGCCGCACATAACGACTTGGCAGAGCTGCTGCCTCCGCGAGCTGTGGCGAGGGGTTGGTCCCGCCCGCTCCTCGGAACCAGCATAGCTTTTGTGTGTTTGAGGCTTGACAACCTATGGTGTGTGTTGTAAAGACCAGTTTTATATAAAATACTAAATTTGAAGGGGTGTGGCTTCTACTGCACCGTGCCAGTAATCCGGAGAAGCTGCCATCTCTCCGGGGCTCTTCAGCCTGGTTTGAGCACAAATCAGCAGTGCTGCTGGGGCACCCACTTTGGTCCCCGTGTGAGTGCTCCGATGGTCGCCGTCTTGTCGCTGCCTGCATCTGAAGGACCCTTTACCCTTGTTGCTGCCAGTGGCCTCCTAGAATGCACGACTCTGGAGCTCTGACCACACAAGTGGGAGGCTGCGGACGAGACTGCCTGCTGATTTAGGAGCCCCCGTTGAAGGCTGTCGGTGAAAGGGAGGCTCCTTGGTTCCCCACCCTCGGGGACCTATCGGCCCTATGCCCTCACGCAAACTGACTGTCTCCTGAATTGCACCTGTGAGAGGCGGCAGCAGTGTCTATTGTCTGGACCTGGGGGGGCACAGCTGCCAATCACTGCAACGTCACCGCACGGTGCCAGCCTCCATAGGGGGAGGGCGGGGAAGCTGCAGCTGATTGATCTCCACGCACTGCTGGAGCACGAGCCCGCCCACCATGTGGCTTGTAAGGCAGGTGCTGCTAAAGAGCGCGCCTGCCTTACAAAGCCACATGGTGCCTTAAAAAGAAAGTTCCCCATGCGCCCTGCAGAACGTTGCAGTGGACGAAATCTGTAGTTCAGCGCAGCTGCTATCGGACTACATGGAAGTTAGGTATGGAATCAACAGCCAACCAAAAGCAAGATTACAACAGCAATGCGAGAGTTAAACCAATGGAAAGCGGCATGGCAAATTACACCAAATTTCAGCCAACATACAGATTACTTTATGGCTCGCTGAGACAGCACATGCGCTACATGCGCTGCCAAGGCGAGACCTAAGAAGACACTGATACTAAAATATACAGGTTTATTATAGACTTACGAGAGGTTAATAAGATCGTAGTGCCCCAATACCCGGTAGTCTCTGACATCACGACACTTCTTACTATGGTTCATCCGACTGCAACTACATTCAGTGTGATCGACTTGAAGAATGTTTTCTTCTCGATAGCTATTCACCCTCACAGCCGTTATTTGTTTGGTTTCACTTTGAATAATCGATCATTCCAATTTTGTAGAGCTCCACAGGGCTATACAGAGAGTCGTACTATTTATAGCCAGGCATTGAAAAGACAGCTTGATTCTTTCCCTGTGTCAGTAGGGGTGGCTCTCATACAATATGTTGATGACATCTTGTTGGCTGCTGATACCCCTGAACAGTGTGAAGAAGATACACTGTTATTGCTCTCCTTTCTAGCATATCTCCATCACAAGGTTTCCCGGAAGAAATTGCAATATTGTAGCCAGCAGGTTACCTATTTAGGTCACCTCCTGTCTAAGGAGGGACGTGCACTCACACCAGACCGCATTCAAGCTATTTTAGACACGCCTGTGCCCCGTACTCAGAAGGATGTTTGTGCACTGATTAGCCTTACTTCTTTCTGTAGGCAGCGGATTCCTAGCTTTTCTCACATTGTTAAACCGTTGTTGACCCTTTTGACTAAAGACACTCCGATGCCTCTCCCATGGACTACTGAATGCCCGAATGCTTTCCAACAGTTGCGTCAAGCTCTATGTTCTGCACCAGTATTCGGAACTGCAGACTACACTAAGGCTTTTACACTCTATGTACATGAGAGGGATGGTTGCGCTCTCTGTTTTAACACAGACATACTGTGATAAGCAGCATCCTTGTGCATATTTCTCGGCTGTCCTCAATTCAGTCTCTCGTGCGTTGCCTGGGTGTTTTCGTTCTGTGGCAGCGGCAGCTGTGTCCATACGTCAGAGTGAGGGGATAGTCTTGTCACATAGATTGCTTGTGTTAGTACCCCATGCAGTTGACGCCCTGTTGAATCAAACAAAAATGCAGCAAACTAGTGCTCGCTTGACAGGATATGAATTGACACTTTTGGATCCTCATATCACCTTGAAAAGATGTTTGACCCTTAATCCGGCTACTCTATTACCATTCCCAGCTACTCAGTCTTAGTCGCAAGAGTCCCATGACTGTATATCCCTTGCTGAGAAAAAAGCAAAGGGTTGTGTTGAACTACAAGATACGCCCCTTTCTAGTGTTGATGGGGAATTGTGGGTTGATGGGTCTTGCCTGAAATTGCCCGATGGCACAACATTAGCTGTGTACGCAATTACAACACTTAAAGACAGTAGTTGAGAAGTCAGCTCAGGCAGCTGAGTTGATAGCACGAACAAGAGCATGTGAGCTTAGTACTGATTTGTCTGTTAAATCTACACTGATAGCAGATATGCTTTTGGAGTGGCTCATGATTTTGGGCTATTCTGGAAGGAAAGAGGCTTCCTTACATCACATGGGACACAAACAGTGCAAGGGGAATTAGTACATAATCTCCTTACTGCCCTGACATCCTAAGAAAGTAGCGATTGTTAAGTGTAGTGCACACCAGAAAGTGACTGATCAAAATAGGACAGGGCCATGCCTTTGTGGATCACACAGCCCGTGAGACTGCAATGCAGTGAAGCACTACATCTATGTACTTGGTTAAGTCACAGGCTGAACATTAGCATGGTGCCAGGCAAGAGGTGCTGGTCATGCAGCGATCTGCCTCTGCTGAGGAATTAGACCAATGGTCTAAGGAGGGAACATTGAATGATGAGGGCTGCTGGAGGAATAAAGACATGACTAAGTGGAGATTGCCCACAGCCTATTTACATTCCATGATTCACATGGCACATGGGCCAGCACATGTTGAAGCATCCTCAATAGCAAAGCTACTTATGGAGGTTTGGGACCATCCAGATATTGCCGGCACAGCTAAAAAGTTAGTCCAATCTTGTCTGATTTGTCTCCAGTATAATCCTGGAAAGGGAACGCGAACTCCAACAGGAGGTTTGCCACACCAACTGCACCTTTCGAGGTTCTGCAAATGGATTACATCCAGCTAGAACGCTGTAATAATCTGAAGTATGTCTTGGTGCTTGTCTGTGCCTTTAGAAAGTGGATCGAGGCGTACGCTATGAAAGATAATACAGCTCTTACTACAGCAAAGGTGTTCCTAAAGGAGTTCTTCCCCAGATTTGGTGTTTGTCGAGTCCTGTGGAGAGATAACAGGCCTCATTTCATTGGGCAAGTTGTTGAGTAGGTCTTGAAAGGATTGGGCACTAAGCAAAAGTTTCATGCAGCTTTTCATCCGCAGTCAGCAGGTTTGGTGAAATGTTACAACTCCACGTTGAAATTAAAACTTGCTAAAATCCTGGCTTCCACCTCTTTGAAATGGCCTGATGCACTGCCCCTTGCTCTGCTTTCAACTAGATCGATACCACATACACGATCTGGCCTCACACCGTATGAGGTGGAATTTGGGAGGCCAATGAATATTTGGGGGATTCCTAAGCCACGCCCTATACATGATGTACCTTATGTGTTGATGAGCGACTACTTGTCTCAGTTGACTGACAGCTTGCTTTCAATTCATCAACAGGTTCGAGAATCTCTTCCTGACAGGTCGCAAGGTGATTGTTGTGATCTACGGTCTGGTGATTATGTGATGATCAAGGTGTTCCAGCGGTCGAGCAGTCTGGAACCCAGATGGCGCGGACCTGAGAAGATCCTCCTGGCCACCAGAACTGCAGTCCGAATGTCCAATCGGAAGAACTGGATCCACTCCACCCACTGCAAGAGGGTACCGTCTGCCTTGGTGGGACCTGCTACATTGACCAATCATCGCAACATCCTGGACACAGAGAGGCCACGCTGTGTCACCTACAGAACCTGAGGAAGTCTTCCCAGACCATACGATCCTGGTGCATCTCGATATCGGCTGCAACCAAGTAAAACAAAGACCGCATTGCTGAAAAACTGGTTGAGTCCTCGTCCTGGGTTGGTGAAAGGCTGAACTACAAAGGGGGAGAACCTTGTAGTACCCGTCTCAACCCTCAGTGAAGAAACCAACGGCTGCTCAGGACGTTAAGACTCCGTCTGTTTTGTTTTTCAACATCAAAGCGAATATGTCTGCAGAAAGAGATCAACTGCTGCGAAAGATTGTGACAGAAAGGCCATGTTTATTGTTGGACTCACTTCCATTGTTATCATCATTGCTATAATAACATGGATTATAGAGAGTAAATCCTGCTAAAAATCTACTGACGGTCACTACGCCTGTCCCCATTGAGCATCATTACTTCTCCCTTCCCTATCATGAGCAGCAGCACAGAATGTCCTAACTCAACAATACGTTCATTCAACTGTTGCACCACACCCATAATGCTACGAACATTACCAACTGTTGGGTGTTAGATTTGGGGTTCTCTAGTTGGCAGAGGTAGGTACCTTTGACCAAATAGGGACCCTTGCGTCTAGTCAGGGTAAGGAGGTACACTCCTAAAATAACCCCTGCTCACCCCCTTGGTAGCTTGGCACGAGCAGACAGGCTGATCTCAGAGGCAGTGTGTAAAGCATTTGTGAACACATACACTAACTCAGTGACAACACTACAGATGGACACCACTTAAGTTGTAGTATAAAAATAATCCACAATACAGTACTTCAAAAATGGTAGAATTAGAGAATTATTTCAGTTCTCTTTGAATGTAAAATGCGACAGTTTGAGTTAAATGTACCTTTGGATGCGTAACGCTATACAACGAAAGTGTTGCAGGGAAGGTGATGCGTCAATTTCTTACATGCAAGAACAGTGATGCGTCGGGTCCCTACTGATGCATAGGGGATGCGTCGGTTCTTCTCTGCAAGGGGAGGTGATGCGTCGTTTTTTTTTTTACTGCTCTTCCGTGGTGATGCGACCAGCAGCGCTGTGATGCGATGAAGATCCAGTGCAAAGAAACAAAGATGGCGTCTTCTTCTTGATGCGACACGATGCATGCATGCCCGACGGCCACGCGGCGACTCAACGATTCTTCTGAGCCGCGGCAGGCCCTGCGAACGCTTTCCGGTGATGCAGCGGTGTCTGGTGTGACGTCGAACTTCTTTTCCGGCAATGCGAGGTGCTTCGGCGATGATGCGACAACTGCAGCGGCGGCAACACTCTTCTCCGTTGATGCGGCGGCATGTGATGCGATGGCAATCCTCTTCTCCGGTGATGCGACGACAGCGGCTGCGGCGGCGACGCGCTTCTTCTTTGTGAGTCGCGTTTCCAGCTCCTTGCGACACGCAGTTCCTCAGAAAGCCCAGCACAACTGCAGGCACTTCCAAAGAACTCTTGGGGAGCTGGCGGTTGAAGTCTGCTGTCCCTGAGACTTCAGCAGGAGGCAAGCTCTTTCTCAAGCCCGTGGAGATCCTTCACAAGTTGATGAAAGTGTAGGAGAGTAGGATCTGCTTCATATGGGTACCCCCACTTTTTTACTGGTGTTTCACTGTTTTTCGATCTTAGTCTTGCTGTGGCCCTGCTAATCGGGACCCCAGCCTAGCTGCTTCCTCTCTAAAATGTTTTCCATGTACATTAGGTACATATCTAATTGGATTCTGGAGTGCCTTATAAGCCCCTCAAAGGTCTACCAGGGGCTGAAGCATGTATTATGCCACCCCTTGAAGCACTCCAAAATGGCACAACAGGTCTGCTACTGCAGCCTGGGTAAGGGTGTGCTTGCACCCCTTACAGTGGTATAGGCTACCTATATCACTACCATTGCACACACATATAAAACCTACAAGTCACTCCTATGGCAGGCCTTAACAATCGTGAAGGCAGAATGCTTGGTTTTTATGTGAGAGGGTGCCCCTGCATGAGCAGAGCCCCTCTGCAGCATTCGGAGTACCTCCTCTGATGCCGTTTGTGCTGCAGCCAGACCATATACTCTTAAGTGCATTATATCCTCGCGGTAAATGCTAACTTTGGGATGGCTGCAAAAACAACAGTTGATGGACAGAATGCAGAACAATGTCATACATTCACCCCAGTACAGAGATCTGGGCCTAAATCCATCGTTTTTTTGCTCACCATGCCGTTCCAGTTTGAACCCAGCCATATGCAAATCAGTCTTGACCCTGTGCCTCATGGGAACAGTCCAGCCCGAACTGCCAAGCCAGGTCCTCCCTGGACTGGAAACAAGCATCCTAGGACCGGTTTCTGGCATATATAGTATCCTATGCTGACAGACTATTTGTATGCCTTGACTAAAGATCTTCGTTCCATTCATCAACCGGTCTCAGCAGTTTTGCAGCCCCTGCCGGAGGGTCCTGGGCATCGTCTGGAACCAGGCCAGTGGGTTCCGGTTCGCAATTATTAGCGGATCTGTACCTCTGACTTCTGTGCATCTCTGATTTTGTGCTGTTTCTGTACTTCTGTGCCCCCTTACGTTCTGTACCTCTGACTTCTGTGCCCCTGCTTGATTCCGTGCTCCGCGCCAGTCTCCTTTCCCCCACCGCTGCCTCCCCTGCGGCCCGTCCCCTCCGCGCCCATTTGCTCTACCCGTCCCTTGCCTCCCAGCTGCTCCTCCCTCCCCACCTCCCCATATATGGCGGCCGCTGGCGCGGTGAGGAGAGCGACCCTTGACCTTCCTGGTAGGTCGCTCCCCCCGCTGCAGCTCCGCCGTCTCCCCGCTATCTCCTGCTGCCACCGGTGCTCCAAGCAAGCCTGGCTGAAGACGGCTGAAATGCCAGAAACCGGTCCTAGGAAGTTTGTTTCCGGTCCAGGGAAGACATGGCTTGGCAGTTCGGGCTGGACTGTTCCCATGAGGCACAGGGTCAGACTGATTTGCATATGGCCATGTCTGAACTGGGGTGGCAGAGTGAGCTAAAGAACGGTGATGGATTAAACCCAGATCAGTTGACTGGGGGTGAGTGCTTGCAATGTTCAACACTCCGTCCATCATTTCCTTTGGTTTTGCTTTGTTCGCCATAAGTTGGCAGGGTATGCTCAGACGTGAGTCCCTTGCTCAATTTGCCACTGGATTCAAGCAAGCCTGGCTGAAGACGGCTGAAATGCCAGAAACCAGTCCTAGGAAGCTTGTTTCCGGTCCAGGGAAGACATGGCTTGGCAGTTCGGGCTGGACTGTTCCCATGAGGCACAGGGTCAGACTGATTTGCATATGGCCATGTCTGAACTGGTGTGGCAGAGTGGGCTAAAGAACGGTGATGGATTAAACCCAGATCAGTTGAGTGGGGGTGAGTGCTTGCAATGTTCAACACTCCGTCCATCATTTCCATTGGTTTTGCTTTGTTCGCCATAAGTTGGCAGGGTATGCTCAGACCTGAGTCCCTTGCTCACTTTGCCACTGGATTCAAGCAAGCCTGGCTGAAGACGGCTGAAATGCCAGAAACCGGTCCTAGGAAGCTTGTTTCCGGTCCAGGGAAGACCTGGCTTGGCAGTTCGGGCTGGACTGTTTCCATGAGGTACAGGGTCAGACTGATTTGCATATGGCCATGTCTGAACTGGGGTGGCAGAGTGGGCTAAAGAACGGTGATGGATTGAACCCAGATCAGTTGACTGGGTGTGAGTGCTTGCAATGTTCAACACTCCGGCCATCATTTCCTTTGGTTTAACTTTGGGATGGCTGCACGTAAACATGTCGTGTTTGGTGTCAAACGCTTTGGAATACTAACCCCCCCCCCACCAGTTCTGGCGGCGGGGGTAGCATTCCAACCTTCTAGAGGGAGAGACATGTTCACACTGGTCTAACCTGGTAGGACTTTCTAGAGCCCTGACATAAAATGGATGCCTCTGCCACAGACACGGGTCTGGCCTCCTGCTGCTGACCGAAACGCCGGCAGGGGAGGCTTGGACAATAGATTTCCTGTCCCAGGGAGGTGTGACCACCTCCCCAGACAAGCAGATTTGTATTGGGGCTTGGTGGGGGCACTCTCTGGTGCTTCGAAGTCCTGCACTGGGGGCACACTTGGTGTCCCTGTGCATAGTCCAGTTCAAACCGGTTGCAGGGGCTACCTACCCCTGTCCTGGTGCGAAACTGGACAAAGGAAATGGGTGTAACCACCCCTCTTTCCAAACCCTCCCATAGGTGGGTCCCTAGAGTATGTCCAACCCCCAAATTTACTATAAGTATGGGAACCCAGTCCTTGCGACTTTAGATTACCCTGGACAAAACTCTGCAACATATATCCTGGACCTTCGACAGTCTATCGTGAATAGAAGACTGAAGAAATCTCCCTTGGGGTCAAGGAGTGACTCCCCTGCTTGGCAGGCACCAAAGAAGCAACCGTCCGGTCTGCAATTCCGAAGCTCCCGTTGGACGCCAAAGTCTCTGCATCACCAGAGGTGGATTTCCTGATTTCCCCGAGGCTACCCTGAGTCCACAGCAAAGCTGAGACCCATGGCTATCGTGGGTGACGAGGAACTGTGACCCCTGGGCACCGCGTACTATTGCTGGTACATCAACTTCCTATTTATCCTTGAAGTTCTGCTTTGGGCTCCGAGTAGCCCCAGCCTTGAGCACTGACTGCACCGAAGATCTCCGGCCTCCACTCCACGAGTGACTCGTGGGCCGGGTTCCAGTGCGACCGCTCAAGGCTCCTTCACGATCGCTAGCCCGTTGGCTAGTGGGTCTCTACGAGGGCAACACCTCTTCTGCTTGGGCTTCCCTGGTTGCTCCCGACATTCCCTGACTTACCCTCACTGGGTGAGTCCCTCAGACCTTGCTGGTCTGCACCGACGTCCTTCTTCTCTTTATACGAGAGTTACTGTTGCCAAGGCTTGTTGGATCCAATCTGGTCGCCGACACTGCAGCACTCGACAAACTTCGTGGGACAGCTGAAATCCAGCTCGTGGACTTCGACGCCTCCTGGACCTCGTGGCTGAAGAGTCCAGACACCCGTCAGCTCACCTGAAGCACCCGACATCTGTGGGCATTGGTCCATCCTGCCCTCGGTCACTGGCAAGTCCCCTCTGCTTTCAGGTTCCTTCCATCCTAGATCCAGACTTGGATCTCTTCGGACACTTCTCTTCACAGCAGCAGCAGTTCTTCGCCAGCTTCCATTGAAATTGGGTTTGGTCCTGACTCGATTCTAAGTGTCCCTAATCTTTAAATTTCCATTCGCGACATTGCCCATAGAAGCTAACGGGAACCCACGGTTGTGTTAACACACTGCACACGACTCCCCCTGTGTCACTACCTTGGGTGGTTCCTAGGGGAGCCAACGATTCTACAGGCTCTAGGCCTAGTGTCTAGTTCAGTCGTGGTTCTTATACCTTTCTTTCTTGAATCTTTATTTCGACTCAGAGTCATAAAAGAAATACAATACAGATACAAACAGGAAAAAACAAGAATTTCAGAAATAAGAGAACATCTATGGTTAGAAATGGATACATCGTTTACAGAAGTATTTGCGGCATATAAGAACCTCATACAATACAATTTAAATTTCAGTTCATCAAAAAAGTTCTTCTAATGTTCCATACAGCTGCTAAATACTTACTGATAGCAAATACAGTAAGAGGGGATAAATCTGATTTCAGCAATCGGTAGGCATCTAAATGGTGCCTAAAACCCCAGTTTCTGCAGATGGGAATAATCCACTTTTTCCTAGAATTTGCATAGGAAGGGCAAAAAAACATTAAATGAATGTCGTCCTCGAACTCATTAATACAAGCAGGACAATTTTTTAAAGTAGGCGGGTGCCATTTACTGGTAAGGGCTCTAATTGGCAATGCATTGTATCTCCATTGCAGGAATAGTTTTCTGAGGTCAATGGGATTATTATCGTCCAAAACTGTCTCCAGTTTATAATAATCCTTCATTGTTAAGAAGGTATTAGTCATTGGCCCCAATGTATCACTTGCTAGAGAAACAGTCAGGTTGCGATCATGGTATAATGCAACCAAATCTTTACGGGATATAGTACCACAGGCCTCTTGCGGGTTTGTCCACAGGGCCGAAAGACCCAACCCCGATAATTCAACCTTTACGTACTTGAGCCATGGAATATTACATAAAGCTGGATGTTGGTAAAGTTCCATAAATTCGGAGCGGTAACTCGAAAGTTCAGGGGTTATCCAAAGTCGCCTCCAGAAAGTTAGGGGCTTCACACCTAATTCCTCCTTTATTGGTCTCAATCCCATGTCAAGCCTATGGGGGTGAAGTGGTGTGCTCAGTGGTAAGGTAGCCAAGTTCTGTAGAAACTTGTTTTCAGTGGCGACAATTTCAGGGGCACATTTGTTCCCCAAAGTTCACCACCATATATTAGAGCCCCACGCGCCTGCATTGTATAAATTTCCAGTGGCGGACCAATGGGATGTGACATGGATTGATTCCATTGATTCAAAATGCCCCCCACCTTTTGAGTTAGCTTTAGATTTGATTTTGTCTGATGATGGGACCATGTCATCTTTTCATTCAGAGTCAGTCCCAAATACTCAAAAGTATGGACTCTCTCTAGACTAATACGATTGATAGTCGGGTTAGGACGAGAGGACCTGGGGGGGTTAAAGATCATAAATTTTGTCTTAGCCGTATTGATCTCTAGCCCCCGATCAGTACAGAAAGAGGCGAAACCATCTAGGATTTGTTGGACCCCCATAGGAGTCTTAGCTAGAAGCAGGGTATCATCAGCAAACATAATAGCTGAGATACCTATGCCCGCGAGTCGTGGTGCGTCTCTATTTGGTACGTCGTTTAGATGGGAGATGAGGCCGTTTACAAAGAGGCAAAACAGGGTGGGAGCCAGAACGCACCCCTGCCTTACCCCTCTTTGAACAGGAAAGCTAGCTGATAAACCGCCCTCTCTTCCACATCTCACCTTCGCAAAATTATTAGTGTGAAGACGCACTAAAATCTGCAAGAGAGGACCCGGAAGGCCTAAATCCTGTAACACAGTCCAGAGTTTCATGCGTGGGACCAGATCAAAGGCCGCACGTAGATCAACAAAGACTGTGTAGAGAGAACCCCCCTCCACCTTGACTGTCTTCCAGAAGAGCATACATAGTCTAAAAATCTGATCAGTTGTTGAGACGCTCTTTCTGAAACCAGCCTGATAGTGGCTCAGAATCTCAAAATCCTCTATCCAGTCAATGATGCGGTCTAGGATCAACCTCAAAGAGTTTCTGCGCAACATCTATCAGACTGATAGGCCTATAGTTGCCAGGGAGCAAAGGGGACCCTTTTTTTAAAATAGGCACAACTTCTGCGCCCAGCCGAGTAGAAGGAACGGGCATACCCCCAAGGATTGCATTAAATAATATTGTGAGGTATGGTGCCCAAACTCTGGGTTCATGTTTGTACAAGTCGCCAGGGACCCCATCCAAACCAGGTGCTTTGCCCGCAGGAAGCATAGATATTGCAAGCTGAATCTCTCTCAGCGTGAAATTAACCTGTTCCTGGCCAGGAGCGACAGACAGTGGAACCTCGGATGCAAGGGAAACCCCCCTGTAAAGAGTACTAAAATGTCTTTCCCAAGTTTCAGGAGCGATATTTGATTTTACTACTACGGCAGGTTTGAGTGTGCCAGTAGACACAATCAGCCAAAATCTCCGTGAGTCTCTAGAATATAGGGCAGATGTTAACCTAGCCCAATTTTCAGAAGCCCACTCTAGTTTAGCATGATGTATTAGAAACCTGTAGGTCTGTCTCTTATGTTGAATATCCTCCCGACAAACTTTCTTTTTTATTGCATCCAACAGATCACTCTTTGCCGATCTACAAGCCGTATTATACCATTGGGGTCGTCTAGTAGACCTTTTCTTACAGGGGACAGTTGGGTTAAGTAAACCAGATAATGTAGAAAATAATTCCTCGTTAACCCTAGCCAATTTTCCACGGTAATCAGGGGAGGAATGCTGCTCTATAATTTTTACTACATCGTTTAATGCTAAGGCAACCGTCACGTAGACTTGGGATAGTTCTCCTTGATTGCCAGCCAATTTAACCCATTTAATTCTACGTTTATTGTTCATTGTTGGTCAAGGTAGCTCTATTTGATGCCTCCAAATTAGTTAGTGGCAATGAGTCACCAGGGCCCAAACCCGATAAAGAAACATCCAGTATCAGGGGATTGTGATCACTCTCCCCCCTGGGGACCACCTGAAAATCAGATACTCTGTTCCATTCCTTGCACTGTACAAAAATATAGTCAAGTCTGGCCTCCCTCCCTGGCTTATTAAACGTGGGCCTTGGGGGATTGTCCGAGATTGTTCGTCCATTACAGGCCCTGATCGAATGGGCCATTGTCAAGGAAGTGATTTGAACAGCCAGGGGGGGCTCAAGACCTGACCATGGGGCCGGCGACCTGTGAGATGTTCCAAATTTCATCCTCCTCTTGGTTTATTTGATCCACCAACCCCTGAAGTGGTTCGAAATGGGAATTGAGATCACCAGCTATAAGAGGCATTGTACCCTCAGGGATCCTAGTTAAGACATTAGATAGGACATCAATCACCCGAGATTCCGCACAAGGATTCACGGGCCTAGCATACACGTTGATCACCGCTAACTTAGTACCTAAACCCCAGTCCAATAGCAAGCACAGGACATCGTCAGACCCAGTTTCTAGGATCGTAGCACTGCATCCCAAATAAGTGGCAACCCAAATAGTTAGTCCTCCTGAGGGACGGCCTCTGCCTCCCCACACAGCCGGAATTGTAAAGGAGGCAAAGCCCACTCGGTGATATTCTTGCCTTGCCCAAGTCTCTTGGAAACAGCATATCTGATGGAGATCTATAAAAGATCCCCATAGTGGGCAATCAAGCTTACTAGCTAGACCGGCTATGTTCCACGAGAGAACTTTGTGTATAACTGGGCAATTTATAACAACATCAGAGTTTTTACAGACAGATGGTTCACACAGATTCAACAAAGGAGTAGTAAGAGGGGCAACAGAGAGGGCAGGGCAAGGAGACTGCTGTTTGGGAAGTGGCAGCGCCTCAAAAGGAAAAGTAAGATTGGCAACCTCCCGACCCAGTCAGTCGACCTCTTCAAGACAAGCGTACCTATTATTGCACAAGTAGTCACCACGTAAGGGCTCACCAAAGCGAATGTGCATCTGTCTTCCTCTAAACAAATTGGATCCAACCTTAGTTCTTATACCACTTTATTGGTGTATGGTTTGGTATGCCCCTAGGGCCCAAACGTGTATTTGTGCTTTTACTATTGATTGCTAACTTGTAAATTAAGTACTTCGAACTCCAGCATTAAGAGACTATAGGGGTGTGTTTTATCTTAAATACATATATTTTGAATATATACCTGATGTGGTTGTCCTTTCATTTGATCATTCAAGTGATTATAGACTGGTAAAACAAACTGCTTTACATTCCTTCAAGATTTAGCCTGAAGGCTGCTCTCCATAGCTACCACTAGGATAGCTTTCAATAAAGGTTGTCTTTAACCAATTCACCATAAGGGGTTGTTTGGACTGATACAAGGTGCCCACTAGAACTAGTTGACAGCATTTATCAGGGCAACTTCTCACATTGGTGTGCAGCGTTTGGGATTCCAGCTTGCTATTGTTTTACCAGATAATCTCAATTGAATTGATCAACTGAAAAGCACTATAGGTACCTAAGGTACATATAATATCAAGTTTAGTTACAGTAAGTTCTACTGAACTTAGAGTTGTGTGTTAAGGGATAGCACACCCTTGTTACAACTCAAGAGAGTTTAGTAGGCTACACTACTGTAGGTAGTGCAATACACCACACCACATTAGTAATGTCTAGTCAGCCAGGAACCAGAGGTTCCCTGCAAGAAGCCCCTGGGCTTCTCCCCTATAAATATGAGGATCTCTCCTTTGCACAGCTTAGGGCCTAATGTTCCATTAGGAAGCTGAAGACAGGCAAAAGCCCAAACACCCAGCATCTCATAAAGATACTCAAGCTGGATGATATCTCAGGGCCTAGTGGGCCTGATGGGGTAGGCAGTGTGGGTGGGGCAGCCGGTGAGGGTGGGCCTAGGGGTAGAAATTCCCCTGACCCTACCTCTAATGCTGACCGGACTGATGACAATGATCAGAATCTGGTGAACAGAGCTCTCCTGGATGAGGATGAGGAGGATGACAATAATACTCCCTCCCTCTAAGTTCGAGGAAAATATTAAGACAATCCTAACCGGCCTTTCGATTTCGGGCCAGCCGGCCTCGGCAAGGCTCTCTCCACCAGAACCCCTTTATCTTTCGGGCGCTGAGGGGATTGAGGCTAAAGTGGGGTAACTTCAATTGTCCTGTTTTCCCACCCCTCCCTTGGAGGAATTTTATGCACTGGCTTATAATGTATCCTCGGGCTCTCCACTTGACCCTTTGCCACATAAGATATGGAAAGCGCTTCAGGCAGAGCTGCTGCCCCCGTTGTATACCATCTGCTGCCAGTCACTGGCGACAGCCGTGGTTCCAGTCAGCTGGAAGTTGGCAGAAGTGACACCTCTTTTAAAAAAGGCTTCTTTAGACCCTCTATGCCCGGCCAATTATAGGCCCATTTCGTTGTTACCATTCCCTATAAAAGTCATAGAGAAGTTAGTCACAAGAACCTTATCCAACTTCCTAGAAACCAGCTCGTGTCTGGATGCAGCCCAATTTGGATTTAGGCCGGCCCATGGGACTGAGACCGCTTTGATCACCGTGTTGGATGATCTACGAACGCGTGTCGACATGGGTAAGGCAGCATTCTTAGTGCTGCTTGACATGTCGGCCGCGTTCGATACGGTGGATCATGCTGTCCTATTGGACCGCCTTCAGACCACCTGGTGCACTCATGAAGTGGACACTGGGGACAGTCTACCTGTGAAGAATAAGATCTACAGGCAACCTGACCATGTCAGGGACTGAATAAGGACATAAGTCCAAAAGATGTTGGATTTGGGTGTGATTGAACCCTCATTTAGCCCTTAGGCTAGTCCAGTAGTCCTGGTACCTAAACCTCACACCAAAGATGGAAAGAGAAAAATGAGGTTTTGTGTAGACTACAGGGGTCGCAATGCAGTCACTAGGACTGATGCCCATCCCATCCGCAGGGCAGATGAGCTAATAGATACTTTGACCTCAGCCAAGTTTCTAAGCACATTTGACCTGACAGCTGGCTACTGGCAGATCAGCCTAGCTGATGATGCAAAGCCAAAGACAGCATTTTCTACCCCTAGTGGACGCTGTCGATTTGTGGTAATGCCCTTTGGTTTGAATAATGCACCTGCCACTTTCCAAAGGTTGGTGAATCAAGTCCTTACAGGCCTGGAAGACTTTAGTGCAGCATATCTAGATAATATTGCTGTCTTTAGCTCCACCTGGGAGGATCCCCTGGTCCACCTGAGAAATGTTTTGGAGGCCCTGCAAAAGCAGGCCTAACTATCAAGGCCACTAAGTGCAAGATAGGGCAGTCAGGTTGTGTTCCTTGGCCACCTTTTAGGTGGAGGCCAGGTTCAACCATTGCAGAGCAAAATCCAAACCATAATGGAATGCTCCAACTACCCAGACTCAGGTGAGAGCCTTCTTAGGCCTGACTAGGTACTATAGGAGATTTGTCAAGGGGTATGGATCAATAGTTCTCACAGAAAGTACACACAAGTTCCTCTCTCCTTTCTTTGGCAGGTAGGCAACCACTGCAGGCCAAATCCCCCCCCAAGTAGCGCTTCAGTTTAGGGATAGTCTCTCTGGTTCCTCTCCTCAGCAAAGGTTTCTTCTTGTTTCCGAAAGTGATCTAAAGTTCTGAGGTCTGGGTCCACCTTTTTATACACAGTTTCTCTTTGTTCTCTGAAGGCAGAGAGGCCTTTGCCTAGTCCAAACCAGTTCTGGTCAGTTCTGGAGCACTCTGGTTACTTGTCTCCTTCTTTCCTTTCATAGTGCAGGGCAGAGACAGCATTGTGGAGGGAAGGCACAGCCCTATTCAGGTCTCAGGTGCAACCTCTCCCACCCAACTGCATGTAGATCTCTCTATTCAGCCTTGTGCTGACTCACCCTGTCTCCTGGAATCCCCCGGTCCCTGTCACTCAAACTCCAGACAAGGAATACACAATCTAGCAGAGGCAGGCTTGGATAGTTAGACAAGAAAATACCTACGTTCTAAAAGTGGTATTTTCAAACGCAGAATATTCAAACTAACTTCATTAAAATATGTATTTTACTATTCTGAGTTCAGGCATACTAAACTTGAATTTCTACCTAGTTCCCTGAGTCAGTTAGGATTAATAGATGTAATAATCAAACTGCCCGTTCTAGCCTATGGGGAACAGGTAGGCTTGCAATAATAAAAAAAACGAACATGGCTTTAATTCACTATTAGGACATGCCACACACATCAGGGCTTGTCCTACCTTTTACCTACAATGCACCCTGCCCTAGGGCCTACCATAGGGGTGACTAATATGCAAACAAGAAACGGTTTAGGGACTGGCAAGTGGGTGCACTTGCCCAGTCACAGGGAAGTACCAGACTGCACATCGGCTCTGCAATGGCAGACCTGGGACACACTTTTACAGGCTGCTTCTGTGGGTGGCACAACCAGTGCTGCAATCCCACCAGCAGTATTTGGTTAAAAGCCCTGGGCACACTCAGTGCACTGTACTAGGGTCTGACCAGTAAACCAAATCAACCAATCATGGAGTCACTAACCCATACATCAAAAACACATGAGGCAACAGCAAAAAATGGAAGGGATACCCACGCCAAGGTGCCAGGTCTAACATTGGGTGTGTGGAATGATGCCAGCACATCAGAAAAAGGGAGGAACACCTTTAATTCCTCTGCCGTTTTCACACAATGGATCTTGTAGAGCCTGGTTTGCGCAGCTATGGGCATCTGAAATTGCTAATATTACTTATGCTCATGTAGGAAGATTACATTTTCAACTTAATAAAGTATGCTACCCTGATGAGGAAGGAGATCCACAAGCTAAAGGAACTGTATGGGAGAAGGACTATCGCCGAGGAAACTCCTCCATGCGCTATGTTTTCCCAAACACTCGAAATGTCAAGGGTAATGGGCCTCCTGTTTTAGCTGTTACTAGAGCACGATCAGACCTGTGTGTGAACAGTATTGGAAGTATTTCCGTGGGGAAAAGCAACTGTACTCTGGTGTTGAATATTCCTGGTGTAAACAACAGCAGTTTTATGTCATTGCACAATACTTACTTTATATGTGGGAATAAAGGATACTACAATCTACCCATTGGTTGGTCAGGAACTTGCTATGTGTCCTTTGTGCTACCGCCTGTGTTTTTGGCTCCTGCATCCTACCATAAAGACTATAAACTGTACAATGACATTTCTAATAGCCGATCGATGAGAACAATTAATCATGATGAGGTGGATCAGATTGACACTGCACTGCAGCAATATGTTGACTTAAATTTGGAATTGTTCTTCTTTGTTGGTGCTGCTTTAAACAGCCGGAAAATCAGACGCTTAACACGTGTTGTAGAGGCTGTAATCAACCAAACAGCTATGGCACTTGGCAAGAGCACAGAAAAACTGTAAATTGCAAGGATTGTGGCGCACCAAAACAGAATGGGCCTCGACGACGTGTTGGCTGATCGTGGTGGTGCATGTCACATCATTGGGAGCAGCTGGTGTGTTTACATCCCTGATTACGCCCCTTCAGTTTTTGATGCAATCTATAAATTGCATAAGATTGCTGCTGAGATTCATCCCGATTCAGGAACATGGACTTTAACTGGCTGGTTATGGACATTTTTCATTACCTGCGGCTAGAAACTGTTGACAGTCCTATGTATATTCTTTGCGATCCTACTGTCATGCTGTTTATGTATGCAATGTGGCCCAATGCTTTGTTCCCTTTGTGTCTCACTTTGTATACCCGCCAAACGCAACGTTAAGAATGTGAACGCCCAATATATATTAGACCAAGAAGTTAGTGATATGATGAAAACTGACGTGCAAGATGTTTTCCTTGTTCATACTAAATCATAGAGATGTCTTCAGCTAATGCTAAAAGGGTCATCTGTGGAAATTGGCAGAAATCGCTGTTAGCATGAGCTGAAGCCATTTTGGTTTGGCATCCATTTTAGTGAACCATGTGTTTGCCATGTGCTCCTTCCGTCTTCACTGTCGCCTGCTTTACTATTCTGCCTGAGTCATCAACTATAGTTAACGCCTTCAGTACTGAGACAGAGCATTGCACATGCTCAGAAAGGCTTGCAACTGTTAGAATGCACCTGTCTTAAGTGTAACTGTCAGACTATTTCAACGGATGTAAGCAGTTTCGTTACCCATCCCACCATGACTAAGTATTTTCTACTTATCCATATTTGTGAATAGCTATTCATGTGTATACTTGTCCCGCTTCTTTTTGAGTCTGCATGCTTACTCTGCAACAAAAGGTGTATATAAGCACCATGGGTTCTGTATTCCATGTACTGCCTCATACATTGCCTGAGGGTTCTGTATCGATGTAGTCCCACTCATGAGTGAGAATAAAATATTTGTTTGATATTACAGCTTCCATGCCAATCTCTATTTTGTTAATCCAAGGACTTGAGGACAAAGAAGGGAGAACCCCTTCACCGGTGGGCCTCTGAAAAGGCTCACTCTCACAGGTTGGCAGTGTGCATAGACTGGCATTGTACGTGGACTGGTGCTTGGTGGGCAGTGTGTGCAGACTGGCGCTTGACTGGTGGTGTGCGTGGAATGGTGGTATGTTGGAGGCTGGTAGCCAGTGTGTGTATTGACCTGCTTGAGGTGTTTGTCAGTTGTCTGATGTTTGGGTACTCGGTGGTATGATTGGTGTATTGTTCCTGTTGGCATATGAGAGTGATGGACCCTTGAGTGGTGTTTGTAAATTTAAGTGTTGTATTGCGTTGGACCAACAGCTGGGAGTGTGGATGGTTTCCTGCATCTGACGCATGAAAGGCCTGTGAATGGACTGTAAATAAGTCGGTGCCGTGACGTGGCTTTACAGCTCACAAGCTGTAAGTCAGTGGTTCTTTGATCTAATGTTGGAATATTACCAATTAATTTTGCCGATTTTATTTCATAAAGTCATTGGTGAATAAAGGTTCTTTTTATATGGACCATATACTTACCCCGTGCCAAATTCAACCAGTATGCCTCTGATTGATTAGTGAATATAGAATATAGGAGGCTTAAATGGTGTATAGGAGGCTTAAATGGTGTAGGGTTGTGGCGGACCCAGCCCTGTTAGATGGCATATCGTTGGAAGTTGCATCTACTCTGAGTGCCATATTGAATTTATCCCCAAATTTGGAGGCACCAAATCAGATTTGTAACCTTCACGAACAATGCTTTACTAAGCTTGAGGCCCTTTTAACTCTTCCTATAAAGCAAGGAAAAGTGAAAGCTATAGGTCGCCGCAAAAATTGGTACAATAAAAAATGTAGGGAAGCACATAATGGGCTAATAAAAGCTATCAAATCTAGGGTGACTTGTGATATCAAATTAGCTCGCCAAATGTACAAGAAAGTCCAGTGGGAGGCAAAGAGGGAGTGGGACGAGAACCATTGGACCAACCTCTATGAGGCCTGTCTATCCTCAAATCAGGTTAAGTTCTGGGAAGTAGTGAAATGGGGTAGGAATCCTGATTCTCAAACCCCAATAAATTATGTACCTGTGGAAGCATGGGTGGATTTCTTTTCAACCCAGTTTAAGGACCCTGACCTAGAATCTCATAATGTCCCAGGGAACAGGATATCGCCGCCCACTTCCCCTGGCAAATCATTAGTGTTTACGAATACTGATACAGAGTCAGCCCTATGTTTGGTTCAAGCAGGGAAAGCTCCCGGGATGGATTGCATCCCGGCAGACCTTTTTAAAACAGATCTCCAAATCTGGATTCCCTACATAACTCAGATTGCAAATGGCATAGCGAGGGGGGCTAGGATCCCAGAGTCTTTGAAAGGGGTGGAAATTAGCCCCATTTTTAAAAAGGGGGACCGTTCGGTCCTGGGGAATTATCGCCCTATTAGCCTCATCGACTCTGTGCAGAAAATTATTGCTAGAATGGTCCTTGCTAGAGTTCAAGGGTGGATGGAGATGGAGAACATTCTCTCCCCATTACAGGCTGGCTTCAGATCAGGCACCAGCACCATCGACCAGGTTTTCAGATTTACTCTGATTTACTGGAAGGTGGTGCTGTTGGGCGGAGGGACCATTTATGCCGCCTTTGTGGACCTTGAGTCCGCTTTCGATCTTGTGCCTAGGGCAAAACTGTGGGCAGTCTTGGGCAACTTAGGGATGCCGTTGGATCTCCTTGAACTTATTATCAGATTGCATGAGGGCAACTTTGCCAGGGTGAGGTGGGGAGCCCAAGGGCAGGTGACGGATAGTTTCCCCGTAACGCGAGGTGTTCCCCAGGGGTGTGTTCTGGCACCCACCCTTTTTCTATTGTTTATCGATCAGATGGTGAAGTTTTTTTATAACACCCAGACTGATGCTCCTATACTGGGAGGGACAAAATTCCCTATGCTCCTCTTTGCAGATGATACTTTACTCCTCTCAAAGACACGAAGGGGGCTGCAAATAGCAATAAATAGGTTTGAGGAGTTTTGTCAAGTTAATAATCTGCAAATTAATGTGAGCAAGACCAAATTTATGGTCCTAACGAAAAATCGCCCCATTAAAAGCCACATTAGTATGAATGGCGTAAGTCTTGAACAAGTGGAACTTATGACTTACCTTGGAGTAACCTTAGACTATCGTCTACGTTGGAAACCCCAGGTTGAAGCCCTTCAACTAAGATTTGCCCGCCTCTCGGGTTGTCTTATTCAGGAGCAAAAAACGTCCTTAACTAAACGGGTTACAACTGCACTTAAGATCTATGAGGCCAAAATTAGTTCTGCCATTTTGTATGGGGCTGACTTGTGGGGGTATATGGATTTAACCCCCTTGGGTAAAAGTCCAAAATAAATTTATGCGCAAACTGGTAGGACTCCCCCAATCCACACCGATTAAACCCCTCTTATTAGATATGGGCTGTAAGTCCATTAATGAGATGGCTCGATATCGGTTAGTTGCATTGTGGAGACGGCTCTGGACGTCGCCGGATCTCAGTCTCTTTGCCAGAGAACTGGCGGAAGTTAGATCATCTCTGGGCTCTGCGAACATACCATGGCTACGTGAGGTGAAACTAATTTTGGAAGATAGGGGTCTCAGTCAACTTTGGGTTTCCCCGGGCTCCAATGTATTCCCCCCTAAACAAGATTTTAAAGCACTTTATTGGGCATCTGTCAGACTTCTTTCTGTTGCACGGTCAGGTGCTGTTACCCTAACAGGTAGATTTTTGGTAATTAAAACAGATCCCTCTTTGGAAAACTATTGGGATATCATTACTAAGAGTCTGGACAAAAAATTATACCATCAGTTTAGAGTTGGGTCCTTACCCATAAGGTCTTTCTCCAGGAATTGGTCTGGTTCAAATGAATTTTGTCCTTGGTGTAGTGACCACAAGGAGAGTGTGGGACACTTCTTTTTTGCATGCCCTGCCTATCATGCCCCTAGACATAGATGGATTAGGCCTATCCGTCAAAGGCTGAAATTGAGAGGGAGCTCAGAGGCTTTGTGGACTCTGCAAACTAATACCTCGGAGACTGTGGTAGTAGGTGTTGCAAAGTTCCTTGGGTGGGCTTGGGTTATTAGAGCCAGACATCCCCAGGTAGCCTGATTGTTTTGTTTTGTTTTTTTATAGGGTTTTTCATATACCAAGTCTTTGATATTTTGTTTAATGCTTTTTTAAATGTTGAACTGTATTAAATATAGGCGGGTTTTAATGTAATGTAATGTATGCATATATTATTGTTCTTTTGTTGTACTGTCTTTTATGATATTAAATCGAAATAAAGACATATGAAACCTAACCTGATTTAGTGAATGGGTGTGCAGTAATGTTTTGGTGTTTTCCTTTGCTTTTTACCATCAGTGCATACTCTCTGTAGTGAACACCTTCTGCCCTCACATCTTTTTGGAAACTGGTCACTAAGGGAACAATCTGTGGAATGTTTTGTGTGGATTCCACATGGATTACTTACCCAGAAACCCTTGTAAATTTGATTAATTTACAAAATCAAATTGTTTCCTCACATTTCTGTGTGGGAAAATTGTGTGATCATCGGACCTGCACAAATTTCCTACCACCCAGCATTCCCCCAGGTCTCCCAATAAAAATGCTACCTCACTTGTGTGGGTGGCCAAGTGCTGGTGACAGGAAAGGGCCCAAAACATACTGGGAAAACATCAAAATGATCTATCACAAAACAACGTGGTTTTGCAAGGGGGTCACCTGCGTTTTTTCCACCTGGGCTCAGGCGCCCATCTAGGGAAACCTACCAAACCCAGACTTTTCTGAAAACTAGACACCCTGAGGAGTCCAGAGAGGTGCGGCTTGTGCGAATTCCCCAAGGTTTTCTTACCCAGAATCCCCTGCAAACTTCAAATTGACCTACAATAATCACATTTTCCTCACATTTCTTTGTGGGAAAGTTGTGGGATTACCGGCCCAGCGCAAATTTTCCGCCACCCAGCATTCCCCCAGATCCCCCAATAAAAATTCTACCTCACTTGTGTGTGTGGGCCAAGTGCCAGCAACAGGGAAGGGCCCACAACGTATTGTGGAAGCATCAAAATTATCAATTGCAAAACAACCTGGTTTCGCAAGGTGGTCACCTGGGTTTTTGGTCCCAGGCTCGGGGGCCATCCATCCAACCTACCAAACCCAGTCATTTCTGGAAAACTAAACAACAGGGGAGGTCGGTGTGGCTTGCATGGATCCCACAATGTCTTTTTAACCAGAATCCCCTGCAAACCTCAAATTTAGCTTTAAAAAGACACATTTTCCCCCCGTTTCTGTGTGGGAAAGTTGTGGGATCACCGGGCGGGGACACATTTCCTACCACCCAGCGTTCCCCTAGGTCTCCAGATAAAAATACTACCTCACTTGCGTGGGTGGACAAAATGATCGCAACAGGGAAATACCCAAAACATACTGTGGAGGCATCAAACTTTTTGACCACAAAATGATCTGCAGTTTTGATCCCAGGCTCAGCTGACATCTAGGTTTCCCTACCAACAGAACAGCAGAACAAGTGTTATTACCAATTGTCTTTCTCTGCATTTGTGCCTTCCGAATGTATACCCACAAATTCAAAGCTGTGCAAAAAAACACTGCTTCTAAACACCATATTTTGTGGCCATTTTGGAAATACATAGGTTTCCTCGATATCTATCTTTCACTCTTTATATTTTACCAAATGAATTTCTGTATACCTGGGACTCAATGAAAAACAATTACAAAGTACAGCTCAGTTATTTGTTCTGTGTACCTCGGGCTTTTGGTGAACCTTTAAACCCTATATATGGCTGCAACCAGAAGGGTCCAGCGGACGTAACAGCATATTGCTTTCAGAAATCTGCCATACTTAGAAGAAGTTTCAAGTGAAAACGTAGGCACAAATGGCTGTTTTTACAACTTAATTTCAATATTTTTTTTATTTCAGCTGTTACTTTTCATAGGAAAACCTTAAAGGATCTACAGAAATAACTCCTTGCTGAATTCTGAATTCTTTCTACTTTTCAGACATGTTTATGAGGGATAAAAAGGTAGATTTCCCGTATATAAGGAATATCGGACCTATATTATGTTAGCATGATTCATCTATATATACGCTCTCTGTGTTGTTTATATGCTTCTGTTTGGAGGAAACTCATTTATTTCCTCCTTGTATACCTATTGCTAAAAGAGTAGGCTGAGAACCATACAGACGTCATCTTCTTTTCATTTGCTCGAGCACAGGCTGTGATCACGTGTTGATCACGTACAGTTGTCAGGTCCCAGCTCATTTGAGTTACTGGTAGCAGCTGAAGGTAGGCTGTTCACTCCTCTGTTCTGAGACTCAAGGTCACATCTAGCTTTGGGGGTGATAAGCGCATTCCTGGAGGCGCCGTGCTTGCACTCCCAGGCACCAAGACGAAAGGGAGTCACCCCACCTGACCTCATCAGTAATAGATAGTCAAGCCTTTGTACTGGTCTGATGTGTGCCATATATGGTCCCTTCCTGGAGCTCGAGGGCCAACTGGTGTTTTTCCTTTTACAGTGATAGTATGTGTTGAACTGAAAAGTATATAACCTCATGTTTGAATATGAGCCAGCACTCTTCTCGGCGCACCTGATGGGTGAGGTTTGAAGAGGCTCCTCTATAGAGTATTCTGTTTAATAAACGATTGAACGTTCTTCACTGCCAACTGACTGATTATTTGGTAATGGTATTGGGGCTATTGGTAGGTATAGTCCTTTAGTTTATTTTTATGGTACATCAGTTGGCGACTCCGCCGGGACTCCGTGACTGGGTCGTTCTCCCCGTAAACGGGTGGTAAGGACAAAGGGGTAATTCTGGTCGAGCGGGATCCTTTGAAATTTAGACATTTTGAAGTACTGGGTATTTTAGACCCAGCGGTGCAGGGGCACACACCCTATGACTTCTGGGTTCACCCTGTTCCAGACCTACAGAAACACAGAGTCTTCTGGGTGAAGTCAAAGATCGTTTATTGGCTGCAGACCAATTACAGGTATCCTAGAAATACAACAGCGTGTATATTCTCAGGAGACTGCTGAAAATCATAGAAACGGACTTCACTTTAAATACCCTTTTTCTTGCCTCAAGCATACATTCCTAGGTTTATGATACGGCAATATACAAGTGTACATTACAAAGAAAAGGCAGAGTCATGATGACCATCCCACATTCCAGTTCGGCCAGCCCACAATGATTTACACAGTAAGGTTCAGATCCCACATCGGTCATCAATAGACCCCCCAATAAACGTGAGCATCTCCTGTTTTGGGAAACAAGTCATAAAGCAGGAACAGCCAGGTGTGAAAGAGATTAGCCGGAGGCTTGTGTAGAATGAAAGGGTTTTATGACGGGTCAAGCCCTGATGCTAATCACAGGTGGACGGAGGAAGGGGAGCTCGTGAGACCAGTTTGACCCGGGGCAGCAGAGCCAGCTGCCCAGGTCACAGAGAAGTCAGAGGAAAAGCCCATGTACTGTGAGGCCCGTATTTGCTCCATTATAGCCTATGTGAGGGCAATGACAAGATGGCCACTGCTTCCAAAATGGAACCCGCGTGGTAAAGCAGAATAACGTGTATACAGTGCATTCATAGCTAGAACGATATATAAAGCACTCGTACATACCGCATTAACCATTTGCGGTTTGCTAATACCAAGATAGACAGGGGTAGGGCCCTGTCCCCTACGCGGTTCCAAATATTAAAGTACGACAGACCCTCCTTTTGCCCTTACATAGGCAATCACTATACTCATCTTAATCCGAGTCTAGGTCGATGTTCACGAAGTCATGGAGATGTTGCTGTAGCATCATCCTATTACTTAGCTCATCCCTCGATACAGGTTTCCTTACACATAAGGTAGCACAGAGGCCACATATCGCAGGAGCACACTGTATACACAGACAGAACAGGAAAAGAATGGCTAAGATCATTCCAATGACCATTAGAACTTTCCAACCCCAGGCAGATATCAATTCCCAGAACCACCCCACCAGTGACCAGTCTCCCTTATCCACGTGTATGGATTCAGATATTTTATGGAGTTTGGAGATGGCTTGATACACTGTTGGAGCATTATCTGGTATGAAAATGCAGCGACTGGATTGGATAACCTTGCATACCCCACCGCGGTCTGCAAGAATAACGTCTAGAACCATGCGGTTCTGCAAAGTCATAAGGCGATCCGCTTGGAGCTCAGCTGTCAGATTACCAAGGGCACCAGCCGTTACATTGACAGTGGATTCAACCACACGAGTCAGCTGTCTCAGGTTCCTACTATTGACCATAGGTCCCCAAAACGGCAGTAAACCCAAGAAGAAGTCTCCCGCTTCCTGACCGACAGTATCCTCCTTACTTATCACGCCTCTCACAACTCTGGTCTTGTGATAGTCGGAGGCGGCAGTAAATGTAGGCGGTAGCAGGTTTGCAATATAACATGTGCCCGAGAAATCAGGGGGCAGCCATGTATATGCTCGGTCATTACAGATGAAATACGTGCCCTTGGCAGCCAAAAACGCAGGGGAAAACTGTGACGGGAAAGTGTACGTTTCAGTACAGTCACTTCTTCCCAGTTGAGCTCTAGGATTCTGACCATTACCCTGTAAGCAGAACCGACCCATGTGGGGTACGACCCAGATTGGAGATGAGATTTTTCGCTGTCTTTCACCCAGACTAATACTATACCCCGTCGCGTTCCATCCTACATAAGGTCTCAGCTCTTCTTTGGGAATGGATGAGTATGCATCAATATCCCTACTCATATCGGCAACTCCTTTCATTAAAGCCTTATCATTGGTGATAGGTCTGATGGAACGCGGTTGGCGAGGGGAGTACGTATCTAGAGCATAGAGAAACATGGTCTGGAATGCCCATGACGATCCATTGTAACTATACGGCAGCACCAAATAAGGAATACCCTTGTTAATGGTATGTGGCATTAACCCACACACCCAGCAATTGGTCGTATTCATTACTAGTTGGTGCTGGTGCAAGAGCTGGATAAACGAGTTATTTACGAACTCCGATCATCTGGTCTGTTCGTGTTCAGGCAAAGGGTGAAAAGAGTGAGAGGAGGCGGTAGAAAGAGGTATAGGCTGTTCAGTGGGTGCAATGGGCTTTTGAGTGGAGAAAAACACAAATCCTACGATAAACATTATTATACTACATAGTGTAAATAGGCACAAAAATACAAAACATTTACTTTTTACAATTCTACACATCCTTGCTTTAAAGTTCATTTCCTCAATCGGTCTCTCCATCTTAAAAAACTCCATCCTCTAATCGGGCCGCTCGCGGCGGATGAGTTTCTTCTGCTAAGGAGTACGCCTGTCAATCTAGGGAAACGCCCTAGACCAACCAGAACCGTTGACCTAACGTCTTCGGCCTGTACCCCAAAGTCTTGGCACCGCGACCCTGCGGCAGAACCCGGATGGTGGTTCGAAAAACAAAAATCAAGAAAGTCCTTCAGATGGGAGAGCAAAAGTGTCAAAAAGGAAATAGTAAGGAAATCTTTATTTGTCCATGGGCCTTGGTCTCAAATTATAGTGGAGACGGCCAGGTGCTGTTTGGTCTTGGAACAAAAGTTCAGGCTCAGTGGTGTCCAGTCGATTTGATGGTGGCACAGCTTCCTGCAGAATATTGTCACTCTCTTGGTCTGAAACTGTGCCTCTTATGCGTGCGTCACTGAATGGTACAAAGCGAGGTACGGTGTTTGCCTCAGAGTCGGCAATACCCTCCTTGACCCACTGGTCATATGGCAGAGGCAAGGGGACTACTTTGCAGTGGGTACCATGGATCCAGTGCTTCCTCCCTTTTACTCGCACCGCTGATCTTGTCGACAGAAGAACAAGATGAGGGCCGATCCAGCGAGGCTCGTCGTTGCTCTTGCGCTGGAAATTTCGGACCAGGACCCACGAGCCAGGGTTGATAGGGTGTCCAGGAGGTTCAGAAGCTTGGGGAAGAGTATCATGTACCTGTTGGTGCAAAACACGCAGTTTAACAGTCAAATCATACAGGTAATCGAGTAGTACTGGATGCTCTATCTCACTAAACTTCGTAGGCCTCGGTACACCCCATACGTTGGCGGAGCGGCCAAAAACGACCTCGTAAGGGCTAAGTCCCACTCGTGAGTGTATGGTCATTCTGGTGGACAGGAGTGCTAAAGGCAGAGCGTCAGGCCATTTAAGACCGGTGCTCGCCTGAATTTTGGCCAGCTTGAGCTTTAAGGCTCCATTGTAGCGTTCTACTAGTCCAGCTGATTGGGGGTGATTCGCAGCGTGGAACTTCTGCTTTATCCCTAGCCCTTCACATACATTCTTCATCACTTTACCCACAAACTCACTTCCATTAACACACCACACCATTCTTGGCATTCCAAACCTAGGGAAAAATTCCTTCACAAGGGCTTTGGCTGTGGATAGGGCAGTGTTATCTTTCAGAGGGTAAGCCTCTATCCATTTTGAGAAAGCACAAACAACCACCAATCCTTTTTTTAGGTTGTTGCATCTTTCCATGTGAATAAAGTCCAGCTGCAAAACTTCGAATGGACATGATGGGGGTGCAAAATGACCAGCTGGAGTTGGGGCTCCCCTACCAGGGTTGTACTTCAAGCATACTATGCAATTCTTGACCACATTCTCTGCACACTTGGGAATCCCAGCATTCTGCCATACTGGAGCCAACAACTTGCAAATTACTTTCGTACTGATATGTGCCATTCCATGTGCCATAGTAACCACTGGAAGCACATATGCATCAGGCAATAACCATCGCTTATGTTCTGTTAGATCAATCCAACAACCATTCTCATCCAACTTACCCATACTTTCTCTCCACTTGCTTAACTCTTTCTCTGTGGCTTCAGCCTGAAGCGACTTCACACTCTCTATTGTGTTCTCACACATTCCCACATCATTAACCCATCTTGCGGGACCTGCAACATACATTCTAGTCTTCACATTCTGTGCCGTTTCTTTCGCGGTCTCATCAGCAAACGCATTCCCACGTCCAACATCATCTGTGACTTTCCTGTGCGCACTGCATTTCATGATCGCAACTTGCAACGGTAGGGTCAGTGACTCAAGGAGATCATTCACCAGCTTGCCATTCTGAATTTTAGCTCCATGCGACGTCAGGAACCCACGCTCTTTCCACAGTCGCCCAAAATTATGAGCCACGCCAAAGGCGTACTGGCTATCTGTGTATATATTTACTCTCATTCCTTCAGACAACACGCATGCTCTTGTGAGGGCGATTAATTCTGCTGCTTGGGCCGAATTATGTGGCACTCGTGCAGTTTCCACGACCGTGTGTAAAGTCATGATAGCATATGCAGCAGTCGTGTCACCATTAGGGAGCTTGAAACACGAACCATCCACCCATAAAGTACCATCACACTCAGTCAGGGGAGTATCTTTTAGATCTACTCTTCCTTTCGTCTCTTCAGTTCTGAACAGACAGTCATGTTGCTCAATCTCATCTGAGTCTGCTGGAATTGGCAACAACGTAGCTGGATTCAGCGTATTGCATCTCTTTATGTATATGTGATTTGCTAACAGTGTAAGCTCATAACCTGATAATCGCGCACTAGTCAAGTGTTGTGTCTTGGTCCTATTTAATAATGTGTCTACAGCATGTGGAACCATAACGATCAATGTGTTGTCCATTACCAGACCAGCAGATTGTCGGATAGACATTGCTGCAGCAGCTGTCGCTCTCAGACAGCTTGGCAACGCCCTTGCTACAGGGTCCAAGGTTGATGAAAAATATGCGCATGGGCGCGGTCTGTCGCCAAAAGGCTGTGTTAACACTGACAACGCACATCCATCTTTCTCGTGAACATACAATGTAAACGGTTTGCTGTAGTCAGGAGTGCCCAACACAGGTGCTGAACATAATGCATTGCGCAATTCCACAAAACTTTACTGGCACTCCTCAGACCATGGGATAGGATTCGGTGTGTCTTTGCATGTTAATGCTACCAAAGGTTTTGCCAACAAAGAAAAACTAGGGATCCAATGCCTACAGTATGAGGTAATGCCCAAGAAAGCACGTACTTCTCTCTGCGTTCTTGGCACACTCAACTGTGCAATGGCTTGAATTCTTTCTGGGGTCAGTTTCCTTCCCTCCTTCGATAAGAGATGACCTAAGTAGGTCACTTCTTGTCGACAATATTGCAGCTTAGAGAGAGACACTTTGTGATGGAAAGCAGATAAATGGCGCAACAATGACAATGTGGCTTCTTTACAGATCTGTTCAGTATCCGCGGCGATTAGTAAATCGTCCACGTATTGAATCAGGATAGCGCCACTAGGTAAAACAAGTGCATCAAGCTGCGCTTTCAAAGCTTGACTGTATATGGATGGACTCTCACAGTAGCCCTGGGGAGCGCGTTTGAAGCGGAAGCTTCGGCCTCCCAGACTAAAACCAAAAATGTCTCTGCTCTCTTCTGCAATTGGGATGCTAAAGAAAGCATTCTTTAAATCTATCACTGAAAACCATGCAGCAGAGGCTGGAATCATTGTTAACAAGGCAGTTATATCAGGGACAACTGGTAACTGTGGCACAACAATCTTATTAACCTCTCTAAGATCAATCACAAATCTGTAAACAGGTGGCTGTGAAGGGTCCGTTCGTTTTAAGACAGGTAAAATCGGACTATGGCAAACGTTGCCTCTTGTCTCTTCAATTACACCCTTATTAATCAAGTCGCTGACAATGTCTAACAATGCTTTCTGGCCTTCATTAGAGATTTTGTACTGGGGAATACGCGGCAGTCTGACACTAGCCTTTAAAGTCACCACGTATGGCGGTATCTCCAAGAGCACAAAGACAATAGGAACTGGGCGTCTTGTAACAGACAGCACAAAAGTAACAAGTGAAAAAATAGACTATAGTGCAACAGACCAAATCAAACCTGGCCACGAGCAGAGCATGGATTACCATCAATCTTACTCGAAATACAGAGCAAATGGTGAGAGAAAGATGACTCTCATGATCAGTAATATCATTTGGTGATCCAACTGTTTGGCAGAGGTGTGTCCCGTGATCATAGGGACTGCCTCGCTAGTTTGAAGCTCTGTTGTTGTCTCAGGCTGGTAAGTATTAGCCAGCAACACATGGGGTGTGTGTAATTGTGAGAAACAAGGATCGTGATCCTATAATGTGCAGTGCAGAAAAACAAGGAAGTGAGAATACAAAAGGTTGTGTAGAGAGGACAAAACGTAATGTGTCGGGTTCTCCACGCACCTTATTAAAAAAGTGTAACAAGTTATAGCAGTACTAACAAGTGACTACTATATGGAGGTCAACATGTTTCAGCCATCCGGGTTTGACTCCCTACGGCTTTCGTCAGGACCTATGTTTGCACTGAGACTAGCTACTGCAAGAAGTACATAGAGTACATAACTAGGCGTGAGAAAATCACACTTAACTTCAAATGAGGTTGAATATAATTTTAAAGATACAACCTTTAACGCTCAAAATCCTCTGAGACGTAGAGTGTGAACATCACCCAACGTGCTCTAGGATTGTACCTCACCTACCCTGGAACCATGCTCGGGTGTAGGAGGCCCCGCTCTCTCCGTCGTTGCCCCAGACCTGGTCGAGCTGGGTGGGAGGCCCACATCATTGGGACCAGTAGCCCAAAGGGCATCCGGAAGGGATGACAATTCAGGTGGCATTGTATTTTTAGACAAGTACATCGGGGAAATCACTTTCTTGCCTAATGTAAGTTGTACTCCTGAAGGTGAACAATACAGTGTAGCGTGCAATCTTTTCAACAAATCCAATCCCAGCAAATTCTCACCACAACCTGTTGTTAGGATCAGGGGTGCTTTCAGCTCGCAAGGTCCAACAGAAAGTGACATGGGACTAGAAATCGGGTTCCTAACTGGGGCGCCAGAAAAACCTACTGAAACATTTATATCACCAGACAAAGGTGCGCCAGGGAGTTTTGAATGCATGATTGAACTCTTTGCAGCACCAGTGTCTAGCAGAAAGGGCTCCGTTACATTTGCTGTAGTCACCTCAACATACGGTCCACTCTGATCCACTGGCACTGAAACAACTCCCTCTCTCTGTCTATGGCTGTCCTAGTAATCATTACTTTCTGCATCACCGTCCTCTGCATAATAATCATTATTATAATACTGAGCTGTATTACTAGTCGCGTTAGCTTGCTGATCAAAGCTATTGATGGTATTTTGAGGCGGCAGAGGACGCGCGTTCTGGGGAACACTTCCACGCCCTCTGCCTCTAGGAGCTTACCGACCACCCCTACCTCTTGCGCCATACGCATTACTGTTACGCTGCATTAATTTAGGGCAACTATATTTATAATGACCTTCCTCTTTGCAGTATGAACATTGGTTGGGACCTACAGGGACACGTGGTTGATAATACCCATTCACTTGCTGATTGTTCTGAAATTGTTGGGGTTGGTGATAGACACCTTGGGGTTGCCTATAATTATTCTGACCTCCACGTGGTGGGTAAGCCTGCTGTAAAAGGACCTTTGTCTTTAATTCCTTCGTTTTCTTTTCTGTTCTATCTTTTTCGTCTTTATCCCTATTTTCATAATACTGTGCAGTAGCCAGTATTTGCGCTGAAGAAGAAACAGCCCAAGAACTCTCTGAGTCTTTCAACTTTTTACACAGGTCAGGAAGTAAATTCTGCACAAACTTATCCACAAATAACCGTTGGCCACCCTCAGTACTCATATCCTGCCCACTGTGGTCAATAAACGTTTCTTCAAACCTGGTAAAGAAGTCTGACACTGTCTCATCTTTCTTCTGCTTACATGCAGATAACTTGTCCCAATTTACGCGCATCGCAGGCATTATTGTCTTCATATACGTGATGATTCTACCAGGCAGTTCAGCTACTAAAGGTTCTGGTTTCGCGCCACCAGTTTGTCTAGCGTCAGCAGCAATAATGTTAGCCCATGTGTCCCCTAGTTCTGCATCGTGATCTACATTACGAATTGACCCCCATAGAGGCTGTGGAACAACATTACCAAACAACATGTCTATATCGGCCAGATTCATAACGCATGACCCTGCCGTCTGTGACAACTCTTTATAATAACCTGCTGGGTTTTTACGGGGATCAGGTAAAGACTGTTTAAGCGCTAACACCTCCGAGCGCTTCCATGGAACATGCACCCAAATACGCTGGAAATGTGCTACGACAGGTGGATTAGCATTTGGATCAGCAGGTCTCCAAACTGGAGGAACCTCACGCATCGGATATTGGCGTGCCTTTACCCTCTTACCCACAGCTACATCAGGTTCAAACAACGACTGCTGACAATCATCATTCCTGAAGGACAATACAACCGCAACTGCTTTATCTACCTCGCGGTCCACAATTATACCAGTTCCAAAATCAAACCTTACTCTACACAACTCCTGCGGGCTCGGGTTTTTACCATTATCCTCCAATTCTTCACAGAGAATTTCGCACATTTTCTCAAACACATATCTCTGTTTTGGGGCATCCCACTGATGGAAAACGTTGACAACTGATTCCACATCATACAATGAAGTGAAAACAATCCATCTACGCGCCATGCTGTCTATTACCTTTTTCTCATCAGGGTTAGGCAACTGACTACGCAATTGCTTACGCTGCAAACCAGGAGTCGTACCAGATGACTCAAAGAGAGGCGACATTAATGTAGTAACCACATTAGCTAAGCGCTGTCACGCTGAAGGAGAAGCTGAGGCGAAAACAGGGGGAAAAACAGAGGGGAGAAAAGAGGATGTAGAAACAGGTACTGGAGTGGTGCAAAGAAGAGTGTCAGAGGAGGCAGCTGCTGAATTAGACAAAGTCGCAGGAAGCGCGGGGGCAGTTGGAAGCACAACTGGCGGCCCTTGAGAGGGCTGCGCTACATGGATAAGAGCCGGCTGCAAAGCAGCTGGCGGTTGCGGCAAGGCTTGCAGTATATTGACTGGAGGTGGCATATTCACAAGCTGGGGAGGTGCCGTGGCATTTTGAGCATACGGGGGTGGCGAACTCAATAAATGTGACATCAGGGGATCTTTCTCCTTTTCTTCTAACTCATTCTGCTTAGAATGTGGTAAAGCTGGGTAACATTTGTCAATCCCTAACTTACGCTGTCTATGCAATTGCTCATTCATCTGCTCCTCCTCATTGTCTTTAAATTGTACAGCTGCTTGCATTACTGTCATACCTCTCTCTCTTTTATTCTTTTTCGCTAGCTTAATTTCCTTCTGTTTGGCTTCCTTTCGCCATAAGCGGAAAGAGTCAAACATCGCCGGCCGGGCTTTCTTCTTAAACAATTTAATTTCCAAATTATCTAAAATATCGGTATCGAAACTACCATTTTGGGGCCATTTTAAAACACCATCTTTTCTAGTGTAGTGGATCCATACTTCGTTATATGCAATGGGGCCTACGCCATGTTTTACATAGAGCTCATAAGTTGGAGTTCCAACCGGAGGAACCGGGCATGATTCCTCTAGCTGGAAATCTTTTCCACAACCCAAACAGAATAATCTACCAAATAGTCCAGAACCAGGCATCTTCGCTCACTAGTCTAGATCCAAACGTCAAAGGATTATCGATTACGATAGTCTCGTGAATACACGAGTCCTCTGGCTTTGGCGTTCGCAAACTCCAAATCCCAAATTACCAAATCAAACGATCCCGAAGGATACCAAAACAAATGGGAGACGCTCCACTTATACTTAACTGAATATTGCTGATCAATGGCGTCACCAGAAGACTCTCTCGATTGTTTCGCTCTCTCAAACTCGTCAAGGGTCCAAAACAGGTCGATTAATCAGGGCAGCAGTCCTTCGTAGCCGTCGGGACGCGGAGAACCTCGCAGAAAAGACTTTCGGACCACGTCGACATGCAGGGGTCGATGAAGTGGAGGCCTTCCTCCAGAATTTCCACACGAAGCTCCTCACGAACCTCTGGCTTGGACTGGTACCGCTGAAATCGTCCCGAGTTGGGCGCCAAACTGAAGTACTGGGTATTTTAGACCCAGCGGTGCAGGGGCACACACCCTATGACTTCTGGGTTCACCCTGTTCCAGACCTACAGAAACAGAGTCTTCTGGGTGAAGTCAAAGATAGTTTATTGGCTGCAGACCAATTACAGGTATCCTAGAAGTACAACAGCGTGTATGTTCTCAGGAGACTGCTGAAAATCATAGAAACGGACTTCACTTTAAATACCCTTTTTCTTGCCTCAAGCATACATTCCTAGGTTTATGATACGGCAATATACAAGTGTACATTACAAAGAAAAGGCAGAGTCATGATGACCATCCCACATTCCAGTTCGGCCAGCCCACAATGATTTACACAGTAAGGTTCAGATCCCACATCGGTCATCAATAGACCCCCCAATAAACGTGAGCATCTCCTGTTTTGGGAAACAAGTCATAAAGCAGGAACAGCCAGGTGTGAAAGAGATTAGCCGGAGGCTTGTGTAGAATGAAAGGGTTTTATGACGGGTCAAGCCCTGATGCTAATCACAGGTGGACGGAGGAAGGGGAGCTCGTGAGACCAGTTTGACCCGGTGCAGCAGAGCCAGCTGCCCAGGTCACAGAGAAGTCAGAGGAAAAGCCCATGTACTGTGAGGCCCGTATTTGCTCCATTAAAGCCTATGTGAGGGCAATGACAAGATGGCCACTGCTTCCAAAATGGAACCCGCGTGGTAAAGCAGAATAACGTGTATACAGTGCATTCATAGCTAGAACGATATATAAAGCACTCGTACATACCGCATTAACCATTTGCGGTTTGCTAATACCAAGATAGACAGGGGTAGGGCCCTGTCCCCTACGCGGTTCCAAATATTAAAGTACGACAATTTTTGGTATGAACTTACTCCGCTCTCACGATCAGAGTATCCCCAGCTGCTAGTGACCCGTCACCGAAGTCCTACGGGCGTAACTCGGGAGCTGACCGTATTGGTCTTCATGAGTTGGCAGTGGAGAACACACCATTGTACCTGTGTGCACCAGGTGAGTGGAATTGTTTTGATGTTTTTAGCAGGCACTGTTGAGCAGTGTTTTTGAAGCAGTTAACTGTGTAAGTATTTAGTGGTCAGTGGACCACGGAGAATCTTGGGGGTCTGACGGGGCAGCATTGTGGTGGCTGCACGTGTAGATCCTCCACGGACCTTTTGTGAATAATAGAGACGCCGATCAGACGCCCGGCGTGGCACGTGTGGTGCACGACCGGCCGGACTGCTCTCAGAAAGGCCTGTGGCTGTACCTGGGTAGCCTTGGGAACACATCTGAAGTCGTGCTAATGAAGCAGGCTTAGTCAGAATAGTCCCAAGAGGGAACCAGGAAGGCTGCGGGATGGTCTGTAGGTCGGTCTGTGGTTAAACCTGTCTGACGGTCTCTTGGTAGTCTTTGGACTGCTTGGTTTTGGTATTTGTCGGTCTTGGAATTTGAATTTGATTGATTCTCCATGAACAGGAGTCGACGGGCTCTGTTCTTTGTTTGAAAAGACGTTATTTCTTGCATATTTTTGTATGTATATATATTATTGTCTTGTGTGTTTGCATGAGTGTGAGGATGTATGTTTTGTGAATGTTTGAACATGGCCATGTTTGGAAGTTCATTTGTATGATTGACTAAGGAATGTGTGACGATAATAACCATGCCGTATTTGAGCAAATTGAGTTGTTTCAGATGTTGTTGCCGCCCTAATGATACGCATCTGGCTGAAAGTCAACCTGCCCCACCAGAAGGCAGTCCAAGTTATGATATGTATGTAAAGCATGGTATTACACCTCTTTTGTTCAACACACTAAGGACAATGTGGAATTACAATGGCCCCTAACCGGTTCTTTTGATGAAAAAAAGATTAATTTCTTGCAGGATCGATTATTTTCTAAATGTAGTCAGTCAATGTTTGACTCCCTGAATCTGTGGTAGAAGGACGCAAAGCGTAGACGTATACGGGAGGAGAAAGTACGTAGGATGAAAGGAAATCAGACGATTACGCAGAAAACTATAGCTTACGATAAAGCACGATCTGAACAAGGGATTGATCGCGCAGATAGACAGTTTAGACTGCATGTGGATAAGACCTATGTTACTCGGACTGAAGCGGAAGATGAGATAGAGGATTTATTGGATACCCGTCCACCTCCACCTTATGCTCCGCAGCGCGTATATCCCGATGTTTCTCCGACTCTAGTGCAGGCTCCTTCAGCCTCTGCCCCTGATGTTCCCTCTTCCCTTGCCTCTCTGGGAACGTCCTCTGTTTTGTCTCCCTCAGTGTCTGAGACAGCTTCTTTATGGCCTGTTACGCTGCCGTCTTCCGTTGTGTCCACAGCTGTTTTGTCTCCCCCCCCCCCCCCCCCCCACCCCCGTGTGGACTTCCCTTTCTGCGAGCACGACCCCATCTCCAGCTGTTTCGACTCCATTTCGTGCTCCGGGGGATTTCGACACACGGAAGTTGTTTACTCGTTCGACGGTAGGACAGAATGAGAAACAGATGATTGAGGATCAGTCATCCCAGTGGAAACGACAGCCTATTTACACTATAACTGATATATGGAACACACTTCGAGACTATGAGCGTGTTATGCGGCAACATGCCTTGAAACACATGGCTGCACGTATCATTACTCTCTGTGAACAATGTTTTCCAGGAGGATTGGTCCCCCAAGTAATGTATGACATTCGGGAGAGGGCACATAAGTCGGAACTTAGCCCAGATGAAGTATATAGAAATGTGGAGATTTGACACATCCGTTCTCGATAACTTAATAAAAAGTGTCCCTCGTGGGACACTCAGCATCCTATGCGAGAAGTTGATCCTATTTTTCATCCTGAAATACAGAACTGAAGGATGATCATGGTGTGGTGACTAGACCTCGTGTAGAGGCAGGAGTGCAGGAGCAATGGGTTTATACCCCCAGGAAGAGGAGTGAAGTTCTCTCGTTAAAATCACAATTGCCTGACCCTCGTAAGAATCCCACGGCTTATTACAAAGAACTCACAGAAGCGGTCTCTTCGGCCGTCATGACCTTAGCTGACATAGAGCTATTTTTTGCGTTGTTAGTTCCCGTTGACGTGTGGCGTCAAGTGCATGATCAGGACCATGCTCAAGAATTAGGCGGAACATGGGATCAGATAAAAGACTGGGACAAGGATCGTAAGCCTGGCGATAAACCGAGGCCTGAATTATTGGCATTACCTGGTCGTATTATCACTTACATGCATTCCCTAATTCCGCCTCGTAAGGTGGATTGGGACAAACTGACTGCATGTAAACAAAAGAAAGATTAAAGTGTTTCTGATTTTTTTCACTAGATTTGAGGGCGTATTCATTGATTTTAGTGGACAGGATTTATCATTGGAAGGCGGTATATGATTATTTGTTAATCGTTTTGTTACAAACTTG
This sequence comes from Triturus cristatus, assembly GCF_964204655.1. Lineage (NCBI taxonomy): Eukaryota > Metazoa > Chordata > Amphibia > Caudata > Salamandridae > Triturus > Triturus cristatus. The sequence goes on from NC_140595.1 coordinate 423,128,279, forward strand.
TTACCGGAAGTTTCTACACGGCTACAAGCCGCTGAAAGTACCTGGACCACTTCCACGCCCTCGGTAATATTGAGTATGGCCCAATATTATGAACATAGAGAAAATTAGAGTAAGGATAAGACGGAAAAGAAAGCGAAGGATCTTAAACGGGTGTTGTTGCAACAAGTTGCTCAAGGACGAGGCAGAGAGAGAGGCGGTAGAGGGTTCGTCCCGAGGGGAGCAGGAACGGGGCGAGGAAGAGGGCCAGCTGTTGTTCAGCTGTGCTTATTGTAAGGAGGAAGGGCATTGGCGATTTCAGTGTCCATTGTTGCTAGCCCAGAACGGGGCTATAAGGAGTAGAGGAAGAGGTCGGGGAAGTGTGGATCTCAGTGATATGCGACGAGAAGAGGCGACGCAAGTTGGACAAGAAAAGAATTACTTTGATAATCCGAGAGGTAGGCAGTATTATAATGAGGAATGTGCAAAGAATGCGACCGAAGGGTATGCTTATACATAGAATAGCCATGGACAGAGAGAGGGCCAGGTGTCAGTACCCGTTGACCAGCAAGGACCCTATGTAGAGGCACGTTTGATGGGGACATCTGAAAAGTTTTTAGTTGACACTGGTGCAATGAATAGTTCTGTGGGAGGGCAGGTCGTATAAACAGACGCGGAGGCTGTATGTAGGAGGATAATGGTCGAGTTTAATTCAAAGCCTTGTTCAAAGGGGTTGGAGATACAAAATAATGTTCAGTGTCCTCGGGTAGTTCTTCTTTTCTTTCCCCGGAGTCCCTGTCGTTGGTTTCCCTTCGGGAGGGTTCTTCTTCTTGGGTTGTGGGGTTCCCCCGGAGGCTCATGAGCATGTAAAGAAAAGGGAGCTCGTCAGTATACCAATTTTTATATCATAAGGTCAGGATAGTTCCTTCACCATCACCCAAGAGTGTTACTACGTCTTCCAATTCGGGACGTGCCAAAACAAGATGTACTAACTCATGCATTTATCGATAAAGGCAAGGGATTTTACGAGGCTAGGGTTTTCTCGTGCTCTTTCCTAGTTCTCGTCTACCGCTATCACGTTAGGACAAAGAAAAGGGTTCTGTGTACAGGAAGTGAGAGATTTGAACGTGCCCACCATTTCCCAGTTTCTCCCGACACCTCCCTGGTTTGTAATCACCCCCTTCCGTCCCCCTGACCCGGTCCCGTGCCACTCACCGGCTCCGCCGCAACTCTTCTCCCGAGTTGCGGCCGCTCTCCAGCCTCCTCCTGAGGTATCCACCACTCCTCACACCACATCTCGTCGTCTTCCTCCTCCTCGCCTCGGAGTGTTCTGGTTCCACCGTATTCGTCGTGTTCCGCACCTCTTCTCCGTAACTCCTCGTCCTCTGTGTACTTCCTCTCTCCGGCTGCTTCGCGCCTTCTCTCCAGTGATTGGGTCATTTTCTTCACATTCTCCTCAGTACTTCCGGGGTCACTCCCGCCTTCTCTCGGGAGCTGAGGGAGTGCTTCCTGTAAGGGTGGTAGACGTAAGGGATTGGTTATCGGCTTCGATACAGTTCGTCTGTTTTCCGTCCCCGGGGTCCTAATGCCGATATGTGGACGGTGGGGATCGTTGCACACGGGCCATGGCGGAGATTCGGTAAGTCCTTCCTGACATCCCCTTTCCCTTGCTGTCTTTCTAGTGGGGGGGTTCCCTTGAGGATATCGAGAAAAGAAATCCGCATTTATTTGCTCTGTACCTTTCCGATGTTTGGTTTGGAATTTGTAGGGCTGTAAGGCTAAGAACCATCGCAGTACCCTTTCGTTGTTCCCTTTATTACGAGCCATCCATTCCAAGGGCGCATGATCTGTGTATAGGGTGAATTCTCGTCCTTCTAAATAGTATTTCAAGGAGTCGATGGCCCATTTGATGGCAAGAGCCTCTTTTTCAATGACAGCGTAATTTCGTTCTCTCGGAAACAGCTTCCTACTAATGTACAACAGTGGTCTTTCCTCCCCTTGGGTGTCTCTCTGGGATAAGACGGCTCCCAGACCTTGATCGGAAGCGTCGGTTTGTAGGACAAAGGGTAAGGTGTAGTCAGGACTTGCTAGTACCGTGTCCGATGTGAGGGATGATTTTAACTTCTCAAATGCCCGTACCGTTTCTGGGGAAGGATGTCGGAGTTTATGTTCGGTGTTCACCGTTTTCTGCAAAAGGTCTATGAGAGGGGCAGCTATTTGGGAGAACTGAGGAATAAATCTACGATAATACCCCAGTAACCCTAAGAAGGCACGGAGGTCCTTAGCTGTTTGGGGAAACGGTATTTGGGATATCGCTGTTAGTTTTTGGTTTTGTGGTCGTATGACACCTTCTCCTAACAGGTAACCTAAATATCTTACGGTTTGTGCCGCCAAGTGACTCTTGGCAGGGTTGATGTTTAGGCCATGGTTTCCCAGGGACCGTACTACCCGAGAGAGGTGATCAAGATGTTCTGACTAAGAGTCGCTAAATATAATGATATCATCTATGTAGGCCCCTGCATATTGTTCATGAGGCCGCAGGATTATGTTCATGGCCCTTTGAAAAGTAGCGGGTGCTCCATGTAATCCAAAAGGTAATACTCGGAATTGGAAAAGGCCGTCCGGTGTGGAGAAGGCCGTCTTTTCCCGATCTTCGGGTCTCAGGGGTATCTGCCAGTACCCTTTATACAAATCAAGGGTGCTGATGTACTTTGCTTTACCTATTCGTTCGATCATCTCGTCAACTCTCGGTAGAGGGTAGGTATCGAACTCAGAGATTTTGTTGACCTCTCTGAAATCGATGCAGAAGCGGACGGAGCCGTCTGGTTTAGGTACTAGTACTATGGGTGAGTTCTACTCACTGATAGAGGGCTCTATTATGTCCATCTGGATCATTTTCTGTACTTCGTCTCGTATGATCTGTCTACGTGCCTCCGGAATCCTATATGGTCGGAGACGCACTTTCTTACCGGGACGAGTTTTAATGGAATGTTCTAATAAGGTGGTTCTCCCTGGGGTCTGAGAGAAGATGTCCTGTAAGGGTGTTAAGACATCGAATAGTGTTTTCTTTAGGGAGGTTGGTAATTCCGAATCAATACATTGGGCAAATAGGGGAGGGTTTGGTTCTGTGACGCCTACTTGAGCTGGAAAGGGTCCCTCCCATTTCTTGAGAAGGTTAACATGGTATATCTGAGACGTCCCTCTATTTTTATCCAGTTATTTTCGATAAGTAACGGGAGTTATTCGTTCAAGAACGACATAGGGACCCTGCCATTGGCCTAAGAGTTTGTGATCAGATGAGGCCATCATTAACAATACTGCGTCTCCTATGGCGAAACTACGGGTCTTTGCGGTCTTATCATATTGCGCTTTTTGTGCCTCTTGGGCTCTCTCCATATTGTCCCTAACAATGGCACGTATCTGATGCAGATGCGTTTTCAATTGACTCATAGTCAATGAGGGGTGTGGAGTTGTTTGGTTCAGATTCCCAGCTTTCCCGTGTCATATCTAACAGAGAGCGGGGTTGGTGGCCATAAAGCAGCTCAAAAGGGGAATATCCTGTGCTCTTTTGTTGTTTACATCGAATCGCATATAGAGCTAAGGGTAAGAGATCTTCCCATCGTCTTGACTCTAGGGCTAACAGTTTTTTTAACGTGAGTTTAAGGGTGGCGTTATAACGCTCCACCAAACCGTCCGTCTGGGGATGATAGGCCGCAGTTCGTATCTGTTTAATGCCTAATTGAGAAAACACCTGCTTCATCAATTTGGATACGAACGGGGTTCCCTGGTCAGTTATAATTTCGCTAGGGAAACCAACCCTAGAGAAGACTGTGATCATGGCTTTAGCTATACTAGATGCGTTTGGGTGTCGCAATGCGATGGCTTCTGGAAATCTAGTCGCATAATCTACCAGAACTAGAACGTAGCGGCAACCACTACGAGAAGGTAGAAGAGGGCCTATGATGTCCATTCCTATTCTATGGAAGGGTTCATCTATGATGGGTAGGGGCTGTAGTGGGGCCTTAGGGGGTCGATACCTGCTATTCTTTTGGCAAACGGGACATTCTCTGCAGTATTGTTTCACCTGACTATATATTCCGGGCCAATAGAATCGCTCTGTTATGGAGCGTTCCGTTTTCTCGTTGCTGAAGTGTCCCCCTAACAGATGACTGTGGGCCATGTATAGGACTTTTCCCCGAAAAGGGCCTGGAACCAACAATTGGGGTGTCGAGTCCGGTTCAGCCTTCCTATACAACAACCCCCTGTTAATAAAGAAATAAGGACATACATGTGAGGGGTCTTCGTTGGGTATAGCCTGATTCCATGCTTCTTGCAGAACAGGGTCTTCTCTCTGTGCTGCATGGAAGTTCCGATCCTCCTCCCATGGATGGTTCTCTGTCTGTACTGGGAGGACTATGGCGGGCTTCTTCCGTTCTTTACGTCTTTGAGTTTTGGATTTCCTGCTTTTTGACGGAGGCCACTCGGGATTTTCATCTCGGGGAAAAAGGAGCATCTGCCCACCAGTCTTTGTCTTCCAGTTTGGCCTTCTCCAATAGTTGGGACAGTTGTGGATAGTCACTTCCTACTATGATTTGTTCAGGAAGTTGGGGAATGAGTCCGACTTTTAATTGTGAACCAGGATCGTTGGGGTGTTGTATATGCACATAGGTGGTAGGATACGGCTTGGTATCTCCATGTACACATCGTATGTTCACTATCTCTTCGGATATCTTGAGGTCATGTCCCAATTCTTGAGGCCGTATTACACTCTGTCGGCATCCTGTGTCGGCTAAAGCTGTCATGGGTCGTCCATTCACCGTTACATCACAATGATAGGAGGGGGCGGTGCTGGTTTGTGCCATACAACAATAATTTCTGGCTATCCCGATTTCCATGGGTTCCCCTTTTTGGGGACAAAACCGAGCTATATGTCCCATGGCTCCGCAGTGGAAACATTGGGGACCCGGTTGTGAGGGTCTTGTGACTGGTACCCCAGGAACCCTGAACACCGGTGTTCCAGGGACTAGAACAGCCGATTCCGGCTTTCTCTGTAGTGGTGGTCGAGGTGGACGATGTAGGCTACTGACCCCTGTTCTCCATGTTATGTCTTCTCTCCCTTTCTGCACGTCTTGGGCTCTGCTGTAGGCACTTGCAATTTCTACTGCAGTGTCCAGAGTTAGATTTAGCGTGTTGTCTGACCCATTTCTGAATGGGCGGATGGAGTGAAGACAGATATTGTTCCAAATAAACCTTTGCCATGATTTCGTCCTTGGTGGCAGTGGCCGGCTTTAGCCACCGATCAGCCATGTCTTTTACCCGGAAGGATAAGGCTCTGGGGGTTTCTTGGGGACCCTCTTTCAGCTGTCTTAAACGTATCCTATAAGTATCATCGTCTATCCCCAATCTTTCTAGGATGCATCGTTTAATATCGGCGTAGGGGGTAGTTCCTTGAATATTAGCTGCTTGATAGGATGCTTGTAGTTCTCCAGATAGTAAAGGTCCTAGATACTGACCCCATTTGTCAACAGGCCATGCTGCGGCCAGAGCCATTCTCTCAAAGTTATTGAAAAAATAATCCGGATCCTCTCCTGACACGTATTTCTGCAAAATAACGGAAGGCATGGTACTGGGAGACCTCTGTTGCCCAATAACATCCGTAAGTTTACCTATGGCGGTATCGTGTGCTTGTCCTTGGTCGGCCAGTACTTGTTGGAATTTCCCTCTATCTTGTTCCACCACTGACAAAAACTTCTCCATAGCCTTACCCAGGCTCTCTTGGTTATCGGCCATTTTGGCGAGTACAGCTTCCATGTCTTTGGATGATCCCACTTCTGACACCACTTGTGGGAGGGCAGGTCGTATAAACAGACGCGGAGGCTGTATGTAGGAGGATAATGGTCGAGTTTTATTCAAAGCCTTGTTCAAAGGGGTTGGAGATACAAAATAATGTTCAGTGTCCTCGGGTAGTTCTTCTTTTCTTTCCCCGGAGTCCCTGTCGTTGGTTTCCCTTCGGGAGGGTTCTTCTTCTTGGGTTGTGGGGTTCCCCCAGAGGCTCATGAGCATGTAAAGAAAAAGGAGCTCGTCAGTGTACCAATTTTTATATCATAAGGTCAGGATAGTTCCTTCACCATCACCCAAGAGTGTTACTACGTCTTCCAATTCGGGACGTGCCAAAACAAGATGTACTAACTCATGCATTTATCGATAAAGGCAAGGGATTTTACGAGGCTAGGGTTTTCTCGTGCTCTTTCCTAGTTCTCGTCTACCGCTATCACGTTAGGACAAAGAAAAGGGTTCTGTGTACAGGAAGTGAGAGATTTGAACGTGCCCACCGTTTCCCAGTTTCTCCCGACACCTCCCTGGTTTGTAATCACCCCCTTCCGTCCCCCTGACCCGGTCCCGTGCCACTCACCGGCTCCGCCGCAACTCTTCTCCCGAGTTGCGGCCGCTCTCCAGCCTCCTCCTGAGGTATCCACCACTCCTCACACCACGTCTCGTCGTCTTCCTCCTCCTCGCCTCGGAGTGTTCTGGTTCCACCGTATTCGTCGTGTTCCGCACCTCTTCTCCGTAACTCCTCGTCCTCTGTGTACTTCCTCTCTCCGGCTGCTTCGCGCCTTCTCTCCAGTGATTGGGTCTTTTTCTTCACATTCTCCTCAGTACTTCCGGGGTCACTCCCGCCTTCTCTCGGGAGCTGAGGGAGTGCTTCCTGTAAGGGTGGTAGACGTAAGGGATTGGTTATCGGCTTCGATACAGTTCGTCTGTTTTCCGTCCCCGGGGTCCTAATGCCGATATGTGGACGGTGGGGATCGTTGCACACGGGCCATGGCGGAGATTCGGTAAGTCCTTCCTGACCAGTTCTATTTCTCGTTCCCTGGTCCCAGGGGCTGCTCTGACCGGGCTCAATAATGTTCCGGTAGGATGCTCGGGAATTCCGGTGGTGAGCCCCATCTCCAAACCCATGCCTTTTACAATAGGTCCTGTTACGATAGACTCTCCGTTTCTTTTGTCTTCCCATTGTGGCGAAATTTGTTGGGCTTGGATTTATTAAAGAAATTACATGCTAAGATTCATTGTTCACCTGATGGTGTTTATCTGACTATTAATTCCCCTGCGAAGTATACTTTGCAGTGTTTCACTAAAAATGAACCCCTCCCACCTGAGTTTGCTGTTATTCCAGTGACATTGTGGGCAACTGGTGACACGGACGTAGGCTTATTAAAGATTCCACCTGTCTCTATTACTTTGAAGCAAAATGCTCAGCTTCCTCGTATACCTCAGTACAAAATTTCTCCGGCTGGCGAGAAGGCTTTCCTCTCTATTATACAAGATTTGGTAAAAAAGGGTGTGGTGGAAGAGACAGCTGCTAATGTATGCAACAGCCCCATTTTGCCTATCTTGAAAAGAGCCCCTGTTGGAAGCGATCCTGACTACGCTGATACCTATCGTTTTGTGATTGATTTGCGCGAAATTAATAAAATAGTTGTGCCCCAATATCCTATGGTTTCGGACATCACTACTATTCTCACTAAGATTCCTCCTCTGCTAAATATTTCTGTGATTGATTTAAAAAATGCCTTCTTTAGCATTCCGATTCATCCTGATTGCCGCCATATTTTTTGCTTCTCATTATCTGGTCGTAGCTTCCGGTTCTGTTGCGCTCCCCAGGGGTAGACAGAGTGTCCTAGTATTTACAGTCAAGCTTTGAAAACATTGTTGGATGATTTGGTCTTGCCCCCTGGTAATGTGCTTTTACAATACGTAGATGATTTGTTAGTGGCCTCTGATACCGAGAAAGGCTGTAAGACGGCCACTGTACAATTATTGCCTCATTTGGCTGCTAATGGCAATAAAGCATCCCTTTCTAAATTTCAATATTGTCAACAGGAGGTGACCTATCTCGGTCATCTACTGTCGAAGGAGGGAAGGAGACTAACCCCTGAGCGGGTGACTACCATTTTTAATATGTCTGTACCTCGTACTCAGTGTGATGTTCGTGCATTTCTCGGCATAATTTCTTACTGTCGCCAATGGATCCCTTCTTACTAAACCTTTTCTGTACTTAACTACTAAAGATGTGCATGGACCTTTACCCTGGACTGATGCTTGCCAAGATGCTTTTGTCTCTTTGAAATCTGCACTTTGTTCTGCACCTGTTCTTGGTGCTCCTGACTACCGGAAACCTTTTGTGCTTTACGTACATGAGGTGGACGGTTGCTCGCTTTCTGTGTTAACACAAGGATTTGGTGGTAAGCAGAGATCTTGTGCTTATTTCACGGCGGTGTTGGATAACGTCGCCAGAGCACTCCCAAGCTGTTTAAGAGCCACTGGTGCGGTTGCGGTAGCTATTCGACAGTCGGAAGGGGTCGTTTTGAACACTGACCTCACAGTGATGGTACCGCACGCTGCGGATACATTATTAAACAAAACAAAGACCCAGCACCTTACGAGTGCGCCTCTTACAGGATATGAATTAACTTTGTTTGCTCCACACATTACGATTAAATGATGTGCCACCCTGAACCCAGCCACGTTACTACCCCTCCCTTCGAATGAAAAGAACAATGATGTTCATGATTGTATATTTCGGACTGAGGAAGAAATGAAGGGACGAGTAGACCTGACTGACACTCCTCTATCTGACCCCCAAGGGGAGTTGTATGTCGATGGCTCTTGTTTCAAGTTACCAGATGGCACGACAACTGCTGCATATGTGATAACTACTCTTCACACTATAGTTGAGGCTTCTCGAGTACCCTATCAGTCAGCACAGGCAGCTGAATTAGTGGCATTGTTTCGGGCCTGTGAGTTAAGTGAAGGACTGAGAGTAAACATTTACACAGATAGCCAGTACACCTTTGGCGTGGCTCATAGTTTGTCAACTCTGGGCAGAAAGAGGTTTTCTTACTTCTCATGGTCAGCGAATACAGCATGGCCCCTTGATTTTGCGATTACTGACAGCATTGACCTTACCAGAAATAGTGGCTGTAGTCAAATGTAGCGCACACAAGACAGTGGTTGATGCAGTGGGGGAGGGTAATGCCTTTGCCGATCAAGTAGCTAAGGAAACTGCTGAATATAAATTAACCCCAATGTTTGTGACTAGTTCGGCTAGGCGGGTGGTTGAAACAGAGATGTTTGATAACACTATGGAGAGTGTCCGAGAAATACAGAAAGAAGCTACCCCTATTGAACTGGCTCACTGCAAAGAGCAAATTGGGAGATTAGATGCAGATGGTTGTTGGATTGATTTGACAGAAAAGCAGCGGTGGAAGTTGCCTAATGCATTAGTAAATGCAGTGGTAACAATGGCACATGGTTCAGCTCATATTGGGGTGAAAGGTATTTGTGCATTATTAGATCCTGTATGGTACAATCCCAATATTTCTAGGACTGCTGCTCATTTGGTACAATATTGTATGGTTTGCCTACGACAATCCCAGGGGGCAGGGAGCCTGTTCTGAGTGGAAACTTTGCACCACCATTGTAGCCTTTTGAGGTGCTTCAAATGGATTATATCCAGCTGGAGCGCGTTAACAATTATAAGTATGTTCTGGTCGTGGTATGCGCCTTCAGTAAATGGATGGAGGCCTACCCGACTAAAGAAAATACTGCTTTGGCAATGGCAAAAGCGTCGGTAAAGGAGTATTTCCCTCGCTATGGATTGCCTCGTGTGATCTGGAGTGATAACGGAAGACATTTTAATGCAGAACTCATCACACATATATGTAATGGATTACAGATTAGGTAGAAACTCCATGCGGCTCGACACCCCCAGTCTGCTGGGTTGGTCGAGAAGTATTATGGAATATTAAAGCTTAAATTAGCTAAAGTTCAGGAAAATACTGGGTTGAAGTGGCCAGATGCTCTGCCGCTGGCATTGATGTCAATACGAGTTGCCCCACGTTCTGGTTTGTCTCCGTATGAGGTCATTTTTGGGTGCCCTGCTAATGTTTGGGGCGTCCCGAGACCCAGAATGTTTCGAGATATATATAGTATCCTATGCTGACAGACTATTTGTATGCCTTGACTAAAGATCTTCATTCCATTCATCAACCGGTCTCAGCAGTTTTGCAGCCCCTGCCGGAGGGTCCTGGACATCGTCTGGAACCAGGCCAGTGGGTTCTGGTTCGCAATTATTAGCGGATCTGTACCTCTGACTTCTGGGCCCTTGCTTGAGTCCGTGCCCTGCGCCGGTCTCCTTTCCTCCACCGCTGCCTCCCCGCCGGCACGTCCCCTCCGCGCCCATTTGCTCTACCCGTCCCTTGCCTCCCAGCTGCTCCTCCCTCCCCACATATGGCGGCCGCTGGCGCGGTGAGGAGAGCGACCCATGACCTTCCTGGTAGGTCGCTCCCCCCGCTGCAGCTCCGCCGTCACCCCGCTATCTCCTGCTGCTATCGGTGCTCCAAGCAAGCCTGGCTGAAGACGGCTGAAATGCCAGAAACCGTTCCTAGGAAGCTTGTTTCCGGTCCAGGGAAGACATGGCTTGGCAGTTCGGGCTGGACTGTTCCCATGAGGCACAGGGTCAGACTGATTTGCATATGGCCATGTGTGAACTGGGGTGGCAGAGTGGGCTAAAGAACGGTGATGGATTAAACCCAGATCAGTCTATCAATATGGGTTAGCATTGCCTGAGGTGGTAGAGTAAAACTAATTCCAATTGAGAATGTTAATTTCCAAGTATTGATCTACACACGAGGGGCTTCCATCTGTTTTATTAATTTCTATAATAATGACTTCCTAAGCACACCAAATGCTAACTTTGTTCACCTTTTTAACTTTATCCAGGACCTGTATAATTTATTGGGAAAGTACAAATTGGCAGGGATATGCCTGGGGGGAGATTTTAATGCAAAGATAGGAGAAGGAACTACTGGGCGTTCTTCCAAATTTATTCTATCCAACCCATGTATGGGGATATGAGCTATTAGACCACCTATTGAGTAGCAGTCTTTTAAACGTGATGGATATTGCAGCTGCAAACATTAATGATAACCTACTTATAGATGCCTAGGACGAGCCTCAACTATAGACTGTCTTCATATCCCCATCCTCAGAAGATTACTTAGTTAAGGCAGAGGTTAGAGCCTCCACCTTTGGAGATCATAACCCTATTATAGTCTGGTTAAGCGTATCCCCGCAACCAAATATTAGAAGAGAATTGGGAGCAGGAAAAGTAGCACTCTCAACCGATAGTTTAAGAGTGAAATGGAAGGGTATGGATTGTAGGGAGGTCTTTCAGAAGATGGTAATATATTTTTTTTTTGTAGGTTTTAAAAAAAATATATTTTTATTAGGTTTTTTCAACCCTGTTTCCCCCCCCCCCCCGGTACAAAAGGAACACATACAATATATTCAATATAATACTGGTACAACAAAAAACATCAAGCCTCTTGAGTTCCGTTTTCTATTAGTAGATCCATTCCTGAATTGGTAACCAAATTTTATGGCCTAGCCTTCTCTTCCTTCGCCCTTTAGTTCTATAAATTGAGAGTTCAAAATTATACATAGCCAACAATCTTGCCCTCCAATTCAAAAAGGGGGGGGGGGGGGGGGAAATCGGGACTTATCCACTCAGAAGTAAAATATGAACGAACAACTGCCATCAAGATAAACAACAGTGCACTCACCATATCATTTCTTACATTAGCTGTTGGGTTGTAGTGATGATTGATATCTCCCTATGTACAATGCTAAGTTAGCACAACCGCGTCAGCTGTTAGAAAGCCATCTTGCCGCTTCTGCTGCTTTTTGCACGCAGCACTGTTACATGTTATTAATTTAGAAATGCTTACTCGACTTTGCTTCACATGAGAACTGTCTGTTGTTTAACATCCTAAACAGAGAGTAGTGACCTTGGTCTGTACATCGTGTAAAGAACTAGTCTGGGTCACTAGACGGTGCATGTTGTTGTGTGCAGGTTGATCGTCCCACTATGTAGTCATAACATGCACGCAGCTGCAGATACCTGAAAGACGAGTGCCTTTAATATCACAGGGCAGCATGTTTTAGATTCATTCGGAAGAAGAGCTTTTGCAGGAGAGAGCCTAGCTGATCCTGTGATGTGATTCCACTAAGCTGATCTATACGGTATGGGGTTCCCCATTCAAGCCTAGAGACCTTCTATTAGTCTAATAATAACCTATTAGTTTATTAGAGAAAGGAAGGTGGCTGATTCCACTGTCATTTTATTATGATTGCTCCTTTCATTTTCTATGGTATTGTAACAATGCTGATGGTTCTGATCTGGACCATTTGTCTGCTTATGTTAGCCAAGTTTCTGCATCTTAGGACGCGAGGTTTATCAAATAAACTCTTTAAACTTTACCGTGTCTTTGTTATTCTGTTGTGGACTGATATGAGAATAATAACGAACAGGTATTTCTGATTCCCACCATTCCTGAGAATATCTAAAGTCGCTTGTTCTGGGTTGTCTATACATTGGGACCGCCGAGCTAAATCTCGGATAACAAATGGGACACTAAGCTAGTCGGATAAGGGGTTCTGGGGGGAGTTTCTGGTACACCACAATTCTCTGAGGTACTGGGTTCCTGCGCATAATTCTGTGCATAAGAAGAATCCCTGCAACATGGCGCACCTAACGTTTGGTCTATTGATTTGAAACACCTTAGTAGTGATTGTATTAGTCCACAACGTCCTCACTCTGGTTTCCGGTTGACGGTAGTGACGGCTTAACCTAGGTTTCGACTAAAGGTTCCTTCAAGCTTGATAATTAAAAAGGTTAGTTATTTCTGAACCCAAGTGCTACTATGGATATCGTTGTTGCTCTTTAGTGTGTCCTTATGGCGGTCGATATCGCCGCACATAGTCAGACCCCTTTGCGCCGTCATTTGACGACGTATGGGTTGCCTGATGAAGGGATGGCTGTTATTTTTGTGGTGAGTGCAGCCTACCCGTATGAGTTGTTTTACTCATGGGTGACTTTCCCAGCGGTGGATGACGATGATACGTTTCACACCTTTACTCCCACGCAGCTTCCCCTGGTCTATACCCCATATAGGACACTGGAAATTCCTATTTCTGCCTGGCAGCATACAATTTGGTTTAATGGCGCCCTTCCCCAAGCGGTAGCACCGACTAGAATGGGCCCGTTGTCTATTGCAGGGGCCACATGGCCGGTGCTGGCCGGCTTTACGCCTCATCCCCGCTACCTGACTGTAGGGGTGGCTGAGTTGCATGTACTACACACAGCCCTGATTACGGTCCATAGGGCTTTGGTGCAGTACGTTTCACGCAACGTGCAGGCGGGGGCTCCTGCTGTTGCGGGAAACACGACTGATCACCACGCGGTGGTCATTAATCCTTTTATGGTTAATTCGGTTGTGGGCAAGCGCCCCCAGAATAGGCATGAATTTCCCTATTGGCTTGCTGAGAAATTTGACCAACTGGAAGCGGTTTTTCCGCACACCACTACTGTGGAAAAACACAGGATACTCACCATTACTTTGCCGAAGGACCTGGTCCCGGATATTGTCGATTGTTACAACTGGGGCAAGGTCTTTGCTGCGACCTATTCGAAGTGCTATGGCACTCCGTCTATGTCTGTACTACCATCCGTCATCAAGAAAGTTCAGGAAAATCATGGTGCGGAGGCGGCTATTGAATTGGGAATGAGGCTTGTCGACAGCTTCAATGTGGTTTGTTCCATGGTGATGGGCAATCTCAAAGGAGATGCCATGCAATTCCAGGTAGCGAATTTGTTGGAGCTCGTGGATGTGCTCGACAGGCCCAGGGAATTTGCAAAAATTATTGCGAAAGCCTACAGAACTGTAGGACGTAGCGCCTTGGGCGTGAAACCTACAGTGATTATTCCTGATATAGTACAGCAAACTAAGGTGAGTTCGTCTACTAAGGACGAGAAGCCCAATTTTCCAAAACAAAGTTGGAGGGCTAAGAAACAGGGGAAACAGCAACAGAAACAGGGTTCTCGTTCTGCCTCGCCCGTCCAGTGACCGCACATATAATCTGCGCGATCGTTCTCGTATTAAGTCACCTGATAGATTTCAGGTTTCTGAACAACGCTCTCCTCGTTCTTCACAGGAAACATAGGCTTCACAATCTGGTGGCGGAGACCGTGGAAAAGGAAGGGATGCTCAAGGTCGTGAGCAACCCCGTCAGACTGACGGTAAAGGCAAGCAGGACGAGTCTGCACGTCAACGGCCCCCGTTTCAGAAAAAGAAAGTTGCTGCACTAACGGCGAGGTATGCCTCAGATGGTACGGACACAGCTTCGCAACCTGACATGGGCGTTAACGCTGCTTGACAGCGCCTGGGAAGTTACAGTAGTGCGGCAAGCACTGCGTCCATATCTGGCGGCAACAGCAACTGATACATTTGTGAGTGTTGAAACTGCTGATACTCGCGTGGCTATCCCTGAAAGACTGTTTGAAATTGTCCTTATAATTGAGGGTGACATACAACGCAAAATTAAAGTGGTTTTTTGGGATAATCTGACCTCCACATATGATATTCTTTTAGCGGAGGCTGATTGGCCCCCGGCTTTCGTTTTAGATGCTCCTAGAGGGGAGGACATGATCCTCCCGTCCTTTGGGCACACAGTGCAGATGGAACATTCTACTAGGTTGGCCGGGGAGTGGGCGCAGGTGCTTGCGCCTGCGTTGTATCGTAATCAGGTCGGCTGGGATAAATTTTCTCCCAACCATGAGATTCTGTTGCGGTCCAACCCCCAGCAACAACCCCAATATCCCATGCGTCGCGAGGCACAACCTCACGTTGCGTCCATCCTTGAACAATTGGAATATCAAGGAGTGATTGAAACATGTTTGTCACCTATGAATAACCCTTTATTCACTGTGACGAAGCCCGACGGGTCGTACCGCCTAGTTTTGGACTACCGGCACTTAAACTCGCACTGCCGGATGTGCGCGGTACAGAATACCCACAGTTCGACTCTCGTCGATAGTCTCGTGAGGAAAAGATTTAAAACCACACTTGACATTTTTAATAGCTTTTACAGCCATAACCTGTCCCCTCTTAGTAGTGAGTGGACGGCGTTTACCTCGGTGGCAAACAAAAACAATTCAAAAGGCTCCCAATGGGCTATAAAAACAGCCCTGGGGTCTTTGCCGGTCGTGTGGTCTCTCTCTTGGAGATGGTAGACCCGGAAGCGTACTCGTATATGGATGATATCTATCTGACGGACAACGAGTTGCTTCCACACCTTGCTCGCGTGGATAACATAATAACTATGTTTGCAGACTTCGGTTACAAGTTCAACTTTGCGAAGTCCCACATTGCAGAGTACACAGTGTTGTTCTTGGGGTACGAACTCAACAATGATGGTCGAGGTTTGGCTCCGCACTTCCTTGAGAAATGCGCACGCCTTCGTGCTCCTACAACACTGAAGAAATTACAATCCTTGCTGGGCTTTCTGAATTTCGGTCGTACCTACATTCCTGACTATGCCCAGCGTATCAAGTCGCTGTATGCCTTGGTACAACCTACTTTTTCCAAATCTTGCTGGCTGCCGGAGCATTCAGCTGCATTGCAATCATTGCAGGCTGATCTTCTTGCTTCTAAATTTTTACAAACCTGTGATAACCACACTAACCTGGTCATTAGAATTGTACCGGGCGCAGTGGGGTTCACCTACTTAACGTTCAATGAGGGCGACACCGTCCCCATTGCTTACAAATCACACCTGTACACTTCGGCTGAGCTGCGATTTTCCGCTGTCGAAAAAGTACTGACAGCGCTCGTTCTTTCAGGATCGCCATCTGAACTGCTATCACAAGGGAAACGCATGCTGGTGGTAACACCATGCAAAAATAACAATTGATGGACAGAATGCAGAACAATGTCATACATTCACCCCGGTACAGAGATCTGGGCCTAAATCCATCGTTTTTTTGCTCACCATGCCATTCCAGTTTGAACCCAGCCATATGCAAATCAGTCTTGACCCTGTGCCCCATGGGAACAGTCCAGCCCGAACTGCCAAGCCAGGTCCTCCCTGGACTGAAAACAAGCATCCTAGGACCGGTTTCGGGCTTTCAGCCCTCGTCAGCCAGGATAGCTTGATTCCAGTGGCATGGAGAGCAAGGGACTCAAGTCTGAGCATACCCTTCCCACTCGGGGTGACAAATGCAAAAATAACAATTGATGGACAGAATGCAGAACAATGTCATACATTCACCCCAGTACGGAGATCTGGGCCTAAATCCATCGTGGTAACACCATATCCTGCCCTTGAGGCGGTGACCAAAGCTAGTGTACCTAATTCTAAAGCTTTGTATCCAAGGTGGATACAATGGGCTACTTCCTTGACCTCGCCTGACGTCGCATATATCTTTGATGCGGCATTACAGACTCAGGAGTTCTTGGAGTATGAATTCGTTCATCCGGCTCCTCTGACTTTGCGTCCTCTCGAGGATTACCATTGTGTCATTTACACTGACGGTTCTGCGCAACCCGCAACTGGATCAAAGCACGCCTATTCAGCAGCCTGCGCAATTGTAGTCGGTACTTTCGTGAATGGCGAGTTCCAATCTGATGTGGTGCATACGCAGTCATTGGGTGATTGTACCGCACAGTTAGCAGAGCTTCGGGCTCTGGTGCTTGCACTGGAGTTTGCTGATCCTCGGGTCACTACTCTTATAGTGAGTGACTCGTTCTATTGTGTTCAAACATACAACGACAATCTACATTTTTGGACTCAAAATGACTATCGTGATTCCAAAGGTAGCACAGTAAAGCATAAAACGCTTTGGGTTCGAGTGGCAGAACTTAAAGAACGTCTGCCCCTCGTGAATGTAACTCACACTCTTGGTCACCAACGAGTTGGTGTCCATGCTGTCGGTAACAGTCTGGCTGACTAGGCAGCAAAAACCGCAGTGGCGACATACTTAGTAGCAGCAGTTACAAGATCTAAAAGTAAGATTGATGATTACATCTTGGCAGCTATTGCTGCTACAGAGACAGGGAAAAACTTCCCAAGAGGTTTCCCTTCTCGCTACCATTATCGCTTAAGTCCTGATAATGTCCCGCTAGTGAGGATTAACGACGTTGGTGACAGATTGATTCCAAACGCGGACTGCAGACCATCTCTGATATCAGCGGCCCACGAGGGCATGGCGTCCTCGCATGCCGGCGTTGCGGCTACTGTATCTCTCTTACAGCAACGTTACTGGTTGTACGGTTTATATAAACAAGTGCGCGCATACGTTCTTAATTGTGACATTTGACAGCAGATAAAACCTTCATCTGCAGCGCATCCACCACAAACGCAGCTGTATATATCTAATAAACCACTTGCGTGTGTTTATTTAGATCATTGCGGTCCTTTTACCTCTGATACTGCGTACAAGTACATCTTGGTTGCAGTGGATTCGTGCACACGTTTTCTGTGGGTGTGGCCACAAAGGAGTGCTGATGCCCGTACTGTCATCAAGGATTTGCGTGTCTTTGTTGAAAGTTTTGCATGTGGTACCCTTCATTCTGACCAGGGCCCTGCGTTCGCCTCTAAGGCGTACAAAGAAGCCATGCGAAGTTTGGGGGTCCAAGTCAAATTTTCATCTCCATACCGGCCTGAGGGCAATAGTGTTGTGGAGCGAATGAACCGTGACTTAAAGCAATCTTTGACAGCCAGGGTTTTAGGTACTGGCCGGAACTGGCTAGCCCACTTGTATGGCGTGCAGCGTGCACTTAATAATCTCCCTAGAAGGTCTCTGGGTGGGCGGACCCCGTACATGATGCTCTTTGGCATACGAGTGTTTGTCCCGGACCTTGATGGTCTAGACATGGCGGCGGCCGCCGCGCCTTTTGACCTAGATGATCACTGTGCTGTATTGCAGACTCTTCAAGAAGCCAGAGACACTCTAGCAAAGGAACACGTACCCTCTACATCTGATGGTGCGCTCCAGATTCCAGTAGTCGGCTGGCTACCTCGAGTTGGTGACCTGGTCCGTGAGAAGGTGGAGAACAATTAGAAGTTCGGCCCCTCTTATCGGGCACCAGTCCCGGTGCTTGGAGTACAGGGTACACGTACAGTTATTTTACCTCCACTTCCTGGTCGCAAGGATAACAGGTACATCTCCATTGACAATGTCAAGCTACAGCGAGTGGCTGATACTCCTTAGTATGACACCTGCAGTTTCTTGCCCTTCTATGCTGCGAAATTCTGTTATGGTGCAGCCCTCTAACACCGTGCCTGATGTTGCCGTTGAGATGAATACAGTTTCTGGCCCTTTATTGCCACCAACAGCTGGTGGTTTGCCTGAAGATGCTGAGTATGCTTATCCTGCTGAATTGCCGGTGCCTCTTTTGCAATCCACCGCAGTTAACCAGTCACGTTCCTCTTTTGACACTATTTCAATGACTTCCAATGCCCCATCGAAAGTTTCTATTTTTGTTGCCTGGTTCAAAAGACATTTTTTAATTCCTCCTTGGACTTACATTTGGCTGGTGCTCACATGTGTTTTTTTGTTTATGTCCATTGGTTTTGTGGTAGTGTTTTTTAGACTTATCAATGGACACTACCTGAATGAAAGATCTACAATTGGATTAATTGATGGAACTTTGGCCCCCCACTCCTCATCACATATTATGAAAAGGGACCAGACTTTTGTGAACATTACCGCCTGGCCTGTCCGTGATGAGATCGCTTGGGATGCTGTTAAATTTCCAATTCATGGCCCCACCGAAGTGATTAATGTGCCAAATGTTTTTCATGTTTCTATGGGTGATGTAGTTAAACAGAACATCCGATCGGATGATTGGGATGTACAAGCAATAGAAGCACCGTTTTCTGATTTGAAATATTATGCTGCATTTGATGCTGAGGATTTGTATTTAGATACTGCAAATTATGATGAACAATTTTGCTACCAACATTATGGCACACATTTCCTACACAGAGCAAATACCTTTAGAAATGTTGTCAATTTTACACAATGGGAACATTGCCCAGCCCCTATACCAGGCAGCTCTGCCACTCTGGTGAATAAATTCACATACTTTTCGGATTTTAGTGTCTAATCCAGCCTCTTTTTATTTTAAGGTTGCGGCTGAATCCGCTTCTAAGGTTAGACTGACACACACCAAATTATTATATTCCAAGTCCTTTATGGACGAATTGGCTATCGGAGGATATGACCTATGGAAAGCTACTATCGATCTTAAATCAGTTTCGGGTTCTAAACCGTGGCAGGTCCAGGGAACTGAGGCTTTGCATCGTGCCTGCCTTATCCCAAACCACATTTTGTTTTTGAATTTATCTGTTTTTCAGACCACCTGTTTGATTGGCTACGTCTAAAAAATTTAATTTCCCCTCGACCCCTGATCTGGGTGCTTATCCCAATTGGGAAAATCACACAGATCTGTCCCTTACTACGTTGCAGTCACTCGTTTCCAACACCACCTTCAATGTTTCTGCATTAAATACTGAGGGGTGGTTGGTGTGGCAGACGAGCTCCGATTCCTGTCAACATCGTTTTTTAGATTTGGCTCCGGGGTATACACAAGTTAGAGTAGACCCTCGTTTTGAATCTTCGCACACAGTAACTACCTACTCCGTAGGCGAGTTATGCCAGTCATGGCTGCAACATTCCACATTGGCATCTGTTAAACGTCATTTATCACGTTTAAACGACAAAATAGATTTGAATGATTTTGTTAAGGGTCCTGCGACTGGCAGGTCCAAAAGATAGGTATATGCTATGTATAACGAAGTTTGGAAGCTGTCACAGATTGAGGCTGCATCCAGATTACGTGCTATTGACCAAGCCAAGAGAAAGTATTGGCTGTAATAGATAATAACATTAACACCTTGTCTTCCAGAATTTACACCTTGGATAATATTGTTTCATCTGTCGTAGACATTGTGCAGGATGATTTGTCTGTATTGTATCATGGTCAGATTCAGATGAGGTCTATTATGCAGTTTGCATGGACTTTGCAAACGTTAAAGGCAGGGAAAGTCCCTTGGGATTACATGAATACTTCATCGTTGTTCCTTCCTTTTAATTTAACTGCAAAACAGTTCATGTCCATGAAAGATGTTACTTACTCATTGCTGCACTTAGAGAAGTTAGAACCTTTACCTTTTTCGGTTGCTGAATTAAACTCCGCTGTGTGGCTTATCCACGGGTTGATAACGTTACCATTTCCCCTGTTTAAATTCAGTTTGTGCATGAAACATTATGCCCTAGGCATATATGAACAACTTGGTACTGCCTTCCTGCACGAAGTTTGGTCGCTCCCATTCACGTATAAGTGCGTGAGAGACTGTAAAGAGGTTTACTTAAAAAGTGAAGAATGTACTTCAACTCCAGATCACTCGGTAGTGTGTAGACACATTCAATTGCATGGTGCATGTAATTTACATGCTCCTAATTTAGCTTGCATCCTGAAAGGGATTCCGGTGCCAGTTAAAACACCATCATTTACGCTGCCTGCTAACGGTAGTTATTTGCTTTTAAATAATGAAGCTTGCTGTGGGATGTTAGTGGGAATTCCTTATATAGTGACTGTTTCGCAACTGGTAGTTTGCTGTAATAACGTCCTTTTCCCACCCCCACATGGCCGACTCGATGTATCCATCTGGCCTTCTATTCCAACCTTGAAAGCAGAGTTCAACAAGATGAGCAGAATAAGGGCTCTACTGTCTCAAAAAGAAGTCGCGTTGACTTCATCCCGTGAAACATTTGTCCTTCACATAGCTAACACACACACGGAGGTGCAAGCGCTTTTGAATACAGACTTCCCCCTGCATGTTGGGACCTTGATTCAGACCATCTTTAATGCCTCGTCAACAAGTGGACTGGCTCATTTTTTTAAAATTGTGGGCTCCGGCCTCGTGACATCTTTTCAAACTATTTTTGTGTGATCCCCGCATTTTTTCATTCTATTTTTTCCAGCGTCTTCGGAGGTCTCCCTTTGCCTCTCGCCCTCGTGGCTGGGGTGCTTTTGTTGATCTGCGCACTACGCTATGGCTGCCCAACTTGCGTTACAAGACAGCATGCCCCGGCTGCTCCATCTTCGTAACAGGATGCTTGAATACTATGGCACCTTACCTCTGGCGACCTTAAGCATCGCCTATGGATTGTCCTTCCGGTTTCCCGTCTTTACGTGTGTGCAACCTGTCTTTCACTGCCTAGATTGTCCATTCCCGTGGGCTCTGGATTTGTGCCTGTCGAACTCTGTCTCCTGCCCCGGATTATGATCGTCTTATGAGCCCCTTAGTGGCTCATGAGCTGGACTGTTCCGGTGTCAGGTTCATGGCCTTTGGAGCGGCACATGGAGTCCTAGGGAAATGGAACATCGGAGAGGCTGCTATTGACTTCCTAGAAACAAGTTATGTTGAGGAACCTGCCTGTTGTCCTCGTATAGTGCTGGAGGCTCCAGTGATCGAGGACCACGCGTGTTCTTTCCCCTTGCTGACCTGGATGGCAGATAATTTTGCGGAACGTTCCAATGATTTCCTCTTGGAAGCTGTTGCAACTTATTGTGCCTACACCTTGATGGATTGACTTTTTGCCCTCTTCATTTCAGGATGCATCCGTCGCTGTTTTGTTTTTTCCCCATTACATGTTTTTTTTTCCTGGAACACCGTTTTTATTTTTTATTTTTACTTTTTTTATTTTTCTTCAAACATTTCACTTACCTTATATGGACTTACAGTTCATTCCCTTGGTTCTGTTCTATCTAACTTGAACTCTGCGTTCTTAACAGTGCGCCCCTAGTGGTTAGTGGTCCGATGAAGCGGGGTGTAGTGATGATTGATATCTCCCTATGTACAATGCTAAGTTAGCACAACCGTGTCAGCTGTTAGAAAGCCATCTTGCCGCTTCTGCTGCTTTTTGCACGCGACACTGTTGTTACATGTTATTAATTTAGAAATGCTTACTCGACTTTGCTTCACATGAGAACTGTCTGTTGTTTAACATCCTAAACAGTGAGTAGTGACCTTGGTCTGTACATCGTGTAAAGAACTAGTCTGGGTCACTAGACGGTGCATGTTGTGTGCAGGTTGATCGTCCCACTATGTAGTCATAACAGGCACACAGCTGCAGATACCTGAAGACGAGTGCCTTTAATATCACAGGGCAGCATGTTTTAGATTCATTCGGAAGAAGAGCTTTTGCAGCAGAGAGCCTAGCTGATCCTGTGATGTGATTCCACTAAGCTGATCTATACGGTTTGGGGTTCCCCATTCAAGCCTAGAGACCTTCTATTAGTCTAATAATAACCTATTAGTTTATTAGAGAAAGGAAGGTGGCTGATTCCACTGTCATTTTATTATGATTGCTCCTTTCATTTTCTATGGTATTGTAACAATGCTGATGGTTCTGATCTGGACCATTTGTCTGCTTATGTTAGCCAAGTTTCTGCATCTTAGGACGCGAGGTTTATAAAATAAACTCTTTAAACTTTACCGTGTCTTTGTTATTCTGTTGTGGACTGATATGAGAATAATAGCGAACAGGTATTTCTGATTCCCACCATTCCTGAGAATATCTAAAGTCGCTTGTTCTGGGTTGTCTATACATTGGGACCGCCAAGCTAAATCTCGTATAACGAGTGGGACACTAAGCTAGTCGGATAAGGGGTTCTGGGTTCTGAGGGGAGTTTCTGGTACACCACAATTCTCGGAGGTCCTGGGATCCCGCGCATAGTTCTGTGCATAAGCAGAATCCCTGCAACAGGGTCAGAGCCTACCCCAAGAATAACTAAATCGGACGTAATCTCTATGGGGGTTCCAAATATACATTTTAGAAATTCCTCCAATTCGAGAAAGAAGCTCCCCAATCTCGGGCAGGAAAAAAACATATGAAGTGAATCAGCAGCGAACAACCCACATCGATTGCAATTGACACCGGTTGTAACCCCCCCCCCCCCAACGGGATATCTTCCCAGGGGAGTAATAAAGATCAAACGGGGCCATATAATTCTGGCTACGCATTCTTACGGTCATTAAAACAGTGTTGACGATATCAATTGATTTTCTTATGTTAAGTTCAGCTACCCCACATTGCAGTTCCCATTTCCTTCGGCATTCCTTCAAATCATCAGGGAGGACATCGACTAAGTGTTGATAATATTGCCCAATCGAGATTTTGCTCTTCATTTTCTCTATTATAATACTATGTTGACCTATATCACCACCCAATTTATATAGATAGCTCCGAATTTGTAGATATTTGAAGAAATTCTGTTTGTCTAACCTGAACATTTCACTAAGATCAACAAAAGTTACTAAGCTCCCTTGATCAAACAGATCCCCTAGAAATCAAATTCCTTTCAAGCCCTATTTAAAGGCTACTTGAATTCTATAGGGATTGTTCTAAATAAGTGCAAAAATTTGGGGAGAACTAACATTTTTAGAACATTGCATCTGCCGTGAATAGAGAGGTGCAAGTGATCCAAGCGTTCCAAAGTTGCATTGACCTTTCCAATCACTGGAAGCATATTCAAAACAGGAATTCTGTCCACGCTTGGAGTGATTATTATTCCCAAATACATTGCCTCCGGAGTTATTACTACGTCGGTCGGAGGGTCCTTGCCGGAATAGAGTACCTGCGTTTTTTCAATATTGAGTTTGTAGCCTGAAAATTGACCAAACTGTACCACAAATTCTTTTATTACCGGAAGAGCTGTTACAATATCACTGGAAACTATAATGAGGTCATCGGCATAGGCAAACGCTCTATAATCTACCCAAATTAATCAATATATAAAGCAAACAAAAGGGGGAAGCACGTGCACCCCTGCCTTGTGCCTCTCTCTGTTAAATAGCGCAGATTTTAACCCTGAAATTCATATAGAGGCTACTAGATTAATATATAGCGTCCTAATTGACTGGATAAACTCCGCACAGATGCCCTTCCAGCGCAGAACCTCCCACAGATATTGCCACGAGACCCTGTCGAACGCCTTTTCGGCGTCCAACAGGATCCTCCCTAACACTGAATCTGTTGCCTGAACCCAGTCCAAAAGGGCAATAATCCTTCTGACGTGGTCAGCACTATGCCGCCCTGGGATAAATCCATGCTGGAAAATAGAAACAAGCGGGGTAATAACAGCCGCTAATCGCTGAGCTAGTATTTTAGAAAAAATCTTGCTGTCTGAATTTATTAGCGCGATCAGCCTATATGATGATGCAGAAAGTGCAGGCTTGCCCTTTTTAAAAAAAAACAATAATCATAGTTTCTCACCAAGAATCTGGTGCTATACCACGTTGAGCATCACAGAATAAGATCATAAGTTCTGGTAAAAGGACCTGACGAAAGGTTTTATAAAATTCCAATGGGATACCATCAGGACCCACTGCTTTGCCCTTAGCTAATGACAATAATGCCTCTTCCACCTCCTCCAGAGTAACATCTGTTGCCAATAGCTCATTCTCATCATTTGACAGCTGATTAGTCACAGCAACGTTGCCAAACTCCTTCATTAGCCCTCCTACATTGACTGTTACATCCTCTGTATAGAGGGTTGTATAGTATTTACTAAAGACCTTCAAGACTTCATCTGGTGTATCCTGCC
The DNA here is from genome assembly GCF_964204655.1 of Triturus cristatus. NCBI lineage: Eukaryota > Metazoa > Chordata > Amphibia > Caudata > Salamandridae > Triturus > Triturus cristatus. The sequence goes on from NC_140595.1 coordinate 423,152,776, forward strand.
TTCATGGGCCTGCCTCAACCGATAGTTTTAGAGTTAAATGGAAGGGTATGGATTGTAGGGAGGTCTTCCAGAAGATGGTAATAACTTATCCATCTCTCTGAGACTTGTCTCACCTTGGCCGACCCCAACCCAGAGGCAGTTTCCGCTTTTATTTTCTTATGTGCAGGTATTAAGGAACTGATTTCCAGCCCTACATAAATCTGACCATAGGTGGTTTGATAATACCTGCTCTAGGGATAATAGGGATCTCAGAGCAGCTGTATCAGTTTCCCCTAGAGACCCCACTCTTATCAGAACCTTAAGGCACAAATATAAAAGTGTAATACAATTTAAGGCGAGACGTGGTCTTAAAAGAGTACTGGAATATTTTGGCCTGTGCTGCCAAACTTTAACAAAACAAATAATTTTTGGTCTGCCACTAAGTCCCTGAGAGCTTTTGGGAATATATCTACCCCCCTAAGCTGCAATATAATTAGAGAAGTGTGGGTTGCCCACTTCTCGAAAATATATGCCCCCCGCCCCAATGCGAAAATACTTTGGAAAATCTTATGCCCACCCAAATTCAAATCTCCTTGATTGGGGCCGAGGAGGCAATATTCCAAAGCGCGGGAAATAAAGCCCCAGGCCCGGATGGGCTGCCTATTGATCTTATTAAATCAAGGCCAGAGTTCTGGGCTCCTCTGCTACTTAACGTTTTTAACAATTGAATCACAACAAAAATCCCAAACACATGGTCCACATCCCTAATTATCCCCATTTTTAAAAAAGGAGATAGATCAAACCCAAGCTGTTACAGACCTATTTCCCTTATCGATAACACACTTAAAATATTGGGGAGAGTTCTATTTAACAAGATCAGAACTTGGGCAGAGGATGAAAATATAATAAATAAATGTCAGTTGGGGTTCCGTAGTCATCTGGGTACTGTGGAACAGTGTTTGAATCTTAACTTAATCATAGGGAAATACACTATCGCCCGACAGAGCCCTCTTTACCTGGCATTTATGGACCTTTCGTCCGCTTTTGATTTTGTTAATAGATCTAGGCTCTGGCAATGCCTTTTAGATTATGGGTTAGATAAAGACCTGGTGTACTTCTTAGCTTATCTCCACAGGAACTTAAGGGCCCGGGTAAGGATAAGCATGGATGGGGCAGTAGCTGGAGACATAGTGGTTGGGAGAGGCGTTAGACATGGGTGCGTTCTCGCCCCACTCTTTTTTATTCTATATATTAATGAACTGCATAACGCCCTATCTAACCAAACGACTGATGACCCTATAATTAATGGTAACAAACTGCCCACCTTACTATACGCAGATGATGCTGTTTTAATGGGCTGAACACCTAATGCCTTGAGAATTTTAGTTAGGGGATTTGCAGTTTTTATGAATAATTTGGATCTCTGCACAAATGTAATTTTTTTTTTAATGTGTTGTGGCCCTAAGAAACCTTTTATTAATACTATCACCTTGGGTCCCGATTCTTTGACATGCACTCGCACTTTCCCTTATTTGGGCATAACATTTTCTGACAATGGGTCCTGGACACCACATTCGGCTTATGAACGGACTAAATTTTCAAGAGCCATAAATTCAGTAATAAATCTCCCCCAACCAAAAAGAATTGAGGTGGTACTGTCCCTACTTAAAATCTTTAGGACACAATGGTACCAATCATGACCTATGGGGCTGAAATTTGGGGCCATACAAACTTGAAAAGCGCCCAGGCCGAAGAAAACAGATTTTGTAGGAGGCTTTTGGGCCTACCAATTTCATCGTCCACCTTTGTATGCCATAATGAGTTAAGAGTGCCATACTTGGAAGATTACATTAGGTCACGCCCTGTTTTATTTTGGCTAAAGGTTTGGAAAAATCCAGCAGCCCTATTAACAAGGGAGGTTTTGGCAGATTGTCTAAAGTGTGACAAGGGCGGTGACATTCCTTGGCTGTCTCAAGTACAGGCAAATTTGACCGCGGTCAATCTAGAGCATATTTTTTATAATCCTGAGCAATTAGATGGAATTGATGGAAAGATTATTCGTAAAGTTTTATATCAATACTATGGGGATGCGAGATATGCCCAGGAATCCGCCAAAGTATCTGTGAAACAATATATTTTAATGACAGGCGAGGGCGGATCCCCATTATGTTCTCCTATTAGTTATCTCTTAAGAGATTACTCGCTGGGAGTAAAGCCTTCTTTTTCGTCTTAGATCGGGCTCAATAAAGTATCTGTTGTGCTTCCCCATGGGTTATCAACCTAATATTGAGAACTTGGTCTGCCCATGTGGTAACTTAGGGAAACAGTCTACGCTACATTTTCTGTTTTTTTGTTCTTTTTACCAAAAATATAGTATGCAGTTATTGATACCGTTTTTCAGGGCAAAGGGCACAACGGATTTTAAGGATGCATACAAAATTATTCTCCAACTTAACGATGATGATGTACTTTCTTGAAAATGGCCATACGCTCACTTCTTTCTATGAATTAAGGACTGCTGGATTAGGGTGTACAATATGCATTTTGGGATTTTGTATTGTTAGTATTTATATTTTGTACTACGCACACTTGCACCTTCACTTAATGTTGCTAACTAACCACTGTGATTTAAGGATCTGCCTGTCTTTAGCTGCTCTTTTGTGAAATATTTGCACTTTGCACACTGTCACTTTAACATCGTTGATATCAAGTTATGGATAATTTAGTAATATTTTAATTGATTAATTTTAATGTGGAGTTTCTATTTTAATGATGACGGACTATGTTTGTGATTATGAGTAATGTTTGTGCTTTTATGGATAATGTATATCCGAATAAAGATAACGATACGATAATGCTTTTATTTAGGACAGCTTGTGGTAGACATGAAAATACGAGTCTGTTGACGCAGCATAATCTGTTTACATTTTTTTTTATTTGAATAAAGCTTGCATTTTATATATGCAGAAGCGTTCATTAGAAGGGAAGCCTAACTTCCAGAATGCAGGCCCCTATTTCCCTCTTCGGCAGCCCCCACGCCTCCTCATAGACATCTATGGCCTGATTGAATGTGCTGTGCTTCCGCAGCAGCTTGTCCAGTTCTGCCCGGCGCCGAGTGCCCTGGCCCAGCTTGACGGCGGAGTAGAACAGTAGGTGCAAGCAGACTCTGTTCTCGTCAGAGGTACTGAAGCCCCCCGGGGCGCTGGCGGTCCCCGCTCTGAGAATAGAGCTCAGCTTCTCGCGGCCCGCCAGCAGCGCTCTCCGGCTCGTGGGGTTTGTTTTTATTACTATGTAATAGCCTACCTCGCTACTCCGGTCCCCGATGGCCAGGTGCACCCGCTGCCATTCCGGGTCACTATCCACCTTTCTTTTGTGTTCAGTAGACACCTGAGCGTGCTCCTCGGCCCCGTCCATTGTTTTTGGTGTAAGGGTTGTTTGGGGTGACTCGGCCATTGGTCCTGAGGTAGGGGATAGTTCTTCCGGGTCAGCATCGGTCTCGATGTCGGCTCCACTGAGCTCGGCCAGATAGCCGCGCTGGATGCAAAGGCAAAGACTGTGCTGGCGCAGCAGCAGGCCCATGATCTCGTCAAAGAGACAAAGGCTCAGGCCCCTCTCGTCCATGAAGAAGGCCGCCAGCCTCTGCTCACGCAGCTTTACCTTCTGCACCAGGCGCACCACAGGCAGGTAGTCGGCGGAGCCGAGCAGCCTCCCGGCCAGGGCCTCCAGCACCTCAGGGGGCAGCAGCTGGCAGCCGCAGGAGTCTGCCAGTAGGCGGGCCACCTCCGCGAGGTCCTGCGGGTCCTCCAAGCTGCCGATGCTCACCTGCAGGTGCCCCACGTACCACTGCACCTCATCACAGTCCGGCTCGTCGTAGTTGTTCTCCTGCAGGCGCCTCAGCAGCCGCTGGCAGGCCTCCTCTACTAGCTTCCTGATGAGCACCCGGTCGGTGCAGGGCATCGGAGGGGGGGGTCACTGCAGCCATCTGAGGGTCGAGATGGGAGATGGAACATAGATTAAGTAATTGCACAAATGAAAAGTTGCATCAGTATCTGGTAGACCTAGGTCCGCTTTCTCCCCAAGAAGTGGGAAAGAAAGAAGACCACTGGGTCAGAACAAGGGTAACTAGGACATCCACTATGGGTGACCAAAAGAAAGGGGTCCCAAAGCCTCCCCAGAAGAAAGAGTGAACCCCTTAAGGATAAAAGTAAGGAGTTCCACGTGGAACCCCAAAAACCTGTCCAAGAGGGTGGGCCCAAAGACACCTCACAAACTAAACCAGGGTACCAAGCTAAGAATTGGGATCCCAACAGAATATGGTGTTACAACTGTCAGAAGTCTGGACACCACACCAAGGACTCTAGCTGTACTAAAAGCAAGCACTGGCATAGCTAATAGGTCTCGCTTTTGGGACCTTATAAGTGTTTAGCTAGAGATAGTGACTTTGCCTTGGTGTTTATTCTGTGCTGATGCCATCCGATAGCTTAATGATCCAAGCATTTTCTGAACAAAACGTATGCATAACTTGTAGCTCTTACACATTTAATTCATCCGTAGTTTAATTAATTGGTTAAAACACAAGTTATGTCCTTCACGTACCTTTGAAGAATGTTGAATGGACCTGAATACAAAACACAAATGTGAGAATAAATAATTTGGGAAATATGGAAAAAAGGAAAATCTTTACCTCTTCCCACAGGAAGTAAACAGATCATATAGGTGAGATAGAAAACACTAATAGAATAAGGTGCCATACAAATTTGGGAACGCAAATCAAAGCGGACGGGATGTTCAGTAATTGTGACCTCAATACTCGAGCAACACCAGATTGTATTTATGGTAAAACCCAGCACATAAGTAGAACACCCCCACCCCAAAAGGTGAAACCGCATAATAAGTAAAAGTAGGTATGTGCTAGACGTCTTGGCTCGGTAACTACTTCAATGAGATTAATCCATTACACAGATACCATAAAATTCCTAAAAACAAGCACCGGCAACATAGCAAGGATACAGTTCATGCAATTCTCCAAAGCCAATGTCATCGTCTCCCAGGGAAAAAACTAGCCCAAACAAAAAAATACAAAGTTTGAACTGCAACGTGAATCACAACCGCAACGTGCACGAAAAATGCACTGAAACAAACGTCCACAAGACCTGCGTGTTCCGGTCTAAAACCGGGGTAGTGACCATGTCCCAAGAGGTGGCCATGATAGTCAGACAAACCCCGGCCTTACACTGATGTTAGCATGGAAACAGAAAGGAGCGGCGTAAATCTTTGAACAAATAACATGACGAATAGCTATATAGGAATCGCTAAAAAGGCACCCCCCAAGTTGCAACTCCAATTAGTTGCATAATATACAATATAAAATCATTCTCACAAACGAATTAGTGAGTCTGGTTGATGAAAATCTCTACATTGTGTTTTTTTCTGTATGAAGTAAAAAGTAATTACAGCAAAAGTTTTGTATATTGAAATAAGTGGAGAAGGCAGAAGTTCAAGTGTTTCGTTTATTTTAGGTTATGTCTTAGGTAAGTTATGTTTGTACATTTTCTTTGTACTTTATGCGTTGAATGCTGGAAAAAGCTCTATATTTCTGCTATGTACGCTCTAATTACCTAGTTTAAAATTGGTTTGTCACTAGGTCACTTGTTTCATTTCCGGGTGAAAGGTAATAGAGGCTATTATAACGGAAGCAAACTGTTAGTGGGAAGCCGGTCTTTGCTGATGGAAGCTTTCTCTGCTACACTTGGCTTCGTATTTTTAAGTTATATACTACTCCTATAAGAACATTTGCGTATATGATAAACTCGTCACTGGGAGTTCGGATCTGTAGGCATTTCGACGCAGCACCTCTACGAAACAATAGCCATCAGACCGAACAAAAGCGGAGTCAAATGCTTTATAAGCCAGTAAAAAGTATCAACACCGTATCGCCACCTGCATACACGCTGACTACATCTCACTCAAACACCAGTAAATAAAAAAAACGTGCCAAAGTCTACTTAAAGCATTCGGAGTAGGATAATTTAAAGTACAGCTTCTTCCTCTTTCATGGCGCCGCCGAAACATTACCAAACAAGCACACGCTCGCACGGAAGATTACAACACAAGAGAGGCAAGAAGGACAGATCATTTGTTTCTTTGAATTCTGACATTTCTCGGCTGGCGCTCAGATAATGATTAGGGCTTAGAATGCATTACATTTTCTCTTGCTCCCTCCTACAGTGATAGGCCATGACGAGTTTCCCAGTTAAGCAGTCAGCTGCGAAATCAATGTCTGAAAAGTTATATGCATCAATATTGACAATAATAAAATAACAGCAAAGCAAAATACCTGTGGTAGGAGCCGGTAACAATGATACAAGCAATTGCAGGCTCTATTAGTATGCACAAGGAAAGCAGCAGAATGGATTTCTTGTATAACAGAAGCACGTGTGCGCTGCTCAAGCCAATAGGGCTGACTGCTATCGTGAAAAGCGTGTGAAACACTTGTGTGTGCGTAGTTTAGAAATATGGTGCAAAATGAAGGAGAGTGTTGCAGGCCACAGGTTCCACTTTGGTGAACACAGATCATCAAACCAATGCACCCATGGGAGAGACCTGTCGTCTTAGCATGTCATAGATCCGCATCTAAGCTTGGCTCATTCAGCCCTTCCTCCTTAAACCGTCCAACTGCTAGGGAGCGCAACCGGATTTGGCAATGATGTGTTATATTAAACCAATGCTCACGAGGACCCGTTAATTCACATTAGCATGATGGGGGGGGGGGGGGGGGGCATCTGAATGTTGAGATCCAACAACACCACCACATAGGCCAGTCTTGTTTCACTCAGCAAAGCTTTCGGCTGTTTGAAGCAGTGGGAGGAAAGGAGTATTATTGGGTGGTTTGGGCCCGGAATTACCGTCGCGGGAGGGAGGGGGGGGGGGCGCAGGTGGGAAAAGTTGGTGTGCGGCGAAAGTAAAATGCTACCGCCGGCCACAGCTTGCAGTGCATGTGCGCGAGTGGTGCACGCACAGCATTAATTATGCCATATGGCGCGCCTGCTCAAGCGCGCGCCAGCGAACATGCACTGCAAGCTGTGGCCGGCAGTAGCATTTTTTGAAGCCCTTACATAAAGTCTCGCCAGACCAGCGCAAGCGCTGGGTCAGGTAAAACCTAAAAAACCTCCTTCTCCACACAGGCAGCAAACTATGGAGTTCTATCTTGGCAAAGACTAGAAACATCCAAGACCACCTAAGATTCAGTAAGATGTAAAAGACGTAGCTGTTCCTCAAAAGATGACCCAGGAACATATTAAATCTAGAAGTAGATTCAGTTTCCCCAGATATGAAAGTCAGGAATCTGGGGGTATATTTCACTTCATGCATCAAGTACTCCTACATGTTCAGCACAACATTACAAATACAATCCTCGGGTTAACAAGGACGACACCAAAACACTTCCCATTTGCAAACTATGCCCTTTCAACCTAAAAACATTCTAAGCTTATGCATCTGTCTCTCGCTCATCCTTGCTCCAAATCTGCTCATTTGCAGGTACATGTTACACTGTGGTCACAACACCAAAACAATATGCAAATAGGTTACACTGCAAATCCACATCTTTCTAACCAAGGACAATCTAAGAAATAGTGCACCAAGGAAAGTGCCTCTGCTCCTGCGCAAGGTATGAATCTCATAATTGCAACTGGAATAAAACCTTTATTAATACATATATGGCCATTTCCAGAGACTAGAACAAGCCCTCTGAACGGAGTAGACCGGCCCCCTCAAGTACAATTTACTGTTAGACAAGCCTTTACATTCATTGTTCCTGTAAGGTTTTTCAAGGGGTTGTGGCCTCCTTTGTCTGCCTAATGACATTGCTTACACATTATCAGGAATAAATTGGGCTTCTTGTTAGTGATGTTGTGCATTTGCAACACAACACAGTACAACAAAAGTCAGGGAATATGAACTTCATTTACAAGGCAATGAGGCTAAAATAAGAAAGTGACATAACAGAAGCTATTCACTGCTTACAAGACAAACTGTGCATTAAATTAGAACGTATGTCTTAATGGTGGTTTGTATTACTCTTAGTGCTGCAAGTCAATATATAATATGCAGTACTAAATAAAATCTATATTTAACATAAAAATAAATTAGAGAAGCACTACACCTTTCCATCAGGTAACAGAAAAATATATATTTTTTAAATATATAAAAAGGGGATTGATCACTATATCCGATCCACATATTATGCACAGACTTGACTAATGGGAACACTTATTTATTTTCTTCCAAAATAACTTTTTAGTTGGCGCTAAATAAAATAAAAGTCGTAAATCTATCAGAACCCCTTTCAGAGGGCCACAAAAAAGAACAAAAATTAACACTCCCGGGAAAACAAAATACAGTATTTACCAGAACAGAGCGAGAAACACAGAGAAAGGAAACATAATGACCTGTCAACCCCTCTGTTGAAGCACATCTTTCGGCTAGAAGTTGGTACATTTAGTTAGATAGCTTATAGAACCCACTGGTAAGCGCCCAGAGTTAAACTAGTGCAGCACAAGTTGCAGGAGTCCCTCAAGCTGCCACTGCATTTACAGTAAACACCGGCCTGCCAGTCCATAAATCAGGCCCAGAAACCGCCAACACACTGACTCTCAGACTAGCCAGTCTGGCACTACCTTGTAACAATATGCAGCGTAATGCCTGGAAGCAATTTAAAAAGTCCAAAGTGAAAAATCATAGACAAACGTAGTGCACAGACTGAATCTCCAATTCGTTCCTTATTTTTTGTTCTGCCTCTTTAACGTGCTTTACGCTAAAAATGCAGCATGTTGCTTTCTGCTTTATTGGCTGTGTAGCTGCAGCAAAACACAGGCGGCTTGGGGGATAATTTCTGCTGTGTTGTGCAATAAATCGGTTGCACGGAACAAAATCCTTCCTGGTTCTTTAAACTTGCCTGGTCTGTCGCACGTGTCTGCAGGATGCTGTCCCTCTGTAACAGTCCGATGCTTCCGATAGTCCTTTATCTATGTCTGTTAATATTGACACAGCCAACATGGAAAAACAAGCGTGCGCCTCGATCAGCAGCAGCAGGAGGAGGAGGAGGAGGGGACTTACATTTGGCTGGTGCTCACATGTGTTTTTTTGTTTATGCCCATTGGTTTTGTGGTAGTGTTTTTTAGACTTATCAATGGACACTACCTGAATGAAAGATCTACAATTGGATTAATTGATGGAACTTTGGCCCCCCACTCCTCATCACATATTATGAAAAGGGACCAGACTTTTGTGCACATTACCGCCTGGCCTGTCAGTGATGAGATCGCTTGGGATGCTGTTAAATTTCCAATTCATGGCCCCACCGAAGTGATTAATGTGCCAAATGTTTTTCATGTTTCTATGGGTGATGTAGTTAAACAGAACATCCGATCGGATGATTGGGATGTACAAGCAATAGAAGCACCGTTTTCTGATTTGAAATATTATGCTGCATTTGATGCTGAGGATTTGTATTTAGATACTGCAAATTATGATGAACAATTTTGCTACCAACATTATGGCACACATTTCCTACACAGAGCAAATACCTTTAGAAATGTTGTCAATTTTACACAATGGGAACATTGCCCAGCCCCTATACCAGGCAGCTCTGCCACTCTGGTGAATAAATTCACATACTTTTCGGATTTTAGTGTCTAATCCAGCCTCTTTTTATTTTAAGGTTGCGGCTGAATCCGCTTCTAAGGTTAGACTGACGCACACCAAATTATTATATTCCAAGTCCTTTATGGACGAATTGGCTATCGGAGGATATGACCTATGGAAAGCTACTATCGATCTTAAATCGGTTTGGGGTTCTAAACCGTGGCAGGTCCAGGGAACTGAGGCTTTGCATCGTGCCTGCCTTATCCCAAACCACATTTTGTTTTTGAATTTATCTGTTTTTCAGACCACCTGTTTGATTGGCTACGTCTAAAAAATTTAATTTTCCCTCGACCCCTGATCTGGGTGCTTATCCCAATTGGGAAAATCACACAGATCTGTCCCTTACTACGTTGCAGTCACTCGTTTCCAACACCACCTTCAATGTTTCTGCGTTAAATCCTGAGGGGTGGTTGGTGTGGCAGACGAGCTCCGATTCCTGTCAACATCGTTTTTTAGATTTGGCTCCAGGGTATACACAAGTTAGAGTAGACCCTCGTTTTGAATCTTCGCACGCAGTAACTACCTACTCCATAGGCGAGTTATGCCAGTCATGGCTGCAACATTCCACATTGGCATCTGTAAAAAATGTCATTTATCACGTTTGAACGACAAAATAGATTTGAATGATTTTGTTAAGGGTCCTGCGACTGGCAGGTCCAAAAGATGGGTATATGCTATGTATAACGAAGTTTGGAAGCTGTCACAGATTGAGGCTGCATCCAGATTACGTGCTATTGACCAAGCCAATATGGAGAAAGTATTGGCTGTAATAGATAATAGCATTAACACCTTGTCTTCCAGAATTTACACCTTGGATAATATTGTTTCATCTGTCGTAGACATTGTGCAGGATGATTTGTCTGTATTGTATCATGGTCAGATTCAGATGAGGTCTATTATGCAGTTTGCATGGACTTTGCAAACGTTAAAGGCAGGGAAAGTCCCTTGGGATTACATGAATACTTCATAGTTGTTCCTTCCTTTTAATTTAACTGCAAAACAACAGTTCATGTCCATGAAAGATGTTACTTACTCATTGCTGCACTTAGAGAAGTTAGAACCTTTACCTTTTTCGGTTGCTGAATTAAACTCCGCTGTGTGGCTTATCCACGGGTTGATAACGTTACCATTTCCCCTGTTTAAATTCAGTTTGTGCATGAAACATTATGCCCTAGGCATATATGAACAACTTGGTACTGCCTTCCTGCACGAAGTTTGGTCGCTCCCATTCACGTATAAGTGCGTGAGAGACGGTAAAGAGGTTTACTTAAAAAGTGAAGAATGTACTTCAACTCCAGATCACTCGGTAGTGTGTAGACACATTCAATTGCATGGTGCATGTAATTTACATGCCACTAATTTAGCTTGCATCCTGAAAGGGATTCCGGTGCCAGTTAAAACACCATCATTTACGCTGCCTGCTAACGGTAGTTATTTGCTTTTAAATAATGAAGCTTGCTGTGGGATGTTAGTGGGAATTCCTTACATAGTGACTGTTTCGCAACTGGTAGTTTGCTGTAATAACGTCCTTTTCCCACCCCCACATGGCCGACTCGATGTATCCATCTGGCCTTCTATTCCAACCTTGAAAGCAGAGTTCAACAAGATGAGCAGAATAAGGGCTCTACTGTCTCAAAAAGAAGTCGCGTTGACTTCATCCCGTGAAACATTTGTCCTTCACGTAGCTAACACACACACGGAGGTGCAAGCGCTTTTGAATACAGACTTCCCCCTGCATTTTGGGACCTTGATTCAGACCATCTTTAATGCCTCGTCAACAAGTGGACTGGCTCATTTTTTTAAAATTGTGGGCTCCGGCCTCGTGACATCTTTTCAAACTATTTTTGTGTGATCCCCGCATTTTTTCATTCTATTTTTTCCAGCGTCTTCGGAGGTCTCCCTTTGCCTCTCGCCCTCGTGGCTGGGGTGCTTTTGTTGATCTGCGCACTACGCTATGGCTGCCCAACTTGCGTTAATAGACAGCATGCCCCGGCTGCTCCATCTTCGTAACAGGATGCTTGAATACTATGGCACCTTACCTCTGGCGACCTTAAGCATCGCCTATGGATTGTCCTTCCGGTTTCCCGTCTTTACGTGTGTGCAACCTGTCTTTCACTGCCTAGATTGTCCATTCCCGTGGGCTCTGGATTTGTGCTTGTCGAACTCTGTCTCCTGCCCCGGATTATGATCGTCTTATGAGCCCCTTAGTGGCTCATGAGCTGGACTGTTCCGGTGTCAGGTTCATGGCCTTTGGATCGGCACATGGAGTCCTAGGGAAATGGAACATCGGAGAGGCTGCTATTGACTTCCTAGAAACAAGTTATGTTGAGGAACCTGCCTGTTGTCCTCGTATAGTGCTGGAGGCTCCAGTGATCGAGGACCACGCGTGTTCTTTCCCCTTGCTGACCTGGATGGCAGATAATTTTGCGGAACGTTCCAATGATTTCCTCTTGGAAGCTGTTGCAACTTATTGTGCCTACACCTTGATGGATTGACTTTTTGCCCTCTTCATTTCAGGATGCATCCGTCGCTGTTTTGTTTTTTCCCCATTACATGTTTTTTTTTCCTGGAACACCGTTTTTATTTTTTATTTTTACTTTTTTATTTTTCTTCAAACTTTTCACTTACCTTATATGGACTTACAGTTCATTCCCTTGGTTCTGTTCTATCTAACTTGAACTCTGCGTTCTTAACAGTGCGCCCCTAGTGGTTAGTGGTCCGATGAAGCGGGGTGTAGTGATGATTGATATCTCCCTATGTACAATGCTAAGTTAGCCCAACCGTGTCAGCTGTTAGAAAGCCATCTTGCCGCTTCTGCTGCTTTTTGCACGCGACACTGTTGTTACATGTTATTAATTTAGAAATGCTTACTCGACTTTGCTTCACATGAGAACTGTCTGTTGTTTAACATCCTAAACAGTGAGTAGTGACCTTGGTCTGTACATCGTGTAAAGAACTAGTCTGGGTCACTAGACGGTGCATGTTGTGTGCAGGTTGATCGTCCCACTATGTAGTCATAACAGGCACACAGCTGCAGATACCTGAAAGACGAGTGCCTTTAATATCACAGGGCAGCATGTTTTAGATTCATTCGGAAGAAGAGCTTTTGCAGCAGAGAGCCTAGCTGATCCTGTGATGTGATTCCACTAAGCTGATATATACGGTTTGGGGTTCCCCATTCAAGCCTAGAGACCTTCTATTAGTCTAATAATAACCTATTAGTTTATTAGAGAAAGGAAGGTGGCTGATTCCACTGTCATTTTATTATGATTGCTCATTTCATTTTCTATGGTATTGTAACAATGCTGATGGTTCTGATCTGGACCATTTGTCTGCTTATGTTAGCCAAGTTTCTGCATCTTAGGACGCGAGGTTTATAAAATAAACTCTTTAAACTTTACCGTGTCTTTGTTATTCTGTTGTGGACTGATATGACTCTTTAAACTTTACCGTGTCTTTGTTATTCTGTTGTGGACTGATATGAGAATAATAGCGAACAGGTATTTCTGATTCCCACCATTCCTGAGAATATCTAAAGTCGCTTGTTCTGGGTTGTCTATACATTGGGACCGCCGAGCTAAATCTCGTATAACGATTGGGACACTAAGCTAGTCGGATAAGGGGTTCTGGGTTCTGAGGGGAGTTTCTGGTACACCACAATTCTCGGAGGTCCTGGGATCCCGCGCATAGTTCTGTGCATAAGCAGAATCCCTGCAACAGGGTAAGAGCCTACCCCAAGAATAACTAAATCGGACGTAATCTGTATGGGGGTTCCAAATATAGATTTTAGAAATTCCTCCAATTCGAGAAAGAAGCTCCCCAATCTCGGGCAGGAAAAAAACATATGAAGTGAATCAGCAGCGAACAACCCACATCGATTGCAATTGACACCGGTTGTAACCCCCCCCCCCCCAACGGGATATCTTCCCAGGGGAGTAATAAAGATCAAACAGGGCCATATAATTCTGGCTACGCATTCTTACGGTCATTAAAACAGTGTTGACGATATCAATTGATTTCCTTATGTTAAGTTCAGCTACCCCACATTGCAGTTCCCATTTCCTTCGGCATTCCTTCAAATCATCAGGGAGGACATCGACTAAGTGTTGGTAATATTGCCCAATCGAGATTTTGCTCTTCATTTTCTCTATTATAATACTATGTTGACCTATATCACCACCCAATTTATATAGATAGCTCCGAATTTGTAGATATTTGAAGAAATTCTGTTTGTCTAACCTGAACATTTCACTAAGATCAACAAAAGTTACTAAGCTCCCTTGATCAAACAGATCCCCTAGAAATCAAATTCCTTTCAAGCCCTATTTAAAGGCTACTTGAATTCTATAGGGATTGTTCTAAATAAGTGCAAAAATTTGGGGAGAACTAACATTTTTAGAACATTGCATCTGCCGTGAATAGAGAGGTGCAAGTGATCCAAGCGTTCCAAAGTTGCATTGACCTTTCCAATCACTGGAAGCATATTCAAAACAGGAATTCTGTCCACGCTTGGAGTGATTATTATTCCCAAATACATTGCCTCCGGAGTTATTACTACGTCGGTCGGAGGGTCCTTGCCGGAATAGAGTACCTGCGTTTTTTCAATATTGAGTTTGTAGCCTGAAAATTGACCAAACTGTACCACAAATTCTTTTATTACCGGAAGAGCTGTTACAATATCACTGGAAACTATAATGAGGTCATCGGCATAGGCAAACGCTCTATAATCTACCCAAATTAATCAATATATAAAGCAAACAAAAGGGGGAAGCACGGGCACCCCTGCCTTGTGCCTCTCTCTGTTAAATAGCGCAGATTTTAACCCTGAAATTCATATAGAGGCTACTAGATTAATATATAGCGTCCTAATTGACTGGATAAACTCCGCACAGACGCCCTTCCAGCGCAGAACCTCCCACAGATATTGCCACGAGACCCTGTCGAACGCCTTTTCGGCGTCCAACAGGATCCTCCCTAACACTGAATCTGTTGCCTGAACCCAGTCCAAAAGGGCAATAATCCTTCTGACGTGGTCAGCAGTATGCCGCCCTGGGATAAATCCATGCTGGAAGATAGAAACAAGCGGGGTAATAACAGCCGCTAATCGCTGAGCTAGTATTTTAGAAAAAATCTTGCTGTCTGAATTTATTAGCGCGATCAGCCTATATGATGACGCAGAAAGTGCAGGCTTGCCCTTTTTAAAAACAACAATAATCATAGTTTCTCACCAAGAATCTGGTGCTATACCACGTTGAGCATCACAGAATAAGATCATAAGTTCTGGTAAAAGGACCTGACGAAAGGTTTTATAAAATTCCAATGGGATACCATCAGGACCCACTGCTTTGCCCTTAGCTAATGACAATAATGCCTCTTCCACCTCCTCCAGAGTAACATCTGCTGCCAATAGCTCATTCTCATCATTTGACAGCTGATTAGTCACAGCATCGTTGCCAAACTCCTTCATTAGCCCTCCTACATTGACTGTTACATCCTCTGTATAGAGGGTTGTATAGTATTTACTAAAGACCTTCAAGACTTCATCTGGTGTATCCTGCCTTCATGGGCCTGCCTCAACCGATAGTTTTAGAGTTAAATGGAAGGGTATGGATTGTAGGGAGGTCTTCCAGAAGATGGTAATAACTTATCCATCTCTCTGTGAGACTTGTCTCCCTTTGGCCGACCCCAACCCAGAGGCAGTTTCCGCTTTTATTTTCTTATGTGCAGGTATTAAGGAACTGATTTCCAGCCCTACATAAATCTGACCATAGGTGGTTTGATAATACCTGCTCTAGGGATAATAGGGATCTCAGAGCAGCTGTATCAGTTTCCCCTAGAGACCCCACTCTTATCAGAACCTTAAGGCACAAATATAAAAGTGTAATACAATTAAGGCGAGACGTGGTCTTAAAAGAGTACTGGAATAATTTGGCCTGTGCTGCCAAACTTTAACAAAACAAATAATGTTTGGTCTGCCACCAAGTCCCTGAGAGCTTTTGGGAATATATCTACCCCCCTAAGCTGCAATATAATTAGAGAAGTGTGGGTTGCCCACTTCTCGAATATATGCCCCCCCGCCCCAATGCGAAAATACTTTGGAAAATCTTATGCCCACCAAAATTCAAATCTCCTTGATTGGGGTCGAGGAGGCAATATTCCAAAGCGCGGGAAATAAAGCCCCAGGCCCGGATGGGCTGCCTATTGATCTTATTAAATCAAGGCCAGAGTTCTGGGCTCCTCTGCTACTTAACGTTTTTAACAATTGAATCACAACAAAAATCCCAAACACATGGTCCACATCCCTAATTATCCCCATTTTTAAAAAAGGAGATAGATCAAACCCAAGCTGTTACAGACCTATT
This sequence comes from Triturus cristatus, assembly GCF_964204655.1. NCBI lineage: Eukaryota > Metazoa > Chordata > Amphibia > Caudata > Salamandridae > Triturus > Triturus cristatus. The sequence goes on from NC_140595.1 coordinate 423,168,822, forward strand.
TACCTTATCGATAACACACTTAAAATATTGGGGAGAGTTCTATTTAACAAGATCAGAACTTGGGCAGAGGATGAAAATATAATAAATAAATGTCAGTTGGGGTTCCGTAGTCATCTGGGTACTGTGGAACAGTGTTTGAATCTTAACTTAATCATAGGGAAATACACTATCGCCCGACAGAGCCCTCTTTACCTGGCATTTATGGACCTTTCGTCCGCTTTTGATTTTGTTAATAAATCTAGGCTCTGGCAATGCCTTTTAGATTATGGGTTAGATAAAGACCTGGTGTACTTCTTAGCTCATCTCCACAGGAACTTAAGGGCCCGGGTAAGAATAAGCATGGATGGGGCAGTAGCTGGAGACATAGTGGTTGGGAGAGGCGTTAGACACGGGTGCTTTCTCGCCCCACTCTTATTTATTCTGTATATTAATGAACTGCATAACGCCCTATCTACCCAAACGACTGATGACCCTATAATTAATGGTAACAAACTGCCAACCTTACTATACGCAGATGATGCTGTTTTAATGAGCCGAACACCTAATGCCTTGAGAATTTTAGTTAGGGGATTTGCAGTTTTTATGAATAATTTGGATCTCTGCACAAATGTAATTTTTTTTTAATGTGTTGTGGCCCTAAGAAACATTTTATTAATACTATCACCTTGGGTCCCGATTCTTTGACATGCACTCGCACTTTCCCTTATTTGGGCATAACATTTTCTGACAATGGGTCCTGGACACCACATTCGGCTTATGAACGGACTAAATTTTCAAGAGCCATAAATTCAGTAATAAATCTCCCCCAACCAAAAGGAATTGAGGTGGTACTGTCCCTACATAAAATCTTTAGGACACAATGGTACCAATCATGACCTATGGGGCTGAAATTTGGGGCCATAGAAACTTGAAAAGCGCCCAGGCCGAAGAAAACAGATTTTGTAGGAGGCTTTTGGGCCTACCAATTTCATCGTCCACCTTTGTATGCCATAATGAGTTAAGAGTGCCATACTTGGAAGATTACATTAGGTCACGCCCTGTTTTATTTTGGCTAAAGGTTTGGAAAAATCCAGCAGCCCTATTAACAAGGGAGGTTTTGGCAGATTGTCTAAAGTGTGACAAGGGCGGTGACATTCCTTGGCTGTCTCAAGTACAGGCAAATTTGACCGCGGTCAATCTAGAGCATATTTTTTATAATCCTGAGCAATTAGATGGAATTGATGGAAAGATTATTTGTAAAGTTTTATATCAATACTATGGGGATGCGAGATATGCCCAGGAATCCGCCAAAGTATCTGTGAAACAATATATTTTAATGACAGGCGAGGGCGGATCCCCATTATGTTCTCCTATTAGTTATCTCTTAAGAGATTACTCGCTGGGAGCAAAGCCTTCTTTTTCGTCTTAGATCGGGCTCAATAAAGTATCTGTTGTGCTTTCCCATGGGTTATCAACCTAATATTGAGAACTTGGTCTGCCCATGTGGTAACTTAGGGAAACAGTCTACGCTACATTTTCTGTTTTTTTGTTCTTTTTACCAAAAATATAGTATGCAGTTATTGATACCGTTTTTCAGGGCAAAGGGCACAACGGATTTTAAGGATGCATACAAAATTATTCTCCAACTTAACGATGATGATGTACTTTCTTGAAAATGGCCATACGCTCACTTCTTTCTATGAATTAAGGACTGCTGGATTAGGCTGTACAATATGCATTTTGGGATTTTGTATTGTTAGTATTTATATTTTGTACTACGCACACTTGCACCTTCACTTAATGCTGCTAACTAACCACTGTGATTTAAGGATCTGCCTGTCTTTAGCTGCTCTTTTGTGAAATATTTGCACTTTGCACACTGTCACTTTAACATCGTTGATATCAAGTTATGGATAATTTAGTAATATTTTAATTGATTAATTTTAATGTGGAGTTTCTATTTTAATGATGATGGACTATGTTTGTGATTATGAGTAATGTTTGTGCTTTTATGGATAATGTATATCCGAATAAAGATAACAATACGATAATGCTTTTATTTAGGACAGCTTGTGGTAGACATGAAAATACGAGTCTGTTGACGCAGCATAATCTGTTTACATTTTTTTTTATTTGAATAAAGCTTGCATTTCATATATGCAGAAGCGTCCATTAGAAGGGAAGCCTAACTTCCAGAATGCAGGCCCCTATTTCCCTCTTCGGCAGCCCCCACGCCTCCTCATAGACATCTATGGCCTGATTGAATGTGCTGTGCTTCCGCAGCAGCTTGTCCAGTTCTGCCCGGCGCCGAGTGCCCTGGCCCAGCTTGACGGTGGAGTAGAACAGTAGGTGCAAGCAGACTCTGTTCTCGTCAGAGGTACTGAAGCCCCCCGGGGCGCTGGCGGTCCCCGCTCTGAGAATAGAGCTCAGCTTCTCGCGGCCCGCCAGCAGCACTCTCCGGCTCGTGGGTTTTTTTTTTATTACTATGTAGTAGCCTACCTCGCTACTCCGGTCCCCGATGGCCAGGTGCACCCGCTGCCATTCCGGGTCACTATCCACCTTTCTTTTGTGTTCAGTAGACACCTGAGCGTGCTCCTCGGCCTCGTCCATTGTTTCTGGTGTAAGGGTTGTTTGGGGTGACTCGGCCATTGGTCCTTAGGTAGGGGATAGTTCTTCCGGGTCAGCATCGGTCTCGATGTCGGCTCCACTGAGCTCGGCCAGATAGCCGCGCTGGATGCAAAGGCAAAGACTGTGCCGGCGCAGCAGCAGGCCCATGATCTCGTCAAAGAGACAAAGGCTCAGGCCCCTCTCGTCCATGAAGAAGGCCGCCAGCCTCTGCTCGCGCAGCTTTACCTTCTGCACCAGGCGCACCACAGGCAGGTAGTCGGCGGAGCTGAGCAGCCTCCCGGCCAGGGCCTCCAGCACCTCAGGGGGCAGCAGCTGGCAGCCGCAGGAGTCTGCCAGTAGGCGGGCCACCTCCGCGAGGTCCTGCGGGTCCTCCAAGCTGCCGATGCTCACCTGCAGGTGCCCCACGTACCACTGCACCTCATCACAGTCCGGCTCGTTGTAGTTGTTCTCCTGCAGGCGCCTCAGCAGCTGCTGGCAGGCCTCCTCTACTAGCTTCCTGATGAGCACCCGGTCGGTGCAGGGCATCGGAGGGGGGGTCACTGCAGCCATCTGAGGGTCGAGATGGGAGAAGGAACATAGATTAAGTAATTGCACAAATGAAAAGTTGCATCAGTATCTGGTAGACCTAGGTCCACTTTCTCCCCAAGAAGTGGGAAAGAAAGAAGACCACTGGGTCAGAACAAGGGTAACTAGGACATCCACTATGGGTGACCAAAAGAAAGGGGTCCCAAAGCCTCCCCAGAAGAAAGAGTGAACCCCTTAAGGATAAAAGTAAGGAGTTCCACGTAGACCCCCAAAAACCTGTCTAAGAGGGTGGGCCCAAAGTCACCTCACAAACTAAACCAGGGTACCAAGGTAAGAATTGGGATCCCAACAGAATATGGTGTTACAACTGTCAGAAGTCTGGACACCACACCAAGGACTCTAGCTGTACTAAAAGCAAGCACTGGCATAGCTAATAGGTCTCGCTTTTGGGACCTTATAAGTGTTTAGCTAGAGATAGTGACTTTGCCTTGGTGTTTATTCTGTGCTGATGCCATCCGATAGCTTAATGATCCAAGCATTTTCTGAACAAAACGTATGCATAACTTGTAGCTCTTACACATTTAATTCATCCGTAGTTTAATTAATTGGTTAAAACACAAGTTATGTCCTTCACGTACCTTTGAAGAATGTTGAATGGACCTGAATACAAAACACAAATGTGAGAATAAATAATTTGGGAAATATGGAAAAAAGGAAAATCTTTACCTCTTCCCACAGGAAGTAAACAGATCATATAGGTGAGATAGAAAACACTAATAGAATAAGGTGCCATACAAATTTGGGAACGCAAATCAAAGCGGACGGGATGTTCAGTAATTGTGACCTCAATACTCGAGCAACACCAGATTGTATTTATGGTAAAACCCAGCACATAAGTAGAACACCCCCACCCCAAAAGGTGAAACCGCATAATAAGTAAAAGTAGGTATGTGCTAGACGTCTTGGCTCGGTAACTACTTCAATGAGATTAATCCATTACACAGATACCATAAAATTCCTAAAAACAAGCACCGGCAACATAGCAAGGATACAGTTCATGCAATTCTCCAAAGCCAATGTCATCGTCTCCCAGGGAAAAAACTAGCCCAAACAAAAAAATACAAAGTTTGAACTGCAACGTGAATCACAACCGCAACGTGCACGAAAAATGCACTGAAACAAACGTCCACAAGACCTGCGTGTTCCGGTCTAAAACCGGGGTAGTGACCACGTCCCAAGAGGTGGCCATGATAGAGTCAGACAAACCCCGGCCTTACACTGATGTTAGCATGGAAACAGAAAGGAGCGGCGTAAATCTTTGAACAAATAACATGACGAATAGCTATATAGGAATCGCTAAAAAGGCACCCCCCCAAGTTGCAACTCCATTTAGTTGCATAATATACAATATAAAATCATTCTCACGAACGAATTAGTGAGTCTGGTTGATGAAAATCTCTACATTGTGTTTTTTTCTGTATGAAGTAAAAAGTAATTACAGCAAAAGTTTTGTATATTGAAATAAGTGGAGAAGGCAGAAGTTCAAGTGTTTCGTTTATTTTAGGTTATGTCTTAGGTAAGTTATGTTTGTACATTTTCTTTGTACTTTATGCGTTGATTGCTGGAAAAGCTCTATATTTCTGCTATGTACGCTCTAATTACCTAGTTTAAAATTGGTTTGTCACTAGGTCACTTGTTTCATTTCCGGGTGAAAGGTAATAGAGGCTATTATAACGGAAGCAAACTGTTAGTGGGAAGCCGGTCTTTGCTGATGGAAGCTTTCTCTGCTACACTTGGCTTCGTATTTTTAAGTTATATACTACTCCTATAAGAACATTTGCGTACATGATAAACTCGTCACTGGGAGTTCGGATCTGTAGGCATTTCGACGCAGCACCTCTACGAAACAATAGCCATCAGACCGAACAAAAGCGGAGTCAAATGCTTTATAAGCCAGTAAAAAGTATCAACACCGTATCGCCACCTGCATACACGCTGACTACATCTCACTCAAACACCAGTAAAGAAAAAAAACGTGCCAAAGTCTACTTAAAGCATTCGGAGTAGGATAATTTAATGTACAGCTTCTTCCTCTTTCATGGCGCAGCCGAAACATTACCAAACAAGCACACGCTCGCACGGAAGATTACAACACAAGAGAGGCAAGAAGGACAGATCATTTGTTTCTTTGAATTCTGACATTTCTAGGCTGGCGCTCAGATAATGATTAGGGCTTAGAATGCATTACATTTTCTCTTGCTCCCTCCTACAGTGATAGGCCATGACGAGTTTCCCAGTAAAGCAGTCAGCTGCGAAATCAATGTCTGAAAAGTTATATGCATCAATATTGACAATAATAAAATAACAGCAAAGCAAAATACCTGTGGTAGGAGCCGGTAACAATGATACAAGCAATTGCAGGCTCTATTAGTATGCACAAGGAAAGCAGCAGAATGGATTTCTTGTATAACAGAAGCACGTGTGCGCTGCTCAAGCCAATAGGGCTGACTGCTATCGTGAAAAGCGTGTGAAACACTTGTGTGTGCGTAGTTTAGAAATATGGTGCAAAATGAAGGAGAGTGTTGCAGGCCACAGGTTCCACTTTGGTGAACACAGATCATCAAACCAATGCACCCATGGGAGAGACCTGTCGTCTTAGCATGTCATAGATCCGCATCTAAGCTTGGCTCATTCAGCCCTTCCTCCTTAAACCGTCCAACTGCTAGGGAGCGCAACCGGATTTGGCAATGATGTGTTATATTAAACCAATGCTCACGAGGACCCGTTAATTCACATTAGCATGATGGGGGGGGGGGGGGGGCATCTGAATGTTGAGATCCAACAACACCACCACATAGGCCAGTCTTGTTTCACTCAGCAAAGCTTTCGGCTGTTTGAAGCAGTGGGAGGAAAGGAGTATTATTGGGTGGTTTGGGCCCGGTATTACCGTCGCGGGAGGGAGGGAGGGGGGGGGGGGGGCGCGCAGGTGGGAAAAGTTGGTGTGCGGCGAAAGTAAAATGCTACCGCCGGCCACAGCTTGCAGTGCATGTGCGCGAGTGGTGCACGCACAGCATTAATTACGCCATATGGCGCGCCTGCTCAAGCGCGCGCCAGCGAACATGCACTGCAAGCTGTGGCCGGCAGTAGCATTTTTTGAAGCCCTTACATAAAGTCTCGCCAGACCAGCGCAAGCGCTGGGTCAGATAAAACCTAAAAAACCTCCTTCTCCACACAGGCAGCAAACTATGGAGTTCTATCTTGGCAAAGACTAGAAACATCCAAGACCACCTAAGATTCAGTAAGATGTAAAAGACGTAGCTGTTCCTCAAAAGATGACCCAGAAACATATTAAATCTAGAAGTAGATTCAGTTTCCCCAGATATGAAAGTCAGGAATCTGGGGGTACATTTCACTTCATGCATCAAGTACTCCTACATGTTCAGCACAACATTACAAATACAATCCTCGGGTTAACAAGGACGACACCAAAACACTTCCCATTTGCAAACTATGCCCTTTCAACCTAAAAACATTCTAAGCTTATGCATCTGTCTCTCACTCATCCTTGCTCCAAATCTGCTCATTTGCAGGTACATGTTACACTGTGGTCACAACACCAAAACAATGTGCAAATAGGTTACACTGCAAATCCACATCTTTCTAACCAAGGACAATCTAAGAAATAGTGCACCAAGGAAAGTGCCTCTGCTCCTGCGCAAGGTATGAATCTCATAATTGCAACTGGAATAAAACCTTTATTAATACATATATGGCCATTTCCAGAGACTAGAACAAGCCCTCTGAACGGAGCAGACCGGCCCCCTCAAGTACAATTTACTGTTAGACAAGCCTTTACATTCATTGTTCCTGTAAGGTTTTTCAAGGGGTTTTGGCCTCCTTTGTCTGCCTAATGACATTGCTTACACATTATCAGGAATAAATTGGGCTTCTTGTTAGTGATGTTGTGCATGTGTAACACAACACAATACAACAAAAGTCAGGGAATATGAACTTCATTTACAAGGCAATGAGGCTAAAATAAGAAAGTGACATAACAGAAGCTATTCACTGCTTACAAGACAAACTGTGCATTAAATTAGAACGTATGTCTTAATGGTGGTTTGTATTACTCTTAGTGCTGCAAGTCAATATATAATATGCAGTACTAAATAAAATCTATATTTAACATAAAAATAAATTAGAGAAGCACTACACCTTTCCATCAGGTAACAGAAAAATATATATTTTTTAAATATATAAAAAGGGGATTGATCACTATATCCGATCCGTATATTATGCACAGACTTGACTAATGGGAACACTTATTTATTTTCTTCCAAAATAACTTTAGTTGGCGCTAAATAAAATAAAAGTCGTAAATCTATCGGAACCCCTTTCAGAGGGCCACAAAAAAGAACAAAAATTAACACTCCCGGGAAAACAAAATACAGTATTTACCAGAACAGAGCGAGAAACACAGAGAAAGGAAACATAATGACCTGTCAACCCCTCTGTTGAAGCACATCTTTCGGCTAGAAGTTGGTACATTTAGTTAGATAGCTTATAGAACCCACTGGTAAGCGCCCAGAGTTAAACTAGTGCAGCACAAGTTGCAGGAGTCCCTCAAGCTGCCACTGCATTTACAGTAAACACCGGCCTGCCAGTCCATAAATCAGGCCCAGAAACCGCCAACACACTGACTCTCAGACTAGCCAGTCTGGCACTACCTTGTAACACTATGCAGCGTAATGCCTGGCAGCAATTTAAAAAGTCCAAAGTGAAAAATCATAGACAAACGTAGTGCACAGACTGAATCTCCAATTCGTTCCTTATTTTTTGTTCTGCCTCTTTAACATGCTTTACGCTAAAAATGCAGCATGTTGCTTTCTGCTTTATTGGCTGTGTAGCTGCAGCAAAACACAGGCGGCTTGGGGGATAATTTCTGCTGTGTTGTGCAATAAATCGGTTGCACGGAACAAAATCCTTCCTGGTTCTTTAAACTTGCCTGGTCTGTCACACGTGTCTGCAGGATGCTGTCCCTCTGTAACAGTCCGATGCTTCCGATAGTCCTTTATCTATGTCTGTTAATATTGACACAGCCAACATGGAAAAACAAGCGTGCGCCTCGATCAGCAGCAGCAGGAGGAGGAGGAGGAGGGGGGGACTTACATTTGGCTGGTGCTCACATGTGTTTTTTTGTTTATGCCCATTGGTTTTGTGGTAGTGTTTTTTAGACTTATCAATGGACACTACCTGAATGAAAGATCTACAATTGGATTAATTGATGGAACTTTGGCCCCCCACTCCTCATCACATATTATGAAAAGGGACCAGACTTTTGTGAACATTACCGCCTGGCCTGTCCGTGATGAGATCGCTTGGGATGCTGTTAAATTTCCAATTCATGGCCCCACCGAAGTGATTAATGTGCCAAATGTTTTTCATGTTTCTATGGGTGATGTAGTTAAACAGAACATCCGATCGGATGATTGGGATGTACAAGCAATAGAAGCACCGTTTTCTGATTTGAAATATTATGCTGCATTTGATGCTGAGGATTTGTATTTAGATACTGCAAATTATGATGAACAATTTTGCTACCAACATTATGGCACACATTTCCTACACAGAGCAAATACCTTTAGAAATTTTGTCAATTTTACACAATGGGAACATTGCCCAGCCCCTATACCAGGCAGCTCTGCCACTCTGGTGAATAAATTCACATACTTTTCGGATTTTAGTGTCTAATCCTCTTTTTATTTTAAGGTTGCGGCTGAATCCGCTTCTAAGGTTAGACAGACGCACACCAAATTATTATATTCCAAGTCCTTTATGGACGAATTGGCTATCGGAGGATATGACCTATGGAAAGCTACTATCGATCTTAAATCGGTTTGGGGTTCTAAACCGTGGCAGGTCCAGGGAACTGAGGCTTTGCATCGTGCCTGCCTTATCCCAAACCACATTTTGTTTTTGAATTTATCTGTTTTTCAGACCACCTGTTTGATTGGCTACGTCTAAAAAATTTAATTTTCCCTCGACCCCTGATCTGGGTGCTTATCCCAATTGGGAAAATCACACAGATCTGTCCCTTACTACGTTGCAGTCACTCGTTTCTAACACCACCTTCAATGTTTCTGCGTTAAATCCTGAGGGGTGGTTGGTGTGGCAGACGAGCTCCGATTCCTGTCAACATCGTTTTTTAGATTTGGCTCCGGGGTATACACAAGTTAGAGTAGACCCTCGTTTTGAATCCTCGCACGCAGTAACTACCTACTCCATAGGCGAGTTATGCCAGTCATGGCTGCAACATTCCACATTGGCATCTGTTAAACGTAATTTATCACGTTTGAACGACAAAATAGATTTGAATGATTTTGTTAAGGGTCCTGCGACTGGCAGGTCCAAAAGATGGGTATATGCTATGTATAACGAAGTTTGGAAGCTGTCACAGATTGAGGCTGCATCCAGATTACGTGCTATTGACCAAGCCAATATGGAGAAAGTATTGGCTGTAATAGATAATAGCATTAACACCTTGTCTTCCAGAATTTACACCTTGGATAATATTGTTTCATCTGTCGTAGACATTGTGCAGGATGATTTGTCTGTATTGTATCATGGTCAGATTCAGATGAGGTCTATTATGCAGTTTGCATGGACTTTGCAAACGTTAAAGGCAGGGAAAGTCCCTTGGGATTACATGAATACTTCATCGTTGTTCCTTCCTTTTAATTTAACTGCAAAACAACAGTTCATGTCCATGAAAGATGTTACTTACTCATTGCTGTACTTAGAGAAGTTAGAACCTTTACCTTTTTCGGTTGCTGAATTAAACTCCGCTGTGTGGCTTATCCACGGGTTGATAACGTTACCATTTCCCCTGTTTAAATTCAGTTTGTGCATGAAACATTATGCCCTAGGCATATATGAACAACTTGGTACTGCCTTCCTGCACGAAGTTTGGTCGCTCCCATTCACGTATAAGTGCGTGAGAGACGGTAAAGAGGTTTACTTAAAAAGTGAAGAATGTACTTCAACTCCAGATCACTCGGTAGTGTGTAGACACATTCAATTGCATGGTGCATGTAATTTACATGCCACTAATTTAGCTTGCATCCTGAAAGGGATTCCGGTGCCAGTTAAAACACCATCATTTACGCTGCCTGCTAACGGTAGTTATTTGCTTTTAAATAATGAAGCTTGCTGTGGGATGTTAGTGGGAATTCCTTACATAGTGACTGTTTCGCAACTGGTAGTTTGCTGTAATAACGTCCTTTTCCCACCCCCACATGGCCGACTCGATGTATCCATCTGGCCTTCTATTCCAACCTTGAAAGCAGAGTTCAACAAGATAAGCAGAATAAGGGCTCTACTGTCTCAAAAAGAAGTCGCGTTGACTTCATCCCGTGAAACATTTGTCCTTCACGTAGCTAACACACACACGGAGGTGCAAGCGCTTTTGAATACAGACTTCCCCCTGCATTTTGGGACCTTGATTCAGACCATCTTTAATGCCTCGTCAACAAGTGGACTGGCTCACTTTTTTAAAATTGTGGGCTCCGGCCTCGTGACATCTTTTCAAACTATTTTTGTGTGATCCCCGCATTTTTTCATTCTATTGTTTCCAGCGTCTTCGGAGGTCTCCCTTTGCCTCTCGCCCTCGTGGCTGGGGTGCTTTTGTTGATCTGCGCACTACGCTATGGCTGCCCAACTTGCGTTACAAGACAGCATGCCCCGGCTGCTCCATCTTCGTAACAGGATGCTTGAATACTATGGCACCTTACCTCTGGCGACCTTAAGCATCGCCTATGGATTGTCCTTCCGGTTTCGCGTCTTTACGTGTGTGCAACCTGTCTTTCACTGCCTAGATTGTCCATTCCCGTGGGCTCTGGATTTGTGCCTGTCGAACTCTGTCTCCTGCCCCGGATTATGATCGTCTTATGAGCCCCTTAGTGGCTCATGAGCTGGACTGTTCCGGTGTCAGGTTCATGGCCTTTGGAGCGGCACATGGAGTCCTAGGGAAATGGAACATCGGAGAGGCTGCTATTGACTTCCTAGAAACAAGTTATGTTGAGGAACCTGCCTGTTGTCCTCGTATAGTGCTGGAGGCTCCAGTGATCGAGGACCACGCGTGTTCTTTCCCCTTGCTGACCTGGATGGCAGATAATTTTGCGGAACGTTCCAATGATTTCCTCTTGGAAGCTGTTGCAACTTATTGTGCCTACACCTTGATGGATTGACTTTTTGCCCTCTTCATTTCAGGATGCATCCGTCGCTGTTTTGTTTTTTCCCCATTACATGTTTTTTTTTCCTGGAACACCGTTTTTATTTTTGATTTTTACTTTTTTATTTTTCTTCAAACTTTTCACTTACCTTATATGGACTTACAGTTCATTCCCTTGGTTCTGTTCTATCTAACTTGAACTCTGCGTTCTTAACAGTGCGCCCCTAGTGGTTAGTGGTCCGATGAAGCGGGGTGTAGTGATGATTGATATCTCCCTATGTACAATGCTAAGTTAGCACAACCGTGTCAGCTGTTAAAAAGCCATCTTGCCGCTTCTGCTGCTTTTTGCACGCGACACTGTTGTTACATGTTATTAATTTAGAAATGCTTACTCGACTTTGCTTCACATGAGAACTGTCTGTTTAGGATGTTAAACAACAGTGAGTAGTGACCTTGGTCTGTACATCGTGTAAAGAACTAGTCTGGGTCACTAGACGGTGCATGTTGTGTGCAGGTTGATCGTCCCACTATGTAGTCATAACAGGCACACAGCTGCAGATACCTGAAAGACGAGTGCCTTTAATATCACAGGGCAGCATGTTTTAGATTCATTCGGAAGAAGAGCTTTTGCAGCAGAGAGCCTAGCTGATCCTGTGATGTGATTCCACTAAGCTGATCTATACGGTTTGGGGTTCCCCATTCAAGCCTAGAGACCTTCTATTAGTCTAATAATAACCTATTAGTTTATTAGAGAAAGGAAGGTGGCTGATTCCACTGTCATTTTATTATGATTGCTCATTTCATTTTCTATGGTATTGTAACAATGCTGATGGTTCTGATCTGGACCATTTGTCTGCTTATGTTAGCCAAGTTTCTGCATCTTAGGACGCGAGGTTTATAAAATAAACTCTTTAAACTTTACCGTGTCTTTGTTATTCTGTTGTGGACTGATATGAGAATAATAGCGAACAGGTATTTCTGATTCCCACCATTCCTGAGAATATCTAAAGTCGCTTGTTCTGGGTTGTCTATACATTGGGACCGCCGAGCTAAATCTCGTATAACGATTGGGACACTAAGCTAGTCGGATAAGGGGTTCTGGGTTCTGAGGGGAGTTTCTGGTACACCACAATTCTCGGAGGTCCTGGGATCCCGCGCATAGTTCTGTGCAGAATCCCTGCAACAGGGTCAGAGCCTACCCCAAGAATAACTAAATCGGACGTAATCTGTATGGGGGTTCCAAATATAGATTTTAGAAATTCCTCCAATTCGAGAAAGAAGCTCCCCAATCTCGGGCAGGAAAAAAACATATGAAGTGAATCAGCAGCGAACAACCCACATCGATTGCAATTGACACCGGTTGTAACCCCCCCCCCCCCCCCCCCCACGGGATATCTTCCCAGGGGAGTAATAGAGATCAAACAGGGCCATATAATTCTGGCTACGCATTCTTACGGTCATTAAAACAGTGTTGACGATATCAATTGATTTCCTTATGTTAAGTTCAGCTACCCCACATTGCAGTTCCCATTTCCTTCGGCATTCCTTCAAATCATCAGGGAGGACATCGACTAAGTGTTGATAATATTGCCCAATCGAGATTTTGCTCTTCATTTTCTCTATTATAATACTATGTTGACCTATATCACCACCCAATTTATATAGATAGCTCCAAATTTGTAGATATTTGAAGAAATTCTGTTTGTCTAACCTGAACATTTCACTAAGATCAACAAAAGTTACTAAGCTCCCTTGATCAAACAGATCCCCTAGAAAAAAAATTCCTTTCAAGCCCTATTTAAAGGCTACTTGATCCCGAAAAATGGCCAGAAGTAACCCTGAGGCATTAAAAGGAGTGTATATATTTATTTTAGGGATACTATATAAACGTTTAATTTGCTGCCAAACTTTATAGGCAGCCTTAAGAATCTTAAATCTGTTTTTTTTTATAGTAACTTGGTTCTATCATAGTTACTAAACAGCAGTTTACATCTCTACCTAGCCCGAATTCAAAGATAGATGGTCTATGACAGAGAGAGATTGAGGTTTTGTTGCCCACTACTAGCGGCCCCAAGATCTGCTTCATGGCTGCCCAATATTACATTATAAAATTTGGAATACACCCCCCCCCCCGCCTGATTTCTTGGAAGAATCATTTTCTTATAGGCTCTTCTAGTTCTTCGATATCCCCACAAAAATCTTGAACACATCCTCTCCAATTGAATGAAACTAAATTTAGGGAATTCTATAGGGATTGTTCTAAATAAGTACAAAAATTTGGGGAGAACTAACATTTTTAGAACATTGCATCTACCGTGAATAGAGAGGTGCAAGTGATCCAAGCGTTCCAAAGTTGCATTGGCCTTTCCAATCACTGGAAGCATATTCAAAACAGGAATTCTGTCCACGCTTGGAGTGATTATTATTCCCAAATACATTGCCTCCGGAGTTATTACTACGTCGGTCGGAGGGTCCTTGCCGGAATAGAGTACCTGCGTTTTTTCAATATTGAGTTTGTAGCCTGAAAATTGACCAAACTGTACCACAAATTCTTTTATTACCGGAAGAGCTGTTACAATATCACTGGAAACTATAATGAGGTCATCGGCATAGGCAAACGCTCTATAATCTACCCAAATTAATCAATATATAAAGCAAACAAAAGGGGGAAGCACGGGCACCCCTGCCTTGTGCCTCTCTCTGTTAAATAGCGCAGATTTTAACCCTGAAATTCATATAGAGGCTACTAGATTAATATATAGCGTCCTAATTGACTGGATAAACTCCGCACAGACGCCCTTCCAGCGCAGAACCTCCCACAGATATTGCCACGAGACCCTGTCGAACGCCTTTTCGGCGTCCAACAGGATCCTCCCTAACACTGAATCTGTTGCCTGAACCCAGTCCAAAAGGGCAATAATCCTTCTGACGTGGTCAGCAGTATGCCGCCCTGGGATAAATCCATGCTGGAAGATAGAAACAAGCGGGGTAATAACAGCCGCTAATCGCTGAGCTAGTATTTTAGAAAAAATCTTGCTGTCTGAATTTATTAGCGCGATCAGCCTATATGATGACGCAGAAAGTGCAGGCTTGCCCTTTTTAAAAAAAACAATAATCATAGTTTCTCACCAAGAATCTGGTGCTATACCACGTTGAGCATCACAGAATAAGATCATAAGTTCTGGTAAAAGGACCTGACGAAAGGTTTTATAAAATTCCAATGGGATACCATCAGGACCCACTGCTTTGCCCTTAGCTAATGACAATAATGCCTCTTCCACCTCCTCCAGAGTAACATCTGCTGCCAATAGCTCATTCTCATCATTTGACAGCTGATTAGTCACAGCATCGTTGCCAAACTCCTTCATTAGCCCTCCTACATTGACTGTTACATCCTCTGTATAGAGGGTTGTATAGTATTTACTAAAGACCTTCAAGACTTCATCTGGTGTATCCTGCCTTCATGGGCCTGCCTCAACCGATAGTTTTAGAGTTAAATGGAAGGGTATGGATTGTAGGGAGGTCTTCCAGAAGATGGTAATAACTTATCCATCTCTCTGTGAGACTTGTCTCCCTTTGGCCGACCCCAACCCAGAGGCAGTTTCCGCTTTTATTTTCTTATGTGCAGGTATTAAGGAACTGATTTCCAGCCCTACATAAATCTGACCATAGGTGGTTTGATAATACCTGCTCTAGGGATAATAGGGATCTCAGAGCAGCTGTATCAGTTTCCCCTAGAGACCCCACTCTTATCAGAACCTTAAGGCACAAATATAAAAGTGTAATACAATTAAGGCGAGACGTGGTCTTAAAAGAGTACTGGAATAATTTGGCCTGTGCTGCCAAACTTTAACAAAACAAATAATGTTTGGTCTGCCACCAAGTCCCTGAGAGCTTTTGGGAATATATCTACCCCCCTAAGCTGCAATATAATTAGAGAAGTGTGGGTTGCCCACTTCTCGAATATATGCCCCCCCGCCCCAATGCGAAAATACTTTGGAAAATCTTATGCCCACCAAAATTCAAATCTCCTTGATTGGGGTCGAGGAGGCAATATTCCAAAGCGCGGGAAATAAAGCCCCAGACCCGGATGGGCTGCCTTTTGATCTTATTAAATCAAGGCCAGAGTTCTGGGCTCCTCTGCTACTTAACGTTTTTAACAATTGAATCACAACAAAAATCCCAAACACATGGTCCACATCCCTAATTATCCCCATTTTTAAAAAAGGAGTTAGATCAAACCCAAGCTGTTACAGACCTATTTCCCTTATCGATAACACACTTAAAATATTGGGGAGAGTTCTATTTAACAAGATCAGAACTTGGGCAGAGGATGAAAATATAATAAATAAATGTCAGTTGGGGTTCCGTAGTCATCTGGGTACTGTGGAACAGTGTTTGAATCTTAACTTAATCATAGGGAAATACACTATCGCCCGACAGAGCCCTCTTTACCTGGCATTTATGGACCTTTCGTCCGCTTTTGATTTTGTTAATAGATCTAGGCTCTGGCAATGCCTTTTAGATTATGGGTTAGATAAAGACCTGGTGTACTTCTTAGCTTATCTCCACAGGAACTTAAGGGCCCGGGTAAGGATAAGCATGGATGGGGAAGTAGCTGGAGACATAGTGGTTAGGAGAGGCGTTAGACACGGGTGCGTTCTCGCCCCACTCTTATTTATTCTATATATTAATGAACTGCATAACGCCCTATCTAACCAAACGACTGATGACCCTATAATTAATGGTAACAAACTGCCCACCTTACTATACGCAGATGATGCTGTTTTAATGGGCCGAACACCTAATGCCTTGAGAATTTTAGTTAGGGGATTTGCAGTTTTTATGAATAATTTGGATCTCTGCACAAATGTAATTTTTTTTTTAATGTGTTGTGGCCCTAAGAAACATTTTATTAATACTATCACCTTGGGTCCGGATTCTTTGACATGCACTTGCACTTTCCCTTATTTGGGCATAACATTTTCTGACAATGGGTCCTGGACACCACATTCGGCTTATGAACGGACTAAATTTTCAAGAGCCATACATTCAGTAATAAATCTCCCCCAACCAAAAAGAATTGAGGTGGTACTGTCCCTACTTAAAATCTTTAGGACACAATGGTACCAATCATGACCCATGGGGCTGAAATTTGGGGCCATACAAACTTGAAAAGCGCCCAGGCCGAAGAAAACAGATTTTGTAGGAGGCTTTTGGGCCTACCAATTTCATCGTCCACCTTTGTATGCCATAATGAGTTAAGACTGCCATACTTGGAAGATTACATTAGGTCACGCCCTGTTTTATTTTGGCTAAAGGTCTGGAAAAATCCAGCAGCCCTATTAACAAGGGAGGTTTTGGCAGATTGTCTAAAGTGTGACAAGGGCGGTGACATTCCTTGGCTGTCTCAAGTACAGGCAAATTTGACCGCGGTCAATCTAGAGCATATTTTTTATAATCCTGAGCAATTAGATGGAATTGATGGAAAGATTATTTGTAAAGTTTTATATCAATACTATGGGGATGCGAGATATGCCCAGGAATCCGCCAAAGTATCTGTGAAACAATATATTTTAATGACAGGCGAGGGCGGATCCCCATTATGTTCTCCTATTAGTTATCTCTTAAGAGATTACTCGCTGGGAGCAAAGCCTTCTTTTTCGTCTTAGATCGGGCTCAATAAAGTATCTGTTGTGCTTCCCCATGGGTTATCAACCTAATATTGAGAACTTGGTCTGCCCATGTGGTAACTTAGGGAAACAGTCTGCGCTACATTTTCTGTTTTTTTGTTCTTTTTACCAAAAATATAGTATGCAGTTATTGATACCGTTTTTCAGGGCAAAGGGCACAACGGATTTTAAGGATGCATACAAAATTATTCTCCAACTTAACGATGATGATGTACTTTCTTGAAAATGGCCATACGCTCACTTCTTTCTATGAATTAAGGACTGCTGGATTAGGCTGTACAATATGCATTTTGGGATTTTGTATTGTTAGTATTTATATTTTGTACTACGCACACTTGCACCTTCACTTAATGCTGCTAACTAACCACTGTGATTTAAGGATCTGCCTGTCTTTAGCTGCTCTTTTGTGAAATATTTGCACTTTGCACACTGTCACTTTAACATCGTTGATATCAAGTTATGGATAATTTAGTAATATTTTAATTGATTAATTTTAATGTGGAGTTTCTATTTTAATGATGATGGACTATGTTTGTGATTATGAGTAATGTTTGTGCTTTTATGGATAATGTATATCCGAATAAAGATAACAATACGATAATGCTTTTATTTAGGACAGCTTGTGGTAGACATGAAAATACGAGTCTGTTGACGCAGCATAATCTGTTTACATTTTTTTTTATTTGAATAAAGCTTGCATTTCATATATGCAGAAGCGTCCATTAGAAGGGAAGCCTAACTTCCAGAATGCAGGCCCCTATTTCCCTCTTCGGCAGCCCCCACGCCTCCTCATAGACATCTATGGCCTGATTGAATGTGCTGTGCTTCCGCAGCAGCTTGTCCAGTTCTGCCCGGCGCCGAGTGCCCTGGCCCAGCTTGACGGCGGAGTAGAACAGTAGGTGCAAGCAGACTCTGTTCTCGTCAGAGGTACTGAAGCCCCCCGGGGCGCTGGCGGTCCCCGCTCTGAGAATAGAGCTCAGCTTCTCGCGGCCCGCCAGCAGCGCTCTCCGGCTCGTGGGGTTTCTTTTTATTACTATGTAGTAGCCTACCTCGCTACTCCGGTCCCCGATGGCCAGGTGCACCCGCTGCCATTCCGGGTCACTATCCACCTTTCTTTTGTGTTCAGTAGACACCTGAGCGTGCTCCTCGGCCTCGTCCATTGTTTTTGGTGTAAGGGTTGTTTGGGGTGACTCGGCCATTGGTCCTGAGGTAGGGGATAGTTCTTCCGGGTCAGCATCGGTCTCGATGTCGGCTCCACTGAGCTCGGCCAGATAGCCGCGCTGGATGCAAAGGCAAAGACTGTGCTGGCGCAGCAGCAGGCCCATGATCTCGTCAAAGAGACAAAGGCTCAGGCCCCTCTCGTCCATGAAGAAGGCCGCCAGCCTCTGCTCACGCAGCTTTACCTTCTGCACCAGGCGCACCACAGGCAGGTAGTCGGCGGAGCCGAGCAGCCTCCCGGCCAGGGCCTCCAGCACCTCAGGGGGCAGCAGCTGGCAGCCGCAGGAGTCTGCCAGTAGGCGGGCCACCTCCGCGAGGTCCTGCGGGTCCTCCAAGCTGCCGATGCTCACCTGCAGGTGCCCCACGTACCACTGCACCTCATCACAGTCCGGCTCGTCGTAGTTGTTCTCCTGCAGGCGCCTCAGCAGCCGCTGGCAGGCCTCCTCTACTAGCTTCCTGATGAGCACCCGGTCGGTGCAGGGCATCGGAGGGGGGGTCACTGCAGCCATCTGAGGGTCGAGATGGGAGAAGGAACATAGATTAAGTAATTGCACAAATGAAAAGTTGCATCAGTATCTGGTAGACCTAGGTCCGCTTTCTCCCCAAGAAGTGGGAAAGAAAGAAGACCACTGGGTCAGAACAAGGGTAACTAGGACATCCACAATGGGTGACCAAAAGAAAGGGGTCCCAAAGCCTCCCCAGAAGAAAGAGTGAACCCCTTAAGGATAAAAGTAAGGAGTTTCACGTAGACCCCCAAAAACCTGTCCAAGAGGGTGGGCCCAAAGACACCTCACAAACTAAACCAGGGTACCAAGATAAGAATTGGGATCCCAACAGAATATGGTTTTACAACTGTCAGAAGTCTGGACACCACACCAAGGACTCTAGCTGTACTAAAAGCAAGCACTGGCATAGCTAATAGGTCTCGCTTTTGGGACCTTATAAGTGTTTAGCTAGAGATAGTGACTTTGCCTTGGTGTTTATTCTGTGCTGATGCCATCCGATAGCTTAATGATCCAAGCATTTTCTGAACAAAACGTATGCATAACTTGTAGCTCTTACACATTTAATTCATCCGTAGTTTAATTAATTGGTTAAAACACAAATTATGTCCTTCACGTACCTTTGAAGAATGTTGAATGGACCTGAATACAAAACACAAATGTAAGAATAAATAATTTGGGAAATATGGAAAAAAGGAAAATCTTTACCTCTTCCCACAGAAAGTAAACAGATCATATAGGTGAGATAGAAAACACTAATAGAATAAGGTGCCATACAAATTTGGGAACGCAAATCAAAGCGGACGGGATGTTCAGTAATTGTGACCTCAATACTCGAGCAACACCAGATTGTATTTATGGTAAAACCCAGCACATAAGTAGAACACCCCCACCCCAAAAGGTGAAACCGCATAATAAGTAAAAGTAGGTATGTGCTAGACGTCTTGGCTCGGTAACTACTTCAATGAGATTAATCCATTACACAGATACCATAAAATTCCTAAAAACAAGCACCGGCAACATAGCAAGGATACAGTTCATGCAATTCTCCAAAGCCAATGTCATCGTCTCCCAGGGAAAAAACTAGCCCAAACAAAAAAATACAAAGTTTGAACTGCAACGTGAATCACAACAGCAACGTGCACGAAAAATGCACTGAAACAAACGTCCACAAGACCTGCGTGTTCCGGTCTAAAACCGAGGTAGTGACCACGTCCCAAGAGGTGGCCATGATAGTCAGACAAACCCCGGCCTTACACTGATGTTAGCATGGAAACAGAAAGGAGCGGCGTAAATCTTTGAACAAATAACATGACGAATAGCTATATAGGAATTGCTAAAAAGGCACCCCCCAAGTTGCAACTCCATTTAGTTGCATAATATACAATATAAAATCATTCTCACAAACGAATTAGTGAGTCTGGTTGATGAAAATCTCTACATTGTGTTTTTTTCTGTATGAAGTAAAAAGTAATTGCAGCAAAAGTTTTGTATATTGAAATAAGTGGAGAAGGCAGAAGTTCAAGTGTTTCGTGTATTTTAGGTTATGTCTTAGGTAAGTTATGTTTGTACATTTTCTTTGTACTTTATGCGTTGAATGCTGGAAAAAGCTCTATATTTCTGCTATGTACGCTCTAATTACCTAGTTTAAAATTGGTTTGTCACTAGGTCACTTGTTTAATTTCCGGGTGAAAGGTAATAGAGGCTATTATAACGGAAGCAAACTGTTAGTGGGAAGCCGGTCTTTGCTGATGGAAGCTTTCTCTGCTACACTTGGCTTCGTATTTTTAAGTTATATACTACTCCTATAAGAACATTTGCGTATATGATAAACTCGTCACTGGGAGTACGGATCTGTAGGCATTTCGACGCAGCACCTCTACGAAACAATAGCCATCAGACCGAATAAAAGCGGAGTCAAATGCTTTATAAGCCAGTAAAAAGTATCAACACCGTATCGCCACCTGCATACACGCTGACTACATCTCACTCAAACACCAGTAAAGAAAAAAAACGTGCCAAAGTCTACTTAAAGCATTCGGAGTAGGATAATTTAAAGTACAGCTTCTTCCTCTTTCATGGCGCCGCCGAAACATTACCAAACAAGCACACGCTCTCACGGAAGATTACAACACAAGAGAGGCAAGAAGGACAGATCATTTGTTTCTTTGAATTCTGACATTTCTCAGCTGGCGCTCAGATAATGATTAGGGATTAGAATGCATTACATTTTCTCTCGCTCCCTCCTACAGTGATAGGCCATGACGAGTTTCCCAGTAAAGCAGTCAGCTGCGAAATCAATGTCTGAAAAGTTATATGCATCAATATTGACAATAATGAAATAACAGCAAAGCAAAATAACTGTGGTAGGAGCCGGTAACAATGATACAAGCAATTGCAGGCTCTATTAGTATGCACAAGGAAAGCAGCAGAATG
Source organism: Triturus cristatus (assembly GCF_964204655.1). NCBI lineage: Eukaryota > Metazoa > Chordata > Amphibia > Caudata > Salamandridae > Triturus > Triturus cristatus. Next base: position 423,190,034 of record NC_140595.1, read on the forward strand.
GATTTCTTGTATGACAGAAGCACGTGTGCGCTGCTCAAGCCAATAGGGCTGACTGCTATCGTGAAAAGCGTGTGAAACACTTGTGTGTGCGTAGTTTAGAAATATGGTGCAAAATGAAGGAGAGTGTTGCAGGCCACAGGTTCCACTTTGGTGAACACAGATCATCAAACCAATGCACCCATGGGAGAGACCTGTCGTCATAGCATGTCATAGATCCGCATCTAAGCTTGGCTCATTCAGCCCTTCCTCCTTAAACCGTCCAACTGCTATAGAGGGAGCGCAACCGGATTTGGCAATGATGTGTTATATTAAACCAATGCTCACGAGGACCCGTTAATTCACATTAGCATGATGGGGGGGGGGGGGCGCATCTGAATGTTGAGATCCAACAACACCACCACATAGGCCAGTCTTGTTTCACTCAGCAAAGCTTTCGGCTGTTTGAAGCAGCGGGAGGAAAGGAGTATTATTGGGTGGTTTGGGCCCGGAATTACCGTCGCGGGAGGGAGGGGGGGGGGGGGGGCGCGCAGGTGGGAAAAGTTGGTGTGCGGCGAAAGTAAAATGCTACCGCCGGCCACAGCTTGCCGTGCATGTGCGCGAGTGGTGCACGCACAGCATTAATTACGCCATATGGCGCGCCTGCGCAAGCGCGCGCCAGCGAACATGCACTGCAAGATGTGGCCGGCAGTAGCATTTTTTGAAGCCCTTACATAAAGTCTCGCCAGAACAGCGCAAGCGCTGGGTCAGGCAAAACCTAAAAAACCTCCTTCTCCACACAGGCAGCAAACTATGGAGTTCTATCTTGGCAAAGACTAGAAACATCCAAGACCACCTAAGATTCAGTAAGATGTAAAAGACGTAGCTGTTCTTCAAAAGATGACCCAGGAACATATTAAATCTAGAAGCAGATTCAGTTTCCCCAGATATGAAAGTCAGGAATCTGGGGGTACATTTCACTTCATGCATCAAGTACTCCTACATGTTCAGCACAACATTACAAATACAATCCTCGGGTTAACAAGGACGACACCAAAACACTTCCCATTTGCAAACTATGCCCTTTCAACCTAAAAACATTCTAAGCTTATGCATCTGTCTCTCGCTCATCCTTGCTCCAAATCTGCTCATTTGCAGGTACATGTTACACTGTGGTCACAACACCAAAACAATATGCAAATAGGTTACACTGCAAATCCACATCTTTCTAACCAAGGACAATCTAAGAAATAGTGCACCAAGGAAAGTGCCTCTGCTCCTGAGCAAGGTATGAATCTCATAATTGCAACTGGAATAAAACCTTTATTAATACATATATGGCCATTTCCAGAGACTAGAACAAGCCCTCTGAACGGAGCAGACCGGCCCCCTCAAGTACAATTTACTGTTAGACAAGCCTTTACATTCATTGTTCCTGTAAGGTTTTTCAAGGGGTTGTGGCCTCCTTTGCCTGCCTAATGACATTGCTTACACATTATCAGGAATAAATTGGGCTTCTTGTTAGTGATGTTGTGCATTTGCAACACAACACAGTACAACAAAAGTCAGGGAATATGAACTTCATTTACAAGGCAATGAGGCTAAAATAGGAAAGTGACATAACAGAAGCTATTCACTGCTTACAAGACCAACTGTGCATTAAATTACAACGTATGTCTTAATGGTGGTTTGTATTACTCTTAGTGCTGCAAGTCAATATATAATATGCAGTACTAAATAAAATCTATATTTAACATAAAAATAAATTAGAGAAGCACTACACCTTTCCATCAGGTAACAGAAAAAAATATATTTTTTAAATATATAAAAAGGGAATTGATCACTATATCCGATCCACATATTATGCACTGACTTGACTAATGGGAACACTTATTTATTTTCTTCCAAAATAACTTTAGTTGGCGCTAAATAAAATAAAAGTCGTAAATCTATCAGAACCCCTTTCAGAGGGCCACAAAAAAGAACAAAAATGAACACTCCCGGGAAAACAAAATACAGTATTTACCAGAACAGAGCGAGAAACACAAAGAAAGGAAACATAATGACCTGTCAACCCCTCTGTTGAAGCACATCTTTCGGCTAGAAGTTGGTACATTTAGTTAGATAGCTTATAGAACCCACTGGGAAGCGCCCAGAGTTAAACTAGTGCAGCACAAGTTGCAGGAGTCCCTCAAGCTGCCACTGCATTTACAGTAAACACCGGCCTGCCAGTCCATAAATCAGGCCCAGAAACCGCCAACACACTGACTCTCAGACTAGCCAGTCTGGCACTACCTTGTAACACTATGCAGCGTAATGCCTGGAAGCAATTTAAAAAGTCCAAAATGAAAAATCATAGACCAACGTAGTGCACAGACTGAATCTCCAATTCGTTCCTTATTTTTTGTTCTGCCTCTTTAACGTGCTTTACGCTAAAAATGCAGCATGTTGCTTTCTGCTTTATTGGCTGTGTAGCTGCAGCAAAACACAGGCGGCTTGGGGGATAATTTCTGCTGTGTTGTGCAATAAATCGGTTGCACGGAACAAAATCCTTCCTGGTTCTTTAAACTTGCCTGGTCTGTCGCACGTGTCTGCAGGATGCTGTCCCTCTGTAACAGTCCGATGCTTCCGATAGTCCTTTATCTATGTCTGTTAATATTGACAAAGCCAACATGGAAAAACAAGCGCGCGCCTCGATCAGCAGGAGGAGGAGGAGGAGGGGGGGGGGGATGCGCGATTCTCTTGCGGGAGCGTGCGACCATATGGTGCCACGCGCTCCTAGAAGGAAATCGCCAGACGAGCACGCGTTGCCATTGCAAGCAATGCAGCGCATGCACGTCTTTGCCCCCAAAGCTGTGCTGATGGCATTAGGTCTCTCTCCTATACAGCGCATGTGCGCTGCGTAGGCGAGCCCTAACAAGATCCCTAGTACAGCTACAGCGGTGACTAGTGTAGCCCCGGGGTGACTAGTGTAGCCCCAGGGGTGACTAGTGTAGCCCCAGGGGTGACTAGTGTAGCCCCAGGGGTGACTAGTGTAGCCCCAGGGGTGACTAGTGAAGCCCCAGGGGTGACTAGTGTAGCCCCAGGGGTGACTAGTGTAGCCCCAGGGGTGACTAGTGTAGCCCCAGGGGTGACTAGTGTAGCCCCAGGGGTGACTAGTGTAGCCCCAGGGGTGACTAGTGTAGCCCCAGGGGTGACTAGAGTAGCCCCAGGGATGACTAGAGTAGCCCCAGGGATGACTAGTGTAGCCCCAGGGATGACTAGTGTAGCCCCAGGGGTGACTAGTGTAGCCCCAGGGGTGACTAGTATAGCCCCAGGGGTGACTAGTATAGCCCCAGGGGTGACTAGTATAGCCCCAGGGGTGACTAGTGTAGCCCCAGGGGTGACTAGTGTAGCCCCAGGGGTGACTAGGTAAGCTTGGGAGGGAGGGTCCTCAGATGAGGAAGTCCTCCTAGCTTTCAACTGGGGAATGGGCCCAAGAGGCAAGCAGGAGATCCCAGAGGGGAGTAGACACTTCCACCACCTACTGGTGAATGGAATCCCAGCCACTGCCCCGAGAGATACTTGTGCCAGTCACACTGTGGTACATGGCAGGTTTTTATTCCCACACCAGTATGTCCCAGGGGAAACAAGAAGAGTAAGGACTGTCCCAGGGGGAGACATTGTTAGGCCTGTGGCTATAGTGCCCCTAGCCACAGCTGGGTCCCTTAGATGGAGAAAAGTGGTAGTCAGTAAAGACCTCCCCCTTGATTGTCTCTTGTGGAATGATCACTTAGAGGTGGATCTGAGCCAAAGAGGTGGGAGGGGCTTGTGTAAGAAAGTGGGTTTCTGTTGCAGTAACCCCCCCTTTTTTTTGCAAGATCCTGCAGCCTTTGTTCCCTTTCCAAGACCTCCATTGAGCGCCCGACTGCTCAAAAGCACCCAGCCGCCCAAGTGCCCCTGGCTGTACAACTTCTACTCCTACCTACTTCCCTATTTGCCCTGCGCAAGTGACCAGGAGCCCAGCTCCCACAGCAGAGTGGCTTCCTTGCCAGCAGCCACCAACCGAAGGCCCCCTGCCGCTCATTGGATAACATTGGGCCTAACTACCCCTGCACCCGGCTGCCCCTGTGCCGCTGAGGGTGTACCAACTGTACTTACCTGACCCTGGGAGACCCCAGAGTCTGTGCCCAGAACCTTAACTCTGCCAGTCGAGTACTTTCCCAAAAGCCGATAACTCACTTTTCTTCCATGGGGAAACATTGACTGGTTTTCTCTGAAATTTCTTCTAAGTGTGGAGTTTCTAAACTTTAAAATATTCACCTAAAATCAACCGAGTTATGAAAACAGAAATACTCACCTGCTATTAGGAGAGATACCAGTGCTGGATCATGGTGCCCAGCAATGACTCTGAAAAGTACTCACAACCGTACTTACATTTAACTCAGTTTTCTCCCATAGGAAATCATTGACTGTTTTTCTGTGAAATTACTTCTAAGAGTCGATTTTTACAAACTACTAATATTCTTTAAAAATCGTACCAACTGTGAAACCGTAATTACTTAGCTGTTTTAGATAGATGTTCCAGTACTGAGCCTAGGAGCCCAGCACTGGATTACAAAAGCAATGAGAACATACTTTACCTGCAACTTGAATTTTCTTCCATATGGAACCATTGACTGATTTTCTATGAAATTTCTTGTCGATTTTGCAAACTTATAAATATTCCTTAAAAAATGTCTGTATAACTTAAACGCAGTTTCTCAACTGTTTACAGGTGGTACACTAGTTCTGGATCTAGGATCCAACACTGACCTAGAAAAAGGAACCATAACCCCACTTACCTGCTAAGTAAATTTCCTTCCATAGGAGAATATTGGTAATTTGATCAGAAAAAGTTTCCAAGTGTCAACTTTTAAAATAGCAAAATATTGCTTAAATTCGTTTTAGTTACTGTTGTGATTTTTACTCACTTGTTTCCAAGAACTGTCCCAGGACTGAAATCTAGGATCCAGTCCTGGAGTTAGAAAAGTAATCAATTACATATAACTTTAAAATTCCCATTGAGCTCAATGTATTATTGTGTTTGAAATTGTGTTGCCTATTGCAACAAACTGTAACTAGTACCTGCAAAAGTCAATTGCCTATTGAAAAGTATTTAACTAAAGCATGTAATTCTGAGAAGGTATATTTTGATACCCATTGTTGGTTCTAAAATAAAACAACCATATATTTTTTATACAAACCATTGGCCTAGAGTTCAGTTCTTGAGTGTGTGAGACCATTTGCTGAGTGAGTGTGTACAACAAATGCTTTACACTGTCCTCTGGTACTGCCTTACTGCTCGACCAAGCTACCACTTTAGAGTGTAAGGTTATTTCTAACTTTAGCCTCTGCCAAACCTCTGGGGATTGTGGACTCTCTGCACACTGTACCTATTTGGGAACAGTATATACAGAGCCTTTCTCACACACTTCACTTCCAAAACAAGTGCGTGTATATTTGAGGGAAATTAGGATAATGTACAAAGATAATGGGCAGGGGCCAAACCGGAATCCAGGGCTTTAAGTGGGATTAAAAAGGTGCGGGAGGGTCTCTAAATGGTGTTTAGTCAAAACCAAGCACGGCCCAGGTAAGCTGTTGGGGTTCAGGAGCTCAGGTGCCAGAGGCGAGGTGTGGTCTGATGGGAGCGCACCCAAGTGTTCAGGTGCCAGGTATAGCTGCGACAGGCATTGGCGTGGTCTGATGGGAGCGCACCCAAGGGTTCAGGTGCCAGGTATAGCTGCAACAGGCAGAGGCGTGGTCTGATGGGAGCGCACGGAAGAGTTCAGGAGCTCTGGGGCAAGGCGTGGTCTGATGGGAGCGCAGGGAAGAGTTCAGGAGCTCAGGTGCCAAGAGGTATCACATGTGAGATGCTGGATCTATGCATCCACACCCCACAGTTTAATGTAAAATCATGGGGCACCCCTGTACAATGTGGTGAGGGTCCTGAGATTCCCATATCTAACAGATATTCATAGTCTTTGGGCTGAAAGCGTCCACTGAGGGGTGGGCTCAAAGGGTCCGCCCTATAGGTTAGGCCACCCGCGCTGCAAAATGAGGCCTGCATTGCCCCAGACACCACACTGTTTCACTTCCACGAATCCAGCTGCACCCCCTCCTTCACACTGGGAAATGGTGGACTCTTCTGCTGAAAGCCTGCTGACACACCTTGCCTGGCACATGAGCTCCTGAACTCTTCTGTGTTGACACAGTGCTGGAGTTGTGTTGCGCCCGCGACACAACTCCAGCACTGCGCCAACGTTACGACAGCAGATGCGACACATCTGCATTTCCTTGCACCATGATGTGCCACGTTCTAAATGCGGCGCATCCGTGGTGGCGCAAGGATTGTGATGCATGTCGCAAGTTATCTGGCGCATCCCTGTTGATTTGCAGGGATGCACCAATAATTGTAAATCTGCCCCAATGTCTATAGCACGAGTACTCGGTGCGGCCCGCAGGCCTCCAGTGGCCCGGCAAGCCTTTCTTGGCGGCCCGCGGACCTTGCAGACATCGTACCGGTGTTTGTTTTTTTACAGTGTCAGCAAACACATACTCTGCTCTGTGTGGGCCGGGCAATTCAAGTGATAGTCGGAGTTGAGCACGTCTGCCTTCTGTGCGTCGTGAAAGCTTTCTTATCATTACGGAGCCATGTGTTTCAAACACATGGTCCCATAAAGACAAGAAAGCTTTCACTACGGACGAAAGTGAAAGCGGACCGTGCTTGTTTAACTCTTGGTTTTAGTAGCATTAGAAGCCAGTCTTTGCTTATGCATTGATAAAATAAGTCATGCTTTGACACTAATGTGCTGTACTTTAATATGTAGATTGTGTGCAGTACCCTTACCTCTTCTAGATTAGTGAATGAGTTTTGGTAAACTGCTAGGGATAGTGTTGCTTGTCTAAAATCACACTGAGTCTGTGTACATTTGGGTAAGGATTGTGATAGAAGCAGTTGGTAACATGGTGTATTTGCTGACAGATAACGGTTTTAAAATCAGTCATGTTGTCAAGTTTTAGTAGTTTTAGAAGCTATTCTTTGCTTATGCATTGATAAAATGAGTCAGGATTTGACACTTAAGTGCAGTACCATGTACTATTCTCTTCACTGTGCCAGAACTGAAAATTTTAAAGTTTTACCCAGGCACTCTCCTAGCAGTAGTCTGATGATTTAGTCAGTTTCCAATAACTCATGTTGTGAGCCATACATTACCACATAGACTGCTTCAAATGTCTATGAAGTATGCATGCAGTCTTCTAACATACTATACACTTGTCTTTCAAATCTTCAATTCCCTAGTTAGTCAGTATCCATACAGTCCAGCAAACATCCTGTCACTCCCTTTGCACTCCTCTAGTGACCCATTCAGTGCCAAGTACTAATCCTTTCACGGTGTCAGAAGCCAACCATTTATAAATTCACTCAGGCACTCTCTTTGCTGTACTCTAATCATTCCGTCAGTTCCCAAGTACTCATGCAGTGAGCCAGGCCTTAGCACATAGACCGCTTCAAATGCCTATTCACTATGCATGCAGGCCTCTAACCACCTACACAGTTGTCTTTCACACCTTCAATTCCCCAGTCAGTATTCATACACTTCTAGCAAACACCCTGTCACTCACCCAACATTTACAGTTTTTGTAAGTTAAACTAAATTTTGTTAGCTGTAAGCATTTTATATATCTGTGATTTGTATCTTCTGGTATTTTGTAGAAAATAGCATGTTTTTTTTTTAACAATCTTTTTGATTGTTATTTTTTTGCCCGCTGTTAAGTGACGAGTACGATTGAAATCACTATTTTTAGTGAAATTTAATATATTCTGAGAACAGCAAAAAAGGCAAACAAATTACTTTGTGGAAATTATGCTGTGTTGTAAAAAATGTATTACTACATGTTATCATTTTTTTTTTCCTTTTCTTTCACAGACCTAAATTTTAAAATAAGCAATTTATATGAATTTAGATTGCAATGAAAATCTGAAAAAAATGTCTACCATTTTTTATTCCTATTACTGTGAAGGTAAGTTTAACTAAGTCTCAATATGCAGAATGAGGAGGTCTGCAAGAAGCTACAAAGATGAAACACGTTTCTAAAAACACTCGGTTTATACCTATGTAGTTTTGAAATCTGACCATAATCAGATATCATGTGACCTGCAAAAAAAGATTTGAGGGGTTCATAATATTTCCCATTGTAGGTATTGAAGGACCGCAATTATTTCAATCATTCTTCTTTGAACATCTTTGCAGACTCTGTGCTTACCTTCTATCATTCGCAAGGAATTTTAAAACCGGAAATTGGTCCCTTTTTGTAACAGTTATTGCGCAAGACACTCTTTCATATTTAGAAAGAGGAAAAGGCACTCTGCACTTTTTATACTCCAGGTAAATACAACCTCATCATGCACACCACTTTGCGTTGAAAGGGTGTTCTATAAGTGTTGATGTGCATGATTGCACTGAATACTCATAGAACAAGACACATGTCTAGATTTATCAGAAATTATAATTCTCGATATGTGTGTGAATGCTGCACCATTCTATAATTGTTGTAGGAAAGCACAACAAGGAGAATTGTTTTCATTTCTCCACATTTTTATATCTTCAATGCATGCTAAAATGTTCAGCATACATTGAAGGAGAAAAATGCATTTTCTCATTGTTTTTGTGCAGGAAGGTGTGTCTTCCTGCAGCAAAACAAACAGCACATGACATAGGTATCCTTGCACTATGGTGCAAGGGTGCCTGTGTCACCACATGGCTGCAGTGTAAGCAGCCGTGCAGAGAGAAGCATAGATTTGCAACATATTTATGTACATATGTTGCATCCCTGTGCTTCAGAAGAGCAACAGCACACTGCAGTTAAAGAGGTTACTGTGTGATGCTGAAGCACTTCCTTATAGTTCTGCACTTCTACATTCACCATACGCTACTAATGCATTCATTCAATTACGTACTACACATACATTCATCTAAACTTTCACACACTAACAAAGAAATTGAGCTCTTTTTTTAAACCAGGAAAGTTAGTTCTTAAAAGACCTTTTTTTTTTCCCCCTTTTTATATTTTTTTGGGGGGGGGGGGGGGGGTTCTTACAATTGTGATTTTTTTTTGATTTTTCTGGAAGAAAAAATAAAAACAGGAGGAACCAAACAATGAACTTCAGGGAACAAAAAAAAAACTAGCAAATGTGACTTTCTTGCCAGCGATAGATCAGATCGACTGCTAACCGTAGCACAAAGTCGGATTGCACTTAGTGCAGAGCAGTTTTAAAAACTGAAATTGAGGACGGATGTCCAAGTTTTAGGTTGATGGATGCACTCTTGAAGTGCTCGGCTGCGATGCGGTGGAAGGCGCGGGAGCAGGAGTGTTTCTCATCCGTTTGCACTCTTGTCGTGCAAGATTGTTTGGATGAAGGGTCCTTCGGTGCTTCATCATCGCAACAGCACTCTTTTGCAAATCTTGCATGTGACCAAGGTGGCATTGGTCTTATTCTGCCCCTCGGGAAAAGTAAAAAATGTCCACACCACTGAAGAAAAACGTTCTTTGCATGGTGCCTCCTCCAAAAATTAATCCTCGGATGTATGAGGAGATGCAGGTGATGCATGCTGCCCTGAAGCCATTTTTAGTAGAAAAAAGTTAGAGCGAAGTGTAAACTTAGTCTAAAAAATCTTGTTCTCTGCAAAGAGATGCTCCTCCAAAGAAGGTCAAAGAAGAATGATTGAATTGGGTGGGGTCTTTTAATAGTTAGAACAGGAAGTGTAATGAACCAATCAAATCTTTTTTGCAGGTCTCATGGGATCCGTGCACCCTGCGCTTACGCATCACGCACCCAGCGCGCATCCACGAAATTGAATTTAAAAAAAATTATAGGATCAGATGTAAAAATATATTAGTTTTAAGACTAGTTTAGAGTTTGTCTTCAATCAATATTCACATGAAATACATATGTTTTTTTAAATGTTAAATATTTTGCGGGATCCGCGCTCCTACCGCGTCATAGGCGCAGATGACGCTTCGCGGAAGCACGTAAATGTCGCGTTACGTACATCGAACATGTCGCGTATAGGCTGGGAGTCGCGTACCGGTCGCATTGCAATTGCACACTAAACACGTACCCAACGCATACCATGCGCGGATGCTAACGCGTAGGGATCGAGTACGGTGCGCGGATCCAAAAACATGGACAAAACATATAAAATAAAGTTAAACATGTAGTTAAAGAAATATTTTTAAAAATTTGTTTGAAAAAGCCAATAAAAACAAATATTTTTTAATTTTTAAAAGAATCTATTAAAAAAATAAAATAAAGAAATGGTGAAAAAAAGAATTTCAAAAAAACAATGAAATTGACACTGAATTTGAAAAATATAGAAATCCAATGAAAATCATTAAACATGATATCTTTAGAGATAAGTTATAGATAGGAATTGGCATTTAAACAACCTTTGAAATTCACAGAACAAACCAAAGGTTTCAGGGGCGTTATAGTTAGTTGGACATTTCACTCATACAAAACCCTGGAAATTCCCCTGTTATAGTTAGTTCAGCTAACTATAACTCGCGCCCCTGCAATCCACTGCTGATGACTTCACATATTACATCCCTCATGACATGGTCAGTGACCTCACTGATGACATCTCAAATGACATCACTGATGACGTCATCAATGTGATAAATTAGTGCATCTTCTCATACCCTAATATAACCTTTGGTACACTGACTCAAAATTTCAGGCGGCCATTTTGAAAACCATAGATACTCCAATACCAATAACTACAAACCCACTCATTGACTCTTAGGTCTACATACATCTCCACTCACTCACCTGTACAGTCACTCATACTTACAGTCACTCCGTACAGGACTATCATATGCATTTATACACCTATATAGACACTCGCACACCGCCAATCATCCATTGAGGTACTGACACACCTAGTCAGTCATGCAAATAATTAATCACAGTCCAATTTACTCACCTATACAGTTAAAAACACTCAAGTTCACTTACTCATAAAAATACTATCAAATTCTGATGCTCTTATACAATTACTAATACAAGCACACACTCATCCATACAGCCACTCCCGCAATCACACTCTCACATATAGTTATATACTCTTACACACACACTGCGCTTCACATATGTAGTGACTGACATGTACAACTGAGATATACATTTAATCACTAACACACCCTTCACATACAGTCACCCAACCATACAGTCCATCACAGTTGCACTCTTAAAACCATGCACCCATAGCATCACCCACTCACATCTATGCACACATACCCTACCCACACAAACACTCAGGCAACCATACAGATACTCAGACAACCAATCAATAACCCATATAGACACTCATAGCTATTCACAAAACCATGCAGCCACTTATACACCAACACACAGACACAGACATTCACACAGTTTAGTCACTAGTCTGCAGTAAGATACATTTAATGACTCACTTATAGAGTCAGTTACGCACCTAGAAAATCATCCATTCACACACACACACCCACTCATTCTTCCACAGGCCTTTAACTATAAATATATAAAACATATTTAAACTTTACAGAAACACACAGTCACTGGATGACGTCATCAGTGATGTCATTTGAGATGTCATCAGTGAGGTCACTGACCATGTCATGAGTGATGTAATATGTGACGTCATCAGCAGTGTATTGCGGGGGCGCGAGTTATAGTTAGTTGGACATTTCACGCATACAAAATCCTACAAATTCCCTTGTTATAGTTCAGCTATCTATAACGTCCCTGAAACCTATGTTTTTTTTAGTGAATATATATAAGAATCACAAGGGGATTAGTCAAGGGGGAGAAACCCTGGTGCAAAATCACTTTCAAAGTAAGAACAAATGTGCTCCTCAGCAATGCTGTAGTCAGAAAACCCCTAGGGCAATCAGAACCTCAAAACTTTCCTACCAGCCTGCACACAGCTGGGGGCCTGCCACTTTCTACAGCCTGGGCAAGACGTCTGGCGAAGGGTATTGTGGAGGGACAACCTGTAGCTCCGACGTGCATGGGTAAAAGCGCACGGAGCAAGGAAGAAACGAAGTAGGTGTCGCATAGCCCAAAAGGGGCCCAATTGGGCAAATCGAGGCTCACTGAAATGCGGGCTTGAATGATGTAAAGCACCGTCCGCCAGCGGTAATGCAGCGAAATTGACCAGGCAGTGGGAACACAGCGATCGGAAGGTGAGGAGCGCTTAATAAACCGCCACCTTCCGATCTGCCGCATAGGTGCGCGAGCGCAGCGTGCTGCCAAGACCTAATCGAGCGCGCGGGATTCAAACCACAAAGGCAAAATGAATAGATGTACACAAATAAAGGCTGCAAATATCACGTTAAAGCACCAAACCAAAACTAGCAAGAGACAAAGCAAGATATAAATTGAGCACTTATCTCTGTGAGGAGCACCAAAGAAAGAGGTGGTGTTCTGGTTTGAGGACTGTTATATTGAGCCAGTCTCTATGGTTACTGTTTTCTTTCACACTAAGCATTCTGGGACTGTTGTGTTATAGTGTTATGATGGATCTCATTGGCTGCTGTTTGTTTGCAGTAAATGAAAGAAGCATAATCTGAAGCCTCCGGTCCTGTAATAGAATTTCATCAATGCTTATTCTTGTCCGGTTTATTTTAAACAAACGAAACAGTAGTAAACGAAACGTGGGAGCATGATATTTCAAGTTTTGGTTACTCATTTGCCAGGGTATGCGAATAGCGCTTGGAAGCACGCACGCTGATGTCGGTTTAAGGCTAACTTTATGAAAATGTAGATTTTCATTGGAGCGGTTATAACTAATGCATAAACTCAACCTCTGCGTTTCTTTTGAGATTGTAGCCCAGATTTACAGACCCTTTTTTATTTATATATCATTTATAAATTGCTATTTGCTGATGTTAACTGCTTGCAAATGTATTTCGATTTATTTTAAATGAAGGGACGTTTCACTTGATACTTCCAGGAAAGGCAACACAAACGAAAATAACAGTTTTTGCGTGTTACATATGATTTTACTCTAGGACTCTGGTACACAGGTCACGTTGGCCCTCATATACACAAAAATACCTTAAAACTGCAGAAACTCCTGCACGAAGCTTGGTCATTATACCACTCATGTATTTAACATTGATATTGTTTGGCCGTCTGACTTTAATGCACCACCAGAAGAGAGAGATTAGTTCACTACTGTGCTGGGGCACAGGCAGAATCCCGGGTGATTGCTTGTATCGTATTTTAGTCCCTTGATTTTTTTTTTTTATTCCAGGTAAAAAGGGAGGGAGGCAGTAGGCGTGGCAGATTAACCTCTTCCCCAGTAGCTCGGGGAAGCAAGCATTGAAAATGCAATAGGTCTCGCCTTTCATTAATGGTATTGTATAGCAAAGCAAATGGCTTTAACTTAATGAAAGGCGAGACCTATTGCATTTTCAATGCTTGTTATAGGGTGCTGTCTAATGGTATTGTATAGCAAAGCAAATGGCTTTAACTTAGACAGCACCCTATAACAAGCATTGAAAATGCAATAGGTCTCGCCTTTGATTAAGTTAACGCCATTTGCTTTCCTAATGGTATTGTATAGCAAAGCACATGGCTTTCACTTAATGAAAGGCGAGACCTATTGCATTTTCAATGCTTGTTATAGGGTGCTGTCTGAGTTATCAGAATAACTGTTCTTACGGTGTCAGCATCCTATATACACTGACACGAGATTTTTTTTAAAGGACAGTCCCACTTTATATTGCATATATAAGCCCATTGAAGTTTATCGTTTCACTTATATAGATAGGGGCACATGTTTACATCTTTGTCCTTTATCTTTTTGGTCAGTCAGCAGCGTGTCATGTTTGAGGGGACTGCAAATGCCTTCTTGACATTGGTTGTTTACATTGCACGCTTAGGAGACAACGTGCCGATAAGTTTGAGTACTCGTCCTCGTCCGTTTGTCATCGCATGCAGTCTGCGCTCTGTGGAGGGGCGTCACGCAGACCCCTGCGGTGCAGGGGGAGAGTCGATCATTCTGGGCCCCCCATTCAGAAAAGTCCAGTGAACACTGACTCGGGGACCCTCATCACATGCTGATGGTTGTGGGGGCCATAATTGTCCAAGAAACCCACTCGCCGTGGCGTTATTTTGTTAGGGGGGCCTCTCTGCTGACTGCCAGGGAGGGCTGCTCACAGCTGCCATTTGCACACAGCAGGAGCTGCCTCTCCATCAGATCTGAAGTTATCACATGCTCCGGCCTTAAAGTCCCCTCTTTCAGCCAAGCCATTTGCTTTTTGAGTAGTCAGAAGGACCTTCCATTTTCGCCACTTTTTTCAAGGTGTGGTGTGGGTTACATTTTAATGGGATCACACAGATCCCTTTTAAAAGGAGAACAGTGGGTGTGCTCCCACCCCCCAGGAGTCGAAGTGCATCTTTCAAAATGTAAACGTTATGGTGCAGATTTACAAGCCCACTGCACCACTTGTGTCATTTTTAACATGGGAAAAATGACGCAAAAGTGGAGTAAGGGGCTTGTAAATCTGCGCCTATGTATTTAAAGCATTTTTTTGAGCTTGGATTGGGTGGCGGCTGTGATTCTGTGACAGTTCTTACATCCCAACGATCGCTTTTATTGGGGTGAGAGTGCTGTCGTGCACCATTCAAAATCTGCACATGGTGTTGGGTTTCAGATCGCAACAAAGATTTCTGCACGGAAACATTTCTTTGTTTAGCGAGTTCGCTACACTTCATCTTATCGTGCACGACCACATAGCGTGAAGCACTCATGAAAACTGCACCATTGCTTTAAATAAATCAAAATTTCGGAGTAACCATAAAACAGCCCAAAAGCGCAATAATACAAAGTGTAAGTTCTGGACAAAGTGGAGCAGGGCACGCTGACACATTATGTGTAGGGGGGGATTTCCACACACGTCCGACTTTGAAGCTGGGTCAATCAATCAAGATATTTGTAAAGCGCGCTACTCACCCGGAGGGTCTCAAGGCGCTAGGGGAGGGGGGGTCCGCTCTGCTCGAACAGCCAGGTCTTGAGATGCTTCCTGAAGGAGAGGTGGTCTTGGGTAAGACGGAGGTGGATGGGGAGGGAGTTCAATGTCTTGGCTGCCAGGTAGGAGAAGGATCTTCCTCCCATGGTGGCTCTTCGAATGCGTGGAACGGCGGTGAGCGCGTGGCTGGACGATCGTAGCTGGCGGGTGGGAGTGTAGAAGGTCAGGCGGTTGTTGAGGTACCTGGGGCCCAGGTCGTGGAGGGCTTTGTGTGCATGGGCGAGGAGTCGGAACGCGATTCTCTTGCTGACGGGAAGCCAGTGAAGGTCTTTCAGGTGTCCGGAGAAGTGGCTGTGATGGGGGATGTCCAGGATGAGTCGTGCGGAGGCGTTCTGGATGCGTTGGAGTCTTTTCTGTAGTTTGGCTGTGGTTCCGGTGTAGAGGGTGTTATCGTAGTCCAAACGACTGGTGACGAGTGCCTGGGTGACTGTCTTCCTGGTTTCGGTGGGGATCCATCGGAAGATCTTTAGGAGCATGCGAAGGATGTTGAAGCATGATGATGAGACGGCGTTGACTTGTCTGGTCATCGAGAGGGAGGAGTCCAGGATGAAGCCCAGGTTGCGTGCATGGTCCGTTGGTTTGGGTGCGCTGCACAGGGCAGGGGGCCACCAGGAATCGTCCCAGGCAGAGGGTGATGGTCCAAGGATGAGGACTTCCGTCTTGTCTGAGTTCAGTTTCAGGCGGCGGTTCGTCATCCACTCGGCTACGTCTTTCATCCCTTCGTGTAGGTTGGTTCTGGCGGTGGCTGGGTCATTGGTGAGGATCAGCTGGGTGTCGTCGGCGTAGGAGATGATGATGAGGTTGTGTTGGCGTGTGATGGCTGCGAGGGGGCTCATGTAGACATTGACGAGGGTGGGGCTCAGAGATGATCCTTGTGGTACGCCGCAGATGACTTCGGTGGCCTCTGATCTAAACGGGGGGGAGGTGGACTCTCTGGGTTGTTCCGGCGAGGAATGAGATGATCCACTCCAGGGCCTTCCCTTGGATTCCGATGTTGCAGAGGCGCTGCACCAGGGTGCGGTGGCAGACAGTATCGAATGCTGCAGAGAGGTCTAGGAGGATGAGGGCCGCTGTTTCCCCGTTGTCGAGCAGGGTTCGGATGTCGTCAGTGGCTGCGATGAGGGCGGTCTCAGTGCTGTGGTTGGATCTGAAGCCGGACTGCGAGTGGTCGAGGGATCTGTTCGTCTCGAGAAAGGTGGCAAGCTGTCTGTTGACTGTCTTCTCGATTACTTTGGCAGGAAACGGGAGGAGCGAGATGGGGCGGTAGTTCTTGAGGTCGGTGGGGTCTGCTGATGGTTTTTTCAGGAGGGCGCTGAGTTCGGCATGCTTCCAGCTCTCCGGGAAGGTGGCGGTGTTGAAGGAGCAGTTGATGATGTCCCGGAGTTGGGGTGCGATGACGGAGTCGGCCTTGTTGAAGACATGGTGGGGGGGGCATGGGTCTGTTGGTGATCCAGAGTGGATGGTGTTCATCGTGTGAATGGTGTCTTTGGTGCTGACCGGGGTCCAGGCGTGGAGGGTGGTGGTGGGGGGGCGTCGGTTCGGTGGTTGGGTGCGTGGTCTGCGCCAAAGCGGTTGTGTATGTCGGCGATCTTGCGGTGAAAGAACGAGGCGAGTGAGTCGCAGAGGTCTTGTGAGGGAGTGAGGTCGTCGTTTCCGGTGCTGGGGTTGGAGAGCTCTTTGACGATGTTGAAGAGTTCCTTGCTGTTGTGTGCATTGTTGTCTAGTCGTTCCTTGAATGCTGTCCTCTTGTTGGTGTGGATCAGCTGGTGGTGTTTGCGGGAGGCGTGCTTGAGGGCGTTCATGTTGTCTGTAGTCAGGTTTTTTCGCCAGGCTTTCTCAAGGGTGCGACCGTTCTTTTTGGAGTTCTTGAGGTAGTCGTTGAACCAGGGGGCTGTCTTGCTTTTGGTCCTGTTGGGATGGTTTTTCAGGGGTGCGAGGTCATTGGCGCAGTTGGTGATCCACTGTGAGAGGTTGTTGGCTGCTTGGTTGGGGTCTGTTGAGCCGGCGGAGGGTTCTGGCTCAGTGCTGTGGAGAGCTGGTCATCTTGTTCCAGCTCCTGCGGGGAACCTGTTGCTGGTGGTGGTGAGTCGTGGTTCTTCTGAAGCTGAAGTGGACGCAGCTGTGGTCTGTCCAGTGGAGTCCGGTGGAGAGGCTGAAGGAGATGTGCTTGCTGTAGGAGAAGACTGGGTCAAGTGTGTGTCTGGCGTAATGTGTGGGGGTGTTAACCAGTTGCTTGAGTCCGAGGTTGGCGAGGTTGTCCAGCAGGGTGGTGTTGTTGTCGCTGTTCTCCAAGTGGAAGTTGAGGTCCCCTAGGAGGATGTAGTCAGCGGAAGGGAGGGCGTGTGGGCTGATGAAGTCTGCGATGTCTTCGCTGAATTGTGTGCGGGGTCCTGGGGGTCTGTAGATGAGGGTGCCTCTGAGTGTGTTCTTGGGGTCGGCGTGAATCTGGAAGTGAAGGTGTTCGGCGGCTGTGAGGGTGTCGTCGGAGTTGGTAGTGATGCGAATGGTGTTCTTGTGGATGATGGCGATGCCTCCTCCTGTCTGGTTGGCGTGGTCCATCTGGGTGATCTTGTATCCGTCCGGGAAGGCGATGGCGATGTCGGGCGCTGAGGAGGCGTTCATCCATGTTTCCGTGAGGAAGGCGACGTCTGGAGATGTGGTGTCAAGCAGGTTCCACAGTTCCACGGCGTGTCTGTGGACGGAGCGGGTGTTGAGCAGGATGCACTTCAGGTGGTTGCTGCTGGTGCTTGGCTTGGCGGGTGCGGTACGGGTCCGGATGCAGGAGAACTTGCAGGATTGGCAGGTGAAGGGTCCGTGGGTGCGTCTTGGGGCGGCGCGGCAGCAGCAGGGGTTTCGGCCGGTGTTGAGTGCGATGAGAGTGGCGGCGTTGTAGGTCTGGCGGGTGGGCTGGCATCTGCGGGGGCCAGGGGGTCTGGCGCTGGGCGCGGTCCAGGCACAGACGGGCTTGCCTTAGGCATGCCTTCGGTGCGCCAGCGGCACGCCCGCTGCGCAGCCTCCATATGAGTGGGAGAGGGAGGGAGGAGCAACTGGGGGTGGGAGCGGGGCGGCCAATGGGGTGTGAGGGGGCGGAGCTACGGGACGCGGTGGCGGGAAGCGGGCGGCGAGGGGGAGACTCGGCGACCACGGGAACAGAAGAGAAAGGGATCACAATTAGGGCAAAGGGTAAGGCGCAAAACTGGGCAACAAAATGACAGGTACAAATGAAGGCACAAATAAAGGCAGACACAGGCACTCACTCGGGTACAAAAGGTGAAGGAGGGCACTGGCACTCGGTCACAGGCAGTCAGGTCACAGCAGCGGCAAGCGGCACACAGGGGGCTGCGTGGCGGTGAGGGGAGCGACCTGCCTGGTAAACATAAGCACCAGTTGGAGTCTGGTAGGAGACTAATGCATCCTGCGATTCTGGGCAAATCACTCTGTGCCTAAAAATGAATGTGTTAGTATGTAACGCAACTGGTGCTTATGTAAAATGCTCTAATATCTTCGGGTTGAGTTTGCGCTAATTAAAACTGCAAAAAAAAAACAAAGACCACGTAATATTGGCTTATTTTTAAACTTTATAATCGTAAAATGTTTTTACTAAAATAATTCAAGATGGGTTGAGGCCGGGGACTCTAGAAAAAATACTGACAATGGTGATTATAGTATATATATATCTTCCTTCCAAATATAGCCCAGTTTTACAAACTTGTAGTTTGATATATTTTTCTGTTTTCTATTAAACCCAGTCATGTCTCTGTGTGCCCCCTCATTCAAACCACATTTTAAACGCTGGGACTCACGCGCATCTGTCCCTCATGTGAATCACCCTTTACAGGAAATCAGTTGTATCATCAATGGATGAGTGGCAAAAACCTGAGACTGTTTTACTCTGCATTTGCATCGTGTCTCGGTGACTCACTTCAGCTGCAGCAGCTTAGCATTCCCACCCCTAGCCCTTTGTTATCTCACGTACGTTGTAGGAATCCTACATGAAGAAAACAGTTATTTAGTTGAATTATGAACAAAACACACAACACCTTTGTCTTGTGGGAAAACTGTTAACTGACTGTCAAATAGGTAGGTACTGCTGAGGCTGGTCTTTACCCATTTGGTAATGTAGACCCTTCCATCATGGTTTGCATTCTCCTCTACCACCCGCCCTTTTAAATTTTTTTTTTTTTTATTAAATCTCTGCCTATGGGCGGCTACCGCTTTGGGCTTCTGAAGTGCTGCCATCCTGGAGTATAGCAGAATCCAAAGTACAACCTGGGAGTTGAATGTCTCACCGTCTGTGTGAGCTGTTAACCTGCTATTATTGCGAACTTTCTGTATATGTTACGGTCTGCCTGCTTATGGTTTAGTTGACACTCTGTACCTATATCATGTCAGTTGGAGTTCCTTTGCCCACCTTGTTACCCCTAGACTCATCACCTTATATAGCGCTTATACCATTCAGTTGATGCCATCTTACAGCAAAGTATCGCATTAGGTCTATTTGTCTGCTTGGGTGGCGTAGTCATATGACTTGCCCTTTTTTTTTTATTAACCCACCTGAAACCACTGATCCTGTCCCTACTTCAAGTTTATCTCTCTGAATGCACTGTGGGACACCTTCGGGTTGGATGAGGCAGGATATTTCACAATATTGGTTCTATTATGGAGCAATCTCTTTAGCCGCTGTTGGATGATTGGACATTTAAGGCGAGAGAACCACCCCTTTGCCTCGGACTTTAGTGCACTGCCTCCATGGCTGTCGTTACAACCCACTTACTGCCTCCATGGCAGTCGTTACAACACACTTCCGCCGGGCAAATCTTGTGGTCTGCCTTTTGTGATCTTGGTGTGGTTATAGTGCAGTCATTATATCTAGTTCATTTTCTGAATATGCTCTATGTTGCATGCTCTGATTGCAGCTAGAGCTGGTTCTTTGTTGGTGTGTGTGCTTTTTTTATGGGGTGGATGCAGACCTACTCCACTGTTCCAAAATATGCAACTTGTCCTTGACTGTACTGACAACTGATTTCCCTAGGAAAATTCTTCTACTTTCTCTGCTGGTTGTGTGACACTAAGATGACCTTCAGCATGAACATACTACGACAGTTGACTGTAGGCTACACCATCCATCCCTTATGATTAGCTATGGCACTGTTTGACAGGGCTATATGATGTCACCTGGACAACCTATCCAGTTGCTCATCTGGTGCTCTAGACAGAACACATAGTTCTTTCTCATCTTTTTACTTTGGCTCTCTTCCCCCACCTTCGTGCTCAGTGCCTATCCTTGAAGTCCCCTCTGCTGGGGAGAGCGGGATGTAATAAGCATGAGGAAGTGAACATTTGTAAGGATGGAGTAGGGAAAATGAAAGCTTGTGTTACTCGGGGAAGGTCATTCCAGAACTGTAAGAGGTATTTGTTGCTCATAGTTGCACTAATATGTTGATGGTACTCCTTCCCTCATCATAAACTGCTGCCTTCCTTAATTTATTTGTTTTTGTTCAGGATTATGACACGCTATTCTTTCATTTCTAAATACGTCCTGTTCCTGCCGTACTCATGTGACAAGTGTGCCAGCTATGTGTATGCATGCGTTCAGATGCCCAACCTAAGCAGAGTCCAAGTGGGAGACCCTGATCAATAGCTGAAAGTTTGGTTTCTGTGACCCACCATCCAGGCTTCTGAGAAGCACTGGGCCAGCCAGAGGACATGATGTGGTTGAGGGACAAGAGACTGGGGCAGTGGACGTTTTTACTTTATGGGCTCTGGCCTAATTAAAAAGCCTAAAATGTATGACTTTCACAATATCTGGTATCTAAACCTTCTGCGGTTATCTGGCAGGACGCATTTTCACTTATTGCTATTATATCAGGGCTTTCACTCAGAGACCCTTCACCCCTATCATTGCTATGATGTGGTCTGCAGTGCTGTCTTTGGTAACTGCGCTTCGGTGATGCACCGTCTACGCGCCAGACCTTCGCTATGATAGCATTTATTATTTTTTAATAAATATATTTGAATCTATTGCTCGCGTTCAAATTCCCCCCGGTCAGGTTTTCAAATCCTTCTTGTGCCTATGGATGAACTCCTTAGGAAAGCAAGCTTTGAACATGGCAATATACGACTAATTACCGTGACTGTGGTGACCACTGTTGCATTGACTAGATGGACTGTAGAGAGTAATGTTTGTCAGCTGTGTGGATGGAACAGAGCGTGCTGACTCAACACAGCTTTGGCATCTTAGCTATTTGCAAGTCGTGAAATTAAAATCTTACAATGCTTATCCTTGCTTCAACAAGCAGTTGTCGCTCCAAAATGGGATATTGTCAGCGCCTACGAGTCTCCAAGACTACCCAAATTAACAGTCTGGTGAATCTTACAGACCTCCCTTACTGGGTTTCTGGAAAACAACAAATGCCTACTTCCTTAGATTTTGTGATGGTAACCTGAGGACCTTGAGTACGCCAATCTCTTTCTGTTGATCTATTCATTCATTCATTTCTATTTCCCCTACGAGGGGCCTATTGACCATTGCTTCTGAATTGTGCCCCTCCTGCATGAATGGTACTCCTCGCTGAAGCCATGTAGGTTTTATGTAGTTGGTATGCTATAACCGATATAGCGGTACTGTCTCCCTTAAGGGGACTCATCTTGTTATTGCATGTACATCTGAAAGGTCAGTCAGTGCCTTATCCCTGAAGCTCGTCAACCCAGAATTCTACGGGAAATCTAACAGCATTGTTTTGTAAAGCTGCTCCTGGTTCCACTATTAGTTTCGGTTGATATGCTCTACCAGAGTTGCTCATACATCTTAGCTAGTCGTATGTCTGCCTACGTCACAGAGCTGACTGGTGTGGTGATTTAGAATTGAAATTGCCCCACCATATGAAGCCTTGCTTTGAACCTCTACTGGATTGCTTCAGCTTTCTTTCAGCACCAGAATTGCCAACAAGGTGTACCTAGTACCAGTTTCTAGATGGTGCCAGCAGATGTTCCTCTTAATTGCCCTTGTAGCCAATTGCACAACTGTCATGCTCCTGTACTCACTAAGCGGAAGACGAAGATGCGAAGGTCGATTCCTCCCGTTCCGTCGCCACAAAGACGAAAAGACTACAATTCCCAGAGGCAGAGCCGTCTCCGAGGGGGCAGGACTCTGCGGCGTCGGAAACACATAAAAACACTTCCGGGACCTAGGAACGGCGCTTGACAATCCGTTCCGGACCCTGGCTTCAAGCGGACGCTTTCTTTCCCGCATAGGACGGAGTAAGGAAGCGAACATCAGATACCTGTTCCCGTAATCCCGTGAGGACTTCAAAAGAGCGGAGGGATTCCAACTGGGACCTCCGATTTTCCAGTCTTGTTCTGTTCCCGACATCCCGAGAGGACTTCAAAAGAGCGGAAGGATCCAACTGGGACCTCCGATTTTCCAGTCTCGTTTCTGCTCCTGTTCTTCCGTGAGGACTTCAAAAGAGCGGAGGGCTCCCGTCTTCCCCCGGAGCCTCCGATTTCCTTCATTCCCGGAAATCCCTACTGTTCCTGTGGGGACGTGAGTACAATTGGGAATCCCGAGTCTTCCGCAGACCTCCCCAGACCCAGAAATTATCCCTGAGTTCAGAGCACCTCCCCGCAGAGTTACACTGCTCTGCCCTATTGTTTATCTTCCCGAGTTAAGCACCTTCAGCCGGCTTCCTAAACATTTGGGGAAGTGGGGCGAACTATTGTCGGTCCCTGTGACTGAAACAGAGACGACACATACAGGAGCCTCTCGAGACAGTGTCTGGGAAACAGGTGCGCGGAAGGGTTCTCCTTTTCAGGTACGTGACTGTCAAGAGGGAAATAGAGAAGAAAGGGTACCTTCCCCTTGCACTAATGGTGAGTCTCCTCTTGTTCTTTCAGGCAGTTGCAGTGCCTCCCCGACCAGACCCCCTGCCCTGAGACCCTAAAGACCAAGGTGCTGTTCCTTGTCCCCCGGGCGCTTTTTTTCAGAGCTGTAAAATCATTACACTTTGGGGTGAAGGTCTTCGGGGGCGAAGGAATCCTATTCTTCACGACATCGTCCCTGCTGGCTGCTACGCAGAGGTTAGTGGGCTGTATATATTCTTTTTTGGTCTGCTGACATCCTGACAGATTGTCAAGCCCAAGAAAGACGCCCAGCCCGGACGATGGACACCAATGTCGTGATGTCCTCGTTGTTGGATACTCTAACCGCTCTCCAACAAGAGGTACAAACTTCACGGTTGGAAAATCAAGAAGTACGTAAGGAAGTGAATTCCTTACGTAGGGAAGTTGCTGGATTATCCCGTAGGGGTCCAAGTTCCTACATCAGGGAGGCAACCTTACCACCCCCTTCTCAGTCGAACCGATCCCCTTCCGTAGGTGATTCCCGAGGGGGTGGCTTCGCAGCCTCCCCTAGTCCACCATCAACCTCCGAAAATGCTCCAGCAATCCATGTGATCCAAACGCTCAGTATACCCTTAGCGCCACCAGAACGCTTCTATGGAGAACCAAAAAAGTTCGAAACATTTCTCAATCAGTGCCGACTGCACTTCTTATGCAAACCGACAGTCTTTCAAGAGGACTCGGCCAAAACCGCCTTCATGATGTCCTACATGGGAGGAAATGCGGCAAGTTGGACGATACCCCTAATGGAAAGAAACGACCCAGTCTTACATCATTTTGGGGATTTTTGTGTGGAGCTCAGGAAACTATTCGACAGAAAATCCCATATGATGTCCCTGGACCGCGAACTCCTTACCCTGAGACAGGGAACACAGGACCTCTTGACATACATTACCTCGTTTAACAGGTTAGTGGTTGAAACGGATTGGCCACCAGAGAAACGAATCTCCCTTTTTTACCAGGGGTTAAGAGGAGAATTAAAAGACGTTTTGGCACAGGTGGTTCAATTGCCGTCTACGTGCGAAGAACTAATAGATCTAACAGTCCAATTAGATCACCGACTACTGGAGAGAAAAGGGGATCGGAGTCGCGGGGAGATGCGTCCCTTCGTTCCACGCCCTAGAAACACCTTGGAAGAACGCCCCAAAGGAACCGACGGACCTGAACCGATGCAAATAGGGGGAATCAGAGGTCCCTTAACGACCGAAGAGAGAGACAAACGGAGAAAGTTGAAACTCTGTTTGTATTGCGGCAAAGGAGGACACTTTATCCGTGAATGCCGCGCACAAGCTCAACTACCCAAACGAAGCAGCTCCCCTAGGTCCGTTGCTTCCCTGGACATCCCAGCGCCATCGGAAAACTAGCAAACCCGAACCAGCCAGAGATCTCTGGTTCGGGTTCTTTACCGTTACCGATCTCATCACTCATAGCAAACACCCTCCAACCTGCTGTAGCACATCTGTATGTAGGAATTTCCCTGTGGATTATAGGGTCAAAACCTGTGAAAGTAGAGGCCTTAATTGACTCCGGGGCAACAGGAAACTACATGGACCAAACCTATGCAAAAAACCTTGGAGTAACAAGCGAACGTAAGAAGATCCCTGATAACGTGAGAGCGGTGGATGGTTCCGAATTGACATCCGGACCTGTCGTAAGCCATACACCTCGCCTACTGATGAAACTCGGGAAGGAACATTATGAACGCATTTCTTTTGATCTCATTGATGCCCCCCAGTTTCGGCTCATACTAGGGATACCGTGGCTTACGCTGCACGACCCCAAGATTAGCTGGGCCGATCGCACGGTCTCTCTAAATTCCCAATATTGCAGGGTACATTGCACCGAAGAGAATACGGAACCAGAGACCAACACCACGTCCCTCGCAGTATTGCTGGCCCTCGCTTGTAGCCCATCACCCCCAGAAAAAACCAGCAGGCTACCCGAGGCCTATCAGCAATATCAGTCTCTCTTCAACAAACAGAAGGCCACACAACTGCCTCCGCACCGGACCCACGATTGCAGAATTGACTTGATCCCCGGAGCCGACATTCCGTGCAGTCGTGTTTACGCCTTGACTGAGCCAGAAACGCTCTACCTAAAGAAGTATTTAGAAGAAAACCTGGCTTCTGGATTCATCTCACACTCTTCCTCACCAGCCTCGTCCCCTCTTTTCTTCATTCCTAAGAAGGATTGTGCCGAATTGCGGACTTGCATTGACTACCGCGCGTTAAATCGAGTCACAATAAAAAAAACGATACCCTCTCCCTCTGATTCCTGTTCTCTTGGACCAACTGAAAGGGGCCCGCGTGTTCACTAAATTAGACTTGAGGGGGGCATACCATCTCGTCAGGGTCAAGAGTGGAGACGAGTGGAAGACCGCCTTCAGAACGAAATTCGGGCTGTTTGAGTACCGAGTGATGCCGTTTGGACTCTCTAACGCCCCAGCAGCATTTCAATATTTCATGGACGAGGTGTTGAGAGGTCTTCTGGAGGTCTGTTGCGTGGTGTACATAGATGACATCCTCATCTACTCTCCCTGTTTAGCTGAACACATAAAACATGTAACAGCCGTCTTGGAAAGACTTAAACAAAATTCCCTATACGCCAAGCTGGAAAAATGTTTGTTCCATGTCCCTGAAGTCGCCTTCCTCGGCTATGTGATTAATGCGGAGGGTTTTCAGATGGATGACACTAAGGTAGAGGCGATCACCCGCTGGAAAACTCCTCAGCATGTCAAAGCGGTCCAAAGTTTCCTGGGGTTCGCGAATTATTACAGGCGTTTTATTAAAGATTTCTCCAAGGTGATCCAACCCATAACACAACTGCTCAGAAAACATGCCCCATTTGTGTGGGGAGTGGAGGCCGAAAATTCATTTCGGGACTTGAAGGCCAGATTTACTCAGGCCCCCATCCTGCGACATCCTGATTCTTCTCTCCCATTTGTGGTAGAAACAGACGCGTCCCAGTACGCCCTAGGAGGGGTGTTATCCCAGCGACACCCTCAAACAGGACAGTTACACCCAGTGGCCTATTTCTCCAAAAGACTGACAGCCAGTGAACTAAATTATTCTATATCCGATAAAGAATTACTCGCCATCAAACGGGCTTGTGAAGAATGGCGCCATTATCTCTTGGGGGCCCAGCATACCATCGAGATATACACTGATCATCGAAATCTGTTGTTTCTGAAGACAGCGAGAGCTCTTACACCGCGCCAGCTTCGCTGGACCTTATTTTTTGCTGATTATGATTTTGTTATCAAGTATAGACCTGGCTCCCAAAACGGGAAAGCAGATGCGCTCTCTCGTTTTGAAGACCTTGAGAGACAGGGGGACCTGGAAACGCAGGAACCACCCTTGATCCTAGCGGAAGGTACCATAGCGGACTCCTCCCTAGCAGTACTAACCTCCCAGAACTTTCTCGAGGAAGTTAAAACGGCCCTGGCAGCCATGGATGCACGGGGTTGGATTCAGGAAGAACCCGAACACAGAGTCATAACTGACGATTTATGGTACCACTCGCACGTACTATACGTACCCACGACCGATCTACAGAAACAGGTCATGGCCTGGGCCCACGAAACAGCGTTAGGAGGACACATGGGAACCTCAAAAACCGTTGCCAATATAGAACGCTCCTTCTGGTGGCCGACGGTAAAGAAAGATACCAAAGAATACGTTAGTGGGTGTTCAATATGTGCCCAAGGAAAAGCGACACACCTGAAACCAGTGGGACTTCTACACCCTTTACCGATCCCTCCCAGGCCATGGCACACAGTCTCAATGGATTTTATCGTGGAAATGCCCCCCTGCAATGGATACACGGTAGTGCTGGTGGTGGAGGACCATTTAACAAAAATGGGGCACTTCATACCCTTGAAAGGGCTCCCTACGTCCTCTGAATTGGCTTTTGTTTTCCTTCAGCATGTCGTGCGACTTCATGGGATACCCAACGTTCTAATTACAGACAGAGGATCCCAATTCACCTCTAGGTTCTGGAGAGAGTTATGCAAAGTCCTGGATATCGATGCCAGGCTCTCTACCAGTTTCCATCCTCAATCTGATGGAAAAACCGAACGCCTCAATCAGACAGTGGAACAATACCTTTGTTGTTTTTCCCTTCAGAGTGCGACCAGCTGGACGACCCTTCTCTGGACGGCCGAGTTTGCGTACAATAACTCAGAGCATTCTACATTGGGATGTTCTCCGTTCTTCTGTTTGTACGGATACCACCCCAACATGCTCTCCTTCGATTGGCCGATCCAAACACCAGTCCCTAGCATCCAAGAACATCACACACATCTGCGCACCGTGTTACAAGAAGCGAAACAACACCTGAAGACGGCACAGGAAGCTCAAAAGAGATTTGCCGATCGCAAAAGAACAAAAGAACCCGAATATCAGGTGGGGGACAGGGTTTGGCTGGCTACAAAGAACTTACATTTAAAAGGGGCCAACAAATTCAAACCAAAGTACATAGGTCCCTATACCATAGTGGAAGTAATCAACTCTGTAGCCATGAAACTATCCTTACCCCCGTCATGGAGAATACACCCAGTATTTCACGTATCCTTGCTCCAACCATGCTCTACTCACATTCGATTGCCAGAACGACCCCCCCCGATTGCAATCGAAGGTCAAGAGGAATACGAGGTGAAAGAAATCCTGGACTCAAAACTAATAAGGGGTA
Source organism: Triturus cristatus (assembly GCF_964204655.1). Taxonomy (NCBI): domain Eukaryota; kingdom Metazoa; phylum Chordata; class Amphibia; order Caudata; family Salamandridae; genus Triturus; species Triturus cristatus. Next base: position 423,217,694 of record NC_140595.1, read on the forward strand.
GGATTCAGTACTTGGTAGACTGGAAAGGGTATGGGGTGGAGGATAGAACCTGGGAACCGGTACAGAACCTCAATTGCCCTGATCTCGTTGAGAAGTTCCATGAAGCCCATCCAGGTAAACCAGGACGACCGCCGAGACGACGTTCCTTAAGAGGGGGTTCTGTCATGCTCCTGTACTCACTAAGCGGAAGACGAAGATGCGAAGGTCGATTCCTCCCGTTCCGTCGCCACAAAGACGAAAAGACTACAATTCCCAGAGGCAGAGCCGTCTCCGAGGGGGCAGGACTCTGCGGCGTCGGAAACACATAAAAACACTTCCGGGACCTAGGAACGGCGCTTAACAATCCGTTCCGGACCCTGGCTTCAAGCGGACGCTTTCTTTCCCGCATAGGACGGAGTAAGGAAGCGAACATCAGATACCTGTTCCCGTAATCCCGTGAGGACTTCAAAAGAGCGGAGGGATTCCAACTGGGACCTCCGATTTTCCAGTCTTGTTCTGTTCCCGACATCCCGAGAGGACTTCAAAAGAGCGGAGGGATCCAACTGGGACCTCCGATTTTCCAGTCTCGTTTCTGCTCCCGTTCTTCCGTGAGGACTTCAAAAGAGCGGAGGGCTCCCGTCTTCCCCCGGAGCCTCCGATTTCCTTCATTCCCGGAAATCCCTACTGTTCCTGTGGGGACGTGAGTACAATTGGGAATCCCGAGTCTTCCGCAGACCTCCCCAGACCTGGAAATTATCCCCGAGTTCAGAGCACCTCCCCGCAGAGTTACACTGCTCTGCCCTATTGTTTATCTTCCCGAGTTAAGCACCTTCAGCCGGCTTCCTAAACATTTGGGGAAGTGGGGCGAACTATTGTCGGTCCCTGTGACTGAAACAGAGACAACACATACAGGAGCCTCTCGAGACAGTGTCTGGGAAACAGGTGCGCGGAAGGGTTCTCCTTTTCAGGTACGTGACTGTCAAGAGGGAAATAGAGAAGAAAGGGTACCTTCCCCTTGCACTAATGGTGAGTCTCCTCTTGTTCTTTCAGGCAGTTGCAGTGCCTCCCCGACCAGACCCCCTGCCCTGAGACCCTAAAGACCAAGGTGCTGTTCCTTGTCCCCCGGGCGCGTTCCTTCAGAGCTGTAAAATCATTACACTTTGGGGTGAAGGTCTTCGGGGGCGAAGGAATCCTATTCTTCACGACATCGTCCCTGCTGGCTGCTACGCAGAGGTTAGTGGGCTGTATATATTCTTTTTTGGTCTGCTGACATCCTGACAACAACGCAGTTTCAAAGACATTTCGCAGCACAACTCTTTGCGTTATTGCCTGCCTACTCTCTGCCGTAGTAGATGGAATGCCACACTTTCCTGCTCATGACAGTAGCAACCATTGCTAGTTTACCACTGGAGCAAAATTGATTAGATGCATCGTGTAAATTGACCTCACCTTGTTCCAATATTGAAAGAGTAACAAAATTATGTGTGGAATCATAAAAGAACGGTAGACTTCCCTCAGTTTGTGATGGGGATGTGGTGTAATACCCCAGGCCTGGGGACCACTCCAATAATCTATCATCTAAGCGGAATCGGGAAACCCTTGCACTGATGGGCCACCTGTGAAAATTAGGAAATCGGATTATGGTCATGCATAGCCATGGATATTTTCTTCTGTGCTGCTGATATGAGGGCAACCATGAACTGGGGCACCCAAGGATACAGCCACTGTGCAGGAGAATTAGAATGCCTTACTGTGGTAATGTGCAGGACAAAACCTTAATCTGCCATGAAACCCGCAGTTGTGAATGTAACACATGCAAGCTACCTAACTAAAAAGGCACTATATTTTCATATAGGAACACAAATGTAATCTGTGTGAATAACAATTGGAGGCTGCCTGGTGTGCCCTAACCACCGTACTCAATTCATTCCCCATTAATCACTGTTCTGTTTTCAATAATCAGACAGTCCAGTCAAGACCCTTTTCATTTCTTTTGCACACCTAAATGATTTAAAAGAGCCGTAACCTTGTGTAACAGCATTAAGGGACACTGAAATGCTACCCCTGGGCCTTAAAAATCTAAAGTCTGTTGAATATTTGAATATATCCCTGAAGCGGAACTTCAAGAAGATGCTACGGTCTGGTTCTGCGTGGTGAAGTGGACGTTGACTTCCACTCGGTCGCTGGCGCTTGCACCGATCTATCCTGTAATACCTCACAGCGGTTCCCTCTCGATGTCTGGAAAGAGAAATGTACTTAACAGGCTGTCCAGTTCGGACATAGCTGGGTCGCCCCTCGCCCCAAGTTTCCCTCCCATGGGACCCGTGTGCCCACTTTCTCTAACTTCCGTCGATTTGTGCCAGGACCCTCCTGTCCACCTTGTTGTCGCCCTTGGTCTTACCTCCAACTGGCTTTCTGCTTAAGTCTCCCACCGTGTGTACGATGTCTTCTGTTGCTTCTAACGCGATATCTTAAAATTAAAACAGCCTGGTTAGCCATTGTATTGTGCTAGTCTAGCACCGGATAACACCTAGAGCAGGCAGAATTGTTCATTATATTGTCAAGCGGCTGCACTGGCGTAGCTAGGGGGGGGCGGTGGGGCCGGTCCGCCCCAGGCGGCACTATTTTGGGGGCGGTGGACACATGTGCAGTGGCAGTTTCTGAGCAGCCAGTCCGTCCCTGCATAATCTGCTCACAGCGAAAGATATGCGTACAAATCAAGTTGTGCATCTCGACTCTAAAGAAGTGATCTTTAATTGTCAAACTCGAGCGTTCTGAACGCCCGAATTTGACAATTAAAGAGCACTTCTTTAGAGTCGAGATGCACAAATTGATTTTTACGATACCTATCGCTGTGAACAGATTATGCAGTGACGGACTGGCTGCTCAGAAACAGCCACTGCACATGTGCCCACCGCTCCCAAAATAGTGTGCAAGCCGCGGCCTTTTAGCACATTAGAATAGGTTCTTGGTGCAATTTTAAAAGGCCAGGAGATCATACTGGAGAGGTAAACTGATGGCACATGATTCTAACATGGATTTTCATGTCATATCGTAGCTGTAGTCAGGGGCGTAACACAGGCCCCCCGCAGCCCCCGCGGTGCGGGGGGGCCCCACGCTCCAGGGGCCCCCTCTGCAGCCACGGAGCAGCCAGCAACGCCGACAGTTTAAAAGGGGGTTAATGGTTGAGCAAAACCTAGGGACATAGGCAGTATAAAGAGAGACAAAGTGCCATGAAGTTCAGAACTGGAGAGGCGAGGCACGGGGAGGAGCCGCGTGTAACAACTTGGCCTTGGCGCCGGAAAGGGGGAGTGGGGACGTAAGGGCACGTCCTGCTGCCAGGGCGCAGAGAGTTACATTTTGTAGAGAAATTGGAGGTAGAGGCTGGCTGCAGTGCTCGCTGGTTTGCGGGCTGCACCAGAATCATGGTGCTCGGCTGGCTGGCAGGCAACACTACTGATTGCACCGGCTGCCAGGCCGCCTGTTGCTGTGGGGCTAAATTATCTATGGCTGCCCCCCTGCCAGCAAATAATTATTTCCGAGCCGGGCCGGTCGAAGGAGAGAGCAGGAGCCGGAGACACAGGCAGAGTGAGGCTGCTTCTCTTCGCAGCTGTCCAGCTCTCTGTTCAATGACAGAAAAAGGGCCCATTAGTCCTGCAGACTCGAGCCTTAAAAAAACAGAGTGAATTCGAGACAGCACCCTCGGAGAGAAGCAAAGAGCAGGATGAGCTGGGTGAGTCCGCCCCCTCCCCGTCCCACTCACAGAGCTACCGGCAGCAGGTGTGCTGACCTCATTATACCCCCTTTAGTTGGTAGATATGATTCTTTTTATAATAAAAATGCCTATTTGTTTAACAATAACCCCCTCCCATTGCAGGCTCAGGCCTCCTTCTGCATTTTCAATAACGTGTTACTGTGGAGCTTCTCCTATTAGGGGTCGGATTTAACAGTGTCTTGTTTCTTCCGCTATTAAAAAGGTCGTGCTGCTGTGGACGGGTGTTTTTGGAGGGGGCACACGTGGGCCTGTGAGTGTCACTATTTTATTACTTTTTTTTTTTGCAGAGTTTTATATAGCGCAAACTTGACCCAAATCCAATCAGGTATCAGAGCGCTTTACATAGCAGTTACGTTACAAGAGGACACACATTCATTGTTTTTGTTAGGCACGGGGAGATTAAGTGATTTGCCCAGAATCACAGGATGTTCAGCGTCGTTACCGAGTCTCGAACCCAGTTCCTCAGGTCCGAGGTCGAGCGCCGTTAGGCCAACTCCTCTCCCCACTATCTGTCTAGGCCTGCAGAAACTGGATAATTAACACTAATTCACACTTCCCAGCGAGGAGAGATCACACTGCCAGTGATTCTCTGTCCATTTCGACTGGGACAGACATTAGGCACAGGCATCAAAGTAAAAGTGCTTCAATAAGTGAACGAGACCCATGCTTCCAAATAGTGCCAGGTTTCACTCATACACGTCATACAAGTATTTTGCAAGGAATAGAAAACATAATGAATTTAAACATTGCTATGTTTGTGTTAATAACAGGCAAATCAACAGTGAAAACCGGCACAGCAGACCACAAAACAGGCCACAAGCAGACAAAAAACCAGCGCACACACTGACCTGGCAGACCAGGCCTTCAGCACTGGCTAACTGCCCCTGTAGAACAGTCCGACCTTGGCTCTAAACACATCTTTCAGTTCCTGCATGCTTCTGCAGCCTGTGACCCTCCTTCCCAGCCTGGCCAAAGAACACACAGCTCAAGCAAAATAAATGAGAAAGGCATTCTTTTACATTAATCTCATTCAATTTTCGATTGATTAATACAATCTCCAAATTTTGTCCTTTTGGCGCAGTGGTGGATAGTGACTTCTGTATTCTACTGCTCCAATGTCCCATCTGCGACTCCGACCACTAGAATATGCACATTGCAAGTCTGACGCAGGTAAAAATTGGAGCCTTGCAAGTTCTGAGACAGAGGTGTGTGCATGGTTGAGAGGGGCAAGTGCCATGGCCATTTTTGCCTCTTTATTTGATTTTGCTCGCGAGAAAGTGTCACTCATAGTCGTTGAATGTCACTCATAATTACACTGAAATTATAAAAATGTCACACATAAGCAATCTGAAATCTTGGCAGCTATGTGTCGGGGCAGAGGAGCAGCGCGTGCTGCAGGGGACCCCGTTCCTCAGACTGCACTGTCCTCTTCTGACAGACCGGGCCTCCTGAGCCCAAGGGGTCTCCGGCCTCTTGCCCCCTATCGCACCGCTTCGGGCACTCCCCTCAATGTGCCCCCTAGTGCTGAGACCGTGGCCTGCCCTGCAGGAATCTGCACCATGCTGAAGCTGCCCTTCCAGGAGTCACCGAAGGGCTTGGGCGCTGATTTCATCGGGGCACCCCTGGACATCAGCACCTCCAACCACCCGGGACCCAGGTATCAGCGAGCAAGGGTGCGGGGGCCTAGCTTCACTTAACACATGGGACATGTCTCAAGTATGAGATGTCATTTCACTTTATTGCACATCTAATTCTTCCACGCATGCAATTTGGCAAGCAGTGACTACGTCCCATGACAAATTCGAATTGGAAGCCAATACTTGAGGTAACATGCAAGTGAGAAACTTTATGGGTTTCCAATTCTGAAAGCAGAAAGACAGGCACCCAAAGGGATTTGTACAAAAGCGAATGAAGGGCATGACCCACCAGAGCGACATCAAAGGGCAATAAATGTGGACCTGGCTAGTACTCGTACTTTTGAGAATACGCCTGAGACTCCAATAAAGAATAAAGCATTTTAAAAATGAGCATTGGCAAAACCAATAGGTCCCGCCTATATGAGAGCTATTGGCTTTGGCAATGTGTTTTAGCCATGTTGTACACCAGTTTGGCTGCTGTTCAGCCTGGGGTGTAACACAGGCCCCTGCAGCCTCCACGGTGCGGGGGGCCCTCGTGCTCCAGGGGCCTCCTCCGCGGCCGTGGCACAGTCACCAACCACTTAGCACTCCACACATCTGAACCTTCTCGGATGCATTGCTGGGAGTTGCGTAACTTATGTTACGCTCGCCATAGTTGCAAGTGCGGCCGCCTCATCATAAATTAATTGATGTGCGGCCTTCACCCTTAGTGTGGAGCATACTACGGTTGGGCTCAGCTGAATCGAAGTCTGGTGACGTTCTGCCCCTGGCCCGTGAATGCCACTTCGCTCTCCCCGCTCTGGGCGCCACTGGCGTACCTACGCTCCAGGAATCCAACCTCACAAGTTCTCCCCAGGCTGGCCGGTCCCATTAGCATGTCATGACTGGCGCTGACCGCCCGCCCCTCACGCTCCCTCCGTTTAAAGCCTCGGTATTTGCAAACTTTGTAGCAGAAGGCGCGCAACCAGGAAGCAGCCCGCAGAAGGAAGATCCCTCTTGGCGCTGCTGGAGCTGCTTTCATGGTCGGTCGTAAACTCAGAGAAAGGAGTTTGTGGAGCTCATGGGGTTGTGGCTTTCAACACCATGGGTAAGGACTGTCCATTGTCACTATCAATGGAAATATTGAACGATTATGCAGCGTATCACGCAAACCGTATCATGTTACTTCAGTATTAGGTGACATTGTTACCCATCACATCCACTTCAAAGGTTAAAGAGCCGAGTTGGTCCTGCCTGTTAAACATTACAACCCAGTGTTTGCTACAGGCGCACGCATAACCCACCAGGGCGCAGCTTCGGGGTGGGGGGTGTTACCCCCCAATAAATGTATTCTATATTAAATATTTGGGTACAGGTACTTTCAGTTGGGTATGGTGAGGTGTCTGTCGAATTTCACCTAGGATTTTTTACTACGGCACACAGACAAAAACATACACACACACTCTCTCTCTCTCCTCTCTGTTTTGAAGTTCTTGAAAATGTTTTTACTTTACAACATATTGTGCTTTGAGTATCCCTAACAATCTGCACTGCTCTCCTTTTCCACTGCCCCCAGGGGCGTAACAGGCCCCTGCAGCCCCCGCGCTCCAGGGGCCCACTTCGCGGGTGCGGTGCAGCCAGCAACCACTTAGCACTCCACACATCCAAATCTTCTCGAATGCTGGGAGTTACATAACTTACATTATGCTCCCTGTAGTTGCAAGCGCGGCCGCCTCATCATAAATTAGGGTGGAGCATACTATGGTTGGGCTGGTCATTCTCCTGCTCATGTCACTTTGCGCAATTTAAAGTGAGCGTGAGGTTAGGCGGCTGAGAGGGACCGTGCGGCCCAGGACGGACAGGTGCGGCCTTAATTTAATTATTGCCAATGCTAACGTTTCCCTGTCTTCTGCTGCCTGCTTGCGCCTGCCACTGAAGCTGCAGGCCAGGCCTCAGGTGAATCAGTCTGTCGCCTACACATTCTCAAGTTTGAAAAGTTGATTGTCTCAAACAGCATAATTTTTAACCTCCATGTCTTCAATGGAACCCATTTTCCCACTGCCATCAGCATGGGCTGGGACACGTGACCGTCATAGCTCGACCATCCATGCAGTGTTTAACAGATGAATCTTTTCTGGAATCAATTATTACTGGCAATTTCAAAAGTCAGCCCTGGAGATTAACATTTTTATTTACAACATCCGACCTCATAACAAATCTCTACCTTATTATGAAGTTCGTACAGAAGCTAATGCTCCACCAATCGCTATACCGTCTTGAGGTCCCGTCCACCTCCCCTCCACTAATTCCTGGATCCACCTCTAGGCATGGCACATACAGCACATGCACTGATGCACCTCTACCCAGAAGTGCAGTGGCATAGAGTAGAGTGGCGTAAAGTTTGGGCCATCAGCGCAGTAGTTGCAGCTCGCAGTTGTAGCATGGTTGCACCAGTTGCCTCATATCAGTCCTGCGGCCAGGCGGCCTGCCTCATAAATTAAATGATGCACTTCTGAGCCTCTCAGTAGTGAAGATGGGTTGGCCCTCTCTCTCCGGTTTACCAGCCCAGCATCATCGTCTTTGTTGTAGCACAATCTGATGACCAAGTTATAGATAGAGCTACACAACTATAGGGGAAGCAATTACATTTTATGGTACGTTATTTATGTTTATATAAAGCATTCTATGGAAAATATGGCCCACGCCCAAATGCCATGTCTGTGCTTAGTTAGATGTAGGCAAAATGTTCTATTTAATGTGTTGTGTTGGAAGTTTGTGTGTGTTCCATGCTATTGAAAAGTGCTCTTCGGGGCCACATTGCAGCCAGCTGAATAGCATATCTGCGCTATGTGGGGTGTATGCAAGGTCTGGCCAGAGCGTTCTGTTCGATGCTTGCGTGTGCTTGCGTGTGTTTTAAACTACTTACAATGCTCTTGGGAGCTGTGTGCCATCCATCTATATGGTATTTCTGAGCTATGTGCTATATAAGCTCTACCCAGTGTGCGCTATTCCATGTCTGCATGTGATGTACATTATCGAAAAGTGTTGTTGGGTGCTACAGTGCACCACAACAGTCAGCTGTACGCTATATCTGAGGTGCACAGTCAACATACCTTTGTGAACTGGTTACCAAGGATAAGTTTTTTCCTGGTTTCAGTACCCCCTGGCCCCCCACTCTGCTTATTCCTTGCATTTGAAATTTACATTTACTGCTGTAGTGTGAGAATGCATTTCATGAAAAGGAATATAGAGTAGGGTTGCGAGAAGAAAAATACCAGCCATGTGTTTAAAGAGCCTGAAAAGACCTTGTCTTGGCACTAAATAGTGTTATAAATAAAAAAGTATGTATTCATTTGTAATGTGACTTTTCTGTCTTTGTTTCCTTTAATAATCAGTCATGGATCTCATCATTGAGGCAGCCCTAGAACACAATTAAAGTGCATTCTATTTATATTTGCTGTTCGAAGTATGCACAGATAAGTGCTGAAAATACGGCTTTAGGTGACTGCTTATTTTTGTCGGTGGAGCAAAGTGGTAGGTGGTGGGCTGGGCCACTGGGGGGCCCCCTCATTGTGCTTTGCAGGGGGGCCCCCTCAAGTTTCGTTACGCCACTGGCTGTAGTGCTATGAAGTGACACCACATACCATCATGACTATTAAAATTCAGTTGTGAAATGTCTTTTCCTATAGTAAAGTACAATGGGGCACGTGCATCAATGTAAGGAATTGCGATTCCTTAAAAGCTATTTTTAAGGAATCGCTTTTAAGGACTCGCAATTCCCTACGCATGTAGGAATCGCTAAATAAATTGCGATTACTACACATTCCCTATTAGCGAATCGCAAATTATGATTCGGTAATTGGGAATGTGTTCCCATTCATTCCTATGGGCCTAGAGGCCCATAGGAATGAATGGGAAACCACTTGCAATTTCCGATTACCAAAAATGTAATTGCAAATTGCGCATGCAATTTCAAGGGTGATAGGAGGTCAAAAGGCCACCCTGATTTATCCACAAAACTGGCAAAGCGCCACATGGCACTTAGAAAAATGCACTTTCTAGCATTTTTCTAAGGAATTGCAGATTTATACCAACATGAAGTTAGTGGTTATTTGCGATTCCTTAATGCTAAGTCGCAATCTCAGATCACTTCTTGCATTGCATTTAAGGAATCGCAACTTGCGATTCCCTAAATGCATTCGCAAAATAGGTAATCGCAAATTTAGCAATTACCTTCTTTGCGATTGGGTTTGGGCTTGATGCATCCCAAATGGCTAATTACCAGTCGCAAAGGGGCCGATTCTGCGAATCGGCCCCTTTCCACCAGCAATTAGCTTGATGCATATGCCCCAATGCATCTTAAAATGTGATGTTTAAGCCTTGTAGTGATGCGCTATAATCATCACATATTGGCTGTGTTCAGTGGCGTAGCTAGGGGGGGCCGGTGGGGGCGGTCCGCCCCAGGCGGCACTATTTTGGGGGCGGACAAAGGCATTTAGATAAGGCTCGGCTTGCTTTCGTGTACGTTCGGGGACGGGCAGAGAAGGAATAGGAGGCGGGCAATGTCCTCTTCTTTTTTGTGCTGGCAGCTGTCCTCCCTCATCTTCCTATTATTCCCTCTCTTGCTCCTCACTTACTGAAAACCGTAACTTGAAGAAACGGTTCACAACCTCTCTTTCCTTCTTTCATTTAGTTGCTTCCCTGTGAAATGGATCCAAAAAAGGAAAACAGTCTTGCGGGAAATGCCCCTTTTCTGACATTTTTCTATTCCAAAGTGCAGCGGGATGGAGAGAAATAGAAGGTTTTAAATATGAAAAATAAATACATAACTAAATAAAGCAAGACAGAGTGGTTGCAAAGTGGCCAGATTGGTTTTATGCACATCCAAATACATCAGCCTCACTTTACAGAGTTTGCCAGTGAAGCGCTACTTTTGTTTTCTCGCCTTTCTTTGAACAGCATTGTTGTTCCCAGGTGGGAAAGTGTACCATTCCTGGAGGTACTGCAATACCTGGTTGATGGGTGGATTGGAAATAAAATGTGTACCATGGCTCTGTGTTTATGGATGTGGTCTTTGTAAACCATACTGCTTACGTTTTGTAAGGATATAAGCAATGGACATTGAAACGGTTACCTTCAGGGCCCTGTAGTCATGTCCTTAACTTTTCAGGTAAAATCACTCGCTGATTTCTGAATAGTGAGTGAGAGATCGTTAAGGTAACCATGTTGTTTCTGCTTACATTTCACATGCTTTACTTAATCTTGCATTCCCTATGAGTGTTTGCTTTTACTTTTTCTTTTTAGGTAGCATATTACTCTTATCAAGTGCATAATTTGAATTGAGCAACATCCAAGTGTTTATAGCGGGCACAATTAGGTTGTAGCTGAAGGCAGTGCGAGTTTCTCTCAGTGTGGCAGTATGGTGTTCAGTGGGGGAGAGGATGTGGCACTAGGGCCAGAGCTGTCGAATTTGGAACTGGGGCACTGGGTTCAGCCTTCATGACCAGTTCACCAGACCACTCTACTGAGGGAGCACATTCCCATGCTAGACATTAGAAGGCCCCACTAGACCTTAGAAGGCTTGATGTCTTAGCACAAGCAGGTGTACCCTAGTGGTGTCAATTGTGAGTTAACCTTGAAGGCCTGTGCACCACAATCCATACTGAAGTTCATCTCCAGTCTTGCGGGCAAGCCTACGAAGCAGCACACTCTGGAGCAAGAGTGATCCAGTCACTGTGACTCTGTCACTGAGGTCGCATGAACCTTGAGCAGGTTAGGGCAGTGTGAACGGTGTGACCTCACTGGGAACCTATTTCGGGTCGGTGCGTAGTGTTTGCAAGTATATTATGGTTTAAAAAAAAACTTCTGCTGCCTCCTTCCTGGCCTCCAGCAATTTTCAGAAACAATAAAAATGTCATGATGACTCTGGTGATTAATGTTCTTCCTAGAGAGAGATCCGAGTTTTGTCTAGTGGAAGGGTTGACTCCTGGAAAGGTAGCACAGAGGGTTAATGTGCCTGCTGCAAAGAACATGTACCATGCAGATCACAAAGTGCACTGCTTTAATGGGGGGACCAAGATGAATGGTCATTTAATGTCAGCCGTAGATGATGGATCCCTGAACAGTGTCATGCATGTGCATGTTTGCATTGTGCTGAGGGGATTACCAGGTAATTGTTCACGCAGCTCTTTGATGGATGTCACATGCGGTTTTTCTGAGTCCCCAGATAGATCATGCAGTCTGTGTGTTCCTTTTTGTACTGCCAGTCACCGGTGTATTCAACTCTGTAGCCTTGGACCGTGTCATGTAAGTATGTGCATGTAACTTGCATGATCGAGGTAACTATTAGCAGCGATACTACGTGTCTCTCGGTCCTCTTTCAAGTGCTTGCCGTCCTTTTTCCCCAACAAACCCCCCCCCCCCCCAGGGGCGGCAATCTGAGGGATAGCCCCGGGCGCCACAAGCTCTAGCTACGCCTCTGAGCGGCTGGAATTACCACTGCACGGTGCCGTAACTCGCCGAGTCAGTCCGGGACACGAAAGAACGAACACGCCGACATTCCGCAGGTGCACCCCCAACACAAACACGCGATATTCATCGGTTATTAGTCATCACTCGAGAGACACTGGAGTAGTGCCGTGCGCTCTTTCTGACCTTAACATAAAATAGTGGTGACAAGACTGCCTTGAAACCCACACCGTAAATGGTCATCAACCCTGGAAAACAACGTGCAATATATTCATTTTAAAGTATTATTTCTTCGAAGGAACAGTGGAGCAGCGCCATCTGTTGGCCTACATACCCACGGAGGAATGATGCACATCAGACGGAATTAACTTTCGAATAGCCCAACTTTGTTAAATAATATACCCTTCCACCGTCAAAATACTCGGCATTGACATTATGATCAGGAACATGTAGTCCGCAAAGCTGAAAACACGCAATATTTTTTGTGTAGTCATAATTTATCGACAACAGTGTAGCAGTGCCACCTGTAACGTTCGAGCAGCTCACCGGTTTGTCGTTACCCAGCTTGCTACGTGTCTGGCCTCCATCCATGTCCTCGTGTTTAACAACTCCGTAATTATATTAAACAGCAATCATAAAAACACACAGCATTGCCCTGACGAGGACTAGTACATTCGTAGATGGCCAAAACAGTGGCGCAGTGCCACCTAGCGGCCCAACTCGCTCCAGTGCCCCCATGTTTTCGCCCCCCATCCTCGAGCTCTGCACAACATCAGCAGTAAAATTAACTGACCCCTGCATGGATCTAACTAACCTGACAACGTGTTAGTCTCCGCACCACCCTCTAACCAATTCCGGTGAGGGGCCCTAAACTCGCAATGCACAGATACATTGTAAAGCGACTCAAATATTAGATAGCATTTGTTAAGGAGCGCATTATTACACCCTTCGTACGTACTTCCCTATTGTATCAACACTGTCCATCCCGGGGTCTTCGCTGGACGTGCCTCTGGTCCGCAACCCGGTGCCAGGCAAGGCAGCCCCCCGTGCGGCAGCGGGAAGACCCAAAGCGCGTAGGAGCTGCGAGTAAGACAACGAGCAAGTTGCTCAGACAATAAAATAAACTTTCCCTTTAAATCAATAAACTGACACAAAGCCATACATAAATGTCTCGGTAACATAACTGACCAGTATGGTGGCTTGTAAAGCGCCCCGAGAGGTTTAAGTGCTGCGTGATTCGGGAGCGCAAATTAAAAAGGCAGCGTCTTCGATGTGCAGCAGGCCACCCCTATGCGGCCGGGTAACAATTTGGGAATTACACCGGGGCGGTTCAGGAGGTGGGTGTCACGACTCACCTGAAACGGCTTGGCGCTGTTCCGACCCAAAACTACCCGAGACGACGTAACTGATTTCTGGATGCAGATCAACAAAATATCCTTCTGCTGCCAATGCCGGAAAATAGTGTTTGACCAGGTGAGTCGCTCATCTAAGTACCCTCGTGCTGGCGGAAGTTTTTTTTTTTTCTTTTATAGCGCGAACTCGACCCGAAGGTATTGGAGCGCTGTACATGAGCACCGTATTTACATTGCATATTCAGGTTCGGGGAGATTAAGTGATTTGCCCAGAATCACAGGATGTGGACGCGACCTCGAGGCTCGAACCCTAGTTTCCTGCACCAAAGTCGGCCCTCGGGGAAGGCGAGATCTGCATGCCCCTTGGTATCCTCTTCCGGCTGGATGGGCATAGAAGAAATACTGGCCTATTTTTTTTTAATTTTATGCGTTTTTATATAGCACGGACTTTACCCGAAGGTGTCAGAGCGCTTCACAATAGGAACAGTAATGATACATGAGGAGAAAATTACAAGTGAGCATGTTACAAAAGCAAACATTATGTTACATGAGGCAATAGTGACAATTGTGCAATTATCAAGAGCAAACAAAATACAAGAGGTAGCAAACGATACATTACAAAAGGAACAAGTTGAACCTTTTGGCATTGTAAATTACATTGCCTTTTATTTATGTTTTCAAAACCAATACGTAAATAAAAGGCATTGTCATTTACAATGCCAATGGTTCAAATTCTCGCAAAAGCGAGATCTATTGCATTTTAAATCCTTGTTTTCATTGGCTGGGGGCAGTCGAAGGGAGAGGGAGGCAAAGGGGGAGGAGGAAAGAGTTAATTTTAAAAGGTAAAGGGAGAGGGTCAGTTTAAATGAAAAGGGCTGTAGGAATCCTCCCGGGTAAATTAAAAATAAAAATGTACTCTCAGCATTTTAAATAACAAGCATTTGTAACACACAGGACAACGGGAGAGAGGAGGTGAGAGCAAAGCAAATGGGCAGCCTGAGAAGATTTATGGCCCAATGAGGGAGATAAGCTATGCGCGGCATGGGGATGTTGGGAGGGCTTTAAGGGAGGGGCCCAGAAGAGAGACTTCGATGCTAGGAGCTGTATATTTTAAGTGAATGTGCTTGTCCTGTACTGGCTGGTGCTCAGGGAAACGAAAGAGAGGAAGGAGCTAAGGATGGGTGCATGGTGGGAGGGTGAATGAGGGAAAGATAACACACCCCTAAACAAAGGTGATGCATTTGGAGCGACCGTATGAAATGCAGACACCTCGGTATTACAAGTTTAGTAAAGCGAAAGCCTGCTATTTATTGTTGTCTTTGTACGTTTCAAAGGGGAGGGCAGGCAGATGCAGTGGCACGAGAATACTTATGATAAACTAAAAAAAGCATCCCAATGAAGTTACACTTACCGTAAAGAGTCAGCAGCACATCCTTTCCTACCGTTGACCACGCAACTATCGCGAAACAGACAATGCCCGCAGATTCAACATAAAAAGACGTGGATTAACAATTTTGAAAAGTACATTGGAAACATTAAAAAAACCAAAGTTTCTTTACATAAGCATTCAAAACGCTCTTTATTTAATGAATACCTAGTAGAAAAATGTTTTACCTGCATGTCCACGTGTGCATTATCGCTTGCTTGTGCTTGTGTTTCAACTGCTCGCTTTTGGTGTTCAGTGGACCTTAACAACGCACCTACCCAAACAAGCATTGGCCGCACACGCGCATCGCGTTTAAAGTTAAAAAAAAACACACAAAAAAAAGACAAGCCCGGCGGAGCGTGGCGCGCGCTTGGAGGCGGGGTGCAAACCCTTTGAAGTGCTCCCAAAAAGCTGAGTGCATGGCGGCACCAAGGGCGTGATTGTGCGCGTGCTAGCAATGCAATCCGCTTTTTGGGAGCACTTTTAAAAGCCCTTATAGTCTCGCTTTGCGATCGCTTACGCGATAGCAAGGCGAGACCTAAAAAGTGACGTGTGCAGGTTACAAAAGCATACAAAGTACAAGTAGAGGTAAAATACTGCACTAAATGGCAGACACTCAAAACTCAAGAACACACTGGGAAGGCACTTTTATAGGCATGGAGCCTATAGAAGTTCCTATAATGGAAAGACTTCCTTCAGATAATAGAGGGTGTGCATTAACTTTGGCAGTGTCTTTGAAGGAGGAGAGCTTTGAGGTCAGTTTTGAAGGCCTGGGAAGAGGTGGTGGTCCGAAGCTGAGGCGGAAGTGAGTTCCAGATTCTCACCGCATTGCCTGAAAAGGATTAAACCATCGATCTTTCCTTCTTGAAAGTGGGAGGTTCAAGCAATACATTTTCTGCATTGCGTGATGGTCTGGAGCCTCCAGAGAGTTTCAGATTGTTCGTCACGTAGCGAGGGGAGGAGGAGTGCAAGACTTTGTTGGTGATACAGGCAGTCTTGTAGATAGATCTTGCCGCGATGGGAGCCAACGGAGGGTGGGTAAAATGGGTGTGATGTGGTCGCTTCTTTTGGGCCCATATATGAAACGAACTGCTGAATGGAGAACAGACATAAGGGGGGACAGGTGGGATTTGGAGAGGCCAGTAAGAAGAGAATTGTAGTAGTCCAATCTGGAGAGAACCAGCGATTGGACCAGGGTTTTAAGGTCTTGCTCCAGTTGGTGCAGTTGGTATCGAGCAGACTTTGCAATGGAATCTATGTGGGAGAGTAGATTGAGTTTTTTGTCGAGTATGACACCAAGGGATTTTGCGCTGTCGACAATGATCGGTTTATTGTTTATAGTAGATTCATCTGATCCATCCATGATTGAACCTGGGGGAGGAGAAAGTGAGGAGTAGGAATTCAGTTTTTGAGGGATTCAGAATCAGTTGATGAGTTAACATCCAGTTTTGAATGGAGTCGAGAGTAGAGCTTAAGATGGAGAGATCTTGAGTGGAGGCCACCTTAAGGTAGATTTGAGTGTTGTCCGCAAAGAGATGATAGTGGATCCCAGATTTACTAAGGAGATTTCCCAATGGTTCTAAATAGAGATTGAACAATGTGGGTGCAAGTATAGAGCCTTGAGGAACACCTTGACCAACCGCCAAAGGAGATGAAAGGCTGTTCGCTATTTTGATCATTTGGGATCGATTAGAGAGGAAGGAGGCAAACCATTTAAGCACAGTGCCCTCCATGCCCATTCTCTGTTGAAGAGTGTTAAGGAGAGTGTTGTGATTGACAGTGTCAAAGGCTGCAGAAAGGTCAAGGAGAATTAGAAGACAAGACTCTCCCAAATCGAGTATCCGCAGCGTGTCATCAATCACTTGCAGCAGGGCTGTTTCAGTGCTGCAGTTTTGAATGAAGCCGGACTGGGAATTGTCAAGAAGATCATTGTCCTTGATATGACGAGAGAGTTGTTTCGCTACACATCTTTCGGTGATTTTCGCAAGAAAAGGTAGGTTAGTAATGGGGCGGTAGTTGTTGAGGTTGTTCGCATCAGCGGTGGGTTTTTTAAGCAGAGGGGTGACCTGCCCAGTTTTGAAGGAAACAGGAAGGGAGCCTTGACAGAGGGAGAGGTTGACCAGAGTGGTCCAATAGGAAAGGCAATGGGTATAGAAGTCAATGGCAATGGCACTAGGGATGGGGTCAAGAGAATGGTTGGAGGGCTTTGTTTTGAGGATGCATTTGAGGAGGGCATCTTCAGTGATAGGGTCAAAGTTCTGCCAAATGGTAAAGGATTTGCGCTCCTCTGTAGGGGTAGGATGAATGACCTGATCTACAAGTGATTTCTCTTTTTTTCAAAGAATATAGCGAATTCCGCTGCTTTCTTAGTAGAATCCTCCAACTTGGAGGTTGGGGGAGAGCAGTTTGGGTTCTTGATGAGGCCGAATCGTTTTTTGGGTCTATTTTTGGCTGAGTCAAGGAGGGATCTGAAGTGCGATGCTTTTCCAAGGAAGATGTGCTTGTGGTACTTGGATCTTGCTGAACGAAGCGTGGGCAAATTATCGGTGGAGGGCGCTTGTCTCCATTGTTTCTCAAGGACTCTTAGGTACTTCCTTTCTTCATAGAGGGATTTGTTGAACCAAGGTGCTGAGGGAGTAGGCCTTTTCTTTTTGATTTGGACTGTGAGGCATTGGGAGGTGAGTTTGTTAATATCTAGGTTCGGGTCTAGCCTTGAAAGGGATAGCAAAGCAGAATCACAGAGGGTACAGAGGTCAATATTTTTAGTGTCACGGAACCAGGAAGTAGCCCTCTTATGTTGGCCGAGAGTTATAGGGAGTGATAGGTGAAAAGAGAATGGGATGAGGAGGTGGTCAGACAGTCTACATGAACAGGGGTAGCGATAGTCAGCAAGCCTGCTTTAGAAATAACAAGGTCCAGGATTGAGCCCTTAGAGTGTGTTGTTTCTGTGCAGTGTCGGATAAGATCGTTTGCAGAGAGGAAGATGGCCAGCAAATTCGCAGAGGTGTCTTGAGGCGAGCCCCAGTGGACATTGAAGTCACCCACGAAGATCTGATTGTCACTTTGCGAGTATTGGTCGCTGATGAAGTCAGTGAGTTCCTCCATAAACGTAGGGTTGCTACCAGGCGGGTGGTAAATAGCATGGAATCTGAGAGGTGAGCGGTGGTGCAATTGAAGCTCAAGAGATAGGCATTCAAAAGTGCGGAAGGAGCTGTTAGGAAAAGCCTTAAGTTGAAGGTAGTTTCTAAAGATGACTCCAACACCTCCCCCAACTTTGTCAATTCTGTCATTTCTAAATATAGAATAGCCTGTGGGTAATAGGAGATCAAACATAGAGTGAGAGGTATTGTTGAACCAGGTCTCTGTGAGGAAGAGCATGTCAATATTGTGCAGGATGATGGTATCAGAGATTTCAAGTTTGTGTTTTATTGCAGATCTGCAGTTGTGGAGCATACAGCGCAGCTCTGTCGAGACTGTTTTGGTGACGGGGGCACTTGGGCTATGAGGGGAGATGGGGATATTGTACTTATACGAGGGTGCTCGGGAGGGTTTAGGTGGATGAGTGGTTCTGACAGAGGAGATGGTCAGAATAGTGTAGATAGTAGGGTTACTTGGAGCCGGGCAGTGAGGGAATGATAAGGTGCTGTCCCCTCTAGTGTCCCCCTGCGGGTGACGTGGCCATCTGCCTTCTGTGAAGTTTGCTTTGCTCGGCCTGCCCCCAGCAAGGAGGAGGGGGTGGAGGCTTTGGTTCGTCGTCACGTCGGTTTCCTTTCAAGTCGGGCTGTAAAAGCTTCTTGTTGAAGTGTATGGCAAAGCATTCCCCCACACAGAGGACAGCAATGCCACTGCCAGGGAGACAAGCATCCAGCTCTCACCGAGCCGCCCTGCTAAAAAAAAAGTTTTTCCCTGACATGTAGCGCAAGCGTGTATTTTATTACACATTTGCAGCCAGCATGGCTTTTACAAACAAAACCGTGAAAACATTTCAACTGCTAAGCAGTGAATGCCAGGACTTGTAGTTTCCTACCTACTAGGGTTTTTATAGTTTTTACGATTAAATGGTTAAAATTATTTCCAGGCTTTTTTAAGCAAAAACCTTTTATTTCTAGAAATTCAAGTGAAACATGTTGAGGAAATATGAATTTTATGATCGGTTATGTCCCCTATCTTAGACCCCAACGGCTCCATGTACATGCTACAAGTACATGCATGTTCCCTCCAGTTCCAGCTATGAAGACGCAAATACATGTGCGTCCAACGTCAACATGTCCTCTTTCAGATCCGCCATGAATGGGCCGGATATTCCGTTCCTAAGTATGATTGGCCACCGACTTTATATGGTACACTTTTCACGTGTTACAGTTCAGGCGAGTAGGCCCTGAATTCTGCCATCAAGCCTTTTCCTGCCTTCTGCTTCTGAAAGCTCCAGCCTGAGCTTGCATCTGTATCCATGAACTTTGTCCTACTCCCTGCGCGGCTAACGGTGCCTGACTCGGCCTGTTGCCTGCCAAAGACTGTATTTCACCTTCAAATTATCTGCTCCGCTCCTCATCCAATGCATTCCTGTCTAGTAGTTTAGGTAAACATCCTTCCAGCTACCGAGCAAAGGGCCCGGCCTCACTGTCTCCGTGCAAGTAATTCATAGCCCCTGTTACCATGGAAGGCACATGGCCCCTCGCTTCTCATGTAGACACTTAGACGCTTGTACACGCACCAGCAGTCAGTATAGAATAGATTCCGTCCGAGAGACCTTTCCTTTTGTGTAATACAGTTCCTTAAACATAAGATATTAGATACGATTTGGGATTAGGTCGTTCTGACATCCCAGACTTCTGTCTCCACATGTAGAGCTAAATGTCAAGTCCCCTTCACCCTCTAGTCACACGTCAATCACACGTCATGCGGCTGCGCGCGCATCTCTGCCAAGTATTTTCTGCTGACATTGCAGGATTCTCTATGGATCCACCCACCTGTGACATCATCTTAAATGACGTTTCTAGTATACGCCTTTATGCACGCCTATTATAACGCCTTTTTCATTACGTATGTGTATTCTTATCTGTATTATCAGCTGTTACGCCTCCTGCATCTGTCTTACTGTAATGCTTTTCATATATATATATGATAACTTGTCAATAATGTATTGCCTATCCCTTCCTGAACCTTCGTGGTGATGGAATACGATTGCCTGGTTCGAACCATAATTCCTTTGTAAGGAATAAAGCCTTTTAGAACCTCAAATACCACTGATTCTGCCTCTTATTTTTACTGAGTTATTCTTATTAGACTTTACCGCATAAAAATAGTACAGGTAATTTAAATATTTACCACATAATTGGCGCCCGAACAGGGACACTTTCCCATCTCACGCGCCGGAGGTGCGTTGCAGGCCCGGTCTCCTGCCACAGCTGGACGGACAACTACGCGTACCCACAGGATTTCCTGTATCTCCCTCCGGCCAAGCGGGGGTGACTGAGGCTGCGATCAACACCCAGACGAGGCGGTGAGAAGTGCGAAGTATCCCGACCAGAGCCTAGCTGAGAGAGCAAGATCCGAGGTATACAGAGGCCCACCAGGTTCCGAAGTTCCGTTCACGAGTCGAGTCCGGTCCAGTCCAGTCCAGAGTTTCCGAGGCCTTCCGTTCCGTGCTACCCGGTGAGTACCGTTGCTGGGGAGGCATTTAGACGTGCACATTAGTTTGTGCCGGTCAAGACGGGTTTGGGTACACAGATCCGGTCTGCACTGTTTTAGCAGTGTATCTGTACTGTTTAGCAGTATATCCAGTATGTCGAGTGTATAATCTAGTATTATCTAGTATTAGTATTATGTCAGTAACTAGTTTTCTTCTAATTATCATTGTTCGTTCTAAATGTTAAATGTTTTAATATGTTTTAAAATTGTGGTATGAATGATTGTTCATTATTGTGTTTATTGTATTAATTGTGTCCAAGTCCAAGTATTAAGAGTTTGAGTAAGAATCAAGTAGCAAGGTTTAAAGATGCCGTTCTTTTCCAAATTAAGACAGATCAAAACTAGAAAACGGGTACTCGAAGAAGCTGTACCCATTCCACCTAGGGACACTCCAGGGTACTTTATGTACCATAAACATGGCCTAGACGCCGTATTATATCTTGATTTATGGGTGGACTACACCAAGGATTTAGCAGAAAGTCAGAGATGGCCCGCAGCTGGGACATGGGATGCAGATTGCATCATGAGTGGAAGAAGAATTATGGAAAAAGAAATCCAGACAGTCACAGAAAGATGCCATTGAGCTATGGCGTAAAGAATCTCATAGATGCGCAGAGAAAGCGTTCAGAAAGGAAGAGAAAAGTAGAGAGAATTCAAATAAAGCCCGAGAAAATATATTAATTGAGGAAGGTATCCGAGTAAAAACAGAACAAGTAGACAGGCAACGAAACACTCTTATGAATGGTATGTATCCTCTTCTAGCCGAGGGTTTACCTAAGGCCACCCCGGAAATACCAAAAGATCTGCCACCTCCATTACTCCCGATTAAAGTACATCCCAAGACCGCAAAGGACATTTTCCTTTCTTCCTATTTAGACGATGTAGCTCCCGAATATGTTAATGTTCCGCCACACACACACCACCTGTCGATGGAGCTCTCCACCAAGATCATCCGCCCCCACCTCCGCAACAACAAACTCCTCCTCACATTCCAATAGGTCCATCTGTTTCTACCGCTTTTCCTGCATCTACAGTCTCTACCTTACATTCAACAAATCCTTTCGTGCCTGGCACCTCAGAAGGTGCGACAGGAGGTGCGATACCAATTTTTTCCACGCCACCGCCAGGAAATAAATTGACTTTTAGAGATTTAGCATACCAACGTACACCCCAAATAGCAACTTCCGATTTATTTAAGGAATCTCTTGCAGATTGTAGATATGATCCAGTGCCCGGTAAAAAGGACAGAATGTTGCTATCATCACTACGTATACGACGAGCTTCGAACTATTTAACGATGCTACCAGGAATGGTTGCTCATCTAGACAATATATATCGCTTTGTCCAAACAGGCCAAGGCCCTGAAAGTATTGACGAGGCCATGGAATACCAGAAAGTGGATATACAGAGATTCTTGTTACGCTTCTTCATAAACTGCTTGATCAGAAACAGAGATAGGCCTGAGGTAGATCAGGATGAAATGCAAGTACTTACCAGATGGGGTCAGAATATATCAGAGGGAAAACATGATAAACAGAAGTGTATCGTAGTTATGTGCCGAAAGATCCGCAAAGAAGTAGAACGAATACATAAAATTAGATTAGAGGCAGACAAAACTGAATCAGAGGGAGAGGAGGAGGAAGAATCAGAAATGACCACAGGACAATTAGAACTACAAAACAGAGAAACAATAGCTTATGTAGGTAGGGGAAGATCTTTTAATAATACCAGATACTTTAATGATCCAATACGCCCGATACGTCCAGAATGTAACAAAAATTTTCAAGCCCCTATGTTAAATACGAGGTCCCCTGAACACCTATTCCAGGCTGCCGATAAATTACTCCGAGACCGAAGGGGGTATCATATGCTCGATTCTATGGATGAACAAGAATTAGCCAGGTCAGCAGTACAATGGGCTGACAGTTCTGAAAAATACAGTGATGATGCGCTAGCACACACGTTTCTGAATCTTACCCCAGACGAACAGCGTTTAGCTGGTATATACATGATTCAACACCTCCTTATATTATATAAAAGCCAACACTCCGATCTTGGTCCCCTACCTGATATCCTGATAGAATTACTGACGAATAAATGGAGAGGTTCGGGTACTGATTTAATTAAAGAAATTCTAGAATATCGACACCAGTACATTGTCTTCGTATGCCCAGAACATGTTTCAGCTCCCACCATGGAAAGAAAAACGTATCACATAGATAGACCGAATCCCTTACGTGAAGTGCACCCAGTCAAAGGTGAAGACAATACTTTTAAACGCGTGTTTGTGTACACGCCCATAACTAAAATAGAACTAATGGAAATGAAAAAATTAGTACCCAGCCATGATAAAGATCCAGCAGGTTTCCACCGTGAGATAAAAGACATGTTACTCGTGGGAGACTATACCTACCCTGACATTATGAAAATATTAAAAGTATTATTGCCTGCCGGTATTTACGAGAAACTCAAGGAAAAGGAATGGGAGGTGGGAGACCAAAAGATTGATTGGACAGCATTAGAAAACGAAAAAAAGGCCCGAACTGCAGGCTCAGGGCTTGGGGGAAAAACTGCAGCATTACCAGGATTATTAGTGCAAGTACTGCCACGTTTATTAACTACGAAAAAGGAAGACTGGGGTGCAATTTCAGCCTGTAAACAAAAACAAGATGAAGACACTAGTGATTTTTATTCCCGATTTGAAAAATGTTTTGGTATTAATAGTGGCATAAAAGCAAGTAGCGAGTCGTATCCACATCTGTTTGTGACAAAACTAGTCGAAAATTCCCTGCCCCAAGTTAAGAATAGAGTATTGAAATTCGAGAGTACGTGGCAAGGTAACACCCCTTCACAGATGTTACAAATGTTACAATATCACCACAATAGAATTGGAGAAGAACATGAACAAAGACGTAGGAAAGACACGAAAATGAAAATGCTTGTTGCTCAGTCAGTTCCAGCTGACGGTCATAAAAAGGGTACGACACAGTCCAGTGATTCAGCGGTTCCTGTAAAAGGGACATGCAACTATTGTAAACAGCCAGGTCATTATATAAACGATTGCGCAGTTCTGAAACATAATATCTCTACGGGTAAAACTAAGGAGAGACCACGTCCGCCTAGACAGGATCAGATCCAACAACAAGTACCTCAGCATGTGCAGCCTATGCCAGCTCCACAACAGACCGTAGCAATATCACAGCCACAGCCTATTGCTGCAACACAAACAACGACACAACAGATGTACCAGTATGCACAAGCTGACTATCCCGATTATCAGCGATACACATGAAATAGCCTAGAGAAGGAAGTTGGCTTACCCCTTATTGAGGTTCCTGTAGATCAAGAGGGACCTTATGTACATAGTCAAGTATTAGGGAAAGACAGAAAAATTCTAGTAGATACAGGGGCAAGCAGAACAACTATAAGTCACAACGAAGTTCCAGGGGCACCCCTCTCAGGCTCACAGAATATTTCCCTTGGATTTTCAGGAAAGCCTATTATTAATGAAGTTTCGCAACCTCTTCCACTTACGGTTGGTCCATTGACACGAACTACAGATTTATTACTTACTAAATCATGTCCAGAAAACTTGTTAGGTATAAAAACATTGAAAGCTCTAGGAGCTATAATATGTTGTTCTCCGGAAGGAGTACGATTATTTTTGCGTGACTTTAAAGGTCACTACGTGTCCAGAGACATGGATCACCGGTTACAGAGTTTACCTGTACATTTATGGGCACAAGGCCCCACTGATGTTGGTTGCATGCACATTACACCATATCGAGTCACACTCAAAACAGGAGTGGTATTACCACGAATGCGACAATACAAGCTACCTCCAGATGCTGTAGTGGCTTTGCTGCAAATCATTGACGAGCTCATTGCACAAGGAGTGGTTGTGGACACCGACTCCAATGTATGTAATTCCCCGATAATTCCGATTCTTAAACGAACTGATCCAAAAGCACCGCCAGTATATCGATTAGTTATCGATCTGCGCGAATTGAATAAATGCATTGTACCACAATACCCCGTGGTCCCAGATATCTCTTCATTACTAACAGCCATTGATTCCGAAGCAACGTTCTTTACTGTAATTGACCTCAAGAACGCCTTCTTTAGCGTCCCAATCGATCCGGAAAGCCAATATTTGTTCGGATTCAGTTTAAATGGACAAAGTTTCAAATTCGCACGCGCACCTCAAGGATTCACAGAAAGCCCCAGCATCTATAGCCAAGCACTGAAAAGACAACTTGACAGTATCCACATGCCAGCTAACACTGCCCTGCTTCAGTGTGTCGATGATCTATTAATCACCGCCCGAAGCGAACCTGAATGTGAAAAAGCATCACTGACGGTTTTACATTTCCTAGCCGACAAGGGGCACAAGGTGTCCCCTTCAAAGCTACAATTCTGTGTCCAGCAAGTTGTGTACCTTGGGCACTTGCTGTCCAAGGGGGGAAGACAGCTTACACCTGACCGTATCCAGTTAATTATAAACATGCCACCACCCAAGACACAAAAGGAGGTACGGGCCTTTATAGGCCTCACTTCGTACTGTAGGCAGTGGATCCCTCAATATGCATTTCTAGCAAAACCACTCATTCAGTTGACAACACAGGAGGCAGCGACATCGACTGTCCTCCCTTGGACTCAAGAACATACACAAGCTTTTGAAAGCTTAAAGAAAGCCTTATGCCAAGCACCTGTTTTAGCAACACCATGTTACAGTAAGCCTTTTACACTATTTGTTACAGAACGAGAAGGTACTGCCTTGTCAGTACTCACTCAGGAACAAGCAGGATCACACAAACCATGTGCTTACTTTTCTAGTACGTTAGATCCCGTAGCCCAGGCTCTTCCTGCGTGCCTGAAATCGGTCGCAGCAACAGCTTTAGCGATCAGACAAAGCGATGCCATAGTATTAGGACATCAATTGACAGTACAAGTACCACACGCAGTAGAGGTTCTCTTGAACCGAACACAAACACAACACTTGACTATAGCAAGATTGACGGGTTACAAGCTAACATTGTTCCAGCCACACATAGAAATCAGACGTTGTAGTACATTAAATCCTGCCACACTTTTGCCATTAAGTGGAACAGACCCATTGGCACATGATTGTATTGAAGTCATTACTATTACGACGAAACCCAGACAAGACTTGACAGATACTCCATTATCAGATCCAGACCTGACATTATATGTAGATGGTTCATGCATGAGAACAAGTACAGGAGAGTTAGTGGCCGCTTATGCAGTCACAACAGACACTGAAGTTATTGAAACAAATTGTATTAACACCTTGTCAGCTCAAGCAGCAGAGCTCATCGCTCTGACACAAGCCTGTATTCAAGCCAAAAGTAAGAAAGTCAACATATACACAGATTCACGTTATGCATTCGGAGTTGTCCATGACTTCGGCGTCCTTTGGCGAGAGAGAGGTTATTTAACTTCTCACGGTGCCCACATCCAACACGGACCCCTCATTCAAGCTCTACTAGATGCAATACATTTGCCTACTGCGATATCTATTATGAAATGCAAAGCCCATACAAAGATTACTGATATCATTTCCCAGGGTAACGATCTAGCTGACCGAACAGCTAAACAGACTGCTCAGAATCAGACTCATACAACTGACTTGACAAAGACAATAGTTCCGACACCGACACACTGCATGACAGTTAAGGATCCCGCCCTCGATGTAATTGACATACAGACACATGCTGCACCAGAAGAAATAAAGAAATGGACTGAATTAGGAGGGATCCAAACAGATCAGGGATGGATGACGAAGGGAAAATCTATATGGTTTCTCCCCGACTCCATGGTTCAAGTCATCATTAACACAATACATAGTCCAGCGCACCTAGGAGAGAAAGCTATGCTAGACTGTTGAACCAAATGTGTTGAATACTAACACTTGCGAGCAGCAGCTAAACAGAAAGTACGTACCTGCATGATATGTTGTCAGTTCAATCCAGGTAAAAGCATTCCCGTAGAGCAAGGTGGATTTCAACCTCCCGATCACCCTTTTGAAGTCCTCCAGATGGATTATATCCAGATGGAACGATGTCGAGGATTCAAATATGTTCTCGTAGTTGTATGTGCTCTTTCCCGTTGGACAGAAGCCTACCCGGTTTCAGATTACACTGCCCCGACTACTGCTAAGCAGTTAGTTCGAGAATTCTTCCCACGGTACGGTTTGCCCCGTGTCGTGTACTCAGATAACGGCCAGCCGTTCTCATCCGAGCTAATGAAACACGTTTCACTTCTGTTAGGCTATCAATGGAAATTCCACTGTGTCCGGCATCCCGAGGCAGCAGGTCTCGTGGAGCGTCATAATCAAACTCTGAAAATAAGACTCTCCAAAGTATGTAGAGAAAAAGGTGTCGACTGGATAGTAGCTTTACCAGTTGCGCTCTTTTACATGAGAATGGTAGCACACTCTCGAACAGGGCTATCCCCGTATGAGGTGGTCTTCGGTAGGCCACCAAATATGTGGGGGACGCCTATACCTCGTAAAATTACAGACGTTGATTGTAATATGCTGACAGATTACCTGGCTTCCTTGATGTCTGCACTACAATCTTGTCGTTCACAGGTAGCTGCTGCTTTTCCCGATAACACTGAGGTGAAGCCCCATGAAGTGGTTCCAGGTGATCTGGTGCTTGTGAGAAACTTCGACAGGAGGAGCCCGCTGGAGCCTCGTTGGCAGTCGCCGAAGCTCGTTCTTCTCACGACAAGGACAGCAGTGAAGATTGAGGGTCGTAAAGGTTGGCTACACTCGAGCCATATCAAAAAATTTCATGGACTACCATCGGACGTGAACTCTCAGCCCTGCATTCCCTCACAGACTGATTCAAAACTCCCCCTGGTTGAAACTACTGAACAAGAGAAATATAAACTGAAACTAAGGTCTAGCAAGTCAGACAATTTGATTGTTTAAGTCCTCTCCAAGGTGAATCGGTTGAATTAGTCTCTGACATGTATCCTCTAGACCGAAATAGAGAGAGAAATAGACAGAAAAAGCTCAAGAAACATGCGTACTGT
Source organism: Triturus cristatus (assembly GCF_964204655.1). Classification (NCBI taxonomy): domain Eukaryota; kingdom Metazoa; phylum Chordata; class Amphibia; order Caudata; family Salamandridae; genus Triturus; species Triturus cristatus. The sequence goes on from NC_140595.1 coordinate 423,245,063, forward strand.
AAATCACTTCGTAGTCACTGCATAGTGACATTATTAATTATGTTTTTTCTAAGTCTTCTGATTATTTTCGCAAGTATACTATTACACATGTATTACCCTATCTCCAAGCGTGCTTTCAATGCTACTGCCGAACATTCTTTTAGCGAATTACCTCCGCATGAGTTGTCCTATAGATTTGCGCTGCGTAACAACACATTCATTAGTATGTTACATCATTCCCATCAGACCAGCAATGCTACAAATTGTTGGATATGTGGCCGACTCCCTCCCTATCAGAACTACAAGGGAGTTCTGCCTCTCTTTCCGTATCCATTCACACACAATGGCTCCTGTGGAGCATGGTTTAGTTTGATTAACTCCTTAGATTCAAATTCCGTAGTTTACCAAGACAACTGGGTATGGGGAAACCTGAATCTAGTTTTACTTAAAGTCTGCTACCCTAACAAGGAGGGACTTCCCAAAAGAACAGGAACTGATCTAGAAAATGAAGTATATGGATTAGGTAACTTTACACTTAACCTCATGATTCTGAATGTTGAATCCGAAGCTGTACCAGTCTTGCCAGCTATGTCAGTATTTCCAGTTAAAGGTGAATTATGTGTAAGAAAGAATGGTTCAATACACATGGGCCATAGTAAATGTACCACTGTAATCGAATTCAGTGATCAAGGCAAGTCTACATTTAGAGCTTCTCGTCATTCCTACTTCATATGTGGCCAGACCGCATATATACGTTTACCTCTAGATTGGGATGGTACCTGATACATTGCATTCCTTCTGCCACCTGTTTTCCTAGCCCCTCCTGATTATCACAGAAATACCCATTTAGTACACAATAGACAGCAGAGAGATCTCCCGATTGTCGACTACACTGAAACGGCATGGGAGCAATACACAGATTTCAATAAAGGTTTCTTTCCCTACATAGGCACTGTCACGAATAGTAAACTAATACGTAGATTAACAAGAACCCTTGAAGCAGTATTGAATGAAACTACTTCCGCCCTAGGTAACTTAACAGAGGAGCAGTCTGCGATGCGGATTGTTGTTCTTCAAAATCGTCTTGTCCTTGACGTCATCCTGGCCGATAGGGGCGGAGCTTGTAGGGTCATCGGATCAAGTTGCTGTGTTTTCATCCCAGAAAACGCGCCTTCAGTATATAAAGCCATATCTCGCCTTCATAAGATTGTAAGCCAGATACACCAGAATCCAGGCACCTGGACTTGGTCCGGTTGGTTCTGGAGCGTGTTGTCAGCCTGGGGATGGAGGATCCTATCCTTCCTAGGTATTGGCCTTCTCGTACTATTCAGTTGCTGCCTGTGCCTACAGTGTGGGCCAGCGATCTGCGGCCTGTGTGCCACATCATGTATCCCGCATTCAAGTTTTCATTCAAGATCCCGGAAGAAGAAAGAAGAACAAATGATGCTATATGAACAGATTGATGGATTGATGAAGATCGATATTTCATGAAGGGTCCGTAGGGGACAAGGAGGGAATGAGGAAATATGAATTTTATGATCGGTTATGTCCCCTATCTTAGACCCCAACGGCTCCATGTACATGCTACAAGTACATGTATGTTCCCTCCAGTTCCAGCTATGAAGACGCAAATACATGTGCGTCCAACGTCAACATGTCCTCTTTCAGATCCGCCATGAATGGGCCGGATATTCCGTTCCTAAGTATGATTGGCCACCGACTTTAAATGGTACACTTTTCACGTTTTACAGTTCAGGCGAGTAGGCCCTGAATTCTGCCATCAAGCCTTTTCCTGCCTTCTGCTTCTGAAAGCTCCAGCCTGAGCTTGCATCTGTATCCATGAACTTTGTCCTACTCCCTGCGCGGCTAACGGTGCCTGACTCGGCCTGTTGCCTGCCAAAGACTGTATTTCACCTTCAAATTATCTGCTCCGCTCCTCATCCAATGCATTCCTGTCTAGTAGTTTAGGTAAACATCCTTCCAGCTACCGAGCAAAGGGCCCGGCCTCACTGTCTTCATGCAAGTAATTCATAGCCCCTGTTACCATGCCCCCTCGCATCTCATGTAGACACTTAGACGCTTGTACACGCACCAGCAGTCAGTATAGAATAGATTCCGTCCGAGAGACCTTTCCTTTTGTGTAATACAGTTCCTTAAACATAAGATATTAGATACGATTTGGGATTAGGTCGTTCTGACATCCCAGACTTCTGTCTCCACATGTAGAGCTAAATGTCAAGTCCCCTTCACCCTCTAGTCACACGTCAATCACACGTCATGCGGCTGCGCGCGCATCTCTGCCAAGTATTTTCTGCTGACATTGCAGGATTCTCTATGGATCCACCCACCTGTGACATCATCTTAAATGACGTTTCTAGTATACACCTTTATGCACGCCTATTATAACGCCTTTTTCATTACGTATGTGTATTCTTATCTGTATTATCAGCTGTTACGCCTCCTGCATCTGTCTTACTGTAATGCTTTTCATATATATATGATAACTTGTCAATAATGTATTGCCTATCCCTTCCTGAACCTTCGTGGTGATGGAATACGATTGCCTGGTTCGAACCATAATTCCTTTGTAAGGAATAAAGCCTTTTAGAACCTCAAATACCACGGATTCTGCCTCTTATTTTTACTGAGTTATTCTTATTAGACTTTACCGCATAAAAATAGTACAGGTAATTTAAATATTTACCACAATGTCCCCAGTTATACATATGCGCCTGATTAGGAGTTTTTGTAGTTTAGGTTGGACTGGGATGCAAAATAGGCCGGGGCACCTTAAAAACAAGCATTAAAAATGCAATAGGTCTTGCCTTTCATTAAGTTAAAGTCATTTGCTTTGCTACATAATACCATTAGCAAAGCAAATGGCTTTAACTTAAAGGCGAGACCTATTGCATTTTCAATACTTGTTTTTCTTGCTCTAGCCCCGCCCCCTCCCCCAATGACCCCGCCCCCACGGTGCGGCCCTCGACCACAAACCACACTGTAAATTTGGCCCCCCCAGAGAAAGTTTGTGAGTACCCATGGTCTATAGGGTCCTGAACAAAATTTTTCATGAATACCCTACAATTGTAGATGGTTCACATAGACTAAAGCAATCAAAGGCAACACAAGAGGAACATTTGCAAATAAATACGTTAGACACAATTGTCATACCTCAAAATGATGGAGCTTCCCACATACAGCCCTTGAAACATGGAACAAAATTGGTCACTTTGTAAGCGTTTTACCTTGATAGAGCTAGGTGTAACCCTCAATGAATATGCTTTTATTTAGGACAGCTTGTGGTAGACATGAAAATACGAGTCTGTTGATGCAGCATAATGTGTTTACATTAGTTTTTTGTGTAAAGCTTGCATTTCATATATGCAGAAGCGTCCCTTAGAAGAGAAGCCTAACTTCCAGCATGCAGGCCCCTATTTCCCTCTTGGGCAGCCCCCACACATCCTCGTAGACGTCTATGGCCTGCTTGAAGGTGCTGTGCTTCTGCAGGAGCTTGTCCAGGTCTGCCCGGCACCGAGTGCCCTGGCCCAGCTTGTCGGCGGAGTAGAAGAGTAGGTGGAAGCAGACTCTGTTCTCGTCAGAGGTGCTGAAACCCCCCCGGGCGCTGGCGGTCCCCGCTCTCAGAACAGAGCTTAGCTTCTCGCGGCCCACCAGCAGTGCTCTCCGGATTTCTTTTTATTTCTATGTAGTAGCCGACCTCGCTGCTCCTGTCCCTGATGACCTGGTGCACGCGCTGCCATTCCGGGTCACTATCCACCTTTCTCACGTGCATCTGGGCCCTCGTAACCACGCATCCAAACACAAAAGAAATGAGAACCAAGCTGTTCCATTGCTGAATAATGACGCCATTAGGGAACATGGACACAAAATAGTGTTTATTTTTATCCTCTGGGTTATTCATATATTCCATTATAAAGCAAGGCTCATCTTATAGGCAAAATTTTCACAAACGTTCCTTCCACACAAAGCCATGTAAGGATTACAGAGAGGGATCTTGTGTACTTACAAATTGTGCATCGAAAGCTGCTCGAGTAGTGAAAATTCTGTGGATGTTGTGAACAACATTTTTGACAGACACGCCTGCAGCAACACAGGTACATGATATAAAGTTTTAAGTTGTGGGGTTTCCAGTTCTGACAATTTCTGCATTTGTATTGGATAGTAATTGCACATATATAGCGCTTTGTACCCCTGATGAGGTGTCTGGGCTCTTTAGGCCAGGCGGCGCGCTGCTCTGGGACCCAGAGTTACTGGTGAATGCAATGGCGAATGGTTTTTGGTTATTACTGGGATTAGTTGTGTGGTGTCGAGGAAACCATTCCAAGCATTAGCTCCAGTTTCTGGACTTGTAGTGAGGGCATCATACAAAGGGTTTATGGGATTAACAGTCTAGAGCAGATTAGGAATTGTGAGGCTGCAGGGGTGTGACTTCACAGGAGAGGCTGTGACCTATGAAAGGATCGATGGGCATTTTGGAGAAATACAATAATATAAATTAAGGCAAACCTGCATAGGGAGGCTGCACTCTATAATGCACATGGTGACATTCATTCCTTCAAGGTGTTCTAAATCTGACTCTCAGTCAAAATGAAGCTTTGTGAAGTAGGTTGATTTGCGTGGGATCACTCAATTTACGGGGGAGCCGAGATTCGAACCCAGGGTTCCAGGATGTGCAATGTTGAATTCAGCCACTCAATCAAATCTCCCCTTTCTCCTCCCTATTAACTCCAAATTACAATGGCTTTTGTTCACTTATTTCATGGCCTGGATTAAAACACCATTTTCCATGAATGCAGGTCTCGCGTGCTAATCCAGCCTCACGTCATACATGTGCGTTCTTGGGAAAAAGTCAAAGTAAAGTGCACAAGGAAGGCCAGAGGGAGAAGCGAGGCTAATATCAGTATCATTGCATGACCCTGACTTGAGAAACAGTGGAGTGTGGGTCAACGCCTGAATTAAGAGTGGAAATTCCCTGAATCAACCAAAGAAAGGGGCTCTGAGTTCCACCTCCCCAGCCCTTCAGACGCTGCTCTCGGTTTCATGTCTTCAGTGAGACTCTCACTGCTGCTAGACACACAAACAGGTACTTCATGTCACCCTTAACATGTGTCTTGCGCTCTGAAACCCTCTGGGATGACCACACTTAGGGTGACCAACTGGCATGGGTGCAAATTCAGGACTGTAACTGTAAAAATTCAGGACCAAGGGTCAAAATACAGGACACAAATTCAGGAAAAAGGGTCAAAATTCAGGACAGAAGGTCAAAATTTAGGACAAAACTTCGGAACAAAAGGTACGTTTTGAAGACACATCAGAGGAAGTTGCGCGATAGTATAAAAGTAAGTAAATAGACAACCACTTAAGTACAAGTCAAAATACGTATATATTAGTTTGAGACAATCGTGCACTTCACGGTTTTTCTGCATGCGTGCAGCTTTGAGGAACTGTGCAGGTCTTGTGATATTTCATATGATAATATATTTATATGGTTACTGCACTGGGTTGTCCAGTATATTTTGTATACAATTCATGGTCCTGAGTAGGCATGTTTGGTGAGAAAAGTGGTCAGGAAGATCTGCTCGGATAGTCTTTGTTACTAGCATCTCATATCAGAGCGCCATTGTGAGGTGTAACGCGGCACGCATAGGTGAACTAAAGAGAGGATTGCTGTGATGAACCCACTATAGGGAACGCATTATGGGTGTTTCAGCAAGTGGAACTTAAATATGGAATCTGACTTTGCTTATTGTGGCTTCGTAGAGAGTGGCACTGGCTGACGGAAGTCACAGAGGTGCCGTTTCCTGCAGCTTTCTTAAAGACGACACTGGCAATACACTATTACATAGTTTATTTTTGACGCCTTGCCTATTGTTAAAAGCACAGCTCATGGCACTATGAGGCTGTCTCTGAAACCTTACACCTAAAACAAACATGCAAACATTTACAATTAGTAGTGTAACATTCAAGCAGCAGTTGGGTGTCACGCAAAATGTCATATGCATGATGTGTAGATCCCACACATAAGCACACAGCAAATACATAATAGTAACACATAAGCAAGGGGTAACCAGAAAATGTAAATACCTTCCACTTTGACCTAAAGCTCTTATGGCACTAAGAAAGTAAAGTAAGTCATCACAACCCTCCCAAGAAGAGCTCTCTTGCCCAAGGATCTAGCCATTCATTCTCCATCAAACCCCTGATATCCACCATTTCAAATTTTAATTTTAAACTAATAATTCTTTCATCCATATTCAGTCTTTCACCATTAATTCCGTCCTTCAATCTGTATGCCCATCCATATCCAAACATTTTCAACCATTTTCAAACTGACCATCATCTATCCTTCCATCCATCCCTTCATCCATCCTTTCACTTATCCATCATCCATCTACCCTTTCACCCAATCCATCCTTCCACTCATCCATCCATTTACCCTTTCACCAATCCAGCCATCCTTGCACTTCACTTAATCATCCATCCACCCAGTCACTCATCCGTCCACTCATTCAACTTTTCACTCATCCATTAATCCTTTTTTTCCAGTTCTCCATCTTCCCTTTAACCCATGGATGCACTATTTCACTCATCTATTTTACATTCTTCTTTGCACCCATCCATTCTGCCAAACATTCATCCATGCTTTCACTCATCCATCCATCCTCCCTTTCTCTCTCCATTCCCCTTTCACTTAGCCACCCATCATCCTTTCATCCACCCTTCACCCATCCACTCACTCATCCATCTACTCATGATTCCATCCATAGACCCTATCACTCATCCATCCATCCTTTCTCTTACCATTCACCTTTTCACTCATCTAGCCATCCTTTTGTCCATCTACCCTCCCTTTCACTCACTTGTCCATCCACTATTCCATCCATCCATCCATTCACTGATCCATCCAACCATTTACCCTTTCACCCATCCATCGTTTCTCTTACTCATCCATCCTCCCAGTCACTCATCTGTCCACCTATTCAACCATTCAACCATTCATCCATCCTTCTTCGATCCATCCTTTCGTCCAGCTCTCCACCCTCCCTTTTACTCATGTATGCATTCTTTAACTCCTCCATCCTTATTCTTCTTTTCACTCACCCATGCACCCATTCTCCCATCCATTCTGCCAATCATTCATCCATGCTTTCACTCATCCATTCATCCTCCCTCCCTTTCTCTCTCCAATCCACTTTCACTTACTCACCCATCCTTCTATCCACCCTTCACCCATCCACCCTCTCATCAATTTACTCATCCACTCATGAATCCAACCATTGACTATATGACTCATCTATCCTTTCACTCATCCATCCATCCTTTCACTCATCCATCCATCCTTTCACTCATCCATCCTTTTCTGTCTGCCCTCCCTTTCACTCACACTTCAATCCTTACTCCCACCCTCTCATCCATCCACCCATTCATTCGCCCATCATTCACCGTTTCACTCACCCATCCATCGTTTTACCCATGGATCTACCCTCTTACCCATGCATCTACCCTTTCACTCCTACATCTATTTAACTTCATTCATCCTACCACTCACACATCCATTATGAGCTGAGCCTTTGTCTGCCGAGTTGCAGACAGAAGAGGGCCATAAAAACTTCACCCTCACTGTAGTTCCTAAAGCAAGGAGTGTGTCGTGTAGTTTCTTTATTACCTACACAGGATCTGCGTGTTTGGATAACCTAAACTGTGGGTTTGGTGGCGAACTGATTCTGAGCACCCCCACCGGATACGTTAGCCTGTCTATATTAGCTAGATCACAGTGCCACTACAGTCTCCTCGTATCGGGGAGAGAATAGTTATTGGCAACCTCAGAACATGACAATCCTGATCCCTCAGAATCGTAGAAACAATATGCTATCTTTCGCTCAGTCACTCGTGCTCACTTAGTTTGTCTCAGAGATACACTGAATAAACAGTCTGGGAATTTGAATAAGTATTTATTGAACAGTTGTTATTCTAGTGCAGTATAAATGAGCTGCAACAACCATTAGACAGTAGCAGAGATATATGATTAGCAGTACTATGAAAGTAAAGGAATGGTCGAGTTCTACCATCTTCAGAAATCATGAATATATACATGTTCATGAAACACATGATAAAAGTGCGTACTCCTACGATGTCTCCCTAACTAGATGTACCTAAATGTACCTAGCATCTGTGTAGGCGTTATGCCAAGAATCCCTCTATGATCTAGTCCACCCCATTACCTGATAGTTAGAGAATGTGGGACCCCGTCCTGGTCTCGAGTTGGACACCCCGCGAGGGATGTTAGACCACTGCTAGCTGGAGCGTCTACATGCAGGAACCTCAGCGTCTGGTCAGTGTGTCAGCTGGGAAGTCAGTCTCCTTTCTCTTCCTAAGCAAGATGTGTTGTGTATATATACCCATAGGTCTCCCCTAGGGGTCCTACCTTGCTGTGTTACTGTGTTGGCCTAAGGGATGATGTTGGGCCTGAACTTTATACAGAGATATTATACATGAGATGGTAATCCTACTGTTGTCCTGCTGTGCTTCCAAGAAGCCTCATGCATAATGTATGAGAATCGAACCAGGGAAAACCCTGTTCTGAATGCAGTGTCATATCTAAGTAAAAGGTCAGTGCCTAAGAACCGTTATGTATGTAATGTAGGGAAGGATGTAGGTGAAAGGTTGTGATATTACCTACGCCTATATAGGGTACCTATATGGAATATGACACCCACTCCTCTTACGAATGGACAACATAAGTAACCTATTACTGTACTACTACCATTACTAGATAGTGGTACGCACAAAGTTAATAAAACATCTATTTAGATAAAATGTTGAGAAAATTCCAGAAAACTCTAAACGTAAATTTTTTAAAAAGGAAATGTTTCTAGTTCTAAAAAGTGTCCGTGATTTATAGTTCGGACTACTACAAGCATTAACAAAAAAGCCATTTATGAAGTAGCCAGAAGCAGTTCCATCAATTGTTGGTATTGCATCATGATTTGTGGAAATCATGGTTTGCTCTCATCGAGGCATGTTGACAGAGACATCTGTATTTGGTGTAATAGCGAGTTGTCTCTCATTTTGAGTTTGATTTAGAAGTTGAGCTTCAGGTTCAAAGGGAACGAGTTCCATAGCATTTTTGCTTAGTCCTTTAGTCTGTGTTGGAGGCTCTTCCAACGTGATGAGTGTTTCCGTTTTAACTTCTTGGATTGTAGCGAGAGGAGGGAGTCTGCTACTTTGGAGTCTAAGTGGCCTACTGTTTAATAACGGCCACATAGTGTGGTTTGATTAGATCAATTGAGACTAATATTTTCTTCTTTTTTCCGGCAAGAGGCTGTAGAAGTACAGCTCCTTCAATCGCTAGGACCCGTACAGGTTTTCTGTATGATGTCCCAAATTCTTTCTTGTCCACTATTTTCTCTCTGACCAGATCCCCGACTTTTGGAAACCAGACACTTCATGCCGTGACTGATTTGACTTCCCCAGTGGTGGTCTGCATCAGATGGACATTACTTTTTTGCATCCTGGATTCATTTAGATCCTGTAAAACAGCTAAACGATCATGGATGTCAAAAGGCTTTTCATCCGCCACTGTGCCTTCACATTCAAGATCAGGTACCCACATTCTTGTCCCAAATAGGACCTCATATGGAGTGACACCTCCTAGAGAACTTCTTGGCTTGTTGTTCAAAGCTCGCTGGACTCCATAAAGATGTTTTACCCAACTCTCACCCGCGCCTAATACTCTAGCTGTTAAAGATTGCTTAAAGTCCCGTTTTTTTTTCTCCACGACCGAATTTCCCTCGGGATGGTATGGAGATGAGTACTGCAATGCTACATCCAATCCTCGCATGGCCTCCTTATACGCCCGAGAGATACACGCAAGGCCCTGGTCTAAATGTAATGTGCCAATTGCATATGTCCCTATGAAGACTCGCACCTTTTTTATAACAGTTCGAGCGTCAGCCGAGCGCTGGGGCCACACTTATAGGACTCTTGAGCAGAAATCCACTGCAACCATGATATATCTGTTAGCCCCATCTCTTTGTAAGGGGCCACAGTGGTCCAAGTAAACATGCTAGTGGTTTGTCAAATATTATTAATGGTGACTGTGCTGGAGGTGTTACGGTGGAACCTTTCATCTGCTGGCAGATGTCGCATTTTAAGACAATCTTTAGTCTGCTTTGTTTATCCAGGCCATCAATAGCGTTGTTTCAATAACGAAACAGTCGCAGTAACTCCTGCATGTGCAGAACCTATCCCTTCGTGTGCTGCTAGAATTGAACCTAACCTACAATCCATTTTGTAATTACTCTATGCCCCACTCCAGGAATCTGTGCAAATGGAATGTTATTGGCATCTAACTTGTAGGAGTACTTGAGTACTTTGGTAGTGCTTTGCTGTTTTTGCGTGAAGCAATGACAGCTACCATAATCTCACAGTCCGTTCTCATTTTAGAACGAGTGATTGTAGCTACGGAAGCCGTGCGCTTAGTCTCCTTTGCGGCTTCATCAGCCAATGAATTCCCTTCATTGTGAACGCCATCACAATGATGACTCAGTGTATGTATCACGTGAGCTCTTGGTAGTTCGATTTTCAACTCCACTACCTGTTCCTATAGCATTTTATGCACAATTGTGCCACCTTTTGCGTCTTTGAACCCGTTGTGAACCCAGTACTGCAAATATTAATTATATGAATGTACACAGTAAGAGGAATCGCACACAATTAGTTTAGGGAATTCTCGATCCGTATTTATCAGTGCCAGTATCAGCGCTGTTAACTCTGCCAGCTGTGCCATGCAGTCTTCTAAAGACTGCGTTTTTGTGCAACTTGGGTGGAACTTTTCATCCCCCATGCGACCGTTAATGATTGCACATGCTGCGCTATATTGTTGCTTACTTCCTATGGCCGGTTGAGCATTATTTTGTTTGGTAGAGGATATTCTTGTTTGTATTGCAGGAATGCTTGTGTCTTTAAATTTGGGTCGTACCTGTATTCTATATCTGTTGCAGTGAGAGAATTAGTCCATTGTATCCATCTCGGATGTAAAGCTTTAGCATTAGGAACGCTTGACTTTGTCGCAGCCTCTAAGGATAGAAGTAGAGTGTCACAATATCTCGTCCCAGGACTAGGAGGAGGGATGGGGCGACCTATTACCACCTTACATTTCCCCTGTGTTTTGTTTTCAGTCACCCATGTCAGAGGACAATATCAGTCCCTTTAATTCTTCGCATTTCCTGTAATCCAGCCCGTGCCACATGACCGCATCACATGCTCCAATGAACCTAGAGAGAAAGGAGGAAGTACACTTCTTAACGGGGTTTGGTAGAGCAGAAAGTGAGAGCCGGGTGTTTGAGAAGGAGGAGAGACCGCACCAAGGGTATCCAGAAGAAGGGAGCAGCGAATTTATCGTGCTGATCGACGAGTCCACGGAGGAGAGTCGGGAGAGGACGTCGGTGGAAACAACCAGAGTCCGGAGCCAGGAACTCAGGGGGAGGGAGCTGGACCCCATCCGGCATCACCAGCAAACCAGCCGTGCCCCTGGAGGAGCGTGGCTACCCGAGGTACATATTGAACTTGAAGTAGCCGTGCACACCTTGTTCCAAAAAATACTCCCATGTTTCCAAATGTATTGACAATGACTCCTGAATGCGTGCGTCCTGGGTTGCGTGAACTGCCCTGGTTTCACGCGCTGAATAACATAAACGAGAATGGAGCGAAGTTTCACTCCTGAGCCTGGCGCACAGCTGAGGTACATAGCCATATCCGGGGGTGGTTCGGGAAGGGTAAGCCTAGCGGGAAAGACCCCTTAGTCAAGGAGGGGGGGCTAAAAGAACCCCGCGTAAATCGCTCTCGCCTCAGTAACAAACACGCGTATATCATAGCGCTCGACACCCGGTGGTGGTACGGTGTGGCGGTGTTCTTCCCTCACTCCCGTTCCCTTTTGCCAAACTCGCAAGAACCAAACAAGTCCCCTAAAACCTGTATTCTTTTCTTTTGTTCATTTCATGCTCTACGTCGGTATTATTCCTGGAGGAGAACTAAGACCAGTCTACACCCGGAAGACACGGGGAGACCTTGTGGTGCCTTTCCAAAGTGACAGTGAATAAAACTCTTGTTTTTTTTTTAACATACCGCCTCTCCATTTCTCATTGCCTATTCACGCGGAGTTACTGCTATTATTAGTTTCCCCTTAGCCAGTGCTCTCTCTCACTACAGCAGTCTGTGCTGTTGTCAGAATCTTTTCTGTAGATGCGAAGCGCATCTCAGCATTTGTGTGCAAATGTGATTTGTATGCAATTAGTACTGTTTCACCTTCATTATATGTCTGATAGGTGTACCCAGATTGACCCGCAACTATACGGATCACCAGGTTGCGTACGTTTACGCGTGTCTGTAAGTGTTTGGAAGCTATCATGTCAGATTGTAAGGAACGAAGTGTATCTGTATGTTCCTGTGTCCATTGTTTTACTCAAAATCAGGTTTTATTAAGTTGTAGAAAGGTTTCACTCTTTCTGCGTAATCGAAAATGTATGTTCTGCCAAAATTTAGGAATCCCAGAATTGACTGCCAATTTTTCTATGAATTTGGAGGTTGGAGCAGTGCGCATTTTTCTAAAAAATTGGATGCCAGGCTTTTTGCTTCACTTAAAAGCTCATATCCTAAAAACAGGACACTGAGGTGGGCAATTTTTGATTTTTTTAAAGTTGCATTTGTAGCCCTCAGATTCAAATCCCAAAATTATGGTATTCACTCTGTTCAAGTGATCTTCTCGGTCATTGTCTGTCAGATAAATATCATCTACATAGGACAATGCCTCTTCGTCCAAATTTTGAAGTAACTCAGTTACCCTAGCCGAAAACAACCCCGGGCTGTTCTTATACCCCTGGGGGAGTCGACAGATTAGACCCTGAGTCCCTAGCGCTGAGAAGGCTGTCAGATACCTGCTTTCAGACGCTATATTTTGGCAGAAAAACCCACCTGAGATATCTAGTGTTGTTTTATATTTTTTCTGCACAGTGCACTGCAAATGTCTTAGTGCAAGTGTTTAAATGTGTATAATCTAAAACTAGACGATATGTATTGTTGGGTTTCATGACAGGAAACAAAGGAATGTTCATTGGTGAGGTGCAAGATTCAATCACTCTTTGATATTCAAGTTGATTTAAGATCTCCCTGGCCTGCTTTTTTTAGCTTCTTGCTTTATTGGATACTACCTCTGTGCAGTTGGAGTATTTGTTATAGGAATTATGTGGTGGGTTGAATCCTCATCTCACCCAACATGGTTTTTGTATAATGCCGGAGCATGGGCTACCATCCACTCCTGCGAATATATGTGTTGTAACTGCCTGGGAATATGGTCTGAGAAGGCAGGAAGAATTACCGTTTCTCCTTTAGGGCAATCCTTGACAAATGCTGGCGGCCAATCTTGTTCAGCTAATATAATATCATAGCCAAACCTCAGGTTCTCCCAAAAGAGACCTCTCACTGTCCTACATTTGTCTCCTTCCATTTGGAGCATTGTTTCATACACTTTATGTGGGACACTTACCCTAGTATCAGGTGTTTCTACCGTGATATAATGATTCAAGTCAGCTGTCACCAGAAATTCCTTCAGGTTCTGGTGAACTATTGTTATTTCTGCCACACTGTCTAGGATCGTCGAAGCCCATCCCCCGTTCAGTAGTCGAGTCCTCAGAATTCTGGGCATGTCTGATCTTTAGACCTGCAACTTTCTTCTTTCTGAACTGTGGCTTTTGCTTTGGTTTTTCTTCTTTATTAAAAGTGTACTCTTGAACGTGTTGCTTGTCTCGGGACTTTGTACGCTCTTCTTGTCTGTCTGACCGTCCTTCGCTTTCGGAGGTTTTCACTGAACCCTGAAAGGAACGAGAGGAATGTGCATCAGTATCCTGATACCTGTCAGGTTTCCTAATAGTATCCCTATTCCTAAGGTTGTACCTCTTTTTGGAGGGCTCTTGTGGAGGAGATCTACCTCCGGTTTGAGATCTATTTCCATTAAAGTTTTGTTAATTTTTTATTGTCCCACTTCTTCTTTGTTGAAGCAGGTGTCTGCTTAGTAGTGTCCTTTCAGGACGGCCATCAGTTGTGGTTTTAGAGCTTTCCCACCCAAACTGTCTCTGCCTAATTCTGCATACGCAGTTTCAATTATTTTAGGTAGTTTGTGTTCCTCTTCTAAAGGATCGAACTCCCTTAGGAGTTGGCGGATGGCCACTGAAGCTGCTTCCCCCTTAATGTTAGCTAGTATTATGGCTGATACCTGGACATAGTTACCTAGTAACATCATCCATATGTTAAGGACAGGCTCTTCTCCGTACACATTTTGTATCTCTCTCAATACGTCTGGCACTACTGCTAAGAACGGAATACCATGAGTTCTGGTATATATGGCCAAGACTGTACCCAGAGAGGTACAATCCTCTACTTGTGGTGTTATTCCCATGGGCAAGCAGATTGTTAGCATTCTGTGTTTTTCTTACGGGGTAGTATTCGGGAATACTGCCTCAAGCTGCGTTATTTTCTGAGCTACCAAGAATGGCATTTGTTCACGTTTTGTGGGCATTTTATCCATTACTGCGTGTAATGTTTGTGGTGTAATTTTAGTTGCTGTACCCTGAATTTGATTTCCATTTGTTGCAACTATTGCTGGTTGGACTGTAAATGTCCTCATTACGAATTGCGTCAAGTTCCTATAGATTTTAATTAAATCCTTATGTTGTATGAGTAAGTCTCCTGGTGGCATTGTGTCAATGTCAGGATGTGGTGTGTAGGCTGCTAATATCGGCTATGTTGCCCCTTCTCCTGCGAGCGGCCCGAGTCTTACTCTTGTTCTTATGTGGGGTAGGGCGCCTATAAACTGGTATAAATGTTCCTGGTACGTGAACAGAACCTCTATGCCCTCAAACAGACAATATTCCGCTGGTGCATCTCCTTCCGTGTAGGAGTGAAATGTTTTTGCTCTTGCATTTGCTGCTGGGAATGTAACCCATGAGTAAAATTCCTCTGTTCTGTTTGATTTGTGTGCCTCAATCACGAAAACTACTATACCACCCCTAGCTGAAAAACCATTCGCAAGTAGTTTCAGGGTGACTGTATTTCTAAAGTTTGGTGCAATTTGTATTGCGTCTGCATCTTCCTCACCACCTGTGAGGGGCTGTGCTTGTAGCAGTGTGTCTAATTCTTGGTTAGTAATTGTTTTTAGTACACTAAATAACTTTTCTAGGGAACCAAGATACGGTATTATGCACAATTTTAGGAACAATGTGTCCTTCAAGCTTGATAAACCAACTGCCAATAAATAGAATTTTTTTGCCCACCCACTCCAGAAGTCTCTGGTGTTTTGTGAGTGGGGGTCTCTGAGAATAGCACGACTGAAAAACACAGATTCTACTGTTAAATTAGTACCCAACCAACGTTGACGCGCCATGTAATGTAGTTCCTATATTACAAATACAGGATCTGCACGTTCGGATAACATAAACTGTGGGATTGGTGGCGGACTGATTCCGTGCACCCCCATCGGATACGTTAGCCTGTCTGTATTAGCTAGCTCACAGTGCCACTAGAGTCTCCTCGTATCGGTGAGAGAATAGTTCTTGGCAACCTCATAACATGACAACCCTGATCCCTCAGAATCGTAGAAACAATATACTATCTTTCGCTCAGTCACTCGTGCTTGCTTAGTTTGTCTCAGAGATACACAGAATAAACAGTCTGGGAATTTGAATAAGTATTTAATAAACAGTTATTCTAGTGTAGCATAGATGAGCTGCAACAACCATTAGACTGTAGCAGAGATATATGATTGGCAGTACTACGAAAGTAAAGGGATGGTCGAGTTCTACGATCTTCAGAAATCATAAATATATGCATGTTCATGAAACACATGATAAAAGTGCGTACTCCTACGATGTCTCCCTAACTAGATGTACCTAGCATCTGTGTAGGTGTTATGCCAAGAATCCCTCTAGGATCTAGTCCACCCCATTACCTGAGTGTTGGAGAATGTGGGACCCCATCCTGCTCTCGAGTTGGACATCCCGCGTGGGATGTTAGACCTTTGCTAGCTGGAGCGTCTGCATGCAGGAACCTCAGCGTCTCTGATCAGTGTGTCAGCCGGGAAGTCACAGTCTCCTCTCTTCCTAAGCAAGATGTGTTGTATATATACCTATAGGTCTCCCCAGGGGTCCTACCTTGCTGTGTTACTGTGTCGGCCTAAAGGATGACGTTGGGCCTGAACTTTATACAGAGATATTATACATGAGATGGTAATCCTACTGTTGTCCTGCTGTGCTTCCAAGAAGCCTCATGCCTAATGTATGAGAATCGAACCAGGGAAAACCCCGCGTTCTGAATGCAGTGTCATATCTGGGTGAAAGGTCAGTGCCTAAGAACCGTTATGTATGTGATGTAGGGAAGGATGTAGTTGAAAGGTTGCGATGTTACCTGCGCCTACATTGGGTACCTATATGGAAAATAACAAGTGGGGTGGGGTGGGAGAGGATTCACTATGCCCCTGCAGATAGGCAATCTGAAAACTTGGAAGTCATGAGTCATGCATGATGCACAGTGACAGGATGTGGGGTGACTGTGACTTGATGTTGTTTCCAAGGCTTTAAGTGGGATGAAAAAACTGGGATTTCTCCATGGGGTGTGTCTGATGTAATTAAGGGCGTGGCTTAAAACACCCTTTCACTTATTAATTCTTCAATCCATCCATCATTTCTCTCATCCATCCACCCATTCACTCATCCATCATTCACCCTTTCACTCATCCATCCATCCATCCATCCTTTTACCCATGCATCTACCCTTTTACTCATCCATCTACCCCTTCGCTCATACATCCATCTATTTAACCTCATCCATCCTTCCACTCACGCATCCATCCATCCTTTCTCTCATTATCCATCTATTCACCCTTTCCCTCATCCATTTGTCTTTTCACTAATCCATCCAGCCATTTACCCTTTCCTTCTCTTATTCACTCACCCTTTTCACATTACTTATGAGCTGAGCCTTTGTCTGCAGAGTTGCAGACAAAAGAGGCCCATAAATTCTTTCCACTCACTGTAGTTCCTAAAGCAAGGGGTGGGGTGGGAGAGGGTTCACTATGCCTCTGTACATCGGCAATCTGAAAACTTGTAAGTCATGCATGATGCACAGTGCCAGGGTGTGGGGTGACTGTGAGATGGTGTTTTCAGGGCTTTAAGTGAGATGAAAAAACTGGAGGTTTCTCCAAGGGGCGTGTCTATTGTAATTGAGGGTGTGGCTTAAAATACCTAAGCTAAAATAATGTGCCACCTGACTAGTATTTTCCTGTTTCTATCATTGTATCCAGTAACATTAGACCTACAACAAGCCATGACTATTGGCTTTGTCAATGGATGTTAGTTGCATAAAATAAATTAAAAAGCAGCAACTATGGCTTTGTTGTATATAGTATTAAAAAAGGCTTAAGCTCTGAAATGATGAGACTGTGTAAACATTATAACCTCTTCTTTTTAACTTCTTTCGCCAGCTTCTTTTCATGAACTGGCATATAGCAGCATGGGTGTTTTTGTACATGTGTTTTGTACATTTCTTCCATCTGACTGTAACAAAATGTCCTGCCCTAGACCGTGTGATTAGAAAATCTAAACAGATGTCTAGAAAAACAAGTGCACTACTCAAAGCCCAGGTGGGGCATATTCATATTTAGACATGAAAAAGTGGCCTAACTATAACAAATATCTTATTGGAAAGTGAAACAATTATTCATGAAGGACACCATAATATACCATTGGAATCATCATCATGGTTTATTCTCCACACTCGGGAAGCAAATTATTAACGAAGCTGGATCCATGTGTCCATATGATTTTTACTCAGTGGCGAAAAAAAGTTTAACAAAACGTTGCTTCTTCTCAGCAAAAATTCACAATTTCAGAAGGCAAATCCCAATGCATTTCGGGCTTACAACTCAGCCCTTCATCAGGGGATTCTCTAGAAACAGTACACTGGCTGGAGAAAAAGCATTCTATTGCGCAATTGCGATTTGGCATTTTAGAGAAAGTGACAGTACGCCCTGACAGAGATACCAATAAGTTTCTGTTACAGCGTGAAGCGTATTGGATTTGGTTCATGCAAAGCCTCTTGCCAAAGGGGCTCAATGATAAGTTCGAATTGGCCTGTTTTCTTTAAAAGTTCATCATTAGGTTCATGCAAATCATTGATGTATGGTTCATTCATGTATAATGCTGATTGCTTATTGTTGTAACTGTACTCCCACTTGATGTAAAGCATTATAGATCTTGCATCAGTTGCTTCTTTTTCTTTTTCTTTTTCCTTTCGCTTTTGTATTTCTGTTGTTTATTTTTGATTCAGTCACTTTGGGGTTTGTATTTCGTTAGTTTAACCTCGTGGAACTTTTTCAACATGGCGGCCTCGGGATACCGCATAGGTATAGTGGAGATGCTAGTCCTGTTTCTATGATTAATTTGGGTTAAAACACTCCGACGCGGGCGGCTTTTTCGAAGAGCCAGCGTTGTTGGTGATTTGGGGTGTAACACAGTTGGATTGGGTAAGCGACAATGTTGTTTCTGCTACAGACTCTAAACAAACTTGGTTTTTTTACCAGTATGCTGAAATTAGCGTTTCGACATTTTCAGAGTTTGTACGTTGGTTTGTGACCGCAGCTGCACCAGAATACTTCCCGTGGGTCGGTAATTTGGATTAATCTCACCTTAGTGAGAAATAGTGGTAAGCTTTGTTTTATGGCTGATTCTGCACTCATGTGGATGAGATGTTACGATGAGGATTTTGGTTTAATTCACTTATTTTTCACAGCGGAACTCCAGGATTGTTGCAGATACATTTAGTTCTTCGCTTCTGACACGTCATTTGTGTTTCACCCTTCGTAGTTATACAGGTATGCACTGTCTTTGTGGAAAGAGGATAGTCTTTGTATGTAGTGTCTTCACACATTGGTTTCTTGAGGTGGTGGTATCTTAATGTTGTTACACGTGAAATAGTTCACGTAGGTATTAACTAGGTTTGTTTCGAGCACCGATGTTTTTCTTGAATTTACACACTTTTTAGGCATATAGCACCTTGATGTTTCGGTTTCTTTGGTGGTGGTACCTCGCTTCTGTTGTAATGACCATAATGTTATCCCCTTGCGCTTTCCTTGTACAGCATAACTGAATTCAGTGCGATAATTCATGATGTTTTTTCAATTGATATATGTATGGTTTGTTTCTAGAGATTCCCCTGATGAAGGGCTGAGTTGTAAGCCCGAAATGCATTGGGATTTGCCCTCTGAAATTGTGAAGTTTTTGCTGAGAAGAAGCAACGTTTTGTTAAACTTTTTTTCGCCACTGAGTAAAAATCATATGGACACATGAATCCAGCTTCGTTATTAATTTGCTTCCTGAGTGTGGAGAATCAACCATGATGATGATTCCAATGGTATATTATGGTGTCCTTCATGAATAATTGTTTCACTTTCCAATAAGATATTTGTTATAGTTAGGCCACTTTTTCATGTCTAAATATGAATATGCCCCACCTGGGCTTTGAGTAGTGCACTTGTTTTTCTAGACATCTGTTTAGATTTTCTCATCACACTGTTGTATACAGGTGGCTGGCAGTGCCACCTTTCAGGTGCACACTAAATTAATTGAAATGTCAATTACTTTTGAGTAAACATTAACATTACAGTTGGAGTTTGAGAATATTGAGTGCATACTTAGCTGCTTTTGTCTAATCTGCCCTAGACCGTGGCAGGAGGAGGCCACCACATGCTGTAACAGCTTAAACTGGCCAATTATCATTCTGTATGTGACAATCCGGCAGCATACAGAATGACAATAGGCGGGGGGGGCTGCTCTAGTGCTGCGAGAATGAGTTTGAGGCGGCCCCATCAGGGAGCTGATGCCTTTCACAGGGGAACAGCTATGCTCCCTGCAATGCCAAAAATTACGGACAAAAAAAGTCCGTAAAAGGGATCCTCATGGACTGGGGAAGTGAGGTTCAAATTACAGACTGTGTGTGACATTTACGGCCGGTTGGTCACCCTAACCACCCTCCTGCCTGGATCGATGTGTTGAAAAGCCCTTCAGGTTCTTTCAAGGGTACGTATAAGGCTATGCGTGGGGCCCATTACTGGGGGTTTCCTGTGTCATTCATTGTAAATAATCTGTTTCATTACTCCACTGCCGACCAACACAAACACCCCTAACTGGGTAACAGTTCCTGGAAGAATTAGAAACAAATCAATTCTTCCATGTTCATTTTGAACTCATGAAATAGATACTCTGCACCATTTGCTCATGCAGGTAATGTAAGAGGATAGGTTTAATCCTTGTTTATCCTCAAACCTGAAATTACGTAAAAAGAGGAATTCCTCTTTTTACGTAACAATGAACCAGTCACACCTACGTTCTACCAATTACCGAAGATACACAAAGATAAAATTGATCCACCTGGGAGACCGATATTCTCTTCAAAGGGCAGCTTAGCAGAGAACATGTCCATCTATATAGACAGTTTTCTCCATCCATTTGTCACACAACTTAAGTCATATGTTAAGGACACCAAAGACTTTATTCTTCATCTGATGGACATGCACTGGGAACCTACCTTCAAATTAATTGCTATGGATATTACTAGCCTATATACCTGTATAGATCATCACCAGGGTATAATGGCAATGCGATACTTCCTAAATAAAAGGCCCCTTAAGTTTGCAGAACACAGCACTATGCTGCTAGAATTCATTGAATTTTGCCTTCATAACAACATTTTCCTATTTCAGGGGCAGTTGTTCAAACAAATCTCTGGAACAGCTATGGGCACCTGCTTCGCCCCCAGCTATGCAAATCTTTTCGTAGGTTGGTGGGAGGAGCAGGTGGCCCTTAGTGATGAAAGACAAAAATGGGCCGAACACAGTCGTGTGGTATCGTTACATCGACGATCTTTTTATAATTTGGAGAGGCTCAATTGAACAAGCTGAGAATTTCATTTCTGAACTAAATAATAACAATCTTAATCTTGGGTTCACACATGAAATTAGCACCACGGAAGTCAATTATCTAGATCTAAAGGTGCAGGTGAGGGATGGTAACCTTGGAACAGATTTATATCGGAAACCCACTGCCGGGAATTCAATCTTGCATGGCAGTAGTAACCACCCCCCCAAGCTGATAAATAGTATACCCTATGGGGAACTTCTCCGGCTCAAACGAAATTGCTCCAGAGAGGCCGATTTTGTATCTGCTGCTTCAAACTGCTTTACAAGATTTCTAACCAGGGGCTATAGCCAGGAAGTTCTGAATGCAGCATTAGTGAGAGTTAACAAGATCAAAAGGAAGGATCTGCTGATCCGTAATGACACCCAGTTGAACAGTATAAAAAGTACTAACTTAGAAGGTAGCAAACTGCGGATGATAACAACTTTCTCAGACGATGCAAACACTTTGAGGAACATAATGAAAAGGAATTGGCACATATTGCAAACCGATTCCGTAATGGGTAAAGATATCCCGGCAGTGCCATTGATTACCTTCCGCAAATCACGGTCTTTGAGGGATAAACTAGTTCAGAGCTACCTACCACCTGTAAGTCAACCTAAAGGTGTTCTGAAAGACATGAAAGGTTTTTTCCCATGTGGGAAATGTAAAGCTTGTTGTAACAGTAAAAGAACCCTGAGCTACACAATTGATGGGATAAAAAAACCTAAACCCATAGATAAATTTATCACATGCACTACCACGCATGTAGTTTACTGTCTATTGTGTCCCTGTGGACTTAAGTATATTGGCAGCACTATTCATAGTGTAAAGATGCGCATCTTGGAACACCAGCGCGCGATCATGAATAAAGATAGTAACTACCCTGTAGCCAGACATTTCGCCCTCAAACATAATAGCAACAGGGAACTGTTACAGTACTTTGGTTTGGACTGTGTATACATTAATCCAAGGGGTGGGGATAGAGTGCAACGCTTGCGGAAACTTGAATCCCGCTACATTATTGATCTGCACACCAAAACACCCTTTGGGTTGAATAGTGGAGAGGAATTAGCTGTGCATCTGGGGAGGTAATCAGGAAGACTTTGTAAACGTAACTGTATTCTCTTCCTTTCTTTGTCGTCTTTCCCTTCAATTACTCATGAAACTCAGGGACTATAGGGGGTAAGAACAACTTTTATCACCCATTTATGTTTCCACTGAGTATGTTTTGACTCTTTCTTACATTAGTGGGGATTTAGCCTCATGGATTTCAGT
Organism: Triturus cristatus; assembly: GCF_964204655.1. NCBI lineage: Eukaryota > Metazoa > Chordata > Amphibia > Caudata > Salamandridae > Triturus > Triturus cristatus. Next base: position 423,267,337 of record NC_140595.1, read on the forward strand.
GGACTACTTTACTATAAGATGCTTAGGCCGATACACGGCTTTGATTGTCTAATGAACCATTGAATGAATTATCTAATACATCAAGGTATTAATTGTACATCATGAGGTTTGCTACAATATGCATGCCGATCCACGGCTTAATTTTATTAACATGTGTAGCTTTCTATGAGACACAATTGTCAAGTGATATTTACAATCTGTTCAGTGAATTATTATTGATTTCATTTATGATGAGTAACAATTGTGTTGTCTTGACGCTGTTGATGTAATTCTTGAATGTCGAGCGATAAACAAGAAAATGTGTTTATCTATATAGGTTGGTACGTTATCTTCACCCTGTTAAGATGGCCGCCATGTGATAGATAATATTGCATCGGCCGTACGGGTGGGGAAGTGACGTCATTGGTTTTTTGAATTTAAAATAGTTCTCGCGCGGCTAGCGTAATTAGACACTGAAGAAGGATACCCTGAAACGCGTCTGTCTTTTGCTTGTTCCCGAATAAACTAATTTACGGAATACTCCCGGAGTGCTGTGCTTTGTCCGAGAGCGTGGACATTGTTGGTAGCGTGGATATATATATATATATATATATATATATATATATATATATATATATATATATTGTCCGTCAACTCACAGATCTCCACTGTACTGTAAGTACGAGCCACACGAATCCAGTTGATTTTCAATCTTTTTTAATATTGCGGGCAAACAAAAAATGACGCGTTTCGAGCAGACGTGCTCTTGGTCACATGACCATATGTCCAGAGTTCACTGTATTTAAGGTCATACAGAAACATAGACAACAGACTTCTCAATTAGTACATTATACAAATAATAATATAATACAAAGATATTTTTACACATGATTCAGCTGCTGCGCAATGGTAATTTCTTAAGTGTGAAAAACAGTGTATTTTTAAACAATGGCTTTAAAAATATAATAAAGGAACACCATTCGTTTTCTAGTGTGTCTCCTGTAATGTAATCACATATATATATATAGTGGACAAGCAGAATTTAATTATGCTACACATAAAACTTATAGTAAGTCAAATAAAATGTGTATATTGTCCCTGCTGGCATATGCTAGGAAAGTAAAAAAATATATAAAAATAATAATTCTATAAACTACAATTTCACCTGACATCAAGGTATAGTACCCTATCAGGCTAGAGAGAAAAAGAAAAAAGAAAGGGTGAAAAAGAGAAAGAAAAATGTGTTTCAGGCTCTTTACATTGTATACTATAGTAGAAAACAGTGACCCTAAAGGAGATGGTGCTAAAACACTTTTAGTCACCAATTGCTCCGTGCTCGTATCAAATAACAGTAACGGTGGTGTCTGTCAATTTTCGGGTCCCATCTAAATGCAAAAACAAGAATAAAATTTTATGTTAGAGCACATACTACAATTTCAATAGAAACACATTATTTACAATGTAGTCTATCTGGTTTTTCCTACTGAAAGGAACAGGATTTACAATAAACAAGCATATCTACAGCATGGGTCATATACTCAGCCAAGTAACATTCTGCAGTCAAAAATGGAGGCCTGTTACATAATGTATATGAATTACTTAATACAAAAAGTTTCACACAAAAAATACCATATATTGCAGCCCAAAAGGATGTTCTACGGTGAACTCATATAGCTTGGAACAGGAGTTACCGAAAAACTTGAGGCTAAAACTGCATCTATCAACAATTTACAAATGCACATGCATCTCTTCATCATTATTCATCCCGAAAGGGGTTACACTCCCTGCTTGTAGGATGAACTTGGATTCTGCTCTACGTAGGGCCTGAATTCTATTCCCTCCTCGAGGGTCTTTAGTTATGGTATCTAAGGCAAAAAACTTCGCCTTAGTCCAATCTCCATTGTGTTCTTTGTCAAAGTGTCTGGCTGTACTATAACTAAAGTCTTTGTTGGTTATGGCACGCCAATGTTCCAGTATTCTCTTTTTTACCGGAAACATGGTAGAACCTATGTACCACTTGCCACAAGGGCAAGTGATTACATAGATTACGAAATCTGTGCTGCATTGTATATTCTTGCGAATATACCACTTTCTCTTGGTTCTCTCCAGGATTACTTCTTTTACATTGGTGCTGTGGCTACACGCTTTGCATTGACCACAGCGATGGAACCCTCCTATTCTTTCTAACCATGTGGATTTGGTGCTACTAAAATGGCTTCTCACAATCATATCTTTGATCGAGGTACCCTTTCTGTACGTGATTGCTGGATGTGGGCCTAACTTCTGTTTGAGTATCTTGTCGTGTGTTAGGATATCCCATCTTTTTTTGACAATCTGCTGGAAATGATTAGATTGTGAATTAAAGGTGGTAATTAATCTTATAGGAGCCTCTGTTTCATTTTGTTTGCTCTTTGGTGCTTTGTATAGTGCCTCGCTTCTAGTAATGGCATCTGCTCTTTTCTCACCTTTCTTCAGCATCGTGTACGGATATCCTCTGGCAAGAAATCTATCTGACATCTCTCTTTTGTTTCTGGTATATGATTCCTCTGTGCTGCAGTTTCTTTTTGCACGGAGGAATTCACCAAAGGGTATGCTCCACCTGAAGTTATGAGGATGGCAGCTTGTTGAATGGAGAACAGAATCCCCTGCTGTGCTCTTTCTGAATAAATCAGTCTCTAATCTATTGTCTCGCACTGTTACTCTGATGTCTAGAAAGTCAACAGTTTTTTGGCTGCACTGCATTGTAAATTTTAAATTAAGGGAATTCTCATTTAATTCTGATAGAAATAACATTAGTTCATCTTCTCCACCCTCCCAAACAAAAAAAATATCATCAATGAATCTGAGCCAGATACTGACTCTGTTGGTCCAGTGTTCCATTCCTTCACCCCATAGCACCTGCTTCTCCCACCAGCCAACCAAAAGATTGGCATAGCTAGGAGCGAAGCAGGTGCCCATGGAAGTTCCTTGAATTTGTTTGTAGAGTGAGCCATTAAAAGTAAACACGTTTTCCACAAGGCAGAACTCGATCATTTGAAGTAACATTACAGTGTGTTTTGTCAAATGTATGCTTCTGGAGTCAAGAAAGTGTTTGCACGCTTTAAGCCCATCGGTATGCCTGATACTTGTATAAAGGCTCTCTACGTCCAAACAAACAAGCCAATAGTTTGTATTCCAATGTATGTTTTCTATTTTTTGTAAAAAATCTTTAGTATCTCTGATGTATGATGTTAAATCTTTCACATATTCAGATAAAAAGAAATCAACATATATAGAAACATTTTCCAATAAACTGTTTTTGGAAGACACTATAGGCCTGCCCGGAGGTTGTGTGGGATTTTTGTGGACTTTAGGGAGGAGATAAAAAGTAGGAACAGTGGGTGTCTCATTTTTTAGAAATTTTGACTCATCCCAGTTTAAAAGTTTCTCATTCGTCCACTCATCAATGAGGCTAAAGAGCCTAACTTTAAGTTTGTCAATGTAAGTTTTGTCAACTTTGGTATAGCAGGTGGGATTATTCAATTGTCTCATGGCCTCCTGTACGTAATTAATTTTATTCCACAAAACGATGTTGCCTCCTTTATCGGATGGCTTTATGACTACATTATTGTCGTTTTGTAGATTACGTAGTGCTTCCCTCTGTGCTTTATTCAAATTGGAATTAGTTGTAGGTTTGTTGACTAGTTGCAAAATGTCATGGTTGACTAATTCAAGGAAGATATCTATGTTATCTTTTGGAGTCTGGGGTCTATATTTAGATTTTCTCCTAAATGGTGTAATGATCCCTGTGTCTATCCCTGAACCTTCTGTGGACTCATTAGCCTCAATGACTGGATCTGGCAGATCAGAGGCTTGGGAGTTTGCTAATAAATGTTCCTCATTTAGGCTGAACAGTGTTCTCAAAATCTCACTATCCTCATCTACGCTGGTTTGTGAGGGAGTGGCATCAGTTATAGCTGGTAGATTGGTATTGCTACTTTTTAGTTGGTGGATTTTAAACAGTTTTAATTTACGAGCAAAGCAATACAAATCAATTCGTGTTTGGGAATAGTCAAGAGGAAAATCAGGACAAAAACTTAATCCTAGTTTTAAAACTTGTTCTTCTAAGGGGGTCAAAACTCTAGTGGATAGATTCATTACCGTCAGTTCTTGTTCATCCATTATTTCCCTCTTTGGTTCTGGCCTTTGGCTCCCACACCAGTATTGCTGTTTTTTCCTGCGCCGCTCTCTCCTCTTTTTGATTGAGTTTTTCCTCTTCCTCTTCCTTGGAACCTCGTTCTTCCCCTCATTGAATGTTCGCTTGCCTCCTGCATGAGGCGCAGTTCCTCGGAAAAAGACGTTATTTCTGCGGGGAATGAGTTTGTACTGTCCGTCGATCCCACATCTGAACTCAAACTGGTGCCTGATTCCCATCTTTCTCTGTCCACTGCTCCCAGTGCTTGGTCTTTAAATAGGGTGGTACGTAGTTTATCACATTTTCTAGCAAATGTTAAGATCCTTCCTGATCTATAGTCTCTCTCGTCCCTTTCGAATTTTCTTTGTTTCCTTTCAATGATCTCTTTTTCAAATATCTTAATTCTGTCGTTCATTGTTGAGAGGATCTTGCTCACTTCAGTTTGGTCTGTCTCTTTCGCTAATTCATCCAAGATTTTTTGGATTTCATCAACCAAATCTTTATGTTCCTCCCAAGCGTTTTTGATTAAGATCTGTAGCATAGTCTTGGAGCAAGCGGTAGTATTCTCTAACCATGCTTTCAATACTTCATGTTTAGGTTTATTCAGCGTTGGTACAATGAAAATTCTAAGCCCCCTCGGGATACGGTCGACATCTAAATAATTCTGTAGTGAGGTTGCTTCCCACCATCTACTTAATTCTTTTTTACGTAATCTTTCCAAAAGATTGCCTTTTTGTTTTAAATTAGATGTCGATATATTTGTGCTTGCAACATCACTGTTGCCTTCCAATGTTGTCGATTTCCTGAAGATTAATGCAGCAGAAGCCTCTCTGCCTTCCAGGAACTCCATTGCCCAGAATGCAAAGTGGTCTAACGACCTCCGTTCAGCTGGATTCTGTCTTCCGGGCTAATGCCCTGACAAACCCTGGTAACTACGACTCCCCCTCTGCCTCGGTGAAAAGGTACCTTGCTGATTCAATCTGTTCCGCGATTAACTCCGCTTCTGTAGCGTTCACCGTTGTTCGTCGTCCGTTGTTTGTATCACGGAATCGAGGCGGGTCTGTTTACCGGCGGGCAGAGAAGCAGTTGAATCGCTTCACTTTCTCGTCGTCTGGCGCCAAATCTCTTCCCATCCAAACGGGTCGGGGCTCGTTCCGAGCAGGCGCCCCTGCTCATGAAAATTGTCCGTCAACTCACAGATCTCCACTGTACTGTAAGTACGAGCCACACGAATCCAGTTGATTTTCAATCTTTTTTAATATTGCGGGCAAACAAAAAATGACGCGTTTCGAGCAGACGTGCTCTTGGTCACATGACCATATGTCCAGAGTTCACTGTATTTAAGGTCATACAGAAACAGACAACAGACTTCTCAATTAGTACATTATACAAATAATAATATAATACAAAGATATTTTTACACATGATTCAGCTGCTGCGCAATGGTAATTTCTTAAGTGTGAAAACCAGTGTATTTTTAAACAATGGCTTTAAAAATATAATAAAGGAACACCATTCGTTTTCTAGTGTGTCTCCTGTAATGTAATCACATATATATATAGTGGACAAGCAGAATTTAATTATGCTACACATAAAACTTATAGTAAGTCAAATAAAATGTGTATATTGTCCCTGCTGGCATATGCTAGGAAAGTAAAAAAATATATAAAAATAATAATTCTATAAACTACAATTTCACCTGACATCAAGGTATATATATGTCAGGTATATATATAGCTATAATGTACATAACTAGGATAGGCTGCTGTTTTTCTTGATATATTGGTCCAAATGTGCACACTGATTTTATGGAATGTCTTATTGAATATTTTATGAATTATTTTATGGAATATTTTATGGAACATTTTAGTAATATTTTAAGGGTTTTTTAAAAACGCAGAGGTTGACATTTTATCTTCTCATGTATTATGTATTATTTATCATTTTAGGTATAATAATGTTTACCAATTCTTAATTTTAGGCAATGAATTTTTATGATCTATAGGCGATTTTACATATTGAGTTACAACTAATGAATGCGTGATACCTTATAAACCCTTGCACATTTGCACACTCTGCACTTAAGCACTGCAGACACTTTATTCTAATTTATTCTAATTTAACCTCGTGATTGACAAAGTATCTGTCTACATACATAGTGACTTATGACCTCTAGCAATAGCAAAGATTGAAGCTATAAGACCCACTATTCTCATCTGTTCATCGAGAAGTTATCTACTGATAGCACATTTATACATGTATATACTGGAGGTAAGTCTGGGCTCAGACTACCCACTATATTTATTACCTGAAACAGGTAATTGCTGCTATCCTGGTTTTTAAAATTTATTAAATTGTTAAAATTCGAATCAATACAATAAGTAAAAATACACTAATGGCACATTAGGTTGGTTCTCTTTTTTCGCTATTTGCACATATCACCAGGCACTTTATCACACCCTTTCAGGCTGACATAACTGCAGGAATCAGTAGATTGATGCAAATGCTGATTTAAACAGTGGCAATATAGAGGGATTGATCCCGTCAGAAACTGTCATTCATAGATGAGATCAAACATATAGTTTGAAAGTACCAACACGAAAGGCATATTGAACATACAATACAATATATGTTATTGACAGCAGTGAATTGACGAAGATAATAATGGATTCACATATCTGTAACCTGGATTTAACTATGTTACGGTCTTTTCATGAACTGCCACAAATGTATGTTTGCGTGTTGTAATCTCTTTACACTTACCTGTGGTAAGAGTATTCCTCATATGAATGATGCACTACTCGCAATCTTTCTTCCATGTCTATGCGTCTGTGCCAGCATCACGTGCAGAGTGAGTTACGCCTACATAAGGGTGGTTCTTTATTCAACACGTTGTCATGTGAACAAGGCTCAGGTGGAGCCGAAACGTTATGGCGACTAGCACGCGAGATTTATAAATAAAAAAATTGCACTGAAGACCGAGGTCCGTGTCTGTATTGTTGTGGACTGGCACCTGAAGCGGGCGGACGCGACGCAAACTACGGAAAGTAACGGATATATATATATATATATGTAGGTAGTTCTAGTTAGGACCTATTATCCATAGGAAGTTCGTAACATTTTTCCCCAATAGCTTTGGCGCCGGATGCCGAATCTTCGCGAAATTTTCAAAACTGGTGGGTGCTCCGGTCCTGAAAGTTTGGGGGCCGGGAAAAAAGGGGGGGGTCCCAAAACTTGTTTTCTCCATATTATTTCCCATAGGAAACTTTGGAACAGGCTACAGCCCGAACTGCTGAACGGAATAACACCAACATTTGCAAATAGGTAGCCCTTGGCTCAGAAAGAGACCTTTTTTTAAATGGTGTAAATCAGTTCAGTAGTTCCTGAGAAAATAAAAAAAATAGAGGTCAAAAAATCAATTTCCCATAGGAAAGTTTAGACACAGTTATAGCAAATACTGCTGAATGGAATTACACCAGATTTGACAAAAAGGTACTGCTTGACTCAAAAAGCGACCTTTTTTAAAATTGTGTAAATCCGTTCAGTAGTTTTTAAGTAGAAATTAAGAATTAAAGATAGTGATATCTATGACCGCGCTGAATCCGCGCACCCTCCCGATCACGAGCTTCATGCTAATTGGCTGTCAACACTCCAAACCAGGAATTGTTGGCAGCCATCTTGTGACTCGGTAGAACCGAGGCACAAGAAAACAGAAAAACAAATGCTCAAAACAGGAAAAGGGGGCAGGGTAGAAACACCCTGAGCCCCTAGGCCTGCTCAGGGGGTCCCCCAGGGCCCAAAAAAGCATTTTGTTAAAAAAAAAAACCAGCGAGATTTGTGCACCCAGCGCAATTTTCGGCTGAAAATTGAAAAAAAACGAAGCGCGGGCTGCCGCGCATCGTTTAATTGAAGCCCCGGGTGGGCCAAGTCCCAGTGGCAATGCTTATATTGTAATGGGGGGCCCAAAGGGGCCTCCCAGCCCTAGGGACTGCCACCCCCGGGGCTTGTCTGTTAAATGGGTGGGGGGCCTACAAGGCCCCCCAAGCCCTGGGGACCGCCACCCCTGGGGATTTTCTAAAATATTGGCATATGGCCCCCCCGCAGCTCCAGGGACTGCCACCCCCCTGGGCTTGTGTTTTTTTTTTTTATAAACTACCTGTGTGGGGGGGCTCTAGCCTCCCCACACGTCCCAAGGACCGCCACCTCCCCGGGGCACTAACTATGCAAATTTGGGGGTCCTTTACGGACCCCCGAGCCCCGGGGACCACCACCTCACCGGGGCTTTGACAATGTTGGGAGGGGGGCCGTAAAGGCCCCCCTCCTGGAGCCAGTGATGACCCTGGGGACCGCCACGCCCCAGGGCCAGCTCCTGCAGTGTTCAGGGGTACCCACCCCGGGACACTGCAGTTTGCTATGACTGGGCGGGAGCCTCGCGGCTCCCGCCCTGTCATAGCAAACTCTGGTTTGGATTTTGGAAGAGAGAGCATGAAACCTGCTCTCTTCCAAAATTCAAACCACATTGCTTTTCCACACGGGAAGCTGCATGTCAGCAGCTCCCCGTGTGAAAAATCAATGCCGGCTCCCGCAGGAGGTGGGGAGCCGGCTCGGACCGTGTTGGCATTGGGACTCACCCCACGGTCCCCAACGAAGTGGCCAGGCCCCGGGGGATGGGGCCGCCCTCCCCCTTAAGAAAATAAAAAAATAAAAAGCAAAGGCCGGCCCTGGGGGATGGGGTCCCCGTGGACATAAATGGCCAGAGGAGGGGGGTCATGCAGCCCCCCTCAAAATATAAAAAAAAACCAAAAACACTGGCCATGCGCTGGGGGATGGGGTCCCTGGGGCCGAATATGGCCTTGGGAGGTGGGCCATGCGGCCACCTTCCATTTAAAAAATAAATAAATAGGGGTGAGGCCCTGGGGGATGGGGTCCCCAGGGCCAATAAAATAGTAAGGAAGGGGGGCCACATAGCTCCCCTTCTTAAAAAAAAAAGAAAATTAAAAAAAAAAGACCAGCATCGTGCCCGGGAGGACCTGCCCCCACCCTGCAGCACTCTGCAAACACGCCCCCTGGCGTGTTGTAAGTTGGGGAATTAATTCCCCTTGAATACTGAGGGTCCCTGGGGGCCAACTAGCCCACCAGGTACCTCCAGTATGCGCCAGGGAGCTGTGTTGCAGAGAGATGTTCAGAGGCCATGCCCCTTTTTACACCTCTCTGCAACGCAGCTCTGTGGCGATAACTGGAGGTACCTCGTGGGTTAGTTGGAACCCAGGGACCCTCGGGATTCAAGGGGACGTAATCTCCCAACTTAAAACGCGCCACATAATATGTGAGGTCATCAGCAGTGCATTGCGGGGGCGAGAGTTATAGTTAGCTGAAATAACTATAACTGGGGAATTTCACTGGTTTTGTATGAGTGAAATGTCCTGCTGACTAGAACTTTCTCTAAAACCTATGTTTTTTTTCAGTGAATTTCTAAGATTTTTTAAATGCTAATTACTAACTATAAAGTGCCTGAATCCTTTGGTTTTTGCAGTGACAAAAATAAATATATATATATATATATATATATAAATTGCCTACTGGTGGACATCAGTAGGTAGATATATTTAGGACCGTTTCCATAGGAAAAGCATTTTCTGATTTGCCAATACTTTTGGCACCATTTGACAAATCTTCACGAAATTTTCAAAACGAATGGGGCGGGCAGGTCAGCTGCTGTGTTCCGGGGTGAGTCGTCAAGTGGGGGCCAACAAACAGGGGGGGTCCCAAAGCTTGTTTTTTCCATCTTAATTTCCATAGGAAACTTTAGACACAGCTACAGCCCGAATTGCTGATTGTATATCTAGGGACGCAAAGGATCCGCAAACCCTCCCAATCTTGTGCCTGCAATCTGATTGGCTGCCAACATTTCAAACCAGGAAGTGTTGGCAGCCATCTTGTGACTCGGTTGAACCGAGTCACAAGAAAAAGAGGTAAAAAAAAACAAATAAAAAGAAGAAAAGGGGTCAGGGTAGAAACACCTTGACCCCCCCTAGGCCTGCTCAGGGGGTGTACTGCTCGATTTTCTCGGCCTTTCCGTGTTAAGGGAGGCCTAATGTGACTTCAGTCTCTTTCCATTCAAGTCTAAGGGTTAGAGTAGCGTATAGAGCCTATTTATTAGGCACTTCAACATGATCCTGTGTTCTTCCCCATAGATCAGGGTTTGCATACATATCCCAGGGGATAGATTCGTTAGCATTAGGGGTAATCTGTTCTGTAGTAAGGGTATTTCATGGAGCTGTGCTGAATTCAGGCCTGGTAGGCCTTAAACGGGAGAGACTCCATCTTTCCTCCTGCCCTGGCAGCTTGGGAAGCTTCAAGGTCATAGGCAGTGTTTTAGTTAGGAGGTGTTATTCGCTTGGAGAGAACCGGTTCGGGCAGGCCCTTATCGAAGGATTGTATTCTCCTTCATGCCGAAGACACTACAACAGGCCGGCCGGCTGGGAACGTGTCCTTGGCACGGGGAGGTACAGGAATTTGGTGGGCGGCAGGTTTCGAGCTGGAAATTTCCATGAGAGAATGCACATCTATATTAGTGAAAGTCTGAGGCAGACACTGGCACTTGCTTCTAGTCCATAGGCGGCATCTGGCCGTTAGCAGTAAAGCTACTACTTATTCCAGGGAAGACAGATGACGAACCTGAATCTAAAGAGGAGAGAGTAGCCGATGAGGAAGAGGTTCCAGTGACTCGGAGAAAAAGAGAAGGGAGTAGATCTGTGACTGCAGAGGTGTGACTTCCAGGCGAAGCCGAGGCGCAGACGGGAAGGGAACCTAGATGACCTTTGAGTACAGGCTACATATAACCAGGTGAAGTCAACCCCTTACTATTAGAATGTACAACTTAACCTTTCACTTTCCTTGCAGGTTGTCTATATATATAATGTATTCTGCGAATGTGCATGTGGCATTTAAATAAAGTATTTAGCTTGTCGTACGTTAGCATGTGTTGTGTACTTTTGTATAGGAGGATAGCCTATTCTTTTAGTCAGAGTTAACTCAACATGAACAGAGGTTAATCCTGGTCAGGTAAGTGGTAACTGGATGAGGGGGAAAACGAGCCCCTCGAACTAGAGAACAGGTTGTGCTCAACTAATAGTCTTTGTGTGATCTGATATATAGTAATCCCGATTCCCCTGTCGTGTACTACGGTAATAATAGGATGAGCTTGTGCTAAGGCTGCCGTCTGGTAGGAGATTCTGGGCCTGATTGAGGCCGTGAGACTGTGTGTTGCTGCCGACTGGTAGGAGATTCTGGGCCTGATTGAGGCCGCGAGACTGTGTGTTGCTGCCGACTGGTAGGAGATTCTGGGCCTGATTGAGGCCGCGAGACTGGGTGTTGCTGCCGACTGGTAGGAGATTCTGGGCCTGATTGAGGCCGCGAGACTGTGTGTTGCTGCCGACTGGTAGGAGATTCTGGGCCTGATTGAGGCCGCGAGACTGTGTGTTGCTGCCGACTGGTAGGAGATTCTGGGCCTGATTGAGGCCGCGAGACTGTGTGTTGCTGCCGACTGGTAGGAGATTCTGGGCCTGATTGAGGCCGCGAGACTGTGTGTTGCTGCCGACTGGTAGGAGATTCTGGGCCTGATTGAGGCCGCGAGACTGTGTGTTACTGCCGACTGGTAGGAGATTCTGGGCCTGATTGAGGCCGCGAGACTGTGTGTTGCTGCCGACTGGTAGGAGATTCTGGGCCTGATTGAGGCCGCGAGACTGTGTGTTGCTGCCGACTGGTAGGAGATTCTGGGCCTGATTGAGGCCACGAGACTGTGTGTTGCTGCCGACTGGTAGGAGATTCTGGGCTTGATTGAGGCCGCGAGACTGTGTGTTGCTGCCGACTGGTAGGAGATTCTGGGCCTGATTGAGGTCGCGAGACTGTGGTTGCTGAGATCGCGAGGCTGTGAAGTCTTGGTATAGATATATAATAGGAATTCCCTGTCCTTAGGTGGTACATATATATGTGGTTATTTAGTTGTAAAGAGGCCCTAGGGAGGGGGTAACGTTCTGGTTTGGGTCAGAAGGGCTCTGTGGAGCGGGTTCTATCTGGAGGGAAAACCAAAGCAGAACATTTGGCGTCGTGAACCGTTTACGTATTCTGTGTGCGTTGTGTTGTCCCGTGTTTGCTGCCAGCGTGTGCGTGATTTTCTTTGTATATTCTTTGTGATATACTGGTGTGTCTAGCCTTTCTTCTTCTTTCTCTTCTTTCTCTTCTTCTCTCTTTTTCACGATCTGTTCTAAACAATGTAAATATACTTTTAAGTTGCCCGTTGATATTCCCGGCTGGGATTCAATGCCTTGTGAAGCCTTAGCCCGGGAGTGGGCTGAGTAATTGGAAGCAGACTGTTAAACATCACTTGATTTATTTGAATGGGGGCAGACAGTATGATGTGCTGGCTCGTGAAGTGAGCTCATTGTGCTGATTTAGAATTGGTATGTGTGTGTTTCAGCGTGTCTTGTAAAGAGTGCTTATAAATAGCTTGCTACGTGAGGCAGAGAGGGCTGGATCCCTTTCAAGTGTTAGTTAAGGAATGCATATCTAATGTTTTTAGTTGCAAAGTGCATGTAAGATCTCAGAGCATGGCTCTGACATGTGGGACTCCCTTAACATTCCAGTCTCCGTAGTTGCAATGAAGGGTGTTATTCAGCAGGTGATTGATGGCATTTTGGAGAGAGACAGCGGTGTTATTTTCATGTGTTGGTTAACATGCATTACACATGTGGGCATTTGCAATAAGAACGTAGTGAGTTGAACACAGAGCTGGTTGATGCCCAGTTTGCTAATATATCTTTGAAGACTAAATTAAACGTGTACCAGGCTGCGAAGTTGTTCACTTTGCCATGCCAGAATGATTCAGGTGTGATAAGTGTAACCGAGAATGCAGGCAAGCTATGAGCTACACAGACGGTTTTAATTACTTCCTCTGGGAAGCTTTCTCAGCCTGAATGGAATGTGCATGAAAGTAAACAGACTAATGTTGTAGGCTTCACGATCACCGGTTGCGGACATAAATTAGACATGACAGTGTATGATATATTTTGCTTTAAAAGAGAATTGCAACAATGTGATTTTGGATGTGAACAGCTGATTGTGTACAATAAGTCTAATATGTGGCCACTTCATTAACATGAACATTTATTTCGTAAGGTACTTCTAGAGCAATGTGCCCTTTTTAGTTACAGGAAAGTGCAGGGAATTAATAGGTCGCTTTTAATTTCAGATGCTGGACACATATTGTGCTTTTGCGCCCCAACAAATACTGAACAAAACAGGGTTAGAGGCAATGTGATTTGCCTATGAGAGAGCATTTTCAGATTAAGACATGTGCAGTCTTGCTGGAGGTAAGGAGTGGTTACAGCTATTTTTCCTCTCAGACCTGTAAAGAGTTGTTCTGGAAGTGGGTCATTTGACAGCGTCTTTCAGATTGCTGTTTGGGAGTCTTGCAGTGAGATCATCCAGCAACGCTGGGCAGGGCTCAGGCTTTCTGTGAAGTCCGAGAAGGAATTCCCTAGGGAGGGGTCATCTCATCTCAGCTCCTCTCCTCCGTAGGTAGGGACAGCTTCCTGGACATAAATGTCTGGGAGGCTTGCACAGGCGCAGGCCCCCCCCCCATGAGGAGAGTCGCAGACAGTCCAAGAAAGTTGGCAGGCGTGCAGTTCTCTCCGACCTTGAAGGAGATAAGGTGTGAGCTACAGACAGCCGGAGAAGCCTCTGCTTGTTATATTTGGCAAGAGGCCATTTAGTGTCCGCGGAGATTTGTGAAGGGGGGCAGCACCTGTGAGGGGTGCAGTGAGAGAAGTGAGAGAAGGAGACTGCCCCAGCCCTTCTTGCTGTGTATTGAAACAGAGGGATTTTATCAAGACTTTAGAGGCTAAAGCGTTAGTAGTATTATTACACGATTCCCCAGAGCTGGAGGAGACCTATATAGACAGAAATTAAAATATTGTACTTTTGAAAATGTTCTTTGCAAGAAAAGTGATGCTTGTTTCTTTTTCAGATTCGCCCAGTTCTCCGCGTGTGAGTGGGACTCCCTTCTCCCGTGTGAGTGGGGCCCTCCCTCTCCCCTCCCCTTCCCTTCCCCCCCCCAAGCCTGGAGTAATACGAGACGGTGGCGGCTGATGCCGGTGGCTATCCAGACTGGATGGGGTCCTCCCTTATCAAGAAGATACAGCTGCTGATGTATACCGGAGAGCATGATGGCCTGCTTCTTTCCAAGCGAAATGGGATCAGCAAAGTGTGGAACTATTTCCTTCACGTGCGTCCAACGTTATTTGCATGAAGGCAGTGTGTTTTTTCATACTGAAGGACAATTTTTTTTTTTTTAGGGATGGAGATCAATAGAGACGCTTTGCAGCGCTCAGAGTAGATATTTTAAGAGTTAGTGAACAGTAATAACTTGTAGCTGTTGCTACTATATCTGAGTTTGACAGTGGAGTCTCCAGTTTAATCATTAGAAGCATTAGGAGCGTTCAAAAGCTTGATTGATTTATTTTCTGTATCCATTCAACATGTATCTGGATGTCTATGAGCTATTTCTAGCTGCACCTGAAGTTCTGGCTACTACATGTGTTTGGAGAATGCGGACTTTATTTGCTCTAAAGTGATTATCACATACCTTTGATGAGTTTTTTTTTTTTTTTGCTTTTTAGTCATGCTTTGTTTTGAATTGTGTATTTTTGTGTAGCAACTTCAAAATATGAGTTGCTGTTTCAACATGTGCTTTTTAGTAGTTGTGACTTTTAATTTAGACATGTGGTTTTCAATGGTTTTTGCTTTCAAATGCGATATGCAGTACTTTAATGATCATTTTGCTTTTCAGTTATGTAATACAGTTGCTATTTGCTAGATTTTGTTTTTGACATATGTGAATGGTGATGATCAAGGGTCATGGGGTGCAATGTAGTGAATCAGCCACTTGTGGTCTGACACCCTATGGTGACCCTCAACCACCACCATTCTGTACTGACTTAAGTGTGTTCTACCTTTTAGTGGAATAGTCTTTCCAAGAATAGAAGGTATGGTATGTTGAGGTGCAGTCTTGTGGGTGGTGGTGCACACATGTGCTCAATGTTGTATACTGAGGGATTTAGCGTTTAATGTTATTTGGGTTAGGTGAATTATGATTTTGACCTATTGGCTTTGACGTGGTCTAATGTGATTCTGCCTTTTGACTCTACCTTGCTTCAAACTTCTCTGTGTGTGTAAGTTGTGTGGATGAGAATTATTGGTGTTCCTGCTTTGGCAGTCTATAATGCCAAATCTATTGAGAAAATGGCCTGCTGGATGGTGAAATCCATTAATAATACTTCTACAGCCCTGTCTGACATGCTATTGGACGCCCAGGGTGAACGTAGGACCATTTTGCAAAATCGAGCGGCCATTGATTATCTTTTGCTTAAACATGGACACGATTGTTAGGTATTCTGATTATTATCGGCATTTTGATTTCTATCTGTTGCTTTATTCACGTGTATTCCTTCAATGCTTCAATTCTGCACACTTGGTACTAGACATAGATCAGTTCGTTTTGTTTCATATTAGGTATAATAGACTGAAGTCAAGGGTGGAATGTATTGCTCGATCTTTCCGGCCTTATTGTGTTGTAGAGCGATTGATGTGACTTCAGTCTCTTTCCATTCAAGTCTAGGGGTTAGAGTAGTGTATAGAGCCTATTTATTAGGCACTTCAACATGATCCTGTGTTCTTCCCCATAGATCAGGGTTTGCATACATATCCTAGGGGATAGATTCGTTAGCATTAGGGGTAATCTGTTCTGTAGTAAGGGTATTTCATGGAGCTGAATTCAGGCCTGGTAGGCCTTAAACGGGAGAGATATTATTCTTCCACCGATGTTAGTCATGTTTAATGAATGTATAATAGACTGAAGTCAAGGGTGGAATGTACTGCTCGATTTTCTCGGCCTTTCCGTGTTAAGGGAGGCCTAATGTGACTTCAGTCTCTTTCCATTCAAGTCTAAGGGTTAGAGTAGCGTATAGAGCCTATTTATTAGGCACTTCAACATGATCCTGTGTTCTTCCCCATAGATCAGGGTTTGCATACATATCCCAGGGGATAGATTCGTTAGCATTAGGGGTAATCTGTTCTGTAGTAAGGGTATTTCATGGAGCTGTGCTGAATTCAGGCCTGGTAGGCCTTAAACGGGAGAGACTCCATCTTTCCTCCTGCCCTGGCAGCTTGGGAAGCTTCAAGGTCATAGGCAGTGTTTTAGTTAGGAGGTGTTATTCGCTTGGAGAGAACCGGTTCGGGCAGGCCCTTATCGAAGGATTGTATTCTCCTTCATGCCGAAGACACTACAACAGGCCGGCCGGCTGGGAACGTGTCCTTGGCACGGGGAGGTACAGGAATTTGGTGGGCGGCAGGTTTCGAGCTGGAAATTTCCATGAGAGAATGCACATCTATATTAGTGAAAGTCTGAGGCAGACACTGGCACTTGCTTCTAGTCCATAGGCGGCATCTGGCCGTTAGCAGTAAAGCTACTACTTATTCCAGGGAAGACAGATGACGAACCTGAATCTAAAGAGGAGAGAGTAGCCGATGAGGAAGAGGTTCCAGTGACTCGGAGAAAAAGAGAAGGGAGTAGATCTGTGACTGCAGAGGTGTGACTTCCAGGCGAAGCCGAGGCGCAGACGGGAAGGGAACCTAGATGACCTTTGAGTACAGGCTACATATAACCAGGTGAAGTCAACCCCTTACTATTAGAATGTACAACTTAACCTTTCACTTTCCTTGCAGGTTGTCTATATATATAATGTATTCTGCGAATGTGCATGTGGCATTTAAATAAAGTATTTAGCTTGTCGTACGTTAGCATGTGTTGTGTACTTTTGTATAGGAGGATAGCCTATTCTTTTAGTCAGAGTTAACTCAACATGAACAGAGGTTAATCCTGGTCAGGTAAGTGGTAACTGGATGAGGGGGAAAACGAGCCCCTCGAACTAGAGAACAGGTTGTGCTCAACTAATAGTCTTTGTGTGATCTGATATATAGTAATCCCGATTCCCCTGTCGTGTACTACGGTAATAATAGGATGAGCTTGTGCTAAGGCTGCCGTCTGGTAGGAGATTCTGGGCCTGATTGAGGCCGTGAGACTGTGTGTTGCTGCCGACTGGTAGGAGATTCTGGGCCTGATTGAGGCCGCGAGACTGTGTGTTGCTGCCGACTGGTAGGAGATTCTGGGCCTGATTGAGGCCGCGAGACTGGGTGTTGCTGCCGACTGGTAGGAGATTCTGGGCCTGATTGAGGCCGCGAGACTGTGTGTTGCTGCCGACTGGTAGGAGATTCTGGGCCTGATTGAGGCCGCGAGACTGTGTGTTGCTGCCGACTGGTAGGAGATTCTGGGCCTGATTGAGGCCGCGAGACTGTGTGTTGCTGCCGACTGGTAGGAGATTCTGGGCCTGATTGAGGCCGCGAGACTGTGTGTTGCTGCCGACTGGTAGGAGATTCTGGGCCTGATTGAGGCCGCGAGACTGTGTGTTACTGCCGACTGGTAGGAGATTCTGGGCCTGATTGAGGCCGCGAGACTGTGTGTTGCTGCCGACTGGTAGGAGATTCTGGGCCTGATTGAGGCCGCGAGACTGTGTGTTGCTGCCGACTGGTAGGAGATTCTGGGCCTGATTGAGGCCACGAGACTGTGTGTTGCTGCCGACTGGTAGGAGATTCTGGGCTTGATTGAGGCCGCGAGACTGTGTGTTGCTGCCGACTGGTAGGAGATTCTGGGCCTGATTGAGGTCGCGAGACTGTGGTTGCTGAGATCGCGAGGCTGTGAAGTCTTGGTATAGATATATAATAGGAATTCCCTGTCCTTAGGTGGTACATATATATGTGGTTATTTAGTTGTAAAGAGGCCCTAGGGAGGGGGTAACGTTCTGGTTTGGGTCAGAAGGGCTCTGTGGAGCGGGTTCTATCTGGAGGGAAAACCAAAGCAGAACATTTGGCGTCGTGAACCGTTTACGTATTCTGTGTGCGTTGTGTTGTCCCGTGTTTGCTGCCAGCGTGTGCGTGATTTTCTTTGTATATTCTTTGTGATATACTGGTGTGTCTAGCCTTTCTTCTTCTTTCTCTTCTTTCTCTTCTTCTCTCTTTTTCACGATCTGTTCTAAACAATGTAAATATACTTTTAAGTTGCCCGTTGATATTCCCGGCTGGGATTCAATGCCTTGTGAAGCCTTAGCCCGGGAGTGGGCTGAGTAATTGGAAGCAGACTGTTAAACATCACTTGATTTATTTGAATGGGGGCAGACAGTATGATGTGCTGGCTCGTGAAGTGAGCTCATTGTGCTGATTTAGAATTGGTATGTGTGTGTTTCAGCGTGTCTTGTAAAGAGTGCTTATAAATAGCTTGCTACGTGAGGCAGAGAGGGCTGGATCCCTTTCAAGTGTTAGTTAAGGAATGCATATCTAATGTTTTTAGTTGCAAAGTGCATGTAAGATCTCAGAGCATGGCTCTGACATGTGGGACTCCCTTAACATTCCAGTCTCCGTAGTTGCAATGAAGGGTGTTATTCAGCAGGTGATTGATGGCATTTTGGAGAGAGACAGCGGTGTTATTTTCATGTGTTGGTTAACATGCATTACACATGTGGGCATTTGCAATAAGAACGTAGTGAGTTGAACACAGAGCTGGTTGATGCCCAGTTTGCTAATATATCTTTGAAGACTAAATTAAACGTGTACCAGGCTGCGAAGTTGTTCACTTTGCCATGCCAGAATGATTCAGGTGTGATAAGTGTAACCGAGAATGCAGGCAAGCTATGAGCTACACAGACGGTTTTAATTACTTCCTCTGGGAAGCTTTCTCAGCCTGAATGGAATGTGCATGAAAGTAAACAGACTAATGTTGTAGGCTTCACGATCACCGGTTGCGGACATAAATTAGACATGACAGTGTATGATATATTTTGCTTTAAAAGAGAATTGCAACAATGTGATTTTGGATGTGAACAGCTGATTGTGTACAATAAGTCTAATATGTGGCCACTTCATTAACATGAACATTTATTTCGTAAGGTACTTCTAGAGCAATGTGCCCTTTTTAGTTACAGGAAAGTGCAGGGAATTAATAGGTCGCTTTTAATTTCAGATGCTGGACACATATTGTGCTTTTGCGCCCCAACAAATACTGAACAAAACAGGGTTAGAGGCAATGTGATTTGCCTATGAGAGAGCATTTTCAGATTAAGACATGTGCAGTCTTGCTGGAGGTAAGGAGTGGTTACAGCTATTTTTCCTCTCAGACCTGTAAAGAGTTGTTCTGGAAGTGGGTCATTTGACAGCGTCTTTCAGATTGCTGTTTGGGAGTCTTGCAGTGAGATCATCCAGCAACGCTGGGCAGGGCTCAGGCTTTCTGTGAAGTCCGAGAAGGAATTCCCTAGGGAGGGGTCATCTCATCTCAGCTCCTCTCCTCCGTAGGTAGGGACAGCTTCCTGGACATAAATGTCTGGGAGGCTTGCACAGGCGCAGGCCCCCCCCCCATGAGGAGAGTCGCAGACAGTCCAAGAAAGTTGGCAGGCGTGCAGTTCTCTCCGACCTTGAAGGAGATAAGGTGTGAGCTACAGACAGCCGGAGAAGCCTCTGCTTGTTATATTTGGCAAGAGGCCATTTAGTGTCCGCGGAGATTTGTGAAGGGGGGCAGCACCTGTGAGGGGTGCAGTGAGAGAAGTGAGAGAAGGAGACTGCCCCAGCCCTTCTTGCTGTGTATTGAAACAGAGGGATTTTATCAAGACTTTAGAGGCTAAAGCGTTAGTAGTATTATTACACGATTCCCCAGAGCTGGAGGAGACCTATATAGACAGAAATTAAAATATTGTACTTTTGAAAATGTTCTTTGCAAGAAAAGTGATGCTTGTTTCTTTTTCAGATTCGCCCAGTTCTCCGCGTGTGAGTGGGACTCCCTTCTCCCGTGTGAGTGGGGCCCTCCCTCTCCCCTCCCCTTCCCTTCCCCCCCCCAAGCCTGGAGTAATACGAGACGGTGGCGGCTGATGCCGGTGGCTATCCAGACTGGATGGGGTCCTCCCTTATCAAGAAGATACAGCTGCTGATGTATACCGGAGAGCATGATGGCCTGCTTCTTTCCAAGCGAAATGGGATCAGCAAAGTGTGGAACTATTTCCTTCACGTGCGTCCAACGTTATTTGCATGAAGGCAGTGTGTTTTTTCATACTGAAGGACAATTTTTTTTTTTTTAGGGATGGAGATCAATAGAGACGCTTTGCAGCGCTCAGAGTAGATATTTTAAGAGTTAGTGAACAGTAATAACTTGTAGCTGTTGCTACTATATCTGAGTTTGACAGTGGAGTCTCCAGTTTAATCATTAGAAGCATTAGGAGCGTTCAAAAGCTTGATTGATTTATTTTCTGTATCCATTCAACATGTATCTGGATGTCTATGAGCTATTTCTAGCTGCACCTGAAGTTCTGGCTACTACATGTGTTTGGAGAATGCGGACTTTATTTGCTCTAAAGTGATTATCACATACCTTTGATGAGTTTTTTTTTTTTTTTGCTTTTTAGTCATGCTTTGTTTTGAATTGTGTATTTTTGTGTAGCAACTTCAAAATATGAGTTGCTGTTTCAACATGTGCTTTTTAGTAGTTGTGACTTTTAATTTAGACATGTGGTTTTCAATGGTTTTTGCTTTCAAATGCGATATGCAGTACTTTAATGATCATTTTGCTTTTCAGTTATGTAATACAGTTGCTATTTGCTAGATTTTGTTTTTGACATATGTGAATGGTGATGATCAAGGGTCATGGGGTGCAATGTAGTGAATCAGCCACTTGTGGTCTGACACCCTATGGTGACCCTCAACCACCACCATTCTGTACTGACTTAAGTGTGTTCTACCTTTTAGTGGAATAGTCTTTCCAAGAATAGAAGGTATGGTATGTTGAGGTGCAGTCTTGTGGGTGGTGGTGCACACATGTGCTCAATGTTGTATACTGAGGGATTTAGCGTTTAATGTTATTTGGGTTAGGTGAATTATGATTTTGACCTATTGGCTTTGACGTGGTCTAATGTGATTCTGCCTTTTGACTCTACCTTGCTTCAAACTTCTCTGTGTGTGTAAGTTGTGTGGATGAGAATTATTGGTGTTCCTGCTTTGGCAGTCTATAATGCCAAATCTATTGAGAAAATGGCCTGCTGGATGGTGAAATCCATTAATAATACTTCTACAGCCCTGTCTGACATGCTATTGGACGCCCAGGGTGAACGTAGGACCATTTTGCAAAATCGAGCGGCCATTGATTATCTTTTGCTTAAACATGGACACGATTGTTAGGTATTCTGATTATTATCGGCATTTTGATTTCTATCTGTTGCTTTATTCACGTGTATTCCTTCAATGCTTCAATTCTGCACACTTGGTACTAGACATAGATCAGTTCGTTTTGTTTCATATTAGGTATAATAGACTGAAGTCAAGGGTGGAATGT
This sequence comes from Triturus cristatus, assembly GCF_964204655.1. NCBI lineage: Eukaryota > Metazoa > Chordata > Amphibia > Caudata > Salamandridae > Triturus > Triturus cristatus. Next base: position 423,288,972 of record NC_140595.1, read on the forward strand.
ATTGCTCGATCTTTCCGGCCTTATTGTGTTGTAGAGCGATTGATGTGACTTCAGTCTCTTTCCATTCAAGTCTAGGGGTTAGAGTAGTGTATAGAGCCTATTTATTAGGCACTTCAACATGATCCTGTGTTCTTCCCCATAGATCAGGGTTTGCATACATATCCTAGGGGATAGATTCGTTAGCATTAGGGGTAATCTGTTCTGTAGTAAGGGTATTTCATGGAGCTGAATTCAGGCCTGGTAGGCCTTAAACGGGAGAGATATTATTCTTCCACCGATGTTAGTCATGTTTAATGAATGTATAATAGACTGAAGTCAAGGGTGGAATGTACTGCTCGATTTTCTCGGCCTTTCCGTGTTAAGGGAGGCCTAATGTGACTTCAGTCTCTTTCCATTCAAGTCTAAGGGTTAGAGTAGCGTATAGAGCCTATTTATTAGGCACTTCAACATGATCCTGTGTTCTTCCCCATAGATCAGGGTTTGCATACATATCCCAGGGGATAGATTCGTTAGCATTAGGGGTAATCTGTTCTGTAGTAAGGGTATTTCATGGAGCTGTGCTGAATTCAGGCCTGGTAGGCCTTAAACGGGAGAGACTCCATATTTCCTCCTGCCCTGGCAGCTTGGGAAGCTTCAAGGTCATAGGCAGTGTTTTAGTTAGGAGGTGTTATTCGCTTGGAGAGAACCGGTTCGGGCCGGCCCTTATCGAAGGATTGTATTCTCCTTCATGCCGAAGACACTACAACAGGCCGGCCGGCTGGGAACGTGTCCTTGGCACGGGGAGGTACAGGAATTTGGTGGGCGGCAGGTTTCGAGCTGGAAATTTCCATGAGAGAATGCACATCTATATTAGTGAAAGTCTGAGGCAGACACTGGCACTTGCTTCTAGTCCATAGGCGGCATCTGGCCGTTAGCAGTAAAGCTACTACTTATTCCAGGGAAGACAGATGACGAACCTGAATCTAAAGAGGAGAGAGTAGCCGATGAGGAAGAGGTTCCAGTGACTCGGAGAAAAAGAGAAGGGAGTAGATCTGTGACTGCAGAGGTGTGACTTCCAGGCGAAGCCGAGGCGCAGACGGGAAGGGAACCTAGATGACCTTTGAGTACAGGCTACATATAACCAGGTGAAGTCAACCCCTTACTATTAGAGTGTACAACTTAACCTTTCACTTTCCTTGCAGGTTGTCTATATATATAATGTATTCTGCGAATGTGCATGTGGCATTTAAATAAAGTATTTAGCTTGTCGTACGTTAGCATGTGTTGTGTACTTTTGTATAGGAGGATAGCCTATTCTTTTAGTCAGAGTTAACTCAACATGAACAGAGGTTAATCCTGGTCAGGTAAGTGGTAACTGGATGAGGGGGAAAACGAGCCCCTCGAACTAGAGAACAGGTTGTGCTCAACTAATAGTCTTTGTGTGATCTGATATATAGTAATCCCGATTCCCCTGTCGTGTACTACGGTAATAATAGGATGAGCTTGTGCTAAGGCTGCCGTCTGGTAGGAGATTCTGGGCCTGATTGAGGCCGTGAGACTGTGTGTTGCTGACGACTGGTAGGAGATTCTGGGCCTGATTGAGGCCGCGAGACTGTGTGTTGCTGCCGACTGGTAGGAGATTCTGGGCCTGATTGAGGCCGCGAGACTGTGTGTTGCTGCCGACTGGTAGGAGATTCTGGGCCTGATTGAGGCCGCGAGACTGTGTGTTGCTGCCGACTGGTAGGAGATTCTGGGCCTGATTGAGGCCGCGAGACTGTGTGTTGCTGCCGACTGGTAGGAGATTCTGGGCCTGATTGAGGCCGCGAGACTGGGTGTTGCTGCCGACTGGTAGGAGATTCTGGGCCTGATTGAGGCCGCGAGACTGTGTGTTGCTGCCGACTGGTAGGAGATTCTGGGCCTGATTGAGGCCGCGAGACTGTGTGTTGCTGCCGACTGGTAGGAGATTCTGGGCCTGATTGAGGCCGCGAGACTGTGTGTTGCTGCCGACTGGTAGGAGATTCTGGGCCTGATTGAGGCCGCGAGACTGTGTGTTGCTGCCGACTGGTAGGAGATTCTGGGCCTGATTGAGGCCGTGAGACTGTGTGTTGCTGCCGACTGGTAGGAGATTCTGGGCCTGATTGAGGCCGCGAGACTGTGTGTTGCTGCCGACTGGTAGGAGATTCTGGGCCTGATTGAGGCCGCGAGACTGTGTGTTGCTGCCGACTGGTAGGAGATTCTGGGCCTGATTAAGGCCGCGAGACTGTGTGTTGCTGCCGACTGGTAGGAGATTCTGGGCCTGATTGAGGCCGCGAGACTGTGTGTTGCTGCCGACTGGTAGGAGATTCTGGGCCTGATTGAGGTCGCGAGACTGTGGTTGCTGAGATCGCGAGGCTGTGAAGTCTTGGTATAGATATATAATAGGAATTCCCTGTCCTTAGGTGGTACATATATATGTGGTTATTTAGTTGTAAAGAGGCCCTAGGGAGGGGGTAACGTTCTGGTTTGGGTCAGAAGGGCTCTGTGGAGCGGGTTCTATCTGGAGGGAAAACCAAAGCAGAACAGGGGGTCACGGCCAAAAACAAACATTAAAAACCCATTTCAGCAGGATTCGCGCTAAGTGCGCAAATATCACTGAAAATTTGTAACAAAAAAAAAAAAACCCAAAGCCCGGTCTCCTGTGCTTCGTCTCTTTTAAGCCCCTGTGTGGGCCTGGTCCAGGGGGCAATGGCAAATTTTGATGTGTGGTCTCCTGCAGCTCCGGGGACCGCCTCCTCCCCGGGGTGATAGTCAATAAATGTGGGGGGCATGCAGCCCCCCACAGCCTCAGGGACTGCCACCTCCCCAGGGCTTTGTTTTTTCAAAATGCATGGGGGGACTTCTGCACCCCCATGCAGCCCCGGGGACCGTCACTTTCCCAGGGCTATAGTTATTAAATGCAGTGGGGCCACGCACACCCCCCTGCAGCCCCAGAGACCACCACCTCCCTGGTGCCGTTTAAAAAAATATTGTGGGGGGGCTCAAGCCCCCCACACAGCCCTGGGGCTTTAAACATAGCTTGTCTTCTAAATATACTAACTTTGCCTGAATAGTTTTCATGCTGTTTGCAGGAGCGCGAGAAAACGGGGAGCATACTTGCTTCCACAAACAGCATGAAAATGATATTTAGAAGACAAGTGACTTCCGAATTGAGGGAGCGCACAAAGAATTTCCTTTAGTTGTTCCTGACTAGAATTTGGCTTACTCGCTTATGCAATATTAGGGAACACGTAGACAATGATTGTTTTTATAATAGAGAAGCAGCAATACTGATAGCCCACGGGTCGGAATTTACACCGGAAGCAAAGCACAACGTCCTACACTTAGAGCCCTGAAGAAGTCGTGGGATGTGATGCACGATAAGCGATGAAACACGTGTTGACTGAGAATGGTGGATCTACGATTATAAGAAGAATTAAAGAAACACACAATTGTCAATATTGACTGACTATCTTATGTCTCTGAGCATGTGGTCGGGAATCTTGTATTTGATTTGGTGGCCCAGGCATCTTGCAAGCACCTCACCATACATACGTGACACCCAGATAGGGTGTATTTCCCTTAGGAGTGCTAGTACCCTGATAAACCACCCTCTATAATATATTGCCTTCCACATATGCATTTACTCTCCCATATACCACTGAGACATTCGTTCACTCACCAACACAGCTATACGCACGCACGCACACTCACTCACCCATACAGACCCATGCAGATGCACTCATGAACCCATACACCCAGGGATTCACCCACTCCTACATCCATGCAGGGAGTCACACACCCCCTCACCCACCCCCACAGACACTCAGGTACCCATACAGGTACTTAGACAAACTAATCAATACACATATAGACACTCGTGTACCTACTCACCAACCGATGCAGCCACTTGCTCACCAACTGACAGACTGATACACACATTCACACAGATAATTCACTCACCCATACATTCACTAAGACGTGTATACAGCCAGTCACGCACCCACTAAATCATCCATACAGACACTCATACACCCACTCATTCTTCGAATACACCTTGATATATATATATATATATATATATATATATATATATACACCTTCTACCCAAGGTACATAAAAGCCACTCCAGACCGCCAGGGCGACCCATCGTGTCATCTAGGGGTTGTGTTACTGAACACATATCGAAATATGTGGATCATTTTTTAAGGGACTTTGTCACCAGTCTGCCCAGCTATGTCAAAGATACGAAGGATTTCCTTAGCAAAATCAACAATCTTCAACTGGATGACAAATGTTTGTTGATCACTCTAGATGTGCAATCGCTCTATACCATCATCGACCACAGACAAGGCCTCGAGGCTTGTGAACACTTTTTAAACACTAGGCCCCTACATTACAGAGAGCATAACAAGATGATCCTAGGCATGATAGAATTTTGCCTATCCAACAATATTTTTCTTTTTGACGGTACCCTGTACAGGCAAACTACGGGTACCGCGATGGGTTCGTGCTTTGCGCCATCTTTCGCGAATCTGTTTATGGGCCAGTGGGAGGAGGAGATTTTCACCAACCCCACCTACAAACATTACCTAGAACAGGCGGTGATGTGGCTTAGATACATAGACGATTTGTTTCTCATCTGGAAGGGCACTGAGGTAGAAGCCCGGGAGTTTATCACACTTCTTAACACTAACATCTATAACATCATCCTCACCAGCACCATCAGTGAGAGTTCAGCTGAGTACCTTGATGTCAAACTCACCATCAAAGACAAAACCATATGCACTACCTTACACAGGAAGAGCACTGCAGGCAACAGTATCCTACATGCTCTGAGCAGCCACCCGGACACCCTTAAGTGGAGTATCCCGTATGGTGAACTGCTCAGAGCAAAAAGGAACTGTAACACTGAGACTGACTACCAACTTGAGAGCGCACGCATGTTGGAACGCTTTAGAGCCAGAGGGTACCCTAATTGGGTACTGAACAGAGCCAAGGGTAGAGCTGACAAGGTCAATAGAGACACTATTCTCTCCAACACAACCAACACCTTACCCTTAGATGACAATGAGGCAAGGATCATCCTCACTTACAGTGCAGACTCCCACAAGATACAGGGCATCCTCAACAAACACTGGGACATCCTCAAAGCTGACACGACCATTGGGGAATTCATCTCTAACAGACCCAGTATCACATATAGAAAGGGGAGGAACTTCAGGGATCAACTTCTACACAATGACGTGACCAGGTACCCCCAAAGGCAGGAACATGGCCTACAGGGTTTTTATCCATGTGGACACTGAAAGGCTTGCAGGAATAGCTATCTGTGTAAAAAAGTCAGTTGCAATGGGGTTTACAAGGAAATTACACAATTTCTCACATGTGGCTCCATTTTCGTGATTTATGTGATCGAGTGTCCCTGCGGATTATGGTATATCGGCAGCACCACACTCATGGCGAAAAAACGGATACTAGAACACTACCGTGCCATCTCCCATGGAGATGAGAAATACGCTGTGGCCCGCCACTTTACTGAGAGGCATTTTTCCAACCCAGGTCTCCTCAGATTCTTCATTTTAGAACAAATCCCGAACAACCCCAGAGGGGGTGACAGGGTCTTGAAACTGAGACAGAGAGAGTCCAGATACATCGTGGATTTTCAGACCAAACACCCTGGGGGTTTAAATCAGGATGAAGAGCTGGCAGTGCATTTGAAATGAACTTGTGTCCTGCACATTGTTGAGACCACAGCTCCCATTATCTAGGTACCACACACATACTTCCACACCATCAGTGTGTTTGTCAGAGCATATACGTATTCTGCCTCTCACCAGGATGCCTCAAGCGTTAGTCCACAGTTGTACAGTATTGCCTGGATTTGTATGTTAACTTTTTTTACCCCCCTTTTATCCCATTTCTTTTATCCTATATTCTCTTGCAGTCTGCCATCATCTTTCTCTTCCTCCACTACAATGCACAATTTGAGTAGAAACGAAGATATATTTTGTTGACAACTTAGATATCTGTCATGTTCTGATACTAAGATTTGTTTTTGTTTCTTTCCTTTTGCAGGAGGGAAGGAAGGAGCCCATTCACCTACGAGCACTATCACGGGCCTCCCACCCTTTCCCCCGTCACTTCACTTGATGGATGAAGCTCACTCTGGCTGTGGTATGGTCACTAGCGTTTCATTTGACTGAGATCATTTCACAACGGACTTGTGTACTTACGCCCACTGGCACTTGCCAGCACTTCTCATGTCGTTATTTCCATTGTCGTTTTGTGCCAATCCTTTCTGGAGTATTGTTATCCTTGCTCACTTGAGCGTTTACACTGACGAACTACACTTGTTTAGCACCCACGAGTCTGTGTCACACTCCCCCTGGCACCTCGACACTGTGGACACATCACTCTGTCCCGTGCTAGCTTAACTATGGGACATTCGGGAATATTTCTCCCCTAGGCTACGCACTCACCGGCCGCCTTTAAGCTACTATTAGAGGCACGATCCTGGGACACTTCTCTGGAGATGAACCTGTGTATTCATCAGGTTCAGACACAGTGCTACATCTCCCCTGAATGCGAGTTATGTTGGTATTTACCGTTATTGCTTTTCTTTTCCATGTTGTTTTATATTGTATGTATCACAGCATTATATTCATGGTTTATGGTGCCACTACAACATGTCTGCCGCTTTTGACCATCAGACTAATGTATTTCACATGATTGTCCTTTGTCACTGTTTACCCCGGAAAAGCTTTATCCGTCTGTCACCCATGTTTGCTTCCTTACGTGAACAAGACTCTGCAACGAGTTGAAACGCGTTGTGAGGAATAAACACCTCTTTTTGCACTACCCCGGATTTTGCCTTCTTTGGTTACTGAGAGCGCATTATTGGATTGTTGTGGGAACATTACGAGCCGGCGTGCTCCGCCGACGTTTGCGCCACCTCTCACGGGTCAGGCGGTCCAGAAGGAGCATTTGTGGATATATATATATATATATATATATATATATATATATTCACTGAAAAAACCATAGGTTTCACACACGTTATAGTTAGGAATTAGCATTTAAAAAACCTTAGAAATTCAGTGAAAAAACCATAGGTTTCACACATGTTATAGTTAGCTGGACATTTTACTCGTAAAAAACCAATGAAATTGCCCCGTTATAGTTAGTTCAGCTAACTATAACTCGCGCGCCCGCAAGGCACTGCTGATGACGTCACATATTACATCACTCATGACATGGTCAGTGACATCACTCATGACATCACTGATGACATCTCAAATGACATCACTGATGACATCACTGATGACATCATCCAGTGAATGTGTGTTTTTCTGAAAATTAAATATGTTTTATATATGTATATCTCAAGGTCGATGGAAGAATAAATGGGTATATAAGTGTCTATATGGATGATTTGTTTTTGAAAAATTGATTGTGTAACTGACTGATTAAGTGTATCTCTCACTTTGTGTATAACTGGCTGCATGGGTTGGTGAGTAGCTACATGGGTGTCTATATAGGTTATTAGTTGTTTTTTTGAGTATCAGTCTGAGTGTCTGTATGGTTCGGTGGGGGGTATTACGTAGTGCATAGGTGCATGAATGAGTGACTCACTGTTTGTATGTGTTGAAGACAGCATGTGTGCAGGACTGTATGGGTGGATGAGTGTGTGTATGGGTGTGTTAGTGAGTGAAAGACTGTCTCAATAGTGTCTTCAGGAGTAACTACATATGTTTTAAACTAGTATATGTGACTATTGGTGTATATATGTGAGTATATGTGAGAGGGAGAGATTGAAAGAGTTCCTGTATGAATAAGTATGTGTTTCTATAAGTGATTGTTTAAAAGACTAAGTATGTGTAAGTTTCCGTAGAAGTAAGTGTGGTGGTGTGTGTATAACTGTATATGCAGGTGAATGTATGTTTGATTCTTTATTAGCATGAGTGACTATGTGTGTGAGTAACTCTATGGATGAGTGGCATTATGTAACAGGATGTATAGGTGTATGAGTACATATGATGAGTGAGTACATGTATGAGTGACTGTATAGGACTGTTGGTGAATGAGTGGATGTGTATGTGGATCTTAGAATTACTGAAGAGGTTGTTGTAACTGGTATTGGTATGTCCATTGTTTTGAAATTTTTAGTCTATTTTTGAATGTGTGTATCAAAGCTTATATTAAGGTGAGAGGAGGTCTGCCACTCTATCACAAGGATGATGTCATCAGTGATGTCATTTGAGATGTCATCAGTGATGTCATGAGTGATGTCACTGACCATGTCATGAGTGATGTAATATGTGACGTCATCAGCAGTGCATTGCGGGCGCGCGAGTTATAGTTAGCTGAACTAACTATAACGGGGCAATTTCATTGGTTTTTTACGAGTAAAATGTCCAGCTAACTATAACATGTGTGAAACCTATGGTTTTTTCACTGAATTTCTAAGGTTTTTTAAATGCTAATTCCTAACTATAACGTGTGTGAAACCTATGGTTTTTTCAGTGAATTTCTAAGGTTTTTTAAATGCTAATTCCTAACTATAACGTGTGTGAAACCCATGGTTTTTTCAGTGAATTTGCAAGGTTTTTTAAATGCTAATTCCTAACTATAACGTGTGTGAAACCCATGGTTTTTTCAGTGAATTTGCAAGGTTTTTTAAATGCTATTTTTTTTTTTTATTCTTCATTTTTTTCAAACATATTTTTAATTTAATTTTCTTACCTTTTATAAAGACTATGCTTAAATTTTTAAAATCCTTAAATATTTTTTTTATATATATTTTTTAAAATAAACATGTAAAATTTATTTCCAGATTTTTTTTTTTTTTTTTTTTTTATAGTACGCGTACCGTAAGCTCACGGTAAGCGTACGGTTTACGCAACGTCCGTAATCTATCTACGCTGCTTGCGTATAGTTACGTACTTTGCGTAGCCGCGCGTACTGCGCGTGGGACGCGTGCGCGCTTACGCCACACGCGCACGTTACGCGGAAGTGCCGGGGAGTGACTGTTATGCGCATGCGCGCAAGCGCGTGTCTTTTTTACGCGCACGCGTACTTTTTGCCGTAAGCGTACCGTAAGCGTACGGTAGCTCATGTGATCATGAAACACAACTTTTGATTGGTTGAAAGTACTTTCAGTTCTAGAACTCTCCTACACCACACCCATTCCCCTCATTTCTGCTTGTGATCCCTTAGGAGAAGGAGCTGGTTTGTCTTTGGGATACGATGGCAGAACAGCAGAGCCCTTCTGAGAGTGAGGCTAGCACCAGCAGCACTGTCTTGAGGCAGAGAGCGAGGAAAGTAAAGCCTTCTTATGTTTGGGATTATTTTACTTTTCCAGAAGGCCAGCAAAAGGTGAATGCACCCTTAGTTACTTGCAGGCTGTGTCAGCGTGTACTTTCTAGAGGTAATCCTGACAGGAAGTATTCCTTTGGGAATCACACCATGAAGAGACACCTCAAGGATGTACACAGAAGGACACATGGTCATCTTTTTGGAGGTAACTCTTCAGAAAGACGAGCCAGTACATCCACAGCAGCTCAGCCTGGACCATCATCTGCAGAGCTTACTCCTTCTTCTGCAGGTCAGGTGAGCCCTTCATCTGTGGGGGGAGAATCTCCTTTTGCTGGCCCTCTGGAAATGAACCTTCGATTTCGGAAGGTTGATATTCATTGCACATTTTGTAAAGGTCTAATTTGTCATAGGGAGACCAGTGTTTCCCTAGTGAACAACAAAATAGATCAGCACATTTGTAGCTATGAATGATTTTCCCATGCTTCCTTTCCTCTGTCCCTGCATGAACACAACGGTTCTTTTAAGAGCCAACCTTATCTTTCATCTTTTTTTTACATGTTTTTAAAAACTTTTTTTTATTTTTTTTTTACCGTACGCGTACGGTAAGCGTACCTTTTTTTTATTTTTTAAAAAAAACACTAAAAATCATTTATCACATTACACTTTTTTAAATTTATTTAATTGCACTTGTCCAAGCTGTTTTTTTCAGACCACCACCATGTGTATTCGCGGTGACTGCCTACACTCCAGCAAGGGCAACCAGCCTTAGTGAAGCTCAATGTATTTGCATTACAGACTGAAACCTGAAAACCCCACTGGCTTGTAAATACTGTGCATGACTATACACGGCAAGGACATGGGTGTGTGCTAAGCCTCTGCTTCTTCCCCCAATAATTCGCTCCCCCTTTCCATCTAATGCAACTGTGAAATCACCAGAGCAAGACGCAATAAATCTCTGCCTATAATTCTTCTATGCACACAGAGTCATGTTTTCACATTAGTGCCAAAACGAAATTTCTTTGCCAATTTGAAAGCACACTTACTGCTCTTTTTTTTTTGGGCCAAGTGAAAATCTCTTTTTACAATTTGAAATCACTTTTACAGACTGACACATTATGAAACCACTATTTTTGATTTATTTAATTGCACGTGTCCAAGCTGTTTTTTTTTCAGACCACCACCATGTGCATTCTCTGTGACTGCCTACACTCCACCAAGGGCAACCAGCCTTAGTGATGCTGAATGTATTTGCATTACAGACTTAAACCTGAAAACCCCACTGGCTTGTAAATACTGTGCATGACTATACACGGCAAGGACATGGGTGTGTGCTAAGCCTCTGCTTCTTCCCCCAATAATTCGCTCCCCCTTTCCATCTAATGCAACTGTGAAATCACCAGAGCAAGACGCAATAAATCTCTGCCTATAATTCTTCTATGCACACAGAGTCATGTTTTCACATTAGTGCCAAAACGAAATTTCTTTGCCAATTTCAAAGCACACTTACTGCTCTTTTTTTTTTCGGGCCAAGTGAAAATCTCTTTTTACAATTTGAAATCACTTTTACAGACTGACACATTATGAAACCACTATTTTTGATTTATTTAATTGCACGTGTCCAAGCTGTTTTTTTTTCAGACCACCACCATGTGCATTCTCTGTGACTGCCTACACTCCAGCAAGGGCAACCAGCCTTAGTGATGCTGAATGTATTTGCATTACAGACTTAAACCTGAAAACCCCACTGGCTTGTAAATACTGTGCATGACTATACACGGCAAGGACATGGGTGTGTGCTAAGCCTCTGCTTCTTCCCCCAATAATTCGCTCCCCCTTTCCATCTAATGCAACTGTGAAATCACCAGAGCAAGACGCAATAAATCTCTGCCTATAATTCTTCTATGCACACAGAGTCATGTTTTCACATTAGTCCCAAAACGAAATTTCTTTGCCAATTTGAAAGCACACTTACTGCTCTTTTTTTTTTTCGGGGCAAGTGTAAATCACTTTTACACACTGACACATTATGAAACCACCATGTGTAACTACAACAAAAACAATTTCCATTTCTATTATTCATTTCTTAAGTTACCACATACATCCCCTCTCAAACTCTAAACTCACCTTTAAAATTAGTTAGTTGTGAAAGAAATGTGACACTCAAACAGCAGATTATCAGAGCCAGGATCTCTGTTGTGTTCACCTCTCTCCTCTCAGCAGAACCAGATAATGGCAAACTTTCCCTCTATTTTTCCACACATATACATGTAAGTTTCAAATCTCAGTGCTTCCCCCCTTTTTTTCACATGTATTCACACATTTCTATTGGTTGAAAACGAACCCTTTTCCAAAAGTACCCTTCCCCCAACTTGACTTCTGCCTAGTACCCTTCCCCCAACTTGACTTCTGCCTGCTACCATAGCAACAGCTCATGGAACACTGCTGTGTGCAGTTAGGTCAGAAGTTCGACACACAATGTTTCAATTCCACAGAGCAAGAGTGCTTGACTTTTCAAACCTAACAGCAAATCCATAGTACTGTTCTTTGGTTACACATTTTTTTGTACCAATACAAAACATGCTTCTATTAATTTTCACATACAGCCTAGTTTTTATTCTGGAATGGTATGAAACAGCCAATCAGTTCTTTTTGTTTTAAAAAAATATGTATGCCTCCATTTCCAAACTGTCTTTCTTTTCATATTGCCATTCTACTGAAAGACACCTCCTGAGTGCATCCAGTTCTCCTTTGAAGATGTTCACAGTGTGGATTGTAGGGCACAGCTATGTCTTCTGGAGTGAAAAGTTTGCAGAGAAAACAGATATGGTGAGAGACCTTGCTTTGCCAAATGTAGACATTAAATGGATTGGTCAGAGAGGGTTAAAGTGGCACCAATTGATGCCATTGGTGAAATCCTTCATTCAAATCCAACACCCTGACCTCATAATAGTGCACTGTGGTGGCAATGACCTAGGCACTTTGACTGGGGTAGGTCTGGAAATGCTTATGAAGGACACCTTTGCACAACTGTTTACACTTTTCCCTAAAACTGCCTTTGTGTTTTCCAACATATGCCAAAGGCAAAAATGGAACTGGTCCAATCATTTCTGTCCACAGATTGACAAAGCAAGAAAGCACGTCAACAAATCTGTTTCTGCTTTCCTCCGTGACTATGGTATGGGTGCCATTTACCACAACAACTTGCGTTATGACATGCAAGACATTTATAGAGGAGATGGTGTGCACTTCAATGATGAAGGGAACAGAGTCTTCCTCTTGAACCTTAGACTCTGCATCGGTACTTACTTGTAGGTACCACTAAAAAAATGACTTCATAAACACAACAGCTCTTTTTAGAGCTCCCTAATTTCTAAACTCTTAAATCTGCTTTTCATTTATTTATTTTTATTTTTTTTACCGTACGCTTACCGTACGCGTACCCCGTGATTTTTTTTAAAATCAATAAATGTTTTTTTTGTACTTTTCTGTCCTTCTTTGACCCCCTTACAATTGTTAGGGGGTCTGTAACTCTCCTCATTGCCCCCTTTCCTTGTTTTCACTCTTTTTTTTCCAGAGTGAAATACACAAAATGGCGGCCGCCGCTTCCTGGTTTCGGCCGATTCGAATGTTTACTAAGATCTAAGAGCCAATCAGAATCGCGCTCGCGCACGCCACCGTACGCTTACCGTAAGCGTACGGTAAGCGTACCGTAAGCGGGCTCAGATATATATATTGATTTAAAGGCTATTTTCTCAGAATCTACTGAACAGATTTACACCAAACCTACAAAAGGCACTTCCTTGACCTAGGGACTACCTCTCTGCCAAATTTTGAGTAATTCTGTTCAGCCGTTCGGGCTGTAGCTCGTTCTAAAGGTCCTATGGAAAAATGCATGGGAAAAACGCGTTTTGGGACCCCCCTTTTATCTCAGCCCCCGCTTGACGGATCCCCCCGAGACTTTCAGGGTAGGAGCGGAGCGTAGCGCCCCACCTATTTTGAGAAATTCGCGAGGATTCGTCGACCGGCGTCAAAGTTATTCAAAATAGAATGTTGAGGTTTTCCTATGGAAACGTGGTCCTAACTATAACTACCTACTGGCGACCGCCAGTAGGTAATTATCTACTAACGAAATAACAATCACATTTATTAAATAAATTGAAGGACCCGCAAGGGAAAAAAAAAATTGTAAATGTGTAAAAAAAGGCGAGGCGTGCACGGTATGAACTGCGCAACGTGGGCACTCGGTGCGCGAAGCGCACCGAGGGCCCACAGTGCGCGCACGGTGCGCGAAGCGCACCGTGCACCCAGGATGGGCGCACGGTGAGAAACCAGAAAAAAAACATTAAAAATAAATACATAACTTAGCATTTAAAAAACCGTACAAATTCACTGAAAAAACCATAGGTTTCACACACGTTATAGTTAGGAATTAGCATTTAAAAAACCTTGCAAATTCACTTAAAAAACCATAGGTTTCACACAAGTTATAGTTAGCTGTACATTTCACTCGTAAAAAACCAATGAAATTCCACGTTATAGTTAGATCAGGTAACTATAACTTGCGCGACCACAATCCACAATGTGTCATTTCAGATGTCATCATTGATGTCATGAGTGATGTCACTGACCATGTCATGAGTGATGTAGTATGTGACGTCATCAGCAGTTTATTGTGGGCGCGCAAGTTATAGTTACCTGATCTAACTAGAACGTGGAATTTCATTGGTTTTTTACGAGTGAAATGTACAGCTAACTATAACTTGTGTGAAACCTATGGTTTTTTAAGTGAATATATATTATCTACTGGCGGTCGCCAGTAGATAGTTATAGTTAGGACCACGTTTCCATAGGAAATCCGCAACATTCTATTTTGAATAACTTTGGCGCCGGTTGACGAATCCTCGCAAATTTTTCAAAATAGGTGGGGCGCTACGCTCCGCTCCAACCCTGAGAGTCTCGGGGGGATTCGTCAAGCGGGGGCTGAGATAAAAGGGGGGTCCCAAAACGCGTTTTTCCCATGCATTTTTCCATAGGACCTTTAGACAGAGCTACAGCCCGAACGGCTGAACAGAATTTAATGAGAGGTAGTCCTCAGGTCAAGGAAGTGCCTTTTGTAGGTTTGGTGTAAATCTGTTCAGTAGATTCTGAGAAAATAGCCTTTAAATCAATATATATATCTGAGCCAGCTTACGGTGCGCTTACGGTGCGCTTACCGTACGCGTACGGTGACGTGCGCGAGCGCGATTTTGATTGGCCCTTAGATCTTAGTAAACATTCGAATCGGTCGAAACCAGGAAGCGGCGGCCGCCATTTTCTCTCTCGCACCCTGACAGGGGATTGAAAAACAAAGTCCCAAAACATGTAAAGGGGCTGTTTAGACAGCTCCCAAGCACCTAGCCATGTCCACGGAGTCCCCAGGGATCCCCCAATAGAAAAACGGCAATTCTAATTTTTTCGTAAATTTCGCCGATTACGCTTACCGTACGCGTACGGTAAGAAATAATAATAAAAAAAAAAAAATTCCACATTCTCTCCACCCCGTGTGCAAAAGGTGCCCGAAGGGAAACTTTTGTGCATGGCTTATGTTTTTGAAAAATTACATATATTTTACCTATCACAGCGATGCTCATCATATGTCCTCCATGTGCGCACGGTGCGCGAAGCGCATCGTGCGTTCATGGCCCATGTAGCGTAAAGTGGGCACGCGGTGCGCGAAGCGCACCGCGTGCTCACCGTGCGCGCACGGAACGAACTGTGTTAAGTGGGCGCGCACGCCACAAATGGCGTAAAGTAACTTAGCATTTAAAAAACCGTACAAATTCACTGAAAAAAACATAGGTTTCACACATGTTATAGTTAGCTGGACATTTTACTGATAAAAAACCAATGAAATTCCCCCGTTATAGTTACTGTAGGCAACTATAACTCACGCGACCGTAATCCTCTGCTGATGACATATGTGTCTTTATGAAAAAAAAATATTTGTAATATATGTATAGCTAAAATTTAATGGAAGAAGACATGGGCAAATAAGTGTCTAAATACAGTATTAGCATCAGCAGAGGATTACGGTCGCGTGAGTTATAGTTGCCTACAGTAACTATAACGGGGGAATTTCATTGTTTTTTTATCAGTAAAATGTCCAGCTAACTATAACATGTGTGAAACCTATGGTTTTTTCAGTGAATAGATAGATAGATAGATAGATAGATAGATAGATAGATAGATATATTATCTACTGGCGGTCGCCAGTAGATAGGTATAGTTAGGACCGTGTTTCCATAGGAAATCTCAAAATTCTATTTTAAATAACTTTGGCGCCGGTTGACGAATCCTCGCGAAATTTTCAAAACTAATGGGGTGCTCCGTTCAGCTCCTACCCTGAAAGTCTTGGGGTGATTCGTCAAGTGGGGGCCGAGAAAAAAGGTGGTCTCAAAACACGTTTTCGCCATGCAATTTTCCATAGGACCTTTAGTCGAAGGTACAGCCCGAACGGCTGAACAGAATTACTTGAAATTTGGCAGATAGGTAGTCCTTAGGTCAAGGAAGTGCCTTTTGCAGGTCTCGTGTAAATCTGTTCAGTATTTCCTGAGAAAATAGCATTTAAAACCATATAAATATCTATACGCGCGCACCGTGCGTGCACGGTGCGCGCACCCTGCGTGCGCGAGCGTAATTCTGATTGGTTGTTAGATGTCAGTAAACATTCGAATCGGTTGAAATCAGGAAGTGTCGGCTGCCATTTTGTCTCTCGCAGTCTGAGGCACTGAAAAACAAAGGTGGAGAACGTGAAAAGGGGGCAGGGTGGACAGTTTCTGACCCCCTAGCCTTTGTCAGGGGGTCCCTGAAGGACCCCCAAGGGCCAAAAAAAGATTTTTTTTTTTTTTCAAAAAATCGCGGGGTGCACGCACGGCGAAAACCCCTAAAAAAAAAAATAAACACATATAAGAACGTGAGAAGGGGGCAGGGTAGAGAGTTTCTGACCCCCTAGCCTTTGTCAGAGGGTCCCTGAAGGACCCCGAAGGGTGAAATTTTAAAAAAAAAAATGTTATCAAAAAAATCGCGAGGTTTGCGCACTGTGCGCGCACCGTGCACGCACAGTAAGCGCACAGTGAAAATCCCATAAAAAAAAATACATACATAAATTAGCATTTAAAAAACCTTTGAAATTCACTGAAAAAACCATAGGTTTCACACACGTTATAGTTAGGAATTAGCATTTAAAAAACCTTGCAAATTCACTTAAAAAACCAGAGGTTTCACACATGTTATAGTTAGCTGGATATTTCACTCGTACAAAACCAATGAAATTCCCCCGTTATAGTTAGTGCAGGCAACTATAACTCACGGGACCGCAATCCACTGCTGATGACGTCAGATATTACATCACTGATGACATATGTGTCTTTCTGTAAAATAAATATTTGTAATATATGTATAGCTAAAGATTAATGGAAGAAAAATGGATAAATAAGTGTCTAAAAACAGTGATGTAATATCTGACGTCATCAGCAGTGGATAGCGGTCGCGTGAGTTATAGTTGCCTGCACTAACTATAACGGGGGACTTTCATTGGTTTTGTACGAGTGAAATGTCCAGCTAACTAGAACGTGTGTGAAACCTATGGTTTTTTAAGTGAATATATATATATATATATATATATATATCAAACACCATGTTGTCCCCAACTGACAAAGCCACACTCGGCGTGGTATTCCATATACACAGGTAAGTAGCAGCCCAGCGATGTGCACATTTCTGCCATACGCGTTTCGAGCTAGGTTCAGCTCTTGTTCACTGGCGGCAAGGAGACAGGAAACGGGATGCAAGAACATGTGGTTTATTTAAATAAAAAGTCCCGCCCTAATAGGCACAGTGGAATGCTGGTCAAGGTAGTCTCTGTTCATTAACCAAGTGGCTCCGTGCCTGTCTCCCAATTAAAAATAAACACCCGATTGGGCATGCGCTCATTGTCAGGTTTGCAAAATTCATCTTGCCTGCGTCGGCCACGCCGTCCCTCCAGTGCCTCTGAGTATCCTGCAGAGAGGTCCCGCATGTGTAGCGGTGGGGCTTCGTCGCGGCTGGAACTGCCGCTAAACATCAAACACCATGTTGTCCCCAACTGACAAAGCCACAACTCGGCGTGGTATTCCATATACACAGGTAAGTAGCAGCCCAGCGATGTGCACATTTCCGCCATACGCGTTTCGAGCTAGGTTCAGCTCTTGTTCACTGGCGGCAAGGAGACAGGAAACGGGATGCAAGAACATGTGGTTTATTTAAATAAAAAGTCCCGCCCTAATAGGCACAGTGGAATGCTGGTCAAGGTAGTCTCTGTTCATTAACCAAGTGGCTCCGTGCCTGTCTCCCAATTAAAAATAAACACCCGATTGGGCATGCGCTCATTGTCAGGTTTGCAAAATTCATCTTGCCTGCGTCGGCCACGCCGTCCCTCCAGTGCCTCTGAGTATCCTGCAGAGAGGTCCCGCATGTGTAGCGGTGGGGCTTCGTCGCGGCTGGAACTGCCGCTAAACATCAAACACCATGTTGTCCCCAACTGACAAAGCCACAACTCGGCGTGGTATTCCATATACACAGGTAAGTAGCAGCCCAGCGATGTGCACATTTCTGCCATACGCGTTTCGAGCTAGGTTCAGCTCTTGTTCACTGGCGGCAAGGAGACAGGAAACGGGATGCAAGAACATGTGGTTTATTTAAAGAAAAAGTCCCGCCCTAATAGGCACAGTGGAATGCTGGTCAAGGTAGTCTCTGTTCATTAACCAAGTGGCTCCGTGCCTGTCTCCCAATTAAAAATAAACACCCGATTGGGCATGCGCTCATTGTCAGGTTTGCAAAATTCATCTTGCCTGCGTCGGCCACGCCGTCCCTCCAGTGCCTCTGAGTATCCTGCAGAGAGGTCCCGCATGTGTAGCGGTGGGGCTTCGTCGCGGCTGGAACTGCCGCTAAACATCAAACACCATGTTGTCCCCAACTGACAAAGCCACAACTCGGCGTGGTATTCCATATACACAGGTAAGTAGCAGCCCAGCGATGTGCACATTTCTGCCATACGCGTTTCGAGCTAGGTTCAGCTCTTGTTCACTGGCGGCAAGGAGACAGGAAACGGGATGCAAGAACATGTGGTTTATTTAAATAAAAAGTCCCGCCCTAATAGGCACAGTGGAATGCTGGTCAAGGTAGTCTCTGTTCATTAACCAAGTGGCTCCGTGCCTGTCTCCCAATTAAAAATAAACACCCGATTGGGCATGCGCTCATTGTCAGGTTTGCAAAATTCATCTTGCCTGCGTCGGCCACGCCGTCCCTCCAGTTCCTCTGAGTATCCTGCAGAGAGGTCCCGCATGTGTAGCGGTGGGGCTTCGTCGCGGCTGGAACTGCCACTAAACATCAAACACCATGTTGTCCCCAACTGACAAAGCCACAACTCGGCGTGGTATTCCATATACACAGGTAAGTAGCAGCCCAGCGATGTGCACATTTCTGCCATACGCGTTTCGAGCTAGGTTCAGCTCTTGTTCACTGGCGGCAAGGAGACAGGAAACGGGATGCAAGAACATGTGGTTTATTTAAATAAAAAGTCCCGCCCTAATAGGCACAGTGGAATGCTGGTCAAGGTAGTCTCTGTTCATTAACCAAGTGGCTCCGTGCCTGTCTCCCAATTAAAAATAAACACCCGATTGGGCATGCGCTCATTGTCAGGTTTGCAAAATTCATCTTGCCTGCGTCGGCCACGCCGTCCCTCCAGTGCCAGGTTAATGAACAGAGACTACCTTGACCAGCATTCCACTGTGCCTATTAGGGCGGGACTTTTTATTTAAATAAACCACATGTTCTTGCATCCCGTTTCCTGTCTCCTTGCCGCCAGTGAACAAGAGCTGAACCTAGCTCGAAACGCGTATGGCAGAAATGTGCACATCGCTGGGCTGCTACTTACCTGTGTATATGGAATACCACGCCGAGTTGTGGCTTTGTCAGTTGGGGACAACATGGTGTTTGATATATATATATATATATATATATATATATATATATATATATATATATATATATATATATATATTCTTAAACTTTTTAGAAACACTCAGTCACTAGATGATGTCATCAGAGATGTTATCAGTGATGTCGCTAACCATGTCATAAGTGATGTAATATGTGACGTCATCAGCAGTGCATTGCGGCGGAGCGAGTTATAGTTAGCTCAACGGCTGAATTTCTCTGGTTTAGTACGAGTGAAATGTCAGCCTAACTATAATGTTCCTGTGAGCTGTGTTTTTTCAGTGAATATATATATGTATTACCTACTGGCGGTCACCAGTAGGTAGTTATAGTTAGGAACTATTATCCATAGGAAATCCACAACATTCTATTTGGAATAACTTTGGCGCCACATTTGACGAATCTTCGCAAAATTTTCAAAACTGGTGGGGCGCTCCGGTCTGCTCCTATCCTAAAAGTCTCAGGGTGTTTCGTCAAGTAGGGGCTGAGAAAAAAGGAGGGTCCCAAAACGTGTTTTCCCCATGCAATTTTCCATAGGAACCTTTAATCGCAGCTACAGCCCGAATTGCTTAATGGAAATACACCAAATTTGGCAAAAAGGTAGCCCTTGGTTCAGAGTCATGCCTTTTGGTTAAATGGTGTAAATCCGTTCAGTAGTTCCTGAGAAAAGTAAAATCACATATATATCTGGGCGGAGCCTAACCACACATCCCATCCTGAGATCTGATTGACTGTCAGCACTTCATCCAAGAAGTGTTGGCAGCCATCTTGGGACCAATATACATAATAGCACCTCATAAAGAAGCATTTCAGTTAGTAGAAGGTTTTAAGACTTTAGTTACATTATAAATCATTTGTTGATGGTACCATACTCATTTTAGGAATTGTGTGTTCTAGGGTGATTTTACAATGAGAAAAAGCCTTCTGCTGGGATATCATGAATCATGTTTGAGAGAAATCTATTTTCACATGCTTTTCCCACAGATGTTTGGAAGGTGATCTATAAGCTAAACCAAGAGCATATTTTCTGTAAATTCACATTATCTTTCTCAATCATGTGAGAATGAAGTCTGACATTCTCAGTAAAACATGTACATCCAACAAGGGCATAGACTGTCAGTTGATTCCTTTGTGTTCTACTGCAGCTTCCCAGAGTGTTCTAAAGAAAAACTAGAGCGCTAACAGTCCTACTTATGACAAACGCATTGCACACCTGAAGCCATCTTGATTGAAATAAAGTAGTAACTCTTAAAACATTTAATTTAAAAAGGAACAAAATGTGAGGGTTCATTTTGCCATAGAAAGCATGATTAGTGCTGCAGAAATAAAAATTAGAGCACATTTTGAGTGACTTCTCAAATCCTCTTCTATTTCATTAAAACATTCTGACATGCAGACTGAAACATGCACTTTCAATACCAGCAGCAGACTTCCCTGGTGAGCAGTAGCTTTACTACACTTATCTAAAGAGCAACTAGAGTGCTAACATTCTGAATTTATGGCAAATGTGTGACACATCTGAATGCCTTCTTGATGGAATCAAAGTAAAAAACAAAGTATTTCCTACTGAGGAGCCTGTAGTAAATGAGGAAATTAGGAAACTTCATAACAAGTAAGTCTCCCAAGATGGCTACCAGAGGCAAAAGAGCCCAAATGTAGCACAAATATCACCCAGATGTAGCCCAAGTATAGCCCAATGACAGAATGTCCCAGAGTGTTCTAAAGAACAACTAGAGCCCAAGTATAGCCCAATGACAGAATGTCCCAGAGTGTTCTAAAGAACAACTAGAGCGCTAACAGTCTTTCTTATGACAAAAGTATGGCACACCTGAAGCCATCTTGATTGGAATAAAGTGGTAACACTTAAAGCATTTAATTTGCAAAGGAACAAAATGAGAGGGTTCATTTTGCCATAGAAGTTATGATTGCTGCTGCAGAAAGAAAAATTAGGGCACATTTTGACTTCTCAAATCCTCTTCTATTTCATAAAAAAATTCTGACATGCAGACTGAAACATGCACTTTGAATACCAGCAGACTTCCCTGTGAGCAGTAGCTTTACTACAGTGATCTAATGAGCAACTAGAGTGCTAACATTCAGAATTTATGGCAAATGTGTGACACATCTAAAAGCCTTCTTGATGGTACCAAAGTTAAAAACTGAAACTATTTCCTACCGAAGGATTAGGAAACTTCATAACAAATAAGTCTCCCAAGATGGCCAACAGAGACAAAAGAGCCTAAATGCAGCACAAATATCACCCACATGTAGCCCACATGTAGCCCAATGACAGAAGTGTGCAAAACACTTTACATTTTTTGTTTATGCACTTTTATATAGTGCAGACTTGTCAGGTATTGGAGTGCTTTACATGAGCATTGGTTACATCACACAAGAACAAATTCATTTTGGTTGTAGACATGGGGAGATTAAGTGATTTGACCAGAATCACAGAATGTCGAGCAGAAACTCCAACCTGGGTACCCAGTTGCAAAGTCTGCAGCTCTGGAAGTAACACCACATCCTCTCCCCTAATTGCAACATTTAATCAAGTGGTCAACTGGATAAAAAAACATAAAGATAACAAATAATTTAAAAGTGCTTTGTCGCTATTTGAAAACTCAGAAAATGTGTCCTCATTTTAGTATTTTAGAGCACTAACCATAATTTTGATGCAAATAAGACCCTCTCATATATGTAATTTCTAACGGAAATGCTCTAGGTATTACAGTTTTGATTACATCAAGATTACGTCAGGCGTT
Source organism: Triturus cristatus (assembly GCF_964204655.1). Lineage (NCBI taxonomy): Eukaryota > Metazoa > Chordata > Amphibia > Caudata > Salamandridae > Triturus > Triturus cristatus. The sequence goes on from NC_140595.1 coordinate 423,311,060, forward strand.
CCAAACTTTTGTAATGAATATAGCATGTTAGCAATCTAGTTGTTCATTAGGATACTGTTTACACAAAGCAAATGGATGGATATGCTATATTGATCTGCACATCATCAAATGTATGTATGTCATAGAATATCAATGTTATCAATCTAAACAATAGTATTGTGTGCTAATACAGTGCTAAATACTTATCCATCTGAAGTATTAAAATTTCTTTGTAACTACATTGTAGTCCAAAAGATTGAATCAGCCCAATATGCACAGTAGCACACCAGAATGAAGTCATACAATGCGTAATCCTGATTCATATAGCGATCTTCAACTTGATAGAATTATGTCCATTCAACCGTGCCAAAATAACACAGAAAATGACAAATAATTATCCAATTCCATGTCGAGTTGTCAATGATTGAGCTTTTATTCCAAAATCACGTAGCAGCCGACGCGCGTTTCACCCGCAGGGCTTTTTCAAGGCTGCAAAGATTACATAAAACAATCAGCAACATTTCCCTAGTTGTTATTCCAATATATCAAAAAAATCACCTATAACTTTATTCCCTTATTGACAAAAATATCACTTTAAAAACACCCGTGTCAACAGCCATCACCATAGAAAGACAACACAGACAAGGTATACAAAAAAGAGGGGTTGTAGTTAAAAAATACCTCCTCTGAATTAGATTTGAAGCTACACCTAAAATTGTGACATAGAATGATCACCCAATGAAAAAAAGTTTTTTTTTTGTTCCTTTAGTGTAGTGCACTGACCCTAAAATAGTTATACAAAATGTGCTTCCAACAGTAATTCTATAAGGTGAGACAATCGAATCTCACCTCCAAAGTCAATTTCTCTTTCATGTACATTACATCTCTTGCAAAGAATTGTTTTTCGTCGTTGTAATCCTGTCTCACGAATTCTGCAAAGTAATCCACACATATATATATATATATATATATATATATATAAAAAAAGGGGAGTATCAACCAAAGTTCCCCAATGGAAACCAACAAGAAAACGCAAGTCTAGAACCAATGAATAAACATGTATTATGTATTATATAAGAAACAAATCTTACCCAATATAAACTATCAAATGCGTAATAATGGATCCAATCACCATCAGTCTAGGCTTTAAAGTTCCAAATTGTTTATCATGCCTGGGACCATATTACGTCCTCACTGTATAAAATAAGAACAAAGCACTAATCTATAAATATTTTGAATGTAACACATGGTTACCAATCAAGCATTCCTTATAAAAAAGGGGAACCAACACCCTCATCATGCCAACTAATACACCATAAAGCGTACGTAAATTCCGTAATTGATAAAAAAACTTCACACTTATTTAATGGCCCCCCTACAACAAAGGCCGGCATTGTGTCCAACAGTAGAGGGAGGTAATGTGGTCTTAATGAATAAATCAGACTACATGGCTGAGATAGACCAACAATTGTCTGATACAACAACATATATCCATTTAGATAACAAACCTTTACATTCAACTAAGGAATTAGTACATTATAAATTGATGTATTGGAAGGATAAATGTCTTATCTCAGACTCTGAATTTAGATATTTGTACAATGACATTCCAACAATTCCCTGTATATATTGCTTACCCAAAATACACAAGGGGGGTGTCTTTCCTCCGGGGAGACCCATTATCTCTGGTATTGGGTCTCCCACGGAGATGATTTCCGAATACATTGACACTTTCTTACAACCTCTAGTGGTTAATTTACCATCATTTATCAAGGACACATCCGAGGTGTTGAACAAAATCTCTGATGTGGAGTGGATAGAGGGTCATTATTTAGTGACCCTAGGTGTATGTTCCCTTTATACGAGCATTCCAGGAAATCTGGGATTAAATGCAGTACAACATTTCCTGGACACCAGACCAATACAGTTATACGAACATACTGTAATGTTGTTGGAACTCATCGAGTTGGTCCTAAACAACAACATGTTTTTACATAATGGAGAATGGTATCACCAAATTAGGGGTGTAGCAATAGGGGCAAAATGTTCGCCCTCATTTGCCAACCTCTATATGGGCCATTTTGAACTGATTCACCTTTGGAGAAAGGGTCCCAGTGCCCTTATGGAAAATATATTGTATCTAGGACGATACATAGCTGACATCTTAATGTTTTGGGCTGGGACAAAGGAGGCCTTGGAAGAGTTTTTTATCTATATAAATGACAATCCTTTCAATTTAACTTTTACAAAGGAACAAAGTACCTCTCGGATTAATTTTCTAGACATCACCATTGTAGTTGATAAGGACAAATTACTACCAGTGCCATTTATAAAAGCGACCGCATGCAATGCGACATTGCACGCTAATAGTGCACATCCTCCCTCACAACTAAGATCGATCCCTTTGGGGGAGATGATAAGTACCAAAAGAAATTGTAGTGATATCAGTATACTAAATGAGGAACTCAATGCTGTAGAGAAGAGATTTATGGCTTGAGGTTACAACAATGCAGATATCAGAAGAGCACGTAACAAGATTAACAAGATAGATAGAACACATCTATTAGCAGGAACTAGAAAGAAAAACAAGACATGAACAAATAGGAGAATCAGGTTTATTACACCATATTCCACCATAAGCACTGATTTGTTCAAAATACTGAACAAACATTGGCAGTTACTAACAGATGACAGAAATATTTTGGGAGTAGTTGGACCTAAACCGAATATCACATTTGAAAGAGGCAAAACCTTAAGACAATCTTTATGCCCCAGTTTTATTCGTGGAGAAGTGTGGCTCAATGGTTAGCGCGGCACACCCTGATGCAGAGGTCTGGCCCGGACCAGGGTTCAATTCCTGCCTCGGCGGGTCTTGGGCTCAATTTCCCCGGACCCGATAATTCTCTCCTCGGTGCCTATTCTAATCATGGATCTCACTCTACAACTCTGGGCAATAGCTTGCTTAATCTCCACAACGGCCCCAAAAGCGCTAGGATGCCTGGATTTCACCTTGGGGGTGCCCAGGAGTGGGCACTTCACAGGAAAAGGCCAGGAAGGGTTCCACAGCGGTATGTGCACAGCGCCTGAGGGACCCTTTCGGGGGTGTGCGGAGCGCTATATAAATGCACTACATTTACATTTACATTTAATCCAGCAACTCCTAACAATACTGGGCTATCTGGCAAACTTAAAGGTTTTTCCAAATGTGGTACTTGTAATATCTGCTGCTTTGCAATGAATAGAACCATGACCTTTAAATACAACACAGAAAGAATTCACACAGTGAATGCATTTATAAATTGCAATACCAAATTTGTGATTTATTGCATAAAATGCATCTGTTGGAAAATGTATATAGGAAGCACCATAAGGCCATTAAAGGAGAGGATAGAGGAAAATATAAGGGCGATACGTAACAACAATGCCCAGTATCCCTTGACCTTTCGTTTCATTACGATGCATAAGATGACAGAAATGGTCAATATTGGTTTTCATGGATTGGAAGTAGTGCTGCCGAACCTGAGAGGGGGCAATAGAACCACCAAATTACGTCAGATGGAAAGCAAATGGATTATTACTTTGAGGGCTGTAGAACATGGAATCAATATTGATAAAGAGATGTTTGAATTTCTGTAATATATTCGCTGTCCTCTGATAGCTTCTATCTCTATGGATTTATGGTGATGGGTAATAATCCAATCTGTTCTTTATACAACATACTCCTTCTGTGCACTTGTTAGCGCTCCGTATTAGAGATTTTAGGCGGCTGTTTTATGGACATATCTCACAATGGATGGTTCTATATGGACGAATCTTTATACGTAGTAGTTGATAAGCTGAAGGCATTGGTTATTGTCTCTCTTGCAGCCGTCATATGATGTATGCTGATTGGACGATTATATTATTTCAACAACTTTGGAATTTTAAACCTAATTGTATATTTCATATTCAATGATGAAATTGTATTAGGATAAGTTTGATTTTGCTTGGACACTTTTATGATCAGGATTTTATTCGACACTGGTGATCTCTTAAGAAAAATAAAACTTTGGGGAAATTGTTCTTGAATGATAAAAATAGATTTACAACAATTTTATCAAACTGTTGTGATAAACTGATAGCTCTTCCTGTGACTATAGAAATGGCTGCTAGATTCCGATAGGACTAATGTTAAATAACCATTGAACTATCTCTTTGACTATTACTCTATAAGGGTCTGTATAAACACTATGATGGGAATAAAGATACAACTGGGATGTTCAATTTTCAAAATGAATGAACAACCACCACTCTGGAATTATCATTTGTAAATGGCATGGTCCATAATTAATGGAGAAATAGATTATAATTAGATCGGTATGGCCCCAACGCGTTCGGGACCAGACTATAATTTTTAACTGGTAATCCCTCAAGGAGACTGTTTATTGGGAAACTGCTTTTTAGTGATAATCATGGTGAAATATTTGAATAACTAACGCTTCCGTTGGATACACAACAATGGCCGCCAAATTTGTAGTAGTTTAATTGTGAGCTAATGTTAGTCCTACCTTCATGATTACTGCAACACAAGCATCTTCATAAACATTATGGCGGGATATATAGACGCGAACGCTGAAACGAATAGGGAGCTAAGCTGTCGGAATACAAGACAGCAGGTGAGTGTTACTTGATAGATTGGACGTTACTGCACTGGTTCTTTTTTAACTGATCTATATTGTGAGTGCTATTGTGGTTAATTACGAGTGGATAAATACATGATATACGATCTTCTAACAGACGTGCTGTCACAGGATTATGTTTCTCACTTCAGTGCGTCACGAAACAAATTGTGGTAATTTTCCCTCTACTGTTGGACACAATGCCGGCCTTTGTTGTAGGGGGGCCATTAAATAAGTGTGAAGTTTTTTATCAATTACAGAGTTTACGTACGCTTTATGGTGTATTAGTTGGCATGATGAGGGTGGTTGGTTCCCCTTTTTTTTTTAAAGGAATGCTTGATTGGTAACCATGTGTTACATTCAAAATATTTATAGATTAGTGCTTTGTTCTTATTTTATACAGTGAGGACGTAATATGGTCCCAGGCATGATAAACAATTTGGAACTTTAAAGCCTAGACTGATGGTGATTGGATCCATTATTACGGATTTGATAGTTTATATTGGGTAAGATTTGTTTCTTATATAATCTATAATACATGTTTATTCATTGGTTCTAGACTTGCGTTCTCTTGTTGGTTTCCGTTGGGGAACTTTGGTTGATACTCCCCTTTTTTTATATATATATATGTGGATTACTTTGCAGAATTCGTGAGACAGGATTACAACGACGAAAAACAATTCTTTGCAAGAGATGTTATGTACATGAAAGAGAAATTGACTTTGGAGGTGAGATTCGATTGTCTCACCCTATAGAATTACTGTTGGAAGTACATTTTGTATAACTCTATTTTAGGGTCAGTGCACTATACTAAAGGAACAAAAAAAAAACCTTTTTGTCATTGGGGGATCATTCTATGTCACAATTTTAGGTGTAGCTTCAAATCTAATTCAGAGGAGGTATTTTTTAACTACAACCCCTCTTTTTTGTATACCTTGTCTGTGTTGTCTTTCTATGGGGATGGCTGTTGACACAGGTGTTTTTAAGTGATATTATTTTTGTCAATAAGTGAATAAAGTTATAGGTGATTTTTATGATATATTTGAATAACAATTAGGGAAATCGTGCTGATTGTTTTATGTAATCTTTGCAGCCTTGAAAAAGCCCTGCGGGCGAAACGCGCGTCGGCTGCTACGTGATTTTGGAATAAAAGTTCAACCATTGACATCTCGACATGGAATTGGATCATTATTTGTAATTTTCTGTGTTATTTTGGCATGGTTGAATGGACATAATTTTATCAAGTGGAAGATCGCTATATGAATCAGGATTACGCATTGTATGACTTCATTCTGGTGTGATACTGTGCCTATTAGGTTGGTTCATTAGGATACTGTTGAGAGGCAGAGGCCAGGGGCACGAACTCTGAAAATTGAAGGCAGGTAGGAGGGTGCAGAGGCAACAATTTGACCACACTGGGCAGGCAGGAAGGGCAGTGGCAGCACAACAGACTATGGAGGGCAGTGGAAAGGGGGACAGGGGCAAGAAACCAACAATACAGGACTGGCAAGAGAGGCTGTGGCAATATAATAGACCATTGTGGGTAGAAGGAAGAGGCAGTGGTAGTACAACCATACATGCCAACAGACCCGATTCAGCCAGGAAACGTCCAATGTTTTTAAGCTCAAATGGGCTTTATTTGATCTGTCTCCTGTCTACAATCTCCTCTTTTTCAATGTAACTCATAGGGGAAAATCAATACCCCAGTTTTTTTTTCAAAATCTCCCTCTTACCAAGTTCAAAATGTTCACAAGTATGGTACATTGGATCATGGAAGGGAATTGGGGTAGGGACATGGACTCGGATAACAGAGTACAAGAGGGACATGGAGAGGTGCACCAAACTGACCCTACAGGGCAGGCCTCAGGGTTTGCAGAAGCACAATACACCACACAGGGCATGCGGGACGGGAGTGCAGCACAACAATCCATAGAAAGCAATAGGGAGGGGACAGGACCATGCACATGGACAACAGAGAACAGAGGGGAAAGAGGCAATGATAGCTAGTGGACCATAATGGACAGACAGGAGAGAAGCTGCAGCATAACAGACCATAAAGGGCAGGAGGGATGGATCGGGGGCATTACAATGGAACAGACAAGCCAGGAGGGAGGGAATAGGGGTCTGCACATGGAAACAGAGGACTGGGAGCAAGGGGGCAGGGCAGGAGCAGCAAGATGACAATGGAGGTCAGGCAGGATGGGCACTAGAAGCAAGACACACCATGGAGAACAACAGTGAGACAATGATGGCATACACACAGACCATGGAGGGAAGGTGGGAGGGGGTCAGGGGCAGCTAGCTGACCACAAAGGGATGGTGGGAGGGGCCATGGCAGCACAGAAGACCATGCATGGCAAGCGGGAGGGTTAGTGGCAGCACAATGGCTATGATGGGCAAGAAGGAGGGTGCAGGGGCATGCACAAAGGACCATGGAGAATAGAAGGGAGGGTCAGGACCTGGGCACAGACAAGAGAAATCAGGGGAAGGGACCTCACAACAGACCACGTGGGGCAGGCAGGAGGAGCAGTTGCAGAACAACAGACCAGGGAGGGCAGAAGGGTGTGGCAGTAAAATGGACCATGGAGGACAGGAGGAAGGGGATAGGGGCATGGAAGGCATGGTTGAAGTGGCAGGGACAGGTAATAGTCATCTGACAATGCTAGGCAGGTGGGAGGAGAGTGGCAGCACAACAGAAAACTCAGAGTAGATAGAAGTGGGCTCTGGCTGGTAATGCAGAGGAGGGGGAGGTAAGATGGCGGTCGACAGCTCGGCTGAGTGAGCTGGTTTAGCGTTTGATCCCCTCCGCTTGCAATTGCCAAGAAATGAACTCCAGGACCCACTGAGAGAAACTAACCTTGACTTTCTGTATTGTAGCCGGTTCCACTGCGGGCGATGCGAGGAGCGGATTGTTTGCTTTCGGAGTATAGGAGGAAGCGTCTTGCCTGGATTCTCTGCTTGTCAGGGCGACTCAAGGGCTCTGCTTCCTGGTTGGTTGCGGTAGTTTTTCCGGGGTTGCTGTCTGCGAAGATGCCTCCGAAGACCCAGATGCGGGGTGCTGCTCCCGCAACGCGTGTCAACGCTCCCAAGAATACAACAAGCACAGCAAAACCTGGGGGAGTTGCGGTGCAGTCCCCAGGCACGACGGGATGCCGGGTGAGCGATGGAGGTGGCAATGTGGAGGCGAGTAAGCAGGGAAATGAGCAGACGCCTAAACGATTGGGGGCCAAGTCTAAAAATAGACAGACAGTACCACAGATGTTTATAAACAAAATAGATAAAATAGATAAAACGTCAGTGGCTCAGAATAACGACAATATGCAGAATCTCTCCACTTTGGATTGCGATCAGATACAACCAGATAAAATGCAGAATGTCATTACCTTGGGCAAGGATCAGACAGTATCAGCTCTCTCGCATTTGCCTTTAGATCCTCTCAGTGGGGTAGTCATTAATGTAACCACAGCGAAAGATAAAGCGGAGAAGAGAAAGGAGGGTGCAGAGGTTGGAGAATTTGCAGGGGGCAATAATTCCTGTGTTGATGCAGTTCAGAAGGATTTTATGTCTCAACCAAAGGGGATGCTGGGAGTTGTAGTCCAGTCTGACCTATTGGCAATTATCCCCTCTGCTACTACACCCTCAGGTCAAATCGCTAAACAGCAGACTGTTCAGGGTGAAAAGTTACTCATCCATAATGAGATAATGGATATTGAGGGCGATAAATTCTTTTCCCTATCGGATCATACAGCTTCCTCAGACGGTGATACCACTCTGAGTAGAGACTGGACAGATGACGATAGCGACCTAGGTGATTGGCGCAACAATGAGGTTTTAAATGCTGATGCAGTCTCTAAAGGTTTGGATACAGTCCGCAGAGCACATAACAATCAGGGGCTCTTGCCTCAGGGGGTGAATACAGGTTCTTTGGCTTGGGATTATTCGTTCTCTATTAAACCGGATCCAGAGGGAAAAACGATTATCCAAAATGACACTCATAATGGTATTGGGATTAATCCACCGGCGAGATAACACTGGCAGTTATCTATCCGCCATTAATGGCACACCGCGAGGAAGCTCGCCATGAGAACGTTCGACTGCAGGGGGTATGCTGTCATGTTCAAAACTCCATTTAGAGGGTAGTTAAGACATGCTCTGAGATCACTACGCGAGTTGGTGAAGCAGAAGTGAGAATATCTACTCTGGAAGATATGTCAGCCCAGAGGAATGTAACTGACGCAATTCAGTCACAAAGGGACGACATTCATTGGAAGCTTGCCGATCTTGAAAATAGAGCTCAGAGGAACAATCTGAGAGTTCTGGGGGTGCCTGAAGGGATGGAAGGCTCGGATGCTAGAAGTTTTATTATAGCATTGTTTATTGAAGCATTCCCTGAAGTCCAACAATGGGACTGGCAAAAGGAAATACAGAGAGCCCATCGTTTTCCATTCAAGATCAAGCAATGACCTGGGCAAGAGGACAGTAGGCCTAGAGCGATTCTAATATGCTTTGAGTTTTTTAGCAAGAGAGAAGGTTTATGATCTGGCAAGACCTGATAAAAAAGGGTTGGAAGGGGGTGTGAGTTCTTTGTCAGGCCTAATTTATGTCCAGCGACCGTGGAACGGAGGTGGCAGCTCCGGCAGTTAATTGGACCATTGCAGTCTAAGGGAGCTCAGGTGTTTTTGTTGTTTCCCTCAAAGCTAAAAAATCAGTTTTCAGGGTCAGACAAAGTTTTTTGACTCAGAAATTCAGGCTAAGGTGTATTTGGATTCATTGTAAGGATACAGTTCTCTTTCACTGCTCTTGATTTTGATGTCTTTTTCAATGGAGGGTCCAGGGGTCCTAGGGGAATGAGTTTGTTTTTAGGGAAGCACTGCACCACAGAAAGTATTGGGTCTCTTGCTCTAACCCAAAAAAAAAATGTTTTCTTGAGTTTTTTGGTTCTCTTGTTGCGCTACGGTTGCGGAGCTCATATATCTTTGCATGTGCAATTAAGGGCTTTTTTTTGGCTTTTGGGTGGTTAACCAGCCTTTCCATCGAAAGGACAGAGTCCTTATGCCTCATTTCGGGGGATGTGGGGGGGGGAGGTAGGAGGGACAGAGCAGGAGGGGGGTATGGAGTGATCAAGGGGGGTTAGGGAGGGTTGGGGTTAAAAACATTAAAAAAGAAGCTGGAACTAAGAAAGTACTCATGGTTTTTACACAGCATGTCTTTTTCTTGTTAAATGCAAATATTTGTGGAGGAAGAGCTGTTATTTTTATTGTTTGGTTCTATTTTTTTCAACATAGATGGCACAGGGCAAAATTTGTAAAGGGACTTGGAATATCTGTGGCCTCAATACAATACAGAGAGCCATCGATGACTGCTTTATGATATGTACAGGCACTGAGCAATCATTACAGGATTTCATTAACTATTTGAACGACATGAACATTAGGTTTACCACCTATTTGATTGCAACTAGTGTTGTATTCCTTGATGTGGAACTATAGATCAAGGAACACCGAATACAGAGTAAGATGTATCGCAACCCCACGTCCTGCAATTCCGTCCTGCATGCGAAGAGTGCCCACCCCTGACATGAGATTGAGGCAATTCCTTTCGAGGAGAAGTTCAGAGCAAGACAGAATTGCAGTGAAGAACTGTACTTTTTAACATCTATTAATGATATGGAGAAATGTTTTGTTCAAAGACAAAACATGATCTAGAAATAGCTAAGGAAAGGGCCCTGAGAACCAAACTCATTTCTACTCTGAAACCCGCCAAAAGCAAAAGACGTAAATCAGGATGCTTAGAGAGTACTCACACATGTGCGCTACTCTTCGCAAGAGCCTTAATAAACACTGGCATATCTGGGAGCGGATACAACCCTGCAGGATTTTGTGACAGGTAAGCCACAGATTACGTATCGCAGAGGAAGAACGCTTAGCATGATACGGAGTCCTAGCTATTCATCTAAGACACATTGTGAACCATGGTTAATGGAATTTTTTAAGGGATTGTTTAAATGTGGCTACTGCGGGATGTGCATATGGGCGCAGGATAAAACTAAACAGTTTAGTGGCAACAAAGATAAAATGTATACCATACTGACCAATATTAATTGTGCTACCAAATATGTTGTATGTATTATCTCATGCAAATTTTGTAAAATTTACGTAGGGAGCACAATAAGGGCATTGAAAGATCGTGTAAGTGATCACATGCGTGCGATAAACAGAATGATCTGAGATATCCCATTGCTGAACATGTACACAATTGCACTGCCCAGGGTCCGAATAAAACATTTGTTTTCAATGGTATTGAACACGTGAAGCAAGATCCACGAGGTGGAAATCGGGAGCTGAGATTAAGTAGACATGAGGCAAGGTGGATCATGCGCCTTAGAGGACGGCCTTAATTTTTATCAGGAGCTACAATATTTCTTGGGTGATTATTTGGTCTTGTTCTACAACTTTGAACTTTTAATGGGTATATTTCCTCCCTTGGCCCTTTCCTTTCTTATTTATAAGACCTAACGTAATCATTTGATTGTTATTTTGACTCTTCCATAATTTCAGTTTTCCTACTGCGCAACAATAGGAATGTATGTTCACCCTCAAACTGACTCATAATTTTCAGTGGAAATGAGAAACATGATGAGTTAAAACATATTGAATGCCCCTTCCGTATTAACATGGTCTTTGAACTCTGTTAGAGCCATCTTGAAACAACTTCTGTATTAGTAATATTTATCTACTGCTGTAAGATGGCGCTTTGCATATTTGTGAGCTATATTTCCCCACGTTGTATTGCTAGTCCAGAGCAACAGAGAGACCACCTCGGTATTTTGAAATTTATAATTTGCTTGTTTTAAATTGGGAATTCAAGATATTATCACTTGCTATTATTTTAGAAGTATGAGGCACATTACTGCATTGGGAATAGAACTGATCCTATCCACCAATATTTACAGATGTATTTTCTGCATCTGGTTAAAATGGCATCTAAAGTTAAGAAACTGTAAACTGTGATTTTTACTGTTCCAAGTTGGCGCTCATGTTCTTGCTCGTTGCTCTCGAGTCACTACTTTGATTTCTAGCTTTTTTGTTTAAATGGAAACGATACGGGCGGCCGTTTGCTCTTGCCTGTATTCAGATGGGCATGTTTTCATATCCAGGTATGTAGTATTTCAAACACTTTAAACTTGCCATGAATACATAGCATTTTGTATGGGTAGGGTAATCTTTCTCATTATTTGAAAGTTCAGGTTTTCCCGTACTTCAGGGACCTGTTACAGTTGATGGAGCTTACTGTCTCCTAATTTTCTGTATTCTTGGATCATGATATTCATAATTGGGAGTTCATTGTCTCCCAAGTCTTCAGTACACTATATTGAGGTAAGCACATTTTGAGATTTGATGAGATATGCCCAGATGCCCTTAAGGGCGATAAGCTGATAGGTGTTTGTGATTTTCTTACAGGGTCAAGTTTAACCTTACTTCATGAGGTGTTTACGACACCCACTGGAACATTGATTTTATATTATTGGAATAAGATAAATGCACGGAGCTAATTTCAGTGGATAAGGATCCCCTCTGCTTATTTTGTCGTAGTTAGCAACTTGGGATCGAAGTTGTCATATTGAGAAACTTGTGCCTCATGTTGATGATGATACACATATATATACTTTATCTTTTGGATTTTACAGATTTTGATCTTGAATACTTACCTAAGGTACAACACGTCTCCCGGATATACTTTTCTCTCCTTGGGAGCATGTGACTCTCGTGGGGTTCTGTTAGACCTGGCACCATTGGCGTGGGTCTCCCTTCCATTTGGCCTCCTCTGTGTTTTGCAGGTGTTAAATGCTCTGGTCGCTGTGCCACTGCCATTCAGTGTCACAGCACGAATGCTCCCTATTGTAAATTGACTGTATGAATTGGTATAATCCTAATTGACCCAAGGAACATGATAGGAAAGTCTAATTTAGTATGCCTGAGCTCTGACTATTACAGTGCATCTTTTAGTGAAGATTATTTTTATATTCTGTGGTTGAAAATACCACTTTTAGGAACTAGGTATTTTCTTGCCTAAGGATTCCCGTGTGCTCTGCTGTTGTGTATTGGCTGTCTGGTTTTGGAGGGTCAGGGTAGGCTGAGCCCGACCTGGATTGAATAGAGTAATCTGCAGTTGGAGGATGGGGAGGGGTGACACTTTGATCTGAGCAGGGCTTTGCCTGGCAAGGTGAATGATGGCTCCACCTCCCACTGATGGCAGATCCCCTCTTCCTGAAAGGCAGGATGCAGCCTTGTAAACTAAGTGCTCTAGGACGACAACAAACTGGTTCTGGCTGGGTTCAGTGATTTGAGACTTTTTGAGAACAAAGACTTTTGGGGTATAAAGATCTGTGCTTAAACCCCTGCACGGTGTGTTACATCTGGATGTCAAGACGAACCTCTGTCCGTGTAACTAGAGGGAAAGGGCTTTGCAACTTTCATCCATCTTGCTGAAGCAACTACCCAAGGGCCTGCTTTGAGCTTGCCTCCTGCTGAAGTCTCAGGGACATTAGACTTCACCCATCAGCTGTCCGGATTCCTATTTGAGGGGAATTCTACTTGCAGGTGAGGCCTCTGTTGAGAATTCCAGAGCCTCTGGTTCTACTGCGGGGAAAGTGGGCTGAAAGTCATCGTATCGCTAGTGTGGGCTTCTGCAGCTGAGGAGCTGTGCCGCTGAGTGCCCGCATTTGCCATACTAAGATAATCATCGTTATCACTATTGTGGGCCGCCGCAGCTGAGGAGCTGTTGCCGCTGAGAGCCCGCATTTGCCTGTGTTACCAAAGTAATCGTTATCGCTATTGTGGTCTGCCGCAGCTGAGGAGCTGTTGCCGCTGAGTGCCCGCATTTTGCCGTCCTACGAGAATCATTGCTATCGCTATTGTGGGCCGCTGCAGCTGAGTAGCTGTGCCACTGAGATCCCGCATTTGCCTGTATTACCAAAGTCATTGTTATCGCTATTGTGGTCCACCGCAGCTGAGGAGCTGTTGCCGCTGAGTGCCCGCACTAGTCACCACTTCGAGGTGCCCGCTTTTAAGCCCCGTCCCAGGATTATCGTGATTGCATGCCGCGGACCGCTACAGCTGGGAGCTGTGGCCGCTGCGTGTCCATCTGTCATTACCGCGGCTTCCTTGTCAGGCTGCGTGCCGTGCCCCTTTAAATCTCAGGTACATTTTGCATTACCAGGTCTCGTGGACCCCGGCCTCGAACTAAGTTCGTTCCACACACTTTTTGAGTGCCTTTATTGCTTTTGAAGTGAATCTGTCATTATGTGCATTGTGGCTCCTTGAGCGCTCTTAAGCCTCGTGTTCAGTCTATATAAAGATAACTATTTTTCTCTAACTGCTTGTGGTGTCCATTTGTAGCGTCTTTCCTGCGTTATTGTGAATGGTCATCAATGTTTCACACACTGCCTCTGAGATAGGCCCGTCTGCTTGTGCTACGTTACCACAGGGTTGAGCAGGGGTTATCAAAGGGTGTAGCCCCCTTACTCTGACTTAGGAAGAAGGATCCCTATTTGAACTTCTGCGCCAGCCGCTGTCAACTATAGATCCCCATTTCTAACAGGTTCTAGTTATAATAGGCACTACGATTGACGTAAGGTTTTATTTCACACACACACGAGAGGGGTATTAGACTAATAGAGTGTGCTATTTGAATGGGAGTTTAAGAGGCATGTCATCACTAATGTAAGCAAGAATATGTTTAGTTTAAGTAATCAACAGACACAGAATGTGTGTCTGCCTTATAGAATGTACATTGTTATGCAAAAATACTGTTTTAACTAGACCTTTGTGCACAGGGTTACTGTCTGGGCTTGCATCAAATGTGAAGAAATCATGTATTATTTTTGCATCACAACTCCGGTATTTGTATTACTTCCAGCCCTGATGAAGTCGTAGGGTGTTTACCCTGAAACGACGAAACGCGTTGGCTAAAGGGAGTGGAAGATTTTGAATCATTAAAGAAGAATTCAAAGCCCTTATTACTGGTTTCATGTTCTTTAAATGCATTTTACTTTAACTTAGATCAGGTATGCGTGTGCTTCAGAAACTATAAATTATGTGGCCAATACCTCCACAATGGAAGTACTGAGTACCTGGGGTAGGGAGTCTGAAGATTGGCCTGGGCAGAATGGTGACAATCACTGGTTTCTTTATTGGAGTATATCTTGGTGGTCTGGGACACCCACTTCCCCCATGTCTCCACGTGGTTCTTTCATGGCCTTTCTGTATCCCCTGTTCCCTTCTGTAAGCACTGGTTATTTCTACAGAGGTTTCCAGTGTAAGATGGACGTGTTGCCAGACCCATCTCTGTATAGGGGTATGTAGGGAGGACAGATATTATTCTAGATAGACTCTCCCTATTATCTCATCTTTGGAGATGGTAAGTGATTTCAGCCACCGGTCCGTCATATCCTTGTCTCGGAAATATAAAGCCTGTGGAGTTTCTTGGGCACCCTCCTTAATCTGTTGTAATCTGATCCTATAGGTCTCACCATCATTGTCTAACCATTCTAGGATACATTGCTTAATATCAGCATATGGAGTATGTGGTTGGCAGTCTGGTACGTGGCTTGTAAGTTCCCTGACAACAATGGACCCAAATATTGTCCCCACTTTTTAGTTGGTCAGGCTGTTGTCAGGGCCAAGTGCTCAAAGTTGTTGAAAAAATAGTCTGGGTGCTCGCTAATCACATCCTTTAGCTTTACTACTAAAGGTATAGCAGTGTGGTGCTTTATTGTACCATAGCATCCACCAATTTTCTTATTGCTGTTTCCTGCGTCTGACTCTGGTCTGTCAAGGCCTGGTGTAACTTCTCCCGATCTTCTTTAGCTACAGAGAGGAATTTCTCCATTACTCTTTGCAGTTTTTCATGGCTTTAGGCCATCTTAGTTATTACAGCCTCCATATCACTGGATCCCATGTCTGACACCATCTGTGGGAGGGCTGGGTGGATAAACAGACACGAAGGCTGAATATACTTCTTAATGAGGATGTTTTTAATGGAATATTAATAAACAGAAATGAAAAGGTCAGGTTGGTAATGTTTTCTTCTTCCTCTTCCACGTTTCTCCTCTCCTGGATGTCACCGCCCGGATGCTCGGAGAAGAAGAATATAAAAAGCAGTAGTAAGTAAAAGGAGTAGGTTTTAAAGGGGTCTTCGATCTACCCGTCACCACACCGTCTATCAGAATAGTTGTTCGGGCTTTGGAGGGTTAAAGGTAGTGTGCAGGATAATATGAGACACAAGTGCTTCAAGTAATATATAATTTTTCCTTCCCCTTAAAACAAAGGAGGGGAATCCCAATATCGGTAAAATGGTAGAGATAACAACTTTCCTATATTTAGGTAATTTCTAGGTTCTTCTCACCTAGCAAACATGCAATACTCTTTTCTTTTCGGGAAACCGAACTTCGGTGTTTCCGCGCACCATCCAATAGGTTAATCTGGCTTTTTTGGTCACTTCAGAAGGCTTTTAAAAAATGATAAAAACAAAACCGGTTCCATGCTCCCTGTCGTTTACCGTGCCCCTATCTCCCTTCCAACTCCAAAGACTGCCCGCCCGTCCAGCACTGACTCACCCGCTCTGCCGCAACTCTCCAGAGCGGACGCATTTCAGCGTCCGCAGGTGGGTGCCACCATTCCTTGCTCCACCTCTCAGGAGCTTCCTCCGTCTCTGCATCTTCATTCACCTTTTCCAAGTGGCCAGGTCCCATCTGACCAGCTTCCAGGATTTCAGCGGCATCCTTCTGTTGCTCTGGGCTCCTGGTAAGTTTTTCCTTACCTCTGTGTTCGTCGTCCTTCTTCTCTTTTCGTCTATCCTGACTTTCCACTTCTTCTCCTTCCTTAGCCCTCTGGGATGGGTTTCCTTCTCTCAGGTCTCTGCCTCCCTGCTGTGACACATGATAGAATGGGGTTATTGCGGGAGCGATAGTGTCTCATTTCTGTTGTTTCCAGAGATGGAATCCAAGTTCCTGTCGGTGGATAGTGGATCTACCCTCGCCCTTTCAGATAAGTGCAGGGTGGCAGGCTGTCTTCCTCACAGGGAGCCTTAGGCAAGTGTCGCTCCCCATTTTTTAGGCAAATTATTTTGCCCATTTCTGTCCGCCTCGGAGGCAGATCGGTCATATTTGTAGGCTGATCTGCCCCCAAGGGGGTCAGAAACCCATTAGACACCAGGGATAATTCGGGGACCGGCACCTTAGGCAAGAGTCGCTCCCCTTATATAGTCTGGCAAATATTTTGTCTGTTTCTACCTTCCTTGGGGATTGACTGGTCATATTGGTAGGCCGATCTGCCCCAAGGCCAGCAGAAACCCACTTACACCAGGGATAATTGTTTGCGCTATAAGGGGAGCAGCCCCTTTGGCAAGGGTCGCTATCCTATTATTTGGCCACATATTCTGGTCGTTTATGCCCCCTTTGGGTGCAGCTCAGCCATATTCTTAGGCCCATCTGTCCAAAATGGAGGCAGAAAGCTACTAGACACCAGGGAGTTTTATATCTATATGACAGGGAGCGGCCCCTTGGCCCGGGTCACTCCACTTTATAGGGGCAATATTTTAGCTATTTTCTGCCTGACTGGGTGCACATTGGGCATATTTTTACTAAACAGCAGTGAAAGGTCCTGTTTGTGTGTGTGTGTGTGTGAAATGGAGTACAGCTGTCTGTGTATACTGGCATTTAGCTGGTGGTGTGAGTACAGTGGTGCTTGACTGGTGGTGTGTGTGGACAGGCGCTTTGCTGGTGGTGCGTGTGGACTTGCGTTTGGTTGGTGGTGTGCCTAGACTGGTGCTTGGTTTGTGGAAATTGGCAGAAATCGCTGTTATAAGCTGAAGCCATTTTGTTTTGGCATCCATTTTAGAGAACCATGTGTTAGCCATGTGCTCCTTCCATCTTCACTGTCACTTGCTTTACTATTCTGCCTGAGTCATCAACTATAGTTAACTCCTTCATTACTGAGCCAAAGCATTGCACATGCTCAGAAAGGCTTATAACTGTTAGAATGCACAATGTCTTAAGTGTAACTGTCAGACTATTTCAACTGATGTAAGCACTTTCGTTACCCCTCCCACTCTGTTGACTAAGTATTTTCTACTTGTCCATATATGTGAATAGCTATTCATGTGTATACTTGTACCCCCTCTTTTTGAGTCTCCATGCTTACTCTACAACAAAAGGTATATATAAGCACCATGGTTTCTGTATTCCATGTACTGCCTCATACATTGCCTCAGGGTTCTGTATTGATGTAGTCTCACTCATGAGTGATAATAAACTATTTTTGTTTGATATTACATCTTCCGTGCTAATCTCTATTTTGTTAGCCCAAGGACTTGAGCACAAAGAAGGGAGAACCCCTGCACCGGTGAGCCTCTGAAAAGGCTCACTCCCACAACTTGGCCTCCATCACGTGGGGCTCATCGGAGACACGGCTGCCCGGCGGAGTGGTCTTGATGGAGCTTTGGAATCTCGCTGAGGATGCACGCTGCACGAGGAGACCCTTGTCTTTGCAGACCGAAGTGCTTTTCCAATTTTCCCGATTTGACCCTCTGGGTGGTGACCGGTCCCGACGGAGATCCCTTGGGCGTTCATCTTACAGTGACCATTAGGTTGATTCAGAGCTTGGCAATTCGAGGCTGGAGATTTTTGCTCAGTAAGGTCGCTAAAGTGGCACTCTTGATTTTGGATTTGCATGGCTAAGATTCTGGTTTGGTTTAGGTAATATGTGTGTTGCAACATACATAGGCTGGCAATGAGAAGATTTTTTTCTAATTTTTGAATTTATGAACGGTAATGTATTTGTGATAAGTAATATTTTGTTATAATATATTTACTATAATATTTGCAACATGCCTGTTTCTAGCACACTTCGTAGGATGTGTTGCTTTTTTGGAGGTACCAAAAATGAATTTAGAACGCAGTCAGTCGGCTCCCCCTGAGTGGACACCCAATAGGTACATGTACGTTAAAAACGGTATTTCTCCCATAATGTATAGTGCACTGTGGAATAAATACACAAAAAAGGGGCCCCCTCTGGGCTCTGTTCATACAAAATGCCCCCTAGAGCCTTCGTGGCTCTGTACCAACAATGCCCCGCAACGTTGGAGCCTCGCTGGGCTCGGGAACACGTTGGGGCGACCCACTGCCTTCCGGGGCCACCCTATTATGCAGCTACGGGTGCCCCCCTTCGTTGGAGCCTCAACTGGCTCGGAAACTTAGGGGCTCCGTGGGAGCCTCACCGGGCTCGTGGACACTGCTCCCCGCCCCCCCCAGCACATGCGCTCACCGGGCTGCTCGGGAGACTCCCGCGTCGTCTTCCCTCTCTCCGTTCCCGTGGGGTGTGAAGGACTCCGAGGCTTCCTCACGGAGGGGCAGGCACCGACAATGTGCCTCGCGCCCCCCTCCGTACCAGCTCCTGTCGCACTCCTCACTCTCCTCGCTCCTTCCGGGTGCCGTCCAGCGCGGGGTGGGCTCCCGCCTGGATTCGTCATCAGGGCTTGGTCCCGCCCCCTCTAAGGCTGCCGGGATTCTCTTCCGGGTTGCCGCGGGCAGCGCGGCGGACCAGGGTTCCCGGCGGCTGCGGGAAAACACAGCAATGCGAGGGGTGGGCTCCCTCGCGAACAACACCGACTAGCGGGGTGGGCACCCGCCAGCACACAGATCAGCGGGGTAGGCACCCGCTCTGGTGATAACAATGCCGGGTGGGCACCGGCCTCCAGAATCAAAGCGCACACAGCGCTAGGAGCCAAACAGCACGCCAAGCGCTACAAAGTCCAAGGAGCGCTCCCAGGCGCTGCAAATCAACAAGGTCCAGTAATAAAGTCCTCTCAAGAGCAGGGGGGCAAAGACTGGGCCCAGGGCCAGCTCACAGGGCCCTCCAGCAGGGAGGCAGTCCCCAGTGGCGGTCTCTCCTGGCACCCAGCAGCAGCAGGCCCCCCTCAAGTTGATCCTAGAAGAGAACACTTTCCGTGGGGACGCAGCCTCGTTTTTATACACAGATTTCTTTTGTCTTGAAGGTGCAGGGAAGGGGCGAACCAGTTACAACTGGTTCCTGAGCACTTTGTTTTGCTCAGCCCCTCTCCCTATTCACTGGACAGGCCAGGGTCATCATACGCACCACAGGGGCCGGAGCCAGCATTGTGTGGGGAAAACCCGGCCCTATTCAGGTCCAAGGTGCACTCCTCCCCAGCCATCAATATGCTAAACTCCCCATTCACCACTGGGTGACTCCTCCTGACTCTGGGGATTTCCCTAGCCCATCACATGACCTCAGCCAGCCAATCGCCAGACAAGCCACACATTTCATACTGCACACAGAAGTGCCCACTTCTAGAAGTGGCACTTCCACACTAGGTACATGCACGCCGCACACATCATCGTGCAGCATTCAATCACACGAGTCCGCACATACCAAACTCGAGCCTGCACACCCCACGCATCAGGAACTACCAGGGACACATACATTCCCCCATCCATTCCTATGGGAAGGCAGGCCAACCTCACTACACGCGCGCACTTTACCCTGGGACACAGTGGTAAAGTGCGCAGAAGCCAAAAATCACCAAACCAAGTCACCAACAAAAAGCAAAAAGTCTCGGGGTGAACCTGCCAGAAGGGCCGGGTCCAACACTCTGCATCACCAGAGGTGGATTTCCTGACTTCCCAGAGGCTACCCTGAGTCCACAGCAAAGCTGAGGCCCATGGCTATCGTGGGTGACGAGGAACTGTGACCCCTGGGCACCGCGTACTATTGCTGGTACATTGACTTCCTGTTTATCCTTGAAGTTCTGCTTTGGGCTCCGAGTAGCCCCAGCCTTGAGCACTGACTGCACCGAAGATCTCCGGCCTCCACTCCACGAGTGACTCGTGGGCCGGGTTCCAGTGCGACCGCTCAAGGCTCCTTCGGGATCGCTAGCCCGTTGGCTAGTGGGTCTCTACGAAGGCAACACCTCTTCTGCTTGGGCTTCCCTGATTGCTCCTGATGTTCCCTGACTTATCCTCGCTGGGTGAGTCCCTCAGACCTTGCTGGTCTGCACCGACGTCCTTCTTCTCTTTATACGAGAGTTACTGTTGCCAAGGCTTGTTGGATCTAATCTGGTCGCCGACACTGCAGCACTCGACAGACTTCGTGGGACAGCTGAAATCAAGCTTGTGGACTTCATCAACACCTCCTGGACCTCGTGGCTGAAGAGTCCAGACACCCGTCAGCTCACCTAAAGCACCCGACATCTGTGGGCATTGGTCCATCCTGCCCTCGGTCACTGCTTTCAGGTTCCTTCCATCCTAGATCCAGACTTGGATCTCTTCGGACACTTCTCCTCTTCACAGCAGCAGCAGTTCTTCGCCAGCTTCCATTGAAATTGGGTTTGGTCCTGACTCGATTCTAAGTGTCCCTAATCTTTAAATTTCCAACTGCGACATTGCCCATAGAAGCTAACGGGAACCCACGGTTGTGTTTACACACTGCGCACGACACCCCCTGTCACTACCTTGGGTGGTTCCCAGGGGACCCAACGATTCTACAGGCTCTAGGCCTAGTGTCTAGTTCAGTCGTGGTTCTTATACCACTTTATTGGTGTATGGTTTGGTATGCCCCTAGGGCCCAAACGTGTATTTGTGCTATTACTATTGATTGCTAACTTGTAAATTAAGTACTTCGAACTCCAGCCTCATAAAGAGATTATTGGGGTGTGTTTTATCTTAAATACATATATTTTGAATATATACCTGGTGTGGTTGTCCTTTCATTTGATCATTCAAGAGATTATAGACTGGTAAAACAAACTGCTTTACATTCCTTCAAGATTTAGCCTGAAGGCTGCTCTCCATAGCTACCACTAGGATAGCTTTCAATAAAGGTTGTCTTTAACCAATTCACCATAAGGGGTTGTTTGGACTGATACAAGGTGCCCACTAGAACTAGTTGACAGCATTTATCAGGGCAACTTCTCACATTGGTGTGCAGCGTTTGGGATTCCAGCTTGCTATTGTTTTACCAGATAATCTCAATTGAATTAATCAACTGAAAACCACTATAGGTACCTAAGGTACATATAATATCAAGTTTAGTTACAGTAAGCTCTACTGAACTTAGAGTTGTGTGTTAAGGGATAGCACACCCTTGTTACAACTCAAGAGAGTTTAGTAGGCTACACTACTGTAGGTAGTGCAATACACCACACCACATTAGTAATGTCTAGTCAGCCAGGAACCAGAGGTTCCCTGCAAGAAGCCCCTGGGCTTCTCCCCTATAAATATGAGGATCTCTCCTTTGCACAGCTTAGGGCCTAATGTTCCATTAGGAAGCTGAAGACAGGCAAAAGCCCAAACACCCAGCATCTCATAAAGATACTCAAGCTGGATGATATCTCAGGGCCTAGTGGGCCTGATGGGGTAGGCAGTGTGGGTGGGGCAGCCGGTGAGGGTGGGCCTAGGGGTAGAAATTCCCCTGACCCTACCTCTAATGCTGACCGGACTGATGACAATGATCAGAATCTGGTGAACAGAGCTCTCCTGGATGAGGATGAGGAGGATGACAATAATACTCCCTCCCTCTAAGTTCGAGGAAAATATTAAGACAATCCTAACCGGCCTTTCGATTTCGGGCCAGCCGGCCTCGGCAAGGCTCTCTCCACCAGAACCCCTTTATCTTTCGGGCGCTGAGGGGATTGAGGCTAAAGTGGGGTAACTTCAATTGTCCTGTTTTCCCACCCCTCCCTTGGAGGAATTTTATGCACTGGCTTATAATGTATCCTCGGGCTCTCCACTTGACCCTTTGCCACATAAGATATGGAAAGCGCTTCAGGCAGAGCTGCTGCCCCCGTTGTATACCATCTGCTGCCAGTCACTGGCGACAGCCGTGGTTCCAGACAGCTGGAAGTTGGCAGAAGTGACACCTCTTTTAAAAAAGGCTTCTTTAGACCCTCTATGCCCGGCCAATTATAGGCCCATTTCGTTGTTACCATTCCCTATAAAAGTCATAGAGAAGTTAGTCACAAGAACCTTATCCAACTTCCTAGAAGCTCATGTCTGGATGCAGCCCAATTTGGATTTAGGCCGGCCCATGGGACTGAGACCGCTTTGATCACCGTGTTGGATGATCTACGAACGCGTGTCGACATGGGTAAGGCAGCATTCTTAGTGCTGCTTGACATGTCGGCCGCGTTCGATACGGTGGATCATGCTGTCCTATTGGACCGCCTTCAGAGAGCAGGTGTAGTTGGTTCGGCCCTAAGCTGGTTAACATCCTACCTCTGCAATAGACAACAAGCAGTGGCATTGCCACCTTTTCGCTCAGCCGTACGCCAGGTGAAGCAGGGTGTGCCTCAGGGGTCTGCGGTTAGCCCGATCCTTTTCAATCTCTACCTCTGACCCCTAATCAGTTTGATAAAGTCATTCGGCATTTCAGTCATCAACTATGCCGATGACACTCAACTGATTTTCTCTTTTGAGGGCAAGGAGGCGGTTCTGAGGGACACCTTTCACCAGTGCATGTCGGCAACAGCAGAATGGCTCCGGCTTAATTCGCTCCAATTTAATGGGTCAAAAACCAAGGTTCTCCACTGCTCCTTGGATCGGCCCCCCCGCCCGCTGCCAGAGGATTTTTGGCCGGCTTCTATCTTGGGCACAGTGACTGTTGCCGGGTCGGCTCGCAATTTGGGGGTCATGTTTGAGCCTAGTCTGCAGCTCGATGCCTCTGTAAACAGGACCACGGCAACGTGTATGGGCTTGCTTCGAGCCTTACGTAAAATCTTGCCGATACTTCCCTTGGGAGCACGAGCAGAAGTGGTGCGTAGTACCATCCTCAGTAGGTTAGACTACTGTAACGCACTGCTTCTGGGGGCTCCTAACACTCTGGTATCTAAGTTGCAGAGGATTCAAAACATGGCAGCCAAATTGGCCCTAGCTCGTTCACGCTTTGCGTCGTCTTCGGCGGCACTATTCGATCTCCATTGGCTGCCTGTTCAGCAGCGGATCCTCTTTAAGGCCTCGTGCCTTGTTTTCAGGGCTGTGCACGGGCTAGGACCATTGCCGCTCCAAAATCTTTTCAGGCTGCCAGACCTTTGAGATCCTCCTCGGCGTTTTTGGTAAAAGTTCCTAAAATCAACAGAGTGAAGATGGGCGGCCGTGCTTTCAGCTTTGCAGCTTTGCAGCCGCTAAATTGTGGAATACCCTCCCTCTGTCGCTGAGGAGTAAGCAAGATCTAACCTCTTTTAAAAGGGAACTGAAGACCCACCTATTTCCAAGAGCAATGTAGTGTGTTAGATCTGATGAACTGTGAAGGTCATAGCGCCAAGATACCCTTGGGGTGGCAGCTGAGCTCAACAAGAACGTATTACATTACATTTACATTACATTTATTCCTTCAGGAAGAGTTGAAAGTAGGGCTAGAAGGGATAGATCTCTCAAGGGGATCTGTCCAGTCTAACTCCTCTATAGGGACCTCTGTCTCTTCTCACAGAGGAAGGGAAGCCTCCCAGGAGAAGAGAGAGAGACTGCTGAAGTATGAACAAGACAAGTTCAACCTCAGAAAGCAGCAGATGGCCCTAGATAGGGATGCCCTAGAGCTCTACAGAGCTAGTAAAAAGGAGGGACCAGAGTCCCTTGGTGGCAGCAATTTCCCTAGAGATAGGGAGATGTGTTATGACCATAGAAACCTAAATAAGATTGTCCCTCCCTACCCGAGTGGGGATGACATCCACAAATGGATAACTGCCTTTGAGAGGGCCTGTAAAGTACAGAAGGTCCTTCAAGGTCAGTGGGCAGCAATCTTATGACTCTCCTTTGCAGACAAAGGTAGAGATAAGCTCCTCACTGTAAGAGAAGAGGATGCTGATTACCAGGTCTTGAAAAGTGCACTAATAGATTGGTTTGGCCTAACCACTGAACAATACAGGTTAAAGTTCAGAGACACCCAAAATGCACAAAATCAAGACTGGGTTGACTTTGTTGACTGTGCTGCTAAGGCTCTGGAAGGTTGGTTATTGGGCAGTAAACTGTGTGACTTCATAGGATTGTACAATCTGATAATGAGGGAGCAAATTCTTAATAACTGTCAAAATCCGCTGTTGCACCAGTACCTGGTAGACTCTGATCTGACCTCTCCCCAAGAATTGGGAAAGAAGGCAGACAAATGGGTCCGAACCAGGGTGAGGCAGAAGGTACAGAACCAAGGAGGTGACCCAAAGAAGCAGGATTCTAAAAACTCTGACAATGGTGGGGACAAGGGTAAAGACCAGAAGTCTTCTCAAGGGCCCCAAACATCTTCTTCTAATGGGGAGTCACAGTCAAGTAAGGGTAAAGGCCAAAAGAAACCTTGGTGCAGTCACTGGTCCAGTGAGTTGTCTGTTTACAGATTTTGCACCAAGTCCAAAGAATCTACTCCAGCCACCATTGCCCCTAAGGCAACTGTTCCCCCTAGTACAGCTACAATAGGTGGTGGCAATGTTCAGAATAAGGGTGTAGTAGGGTTGACCCTGGGTTCTGAGATGGACTCTGGCCTAGCCAGAGTTACAACTCAGGCTGTGCTTGTCTGTGATGGGGGCATGGATATGTCCCCCTGTGTGAGTCCCAGTAATCTGGGCAAATACAGACAACAGCCTTTGATAAATGGAGTAGAAGCTTGAGCATTTAGGGACACAGGAGCAAGTGTCACAATGGTGACAAAAGATCTTGTGGATCCTGGGCAGATTATACTTGGTGAAATGTACCAAGTGACCAATGCTAGCAATGTCAGAACAGACCATTCTCTAGCATTTGGTGTTTTCTCCTGGGGAGGGGTAACTGGCCTTACGAAGGTTGTGGTAAGTTCAGACCTACCAGCACAGTGCTTGCTTGGCAATGATCTAGAAACTTCAGCTTGGGCTGAAGTGGAGCTCAGGGCACATACAGACATGTTAGGGATCCCTGCTCATGTCTTTGCTGTGACTAGGTCACAGGCCAAAATGTCTAAAGCTGGACAGGCCCTGGATTCTGGAATAATGGACCAGGTGCCTCACAAGAGGAGGAGCAGTAGGGTTAAGGCAGAGCCTTCCCACCTGACTCAGAATGTTGATCAGTCTCCTCAGGGAGATTATCTTGAGCCTGAAGAAGGAACTGTCCCAGAGGAGCTTGAACCTGACCAGGTTGAGTTCTTGGGAATAGGGGGCCCTTCCAGGTCTGATCTGAGCCAGGAGCAGAAATCCTGCCCCTCTCTTGAACCCCTCAGAAAGCAAGCTGCTGATGAGGCTGCTGGGAATGCTAGTGGCACCCATCAAGTTCATTGGGATGATGGACTCCTTTACTCAGAGAGTAGAGAACCCAAGCCTGGTGCATCCAGGAGGTTGGTTATACCTCTGAAGTTTAGGGGTTTCCTATTGAAACTAGCCCATGATATTCCCCTAGCTGGACACCTAGGCCAGAACAAGACTTTGGACCGAATTGTCCCTCAGTTTCACTGGCCCCACATGTCTGAAGACACAAAGGAGTTTTGTCGCTCCTGTGTAACCTGCCAAGCCAGTGGCAAAGCAGGTGGCACTACAAAGGCCCCCCTGATACCACTACCTGTGGTGGGGGTGCCCTTTGAAAGGGTAGGGATTGACATTGTTGGTCTCATGGATCCCCAAACAGCATCTGGGCACAGATTTATACTGGTGGTGGTTAATCATGCCACCAGGTACTCAGAAGCAATTCCCCTAAGGACCACTACAGCACCTGTAGTGGCAAAAGCTCTCTTGAGTGTGTTCTCAAGGTAGGCTTTCCTAAGGAGGTGTATCTTACAGGGTTGCAAACTTCATGTCTAGTTACTTGACGGCTATGTGGAAGGAGTGTGGAGTAAACTACAAGTTCACCACACCCTATCACCCACAATGCAATAGTTTACTTGAGAGATTCAACAAAACCTTAAAGGGCATGATTAAAGGACTCCCAGAGAAGCTTAGGTGAAAATGGGACCTACTCTTGCCCTGCCTTTTATTTGCATACAGGGAGGTGCCTCGAAAGGGGGTTGAATACAGCCCATTTTAACTTTTGTTTGGTCACCCTGTCAGGGGTCCATTGTGTTTGGTGAAGGAAGGATGGGCGTTACCTCTCAAGCCCCCAAAGCAAGACATAGTGGACTATGTACTTGGTCTCCGCTCCAGGATGGCGGAGTACATGAAAAAGGCAACCAAAAGCCTTAAGGCTAGCCAGGAACTGCAAAAAGCCTGGCATGACCAAAAGGCTGTAGTGACTGTTTACCAACCCGGACAGAAAATGTGGATGTTGGAGGCTGTGGCCCCAGCAGCCCTCCAGGACAAATATGGTGTGGCCCCCATACAATTGTTGAACAGAAAGGGGAGGTTACCTACTTGGTACACCTTGGAACTCCTTAGGAGTCCCCACAGGGTACTTCATGTCAACAGACTAAAACCATACGTTGACAGGGCAGACATGGGCTTGCTCATGGCTACTGATGAAGGACAGGAGGAAGAGAGTGACCCACTCCCTGACCTGCTCTCTCATATCCCTGATGATGGGTCAGTTGATGGTGTAGCCTTGGCAGGCAGCCTCACTGCCCAGCAGCAAACTGACTGCAGAAACCTTCCCAGACAGTTTTGACATATGTTTTCTCTCACTCCAAGTCAGACCACCTGGTGCACTCATGAAGTGGACACTGGGGACAGTCTACCTGTGAAGAATAAGATCTACAGGCAACCTGACCATGTCAGGGACTGAATAAGGACATAAGTCCAAAAGATGTTGGATTTGGGTGTGATTGAACCCTCATTTAGCCCTTGGGCTAGTCCAGTAGTCCTGGTACCTAAACCTCACACCAAAGATGGAAAGAGAGAAATTAGGTTTTGTGTAGACTACAGGGGTCTCAATGCAGTCACTAGGATGCCCATCCCATCCGCAGGGCAGATGAGCTAATAGATACTTTGACCTCAGCCAAGTTTCTAAGCACATTTGACCTGACAGCTGGCTACTGGCAGATCAGCCTAGCTGATGATGCAAAGCCAAAGACAGCATTTTCTACCCCTAGTGGGTACTGTCGATTTGTGGTAATGCCCTTTGGTTTGAAGAATGCACCTGCCACTTTCCAAAGGTTGGTGAATCAAGTCCTTACAGGCCTGGAAGACTTTAGTGCAACATATCTAGATAATATTGCTGTCTTTAGCTCCACCTGGGAGGATCGCCTGGTCCACCTGAGAAATGTTTTGGAGGCCCTGCAAAAAGCAGGCCTAACTATCAAGGCCACTAAGTGCAAGATAGGGCAGTCAGGTTGTGTACCTTGGCCACCTTTTAGGTGTAGGCCAGGTTCAACCATTGCAGAGCAAAATCCAATCCATAATGGAATGCTCCAACTACCCAGACTCAGGTGAGAGCCTTCTTAGGCCTGACTAGGTACTATAGGAGATTTGTCAAGGGGTATGGATCAATAGTTCTCACAGAAAGTACACACAAAAGTTCCTCTCTCCTTTCTTTGGAAGTTAGGCAACCACTGCAGGCCAAATCCCCCCCAAGTAGCACTTCAGCTTAGGGATAGTCTCTCTGGTTCCTCTCCTCAGCAAAGGTTTCTTCTTGTTTCTAAAGTTCTGAGGTCTGGGTCCACCTTTTTATACACAGTTTCTCTTTGTTCTCTGAAGGCAGAGAGGCCTTTGCCTAGTCCAAACCAGTTCTGGTCAGTTCTGGAGCACTCTGGTTACTTGTCTCCTTCTTTCCTTTCATAGTGCAGGGCAGAGACAGCATTGTGGAGGGAAGGCACAGCCCTATTCAGGTCTCAGGTGCAACCTCTCCCACCCAACTGCATGTAGATCTCTCTATTCAGCCTTGTGCTGACTCACCCTGTCTCCTGGAATCCCCCGGTCCCTGTCACTCAATCTCCAGACAAGGAATACACAATCTAGCAGAGGCAGGCTTGGATAGTTAGACAAGAAAATACCTACTTTCTAAAAGTGGTATTTTCAAACACAGAATATTCAAACCAACTTCATTAAAATATGTATTTTACCATTCTGAGTTCAGGCATAATAAACTTGAATTTCTACCTAGTTCCCTGAGTCAGTTAGGATTAATAGATGTAATTATCAAACTGCCCATTCTGGCCTGTGGGGAACAGGTAGCCTTGCAATAATAAAAAACGAACATGGCTGTAATTCACTATTAGGACATGCCACACACATCAGGGCTTGTCCTACCTTTTACCTACAATGCATCCTGCCCTAGGGCCTACCATAGGGGTGACTAATATGCAAACAAGAAAAGGTTTAGGGACTGGCAAGCGGGTGCACTTGCCCAGTCACAGGGAAGTACCAGACTGCACATAGGCTCTGCAATGGCAGACCTGACACACACTTTTACAGGCTGCTTCCGTGGGTGGCACAACCAGTGCTGCAATCCCACCAGCAGTATTTGTTTTACAAGCCCTGGGCACACTCAGTGCACTGTACTAGGGTCTGACCAGTAAACCAAATCAACCAATCATGGAGTCACTAACCCATACATCAAAAACACATGAGGCAACAGCAAAAAATGGAAGGGATACCCACGCCAAGGTGCCAGGTCTAACATTGGGTGTGTGGAATGATGCCAGCACATCAGAAAAAGGGAGGAACACCTTTAATTCCTCTGCTGTTTTCACACAATGGATCTTGTAGAGCCTGGTTTGCGCAGCTATGGGCATCTGAACTTGCTAATATTACTTATGCTCATGTAGGAAGATTACATTTTCAACTTAATAAAGTATGCTACCCTGATGAGGAAGGAGATCCACAAGCTAAAGGAACTGTATGGGAGATGGAGTATCGCCGAGGAAACTCCTCCATGCGCTATGTTTTCCCAAACACTCGAAATGTCAAGGGTAATGGGCCTCCTGTTTTAGCTGTTACTAGAGCACGATCAGACCTGTGTGTGAACAGTATTGGAAGTATTTCCGTGGGGAAAAGCGACTATACTCTGGTGTTGAATATTCCTGGTGTAAACAACAGCAGTTTTATGTCATTGCACAATACTTACTTTATATGTGGGAATAAAGGATACTACCATCTACCCATTGGTTGGTCAGGAACTTGCTATGTGTCCTTTGTGCTACCGCCTGTGTTTTTGGCTCCTGCATCCTACCATAAAGACTATAAACTGTACAATGACATTTCTAATAGCCGATTGATGAGAACAATTAATCATGATGAGGTGGATCAGATTGACACTGCACTGCAGCAATATGTTGACTTAAATTTGGAATTGTTCTTCTTTGTTGGTGGTGCTTTAAACAGCCGGAACATCAGACGCTTAACACGTGTTGTAGAGGCTGTAACCAACCAAACAGCTATGGCACTTGGCAAGATTACAGAAGAACTGTAAATTGCGAGGATTGTGGCGCTCCAAAACAGAATGGTCCTCGACGTTGTGTTGGCTGATCGTGGTGGTGCATGTCGCATCATTGGGAGCAGCTGGTGTGTTTACATCCCTGATTACGCCCCTTCAGTTTTTGATGCAATCTATACATTGCATAAGATAGCTGCTGAGATTCATCCCGATTCAGGAACATGGACTTTAACTGGCTGGTTATGGACAATTTTCATTACCTGCGGCTAGAAACTGTTGACAGTCCTATGCAGATTCTTTGCGATCCTACTGTCATGCTGTTTATGTATGCAATGTGGCCCAATGCTTTGTTCCCTTTGTGTCTCACTTTGTATACCCGCCAAACGCAACGTTAAGAATGTGAACGCCCAATATATATTGGACCAAGAAGTTAGTGATATGATGAAAATTGATGTGCAAGATGTTTTCCTTGTTCCTACTAAATCATAGAGATGTCTTCAGCTAATGCTAAAAGGGTCATCTGTGGAAATTGGCAGAAATCGCTGTTAGCATGAGCTGAAGCCATTTTGGTTTGGCATCCATTTTAGTGAACCATGTGTTTGCCATGTGCTCCTTCCGTCTTCACTGTCGCCTGCTTTACTATTCTGCCCGAGTCATCAACTATAGTTAACTCCTTCAGTACTGAGACAGAGCATTGCACATGCTCAGAAAGGCTTGTAACTGTTAGAATGCACCTGTCTTAAGTGTAACTGTCAGACTATTTCAACGGATGTAAGCAGTTTCGTTACCCATCCCACCATGACTAAGTATTTTCTACTTATCCATATTTGTGAATAGCTATTCATGTGTATACTTGTCCCACTTCTTTTTGAGTCTGCATGCTTACTCTGCAACAAAAGGTGTATATAAGCACCATGGGTTCTGTATTCCATGTACTGCCTCATACATTGCCTGAGGGTTCTGTATCGATGTAGTCCCACTCATGAGTGAGAATAAAATATTTGTTTGATATTACAGCTTCCATGCCAATCTCTATTTTGTTAATCCAAGGACTTGAGGACAAAGAAGGGAGAACCCCTTCACCGGTGGGCCTCTGAAAAGGCTCACTCCCACAGGTTGGCAGTGTGCATAGACTGGCATTGTACGTGGACTGGTGCTTCGTGGGCAGTGTGTGCAGACTGGCGCTTGACTGGTGGTGTGCGTGGAATGGTGGTATGTTGGAGGCTGGTAGCCAGTGTGTGTATTGACCTGCTTGAGGTGTTTGTCAGTTGTCTGATGTTTGGGTACTCGGTGGTATGATTGGTGTATTGTTCCTGTTGGCATATGAGAGTGATGGACCCTTGAGTGGTGTTTGTAAATTTAAGTGTTGTATTGCGTTGGACCAACAGCTGGGAGTGTGGATGGTTTCCTGCATCTGACGCATGAAAGGCCTGTGAATGGACTGTAAATAAGTCAGTGCCGTGACGTGGCTTTACAGCTCACAAGCTGTAAGTCAGTGGTTCTTTGATCTAATGTTGGAATATTACCAATTAAGTTTGCCGATTTTATTTCATAAAGTCATTGGTGAATAAAGGTTCTTTTTATATGGACCATATACTTACCCCGTGCCAAATTCAACCAGTATGCCTCTGATTGATTAGTGAATATAGGAGGCTTAAATGGTGTATAGGACGCTTAAATGGTGTAGGGTTGT
Source organism: Triturus cristatus (assembly GCF_964204655.1). Taxonomy (NCBI): domain Eukaryota; kingdom Metazoa; phylum Chordata; class Amphibia; order Caudata; family Salamandridae; genus Triturus; species Triturus cristatus. The sequence continues at coordinate 423,342,711 of NC_140595.1, forward strand.
GGCGGACCCAGCCCTGTTAGATGGCATATCGTTGGAAGTTGCATCTACTCTGAGTGCCATATTGAATTTATCCCCAAATTTGGAGGCACCAAATCAGATTTGTAACCTTCACGAACAATGCTTTACTAAGCTTGAGGCCCTTTTAACTCTTCCTATAAAGCAAGGAAAAGCGAAAGCTATAGGTCACCGCAAAAATTGGTACAATAAAAAATGTAGGGAAGCACATAATGGGCTAATAAAAGCTATCAAATCTAGGGTGACTTGTGATAGCAAATTAGCTCGCCAAATGTACAAGAAAGTCCAGTGGGAGGCAAAGAGGGAGTGGGACGAGAACCATTGGACCAACCTCTATGAGGCCTGTCTATCCTCAAATCAGGTTAAGTTCTGGGAAGTAGTGAAATGGGGTAGGAATCCTGATTCTCAAACCCCAATAAATTATGTCCCTGTGGAAGCATGGGTGGATTTCTTTTCAACCCAGTTTAAGGACCCTGACCTAGAATCTCATAATGTCCCAGGGAACAGGATATCTCCGCCCACTTCCCCTGGCAAATCATTAGTGTTTACGAATACTGATACAGAGTCAGCCCTATGTTTGGTTCAAGCAGGGAAAGCTCCCGGGATGGATTGCATCCCGGCAGACCTTTTTAAAACCGATCTCCAAATCTGGATTCCCTACATAACTCAGATTGCAAATGCCATAGCGAGGGGGGCTAGGATCCCAGAGTCTTGGAAAGGGGCGGAAATTAGCCCCATTTTTAAAAAGGGGGACCGTTCGGTCCCGGGGAATTATCGCCCTATTAGCCTCATCGACTCTGTGCAGAAAATTATTGCTAGAATGGTCCTTGCTAGAGTTCAAGGGTGGATGGAGATAGAGAACATGCTCTCCCCATTACAGGCTGGCTTCAGATCAGGCACCAGCACCATCGACCAGGTTTTCAGATTTACTCTGATTTACTGGAAGGTGGTGCTGTTGGGCGGAGGGACCATTTATGCCGCCTTTGTGGACCTTAAGTCCGCTTTCGATCTTGTGCCTAGGGCAAAACTGTGGGCAGTCTTGGGCAACTTCCCATGAGGCACAGGGTCAAGACTGATTTGCCTATGGCTGGGTTCAAACTGGAACGGCATGGTGAGCAAAAAAACGATGGATTTAGGCCCAGATCTCTGTACTGGGGTGAATGTATGACATTGTTCTGCATTCTGTCCATCAATTGTTGTTTTTGCAATAGGGCAAAACTGTGGGCAGTCTTGGGCAACTTAGGGATGCCATTGGATCTCCTTGAACTTATTATCAGATTGCATGAGGGCAACTTTGCCAGGGTGAGGTGGGGAGCCCAAGGGCAGGTGACTGATAGTTTCCCCGTAACGCGAGGTGTTCGCCAGGGGTGTGTTCTGGCACCCACCCTTTTTCTATTGTTTATCGATCAGATGGTGAAGTTTTTTTATAACACCCAGACTGATGCTCCTATACTGGCAGGGACAAAATTCCCTATGCTCATCTTTGCAGATAATACTTTACTCCTCTCAAAGACACTAAGGGGGCTGCAAATAGCAATAAATAGGTTTTAGGAGTTTTGTCAAGTTAATAATCTGCAAATTAATGTGAGCAAGACCAAATTTATGGTCCTAACGAAAAATCGCCCCATTAAAAGCCACATTAGTATGAATGGCGTACGTCTTGAACAAGTGGAACTTATGACTTACCTTGGAGTAACCTTAGACTATCGTCTACGTTGGAAACCACAGCTTGAAGCCCTTCAACTAAGATTTGCCCGCCTCTCGGGTTGTCTTATTCAGGAGCAAAAAACGTCCTTAACTAAACGGGTTACACCTGCACTTAAGATCTATGAGGCCAAAATTAGTTCTGCCATTTTGTATGGGGCTTACTTGTGGGGGTATATGGATTTAACCCCCTTGGTAAAAGTCCAAAATAAATTTATGCGCAAACTGGTAGGACTCCCCCAATCCACACCGATTAAACCCCTCTTATTAGATATGGTCTGTAAGTCCATTAATGAGATGGCTCGATATCGGTTAGTCGCATTGTGGAGACGGCTCTGGACGTCGCCGGATCTCAGTCTCTTTGCCAGAGAACTGGCGGAAGTTAGATCATCTCTGGGCTCTGCGAACATACCATGGCTACGTGAGGTGAAACTAATTTTGGAAGATATGGGTCTCCAGTCAACTTTGGGTTTCCCCGGGTTCCAATGTATTCCCCCCTAAACAAGATTTTAAAGCACTTTATTGGGCTTCTGTCAGACTTCTTTCTGTTGCACGGTCAGGTGCTGTTACCCTAACAGGTAGATTTTTGGTAATTAAAACAGATCCCTCTTTGGAAAACTATTGGGATATCATTACTAAGAATCTGGACAAAAAATTATACCATCAGTTTAGAGTTGGGTCCTTACCCGTAAGGTCTTTCTCCAGGAATTGGTCTGGTTCAAATGAATTTTGTCCTTAGTGTAGTGACCACAAGGAGAGTGTGGGACACTTCTTTTTTACATGCCCTGCCTATCATGCCCCTAGACATAGATGGATTAGGCCTATCTGTCAAAGGCTGAAATTGAGAGGGAGCTCAGAGGCTTTGTGGACTCTGCAAACTAATACCTCGGAGACTGTGGTAGTAGGTGTTGCAAAGTTCCTTGGGTGGGCTTGGGTTATTTGAGCCAGACATCCCCAGGTAGCCTGATTGTTTTGTTTTGATTTTTTATAGGGTTTTTCATATACCAAGTCTTTAATATTTTGTTTAATGCTTTTTTAAATGTTGAACTGTATTAAATATAGGCGGGTTTTAATGTTTTTAATGTAATGTAATGTATGCATTTATTATTGTTCTTTTGTTGTACTGTCTTTTATGATATTAAATCAAAATAAAGACATATGAAACCTAACCTGATTAGTGAATGGGTGTGCAGTAATGTTTTGGTGTTTTCCTTTGCTTTTTACCATCAGTGCATACTCTCTGTAGTGAACACCTTCTGCCCTCACATCTTTTTGGAAACTGGTCACTAAGGGAACAATCTGTGGAATGTTTTGTGTGGATTCCACATGGATTACTTACCCAGAAACCCTTGTAAATTTGATTAATTTACAAAATCAAATTGTTTCCTCACATTTCTGTGTGGGAAAATTGTGTGATCATCGGACCTGCACAAATTTCCTACCACCCAGCATTCCCCCAGGTCTCCCAATAAAAATGCTACCTCACTTGTGTGGGTGGCCAAGTGCTGGTGACAGGAAAGGGCCCAAAACATACTGTGAAAACATCAAAATGATCTATCACAAAACAACGTGGTTTTGCAAGGGGGTCACCTGCGTTTTTTCCACCTGGGCTCAGGCGCCCATCTAGGGAAACCTACCAAACCCAGACTTTTCTGAAAACTAGACACCCTGAGGAGTCCAGAGAGGTGCGGCTTGTGCAAATTCCCCAAGGTTTTCTTACCCAGAATCCCCTCCAAACTTCAAATTGACCTAAAATAATCACATTTTCCTCACATTTCTTTGTGGGAAAGTTGTGGGATTACCGGCCCAGCGCAAATTTTCCGCCACCCAGCATTCCCCCAGATCCCCCAATAAAAATTCTACCTCACTTGTGTGTGTGGGCCAAGTGCCAGCAACAGGGAAGGGCCCACAACGTATTGTGGAAGCATCAAAATTATCAATTGCAAAACAACCTGGTTTCACAAGGTGGTCACCTGGGTTTTTGGTCTCAGGCTCGGGGGCCATCCAACCTACCAAACCCAGTCATTTCTGGAAAACTAAACAACAGGGGAGGTCGGTGTGGCTTGCATGGATCCCACAATGTCTTTTTAACCAGAATCCCCTGCAAACCTCAAATTTAGCTTTAAAAAGACACATTTTCCCCCCGTTTCTGTGTGGGAAAGTTGTGGGATCACCGGGCGGGGACACATTTCCTACCACCCAGCGTTCCCCTAGGTCTCCAGATAAAAATACTACCTCACTTGCGTGGGTGGACAAAATGATCGCAACAGGGAAATACCCAAAACATACTGTGGAGGCATCAAACTTTTTGACCACAAAATGATCTGCAGTTTTGATCCCAGGCTCAGCTGATATCTAGGGAAACCTACCACTAGAACAGCAGAACAAGTGTTATTACCAATTGTCTTTCTCTGCATTTGTGCCTTCCGAATGTATACCCACAAATTCAAAGCTGTGCAAAAAAACACTGCTTCTAAACACCATATTTTGTGGCCATTTTGGAAATAAATAGGTTTCCTTGATATCTATCTTTCACTCTTTATATTTTACCAAATGAATTTCTGTATACCTGGGACACAATGAAAAACAATTACAAAGTACAGCTCAGTTATTGGTTCTGTGTACCTCGGGCTTTTGGTGAACCTTTAAACCCTATATATGGCTGCAACCAGAAGGGTCCAGCGGACATAACCGCATATTGCTTTCAGAAATCTGCCATGCTTAGAAGAAGTTTCAAGTGAAAACGTAGGCACAAATTGCTGCTTTTTCAACTTAATTTCAATATTTTTTTTATTTCAGCTGTTACTTTTCATAGGAAAACCTTAAAGGATCTACAGAAATGACTCCTTGCTGAATTCTGAATTCTTTCTACTTTTCAGACATGTATATGAGGGATAAAAAGGTAGATTTCCCGTATATAAGGAATATCGGACCTATATTATGTTAGCATGATTCATCTATATATACACGCTCTCTGTGTTGTTTATATGCTTCTGTTTGGAGGAAACTCGTTTATTTCCTCCTTGTATACCTATTGCTAAAAGAGTAGGCCGAGAACCATACAGCCGTCATCTTCTTTTCATTTGCTCGAGCACAGGCTGTGATCACGTGTTGATCACGTACAGTTGTCAGGTCCCAGCTCATTTGAGTTACTGGTAGCAGCTGAAGGTAGGCTGTTCACTCCTCTGTTCTGAGACTCAAGGTCTCATCTGGCTTTGGGGGTGATAAGCGCATTCCTGGAGACGCCGTGCTTGCACTCCCAGGCACCAAGACGAAAGGGAGTCACCCCACCTGACCTCATCAGTAATAGATAGTCAAGCCTTTGTACTGGTCTGATGTGTGCCATATATGGTCCCTTCCTGGAGCTCGAGGGCCAACTGGTGTTTTTCCTTTTACAGTGATTGTATGTGTTGAACTGAAAAGTATATAACCTCATGTTTGAATATGAGCCAGCACTCTTCTCGGCGCACCTGATGGGTGAGGTTTGAAGAGGCTCCTCTATAGAGTATTCTGTTTAATAAACGATTGAACGTTCTTCACTGCCAACTGACTGATTATTTGGTAATGGTATTGGGGCTATTGGTAGGTATAGTCCTTTAGTTTATTTTTATGGTACATCAGTTGGCGACTCCGCCGGGACTCCGTGACTGGGTCGTCCTCCCCGTAAACGGGTGGTAAGGACGAAGGGGTAATTCTGGTTGAGCGGGATCCTTTGAAATGTAGCCATTTTTGGTATGAACTTACTCCGCTCTCACGATCAGAGTATCCTCAGCTGCTAGTGACCCTTCACCGAAGTCCTACGGGCGTAACTCGGGAGCTGACCGTGTTGGTCTTCAGGAGTTGGCAGTGGAGAACACACCATTGTACCTGTGTGCACCAGATGAGTGGAATTGTTTTGATGTTTTTGGCAGTCACTGTTGAGCAGTGTTTTTGAAGCAGTTAACTGTGTAAGTATTTAGTGGTCAGTGGACCACGGAGATTCTTGGGGGTCTGACAGGGCAGCATTGTGGTGGCTGCACGTATAGATCCTCCACGGACCTTTTGTGAATAATAGAGACACCGATCAGACGCCCGGCGTGGCACGTGTGGTGCACGCCCGGCCGGACTGCTCTCAGAAAGGCCTGTGGCTGTACCTGGGTAGCCTTGGGAACACATCTGAAGTCGTGCTAATGAAGCAGGCTTAGTCAGAATAGTCCCAAGAGTGAACCAGGAAGGCTGCGGGATGGTCTGTAGGTCGGTCTGTGGTTAAACCTGTCTGACGGTCTCTTGATAGTCTTTGGACTGCTTGGTTTTGGTATTTGTCGGTCTTGGAATTTGAATTTGATTGATTCTCCATGAACAGGAGTCGACGGGCTCTGTTCTTTGTTTGAAAAGTTGTTATTTCTTGCATATTTTTTTATGTATATATATTATTGTCTTGTGTGTGTTTGCATGAGTGTGAGGTTGTATGTTTTGTGAATGTTTGAACATGGCCATGTTTGGAAGTTCATTTGTATGATTGACTAAGGAATGTGTGACGATAATAACCATGCCGTATTTGAGCAAATTGAGTTGTTTTAGATTTTGTTGCCGCCATAATGATACGCATCTGGCTGAAAGTCAACCTGCCCCACCAGAAGGCAGTCCAAGTTATGATATGTATGTAAAGCATGGTATTACACCTCTTTTGTTGAACACACTATGGCATAAATATACTAAGGACAATGTGGAATTACAATGGCCCCTAACCGGGTCTTTTGATGAAAAAAAGATAAATTTCTTGCAGGATCGATTATTTTCTAAATGTAGTCGTCAGTCAATGTTTGACTCCCTGAATCTGTGGTAGAAGGAAGCAAAGCGTAGACGTATACGTGAGGAAAAAGTACGTAGGATGAAAGGAAATCAGACGATTACGCAGAAAACTATAGCTTACGATAGAGCACGATCTGAACAAGGGATTGATCGCGCAGATAGACAGTTTAGATTGCATGTGGATAAGACCTATGTTGCTCGGACTGAAGCGGAAGATGAGATAGAGGATTTATTGGATACCCGTCCACCTCCACCTTATGCTCCGCAGCGCGTATATCCCGTTGTTTCTCCGACTCTAGTGCAGGCTCCTTCAGCCTCTGCCCCTGATGTTCCCTCTTCCCTTGCATCTCTGGGAACGTCCTCTGTTTTGTCTCCCTCAGTGTCTGAGACAGCTTCTTTATGGCCTGTTACGCTGCCGTCTTCCGTTGTGTCCACAGCTGTTTTGTCTCCCCCCACCCCCGTGTGGACTTCCCTTTCTGCGAGCACGACCCCATCTCCAGCTGTTTCGACTCCATTTCGTGCTCCGGGGGATTTCGACACACGGAAGTTGTTTACTCGTTCGACGGTAGGACAGAATGAGAAACAGATGATTAAGGATCAGTCATCCCAGTGGAAACGACAGCCTATTTACACTATAACTGATATATGGAACACACTTCGAGACTATGAGCCTGTTATGCAGCAACATGCCTTGAAACACATGGCTGCACGTATCATTAGTCTCTGGGAACAATGTTTTCCAGGAGGATTGGTCCCGCAAGTAATGTATGACATTCGGGACAGGGCTCATAAGTCGGAACTTAGCCCAGATGAAGTATATAGAAATGTGGAGATTTTATTAAGTTATCAAGAACGGATGTGTCAAAAGTGTCCCTCGTGGGACACTCAGCATCCTATGCGAGAAGTTGATCCTATTTTTCATCCTGAAATACAGGAACTGAAGGATGATCATGGTGTGGTGACTAGACCTCGTGTAGAGGCAGGAGTGCAGGAGCAATGGGTTTATACCCCCAGGAAGAGGAGTGAAGTCCTCTCGTTAAAATCACAATTACCTGACCCTCGTAAGAATCCCACGGCTTATTACAAAGAACTCACAGAAGCGGCCTCTTCGGCCGTCATGACCTTAGCTGACATAGAGCTATTTTTTGCGTTGTTAGTTCCCGTTGACGTGTGGCGTCAAGTGCATGATCAGGACCATGCTCAAGAATTAGGCGGAACATGGGATCAGATAAAAGACTGGGACAAGGATCGTAAGCCTGGCGATAAACCGAGGCCTGAATTATTGGCATTACCTGGTCGTATTATCACTTACATGCATTCCCTAATTCCGCCTCGTAAGGTGGATTGGGACAAACTGACTGCATGTAAACAAAAGAAAGATTAAAGTGTTTCTGATTTTTTCACTAGATTTGAGGGCGTATTCATTGATTTTAGAGGACAGGATTTATCATTGGAAGGCGGTATATGATTATTTGTTAATAGTTTTGTTACGAATTTGTTACCGGAAGTTTCTGCAGGGCTACAAGCCACTGAATGTACCTGGACCACTTCCACACCCTCGGTAATATTGAGTATGGCCCAATATTATGAACATAGAGAAAATTAGAGTAAGGATAAGACGGAAAAGAAAGCAAAGGATCTTAAACGGGTGTTGTTGCAACAAGTTGCTCAAGGACGAGGCAGAGAGAGAGGCGGTAGAGGGTTCGTCCTGAGGGGAGCAGGAACGGGGCGAGGAAGAGGGCCAGCTGTTGTTTTGGGAGCAAATCAGTGTGCTTATTGTAAGGAGGAAGGGCATTGGTGATTTCAGTGTCCATGGTTGCTGCCCCAGAACGGGGCTATAAGGAGTAGAGGAAGAGGTCGGGGAAGTGTGGATCTCAGTGATATGCGACGAGAAGAGGCGACGCAAGTTGGACAAGAAAATAATTACTTTGATAATCCGAGAGGTAGGCAGTATTATAATGAGGAATGTGCAAAGAATGCGACCTAAGGGTATGCTTATACATAGGATAGCCATGGACAGAGAGAGGGCCAGGTGGTGAGCCCCATCTCTAAACCCATGCCTTTTACAATAGGTCCTGTTACGATAGACTCTCCGTTTCTTTTGTCTTCCCATTGTGGCGAAATTTGTTGGCTTGGATTTATTAAAGAAATTACATGCTAAGATTCATTGTTCACCTGATGGTGTTTATCTGACTATTAATTCCCCTGCGAAGTATACTTTGCAGTGTTTCACTAAAAATGAACCCCTCCCACCTGAGTTTGCTGTTATTCCGGTGACATTGTGGGCCACTGGTGACATGGACGTAGGCTTATTAAAGATTCCACCTGTCTCTATTACTTTGAAGCAAAATGCTCAGCTTCCTCGTATACCTCAGTGCAAAATTTCTCCGGCTGGCGAGAAGGCTTTGCTCTCTATCATACAAGATTTGGTAACAAAGGGTGTGGTGGAAGAGACAGCTGCTAATGTATGCAACAGCCCTATTTTGCCTATCTTGAAAAGAGCCCCTGTTGGAAGCGAGCCTGACTACGCTGATACCTATCGTTTTGTGATTGATTTGCGCGAAATTAATAAAATAGTGGTGCCCCAATATCCTGTCGTTTCGGACATCACTACTATTCTCACTATGATTCCTCCTCTGCTAAATATTTCTCTGTGATTGATTTAAAAAATGCCTTCTTTAGCATTCCGATTCATTCTGATTGCCGCCATATTTTTGGCTTCTCATTATCTGGTCGTAGCTTCCGGTTCTGTCGCACTCCCCAGGGGTAGTCAGAGAGTCCTAGTATTTACTGTCAAGCTTTGAAAACATTGTTGGATGATTTGGTCTTGCCCCCTCGTAATGTGCTTTTACAATACGTAGATGATTTGTTAGTGGCCTCTGATACCGAGAAAGGCTGTAAGACGGCCACTGTACAATTATTGCCTCATTTGGCTGCTAATGGCAATAAAGCATCCCTTTCTAAATTTCAATATTATCGACAGGAGGTGACCGATCTCGGTCATCTACTGTCGAAGGAGGGAAGGAGACTAACCCCTGAGCAGGTGACTACCATTTTTAATATGTCTGTACCTCGTACTCAGCGTGATGTTCGTGCATTTCTCGGCATAATTTCTTACTGTCGCCAATGGATCCCTAATTTTTCCCTTCTTACTAAACCTCTTCTATACTTAACTACCAAAGATGTGCATGAACCTTTACCCTGGATTGATGCTTGCCAAGATGCTTTTGTCTCTTTGAAATCTGCACTTTTTTCTGCACCTGTTCTTGGTACTCCTGACTACCGGAAACCTTTTGTGCTTTATGTACATGAGGTGGACGGTTGCTCGCTTTCTGTGTTAACACAAGGATTTGGTGGTAAGCAGAGACCTTGTGCGTGTTGGATAACGTCGCCAGAGCACTCCCAAGCTGTTTAAGAGCCACTGCTGCGGTGGCTATTCGACAGTCGGAAGGGCTCATTTTGAACACTGACCTCACAGTGATGGTACCGCACGCTGCGGATACATTATTAAACAAAACAAAGACCCAGCACCTTACGAGTGCGCGTCTTACTGGATATGAATTAACTTTGTTTGCTCCACACATTACGATTAAATGATGTGTCACCCTGAACCCAGCCACGTTACTACCCCTCCCTTCGAATGAAAAGAACAATGATGTTCATGATGGTATATTTCGGACTGAGGAAGAAATGAAGGAACGAGTAGACCTGACTGACACTCCTCTATCTGACCCCCAAGGGGAGTTGTATGTCGATGGCTCTTGTTTCAAGTTACCAGATGGCACGACAACTGCTGCATATGTGATAACTACTCTTCACACTATAGTTGAGGCTTCTCGAGTACCCTATCAGTCAGCACAGGCAGCTGAATTAGTGGCATTGTTTCGGGCCTGTGAGTTAAGTGAAGGACTGAGAGTAAACATTTACACAGATAGCCAGTACGCCTTTGGCGTGGCTCATAGTTTTGGTCAACTCTGGGCAGAAAGAGGTTTTCTTACTTCTCATGGTCAGCGAATACAGCATGGCCCCTTGATTTTGCGATTACTGACAGCATTGACGTTACCAGAAATAGTGGCTGTAGTCAAATGTAGCGCACACAAGACAGTGGTTGATGCAGTGGGGGAGGGTAATGCCTTTGCCGATCAAGTAGCTAAGGGAACTGCTAAATCTAAATTAACCCCAATGTTTGTGACTAGTTCTGCTAGGCGGGTGGCTGAAACAGAGATGTTTGATAACACTATGGAGAGTGTCCGAGAAATACAGAACGAAGCTACCCCTATTGAACTGGCTCACTGGAAAGAGCGAATTGGGAGATTAGATGCAGATGGTTGTTGGATTGATTTGACAGAAAAGCAGCGGTGGATGTTGCCTAATGCATTAGTAAATGCGGTGGTAACAAAGGCACATGGTTCAGCTCATATTGGGGTGAAAGGTATTTGTGCATTATTAGATCCTGTATGGTACAATCTCAATATTTCTAGGACTGCTGCTCATTTGGTACAATATTGTATGGTTTGCCTACGACATAATCCCGGGGGCAGGGAGCCTGTTCTGAGTGGAAACTTTGCACCACCATTGTTGCCTTTTGAGGTGCTTCAAATGCATTATATCCAGCTGGAGCGCGTTAACAATTTGAAGTATGTTCTGGTCGTGGTATGCGCCTTCAGTAAATGGATGGAGGCCTACCCGACGAAAGAAAATACTGCTTTGGCAATGGCAAAAGCGTCGGTCAAGGAGTATTTCCCTCGCTACGGATTGCCTCGTGTGATCTGGAGTGATAACGGAAGACATTTTAATGCAGAACTCATCACACATATATGTTATGGATTACAGATTAGGCAGAAATTCCATGCGGCTCGACACCCCCAGTCTGCTGGGTTGGTCGAGAAGTATTATGGAATATTAAAGCTTAAATTAGCTAAAGTTCAGGAAAATACTGGGTTGAAGTGGCCAGATGCTCTGCCGCTGGCATTGATGTCAATACGAGTTGCCCCACATTCTCGTTCTGGTTTGTCTCCATATGAGGTCATTTTTGGGTGCCCTGCTAATGTTTGGGGCGTCCCGAGACCCAGAACGTTTCGAGATATATAGTATCCTATGCTGACAGACTATTTGTATGCCTTGACTAAAGATCTTCATGCCATTCATCAACCGGTCTCAGCAGTTTTGCAGCCCCTGCTGGAGGGTCCTGGACATCGTCTGGAACCAGGCCATTGGTTTCTGGTTCGCTATTATTAGCGGATCTGTACCTCTGACTTCTGTGCGCCTCTGATTTTGTGCTGTTTCTGTACTTCTGTGCCCCCTTACGTTCTGTACCTCTGACTTCTGTGCCCCTGCTTGAGTCCGTGTTCCTCGCAGGTCTCCTTTCCCCCACCGCTGCCTCCCCTGCGGCCCGTCCCCTCCGCGCCCATTTGCTCTACCCGTCCCTTGCCTCCCAGCTGCTCCTCCCTCCCCACCTCCCCATATATGGCGGCCGCTGGAGCGGTGAGGAGAGCGACCCTTGACCTTCCTGGTAGGTCGCTCCCCCCGCTGCAGCTCCGCCGTCACCCCGCTATCTCCTGCTTCCACCGGTGCTCCAAGCAAGCCTGGCTGAAGACGGCTGAAATGCCAGAAACCGGTCCTAGGAAGCTTGTTTCCGGTCCAGGGAAGACATGGCTTGGCAGTTCGGGCTGGACTGTTCCCATGAGGCACAGGGTCAGACTGATTTGCAAATGGCCATGTCTGAACTGGGGTGGCAGAGTGGGCTAAAGAACGGTGATGGATTAAATCCAGATCAGTTGACTGGGGGTGAGTGCTTGCAATGCTCAACACTCCGTCCATCTTTTCCTTTGGTTTTTGCTTTGTTCGCCATAAGTTGGCAGGGTATGCTCAGACATGAGTCCCTTGCTCACTTTGCCACTGGATTCAAGCAAGCCTGGCTGAAGACGGCTGAAATGCCAGAAACCGGTTCTAGGAAGCTTGTTTCCGGTCCAGGGAAGACATGGCTTGGCAGTTCGGGCTGGACTGTTCCCATGAGGCACAGGGTCAGACTGATTTGCATATGGCCATGTCTGAACTAGGGTGGCGGAGTGGGCTAAAGAATGGTGATGGATTAAACCCAGATCAGTTGACTGGGGGTGAGTGCTTGCAATGCTCAACACTCCGTCCATCATTTCCTTTGGTTTTTGCTTTGTTCGCCATAAGTTGGCAGGGTATGCTCAGACATGAGTCCCTTGCTCACTTTGCCACTGGATTCAAGCAAGCCTAGCTGAAGACGGCTGAAATGCCAGAAACCGGTCCTAGGAAGCTTGTTTCCGGTCCAGGGAAGACATGGCTTGGCAGTTCGGGCTGGACTGTTCCCATGAGGCACAGGGTCAGACTGATTTGCAAATGGCCATGTCTGAACTGGGGTGGCAGAGTGGGCTAAAGAACGGTGATGGATTAAATCCAGATCAGTTGACTGGGGGTGAGTGCTTGCAATGCTCAACACTCCGTCCATCATTTCCTTTGGCTTTTGCTGTGCCCCCTTATATTCTGTACCACTGACTTCTGTGCCCCTCAGATTTTGTGCTGTTTCTGTACTTTTGTGCCCCCTTACGTTCTGTACCTCTGACTTCTGTGCCCCTGCTCGAGTCCGTGCCCCGTGCCGGTCTCCTTTCCCCCACCGCTGCCTTCCCTGCGGCCCCGTCCCCTCCGCGCCCATTTGCTCTACCCGTCCCTTGCCTCCCACCTCCCAGCTGCTCCTCTCTCCCCACCTCCCCATATATGTTGGCTGCGTCGCTGGCGCGCCAACGTCCGCGCCTGTACCGCGCCCGGCGCCAGAACCCCTGGCCCCCGCAGCAGCCATGAAGACCGCCTCCGCTACGACGCCAGCACCCTCGTCGCTCTCAACCCAGGAACAACCCACACCTGCTGCAAGGCCGCCCCGAAGCGCACCCACGGTCCCTTCACCTGCCGGAACTGCAGCTTCTCCTGCCTCGAAAGCACCAAGACGCCTGCCAAGCAGGAACCCAACCAGCTTAGATGCATCCTGATCAACACCCTCTCCGCACACAAACACGCCGTCGAACTCTGGGACCTACTCGACACCACATCACCGGACGTCGCCTTCCTGACCGAGACCTGGATGAACGAAACCTCCTCGCCAGACATCACCATAGCCATCCCAGACGGGTACAAGATCACCCGCAGAGACCGCACCAACAGGGCCAGAGGAGGAATCTCCATCGTCCACAAAAACACCATCATGGTCTCAACAAACACCAACGACACCCTCAGCACCGCCGTACACATGCACTTCCAGATCCACATGGACCCCAAGACCACCCTAAGAGGCACCCTCGTCTACAGACCACCAGGACCCTGGCCTCAATTCTGCAACTCCATCGCCGACCTCATCAGCACGCACGCACTGACCTCCGCCGACCACATCCTCCTCGGAGACCTGAACTATCACCTGGAGAACAACAACGACAGCAACTCCTCTACCCTGATCAACAATCTCGCCAACCTCGGACTGAAACAGCTCGTCACGACGCCGACCCACATCGCCGGCAACACGCTAGATGCCATCTTCTCCTCAAGCCCCCACATCACCTTCAGCCACGCCTCCGAACTCACCTGGACAGACCACCACTGCATCCACTTCTCCGTCCGAAAACCCCTCACACACCACCACACACCACAGACCACAGACTCCCCGCCGCTGCTGGGGCAAAGTCACCCAAGAACAACTACAGACAAGCCTCGCACTCAACCACCAACGAACCCCACCAACCCAGATGAAGGTGCACTCACCCTCGAACCCTGGATGAACGACTGCGCCAACACTGTCGCCCCGCTGAAAAACCCCACCAGCAGAGACACCAGCAGAAGAGTCAGCTGATTCACCCCGGAACTCCTCAACTCAAAACGCACCTGCCAGAAACTTGAAAACATATGGCACAGCGACAAGACGCCAGACATCCGTACTGCCCACAAAGACGCCATCCGCAACCACCACCACCTCATCAGGACCGCCAAAAGAACCTCCTTCACAAACTGCCTTGACAACAACGCACACAACAGCAAGGAGCTCTTCACCATCGTGAAGGAACTCTCCAACCCCAGCTCCAACGACATCCCACCTGTGTGACTCCCTAGCCACCTTCTTTCACCGGAAAATCACAGACATCCATGACAGCTTCAGACCCCGGACAACCCCTGCCGACCACACCGCACTGAACCCACCGCACCCCACGGCCCAAGACACCCTGACAACCTGGACCAACGTGAGCATCGAGGACACGATCAAGACCATGGGAACAATCCACTCCGGTTCCCCGACCGACACTCTCCTGCACCACATCTTCAACAAAGCCAGCAATTCCATCACACCCCACCTGCACAAAATCATCAACCTCTCCTTCGAGACCGCCATCTTCCCTGAGAACTGGAAGCACGCAGAGATCAACATCCTACTGAAGAAAACCAAGGCTGATCCGAGTGACCTCAAGAACTTCCGTCCCATCTCCCTGCTTCCGTTCCCAGCAAAGGTCATCGAGAAGATAGTAAACACCCAGCTCACCCGTCACCTTGAAGACAACAACATCCTGGACCCGTCCCAATCAGGTTTCTGCAGCAACCTCAGCACCGAGACCGCCCTCATCGCCGCCACAGACGACATCAGGATCCTGCTAGACAACGGTGAGATGGCGGCCCTCATCCTCCTGCACCTCACCGCCCACTTCGACACAGTCTGCCTTCGCACACTACGCACATGCCTCCGGCGCAGGGATCCGAGACAAGGCCATGGACTGGACCTCCTTCCTCTCTGGCAGAACGCAGAGAGCCCGCCTCCCCCCAAACCGATCTGATGCCTCCGAGATCATCTGCGGCATCCCTCAAGAATCTTCCCTCAGCCCGATGCTGTTCAACGTCTACATGGCACCACTAGCACGCATCGCCCGACAGCACAACCTCAACATAATATCCTACGCCGACGACACTCAGCTGATCCTCTCCCTCACCAAGGACCCCCTCACTGCCAAATCCAACCTTCACCAGGGAATGAAGGCCGTCGCTGACTGGATGGAGGACAGCCGCCTCAAACTGAACACAGACAAGACTGAAATCCTCATCCTCGGGTCCAACCCCTCTGCATGGGACGACTCTTGGTGGCCCACGTCACTGTGGTCCCCCCGGCCCCCACTGACCACGCATGCTACCTGGGAGTCATCTTCGACTCAACTCTACTTGACCACACAAGTCAACGCAGTCTCCTCCACCTGTTTCAACACCCTCCGCATGCTCCGCAAGATCTACAGATGGATCCCGACAAACACGAGGAAAACAGTCACCTAGGCCCTAGTCAGCAGCAGACTCGACTACGGAAACCCCCTCTACGCCGGAGCCTCGTCCAAGCTCATCAGCAGACTACAGAGAATCCAGAATGCCTCTGAATGTCTGATCCTCGACGTCCTGTGCCGCGACCACATCACCCCCCACCTTAGGAACCTGCACTGGCACTGGCTCTCCATCGACAAAAGAATCTCCTTCAAGCTCCTGATCCACAACACAAGGCACTCCACAAAAAAGGCCCAGCCTATCTCAACAGTCGACAATCCTTCTACGTACCCAACAGGAAACTCCGCTCCGCCGACTACGCCCTGGCCACGGTCCCACGCATCCGGAGAACTACTTCCAGAGGCAGATCCTTCTCCCATCGCGCCGCCAGGACCTGGAACACCCTCCCCCTCTACCTGAGACAAACCGAAGACCTGCTGACCTTCAGGAGACAACTCAAGACCTGGCTCTTCGACCAATAGCAGCAGCAACCCCCCCCCCAGCGCCTTGGAACACTCACGTGTATATAGTGCGCTTTACAAATCATGTGATTGATTGATTGAAATCCAGTTTGGATCCTCGTTGGTCTGATCCATTTCAAGTCTTGTTGGCCACGCGGATGGCGGTAAAGGTGAACGGCAAGCGACACTGGATTCATGTGTCACATCTGAAGAGACAACCTCTCCCGCTTACATATGATCAGCGAATTCAGGATGGGATCCTGACTCAGGAAAGTGAGCGAGTTCCTCGATTCATCCCTTTCTCTGATGCCCAGGTAATCGGAAAAGGCAAGGAGAAGGTGCAACAGGTTCGAAAGGGGCTCTGTCATCAGCACAATTGATTGCCCCAGATTCTGTTGTTCCTACAGCTGGCCCAGAGGCTCGCAGTAATCCTGTTTCACCGGATTCGTCCTCTTCAGTTTTGTTTTCTGATCAAGAAGTGCCTGGCCATACTCGGTACAACCTGCGGCCCAGAAAACAACACGGTACACCAGGTGAACATGGTAGGAGATAGGGAGAGACTTGAGTGATAGGGTACAGACTTGTGCTATGAATGTCTGTTAGATAAGCTTCTGGTGTACTGAGCGAGACACTGGACTGAACACGCTGAGAGCCTTGAACATTTGTGCGCTCTGTTCAGAAAGAAAGACTGAATTCCACATTCAGAGGGGCCCAGGTTGTGTTTCTTCGCGGATTGTGTGAGAACATAACTCACGCTTGAGAAGTTTGTTTTGGTATTATCTGTGATGAACGATAGGAGCCTGCCTGTGAGGCCCTAAACGGACACAGGAAAGAAGCACCCTCTGGCAGGTTGGACTGCATTGCCCTAGTTTTTCGTTGGACTTTTAGTTAGCATGTATCCCTTTCCTCGTTTTGTTCCTGAAGAGGAACGTCCTTTTGCACCACGCTATTTTCCTACATATATACCTGTTTTCTCCAGTTGGACCAAGCGTGTTAAAATTGCCTTTGTAACTACTATAGCCATATTGCTAATTATATTAATGGGAGTATTCATATATTTAGAATTTTGTCACCCTATGCATACTGTTTTAGAGACAACTACCCCACCTCCGGAACATGTGTTCCATACTTTAGCCCCTCATAAGGAAAGGCATCGTCAGACTTATGTGAAAAATGCTTTTATTGAAATGCTTCATCAAGCACACAGTGCTACTAATACTACGAATTGTTGGGTTTGTGGTCTTCTACCATCTGTTATGCACAAGCATGACTTATTCATATCCCTACCCTTGTCCCATCTGGGAAGTTGTGAGGCTTGGTTTAAATTGCTTTCTATGATGTATATGATTTACACTGTGGACGCTAAAAGTTTTTTTTTAAAAAATTGGACCCATCAGGGATTTGTTTGTGGAGAGTGGCCCCTTGGGCAAGGGTTGCTCCCCTTTGGGGAGCATTAATTTGGCCATTTCTGCTACCCTGAGGGGCAGATCGGCTGATTTGTTTCTTTCTAGGGCCACTAGGCCACCCGGGTTTTTTTATTTTTTATTTTGAGGAGTGGCCCCTTGTACAAGGGTCGCTCCCCTTTATGGGAGGATGATTTTGGCCATTTCTGCCCTCTTTGGGTGGCAGAATAGCAGTATCTTTTTAGGCCCATCTGCCCTCAAGGGGGGCAGAAGTCACTAGACACCAGGGTTTTTAATGTTTGTGTTGGGAGTGGCCTCAAGGGCAAGGGTTGCTCCCCTTTTACAGGGGTGAATATTTTATTTATACTCTTAGGCCCACCTACCCCTTGGCTTGGCTGGTGGATTGTGTGTGGACTGGTGCATTATTTGCATATGTGATTTTAATGTTTTTTTCTCTTTTTTATTCTAGTGTAAAGCTTTTGATTCCTGTCTGCAGTTTTGCGTAGTTGCATATTTTTGGTAAGAAAAACGTTTTTGTTGTATCTACTCCAAATGAGTATTATTGTCATTTATGAATTAATTTTTTTGTAAGTGGTGTCATAATGCCAGCTTATTTAGTTAGTGTTTGAGCATGAAATTCTTTGCAATGTGTTTTGCATTGTCTTATGTGTAATTTTCTTTTCTCTTTCTTTTTTAGTGGGATATTTTTGATCCATACTGTGTCTGCACAGAGTAGGTGGTGGTGAATTTAGCTGCTTCTGGCAAGTGAGTGGTATTGTTTTGCAGTATATAGGTATTTCTGATAAAGGTGCATTTTGTTTATTACTTATTTTACAAAGTGTTTGTTGTTGACTTGTTTGACAAGTTACTTTTATTAGTAAGCATTATGGCTAGCCGTAGAATGACTGCTCAGCAGGTGGTTGGTATGCTTCTTGAATCTTCCTCTGAGCAGGATTATGAGACTGACAGTGCGTCTGAGGGAGAGGAGGGAGGGGCAGATTCAGGCAGAGAGTTTTCTCACCACATGGAATCATCGGATGATGAAGGTACTCTCAGTGCAGATGAAGTGCCTGTTTTAGAGGAGGATACTGCTGTGCCGATGGTGCAGGAGGCATCTGGATTGCAGCCTGAGGCTGCTAGGCTTCCTACTGGAAGTGCTGGACTCTGGGTTGATCCAAACATGGTGCATCCGGTGTTGCCTGCCTTTAGTGGTGATGCAGGGTGTAGAGTGGATTGTGAAATTATTTTGCCTATACAGTTTTTTCAGTTGTTTTTGGATGATGTATTTTTGGGTGAGATTGTTGAGCAGACTAATTTGTATGCTGCACAGTTTTTGAGGGACAACAGTGACACACTTAGGCCCCACTCTAGAGCTACCCAGTGGACTCCCACAAATCTGGAAGAGATTAAGAAGTTTTTGGGGTGACTTTATTGAAGGGTTTGATAAGGAAGCCGTCCATGGCTTCATATTGGTCTACCAGTCCCTTGATGGCAACGGCCATATTTTCTGCAGTTATGACTCGTGATCGGTATTTACTTTTGCAACGAATGCTACATTTTGTTGATAATACTTTGGCGTTGCCACAAGATCACCCTGACTGTGACCGTCTTTTTAAGATTCGGCCTGTTATTGATCACTTTGTAGATCGATTTTCAAAGATCTATACTCCAGGGAAAGAAATATCTATTGATGAGTCTTTGGTCTTGTTCAACGGCCATTTGTTTTTTAGGCAGTACATCCCTAGCAAGAGGGCACGCTATGGAATTAAGCTGTATATGTTGTCTGAGAGTAGGACAGGATGTTTTTAATTTCCGTGTGTACACTGGGAGGGATTCCACTATTGACCCCCCTGGTTGTCCGTTCACATTTGGAGTTTCAGAGAAAATTGTGTGGGATTTTGCTAGAGGACTGTTTAACAGAGGCCATCATTTGTACCTTGATAACTTCTACACTGCTGTGCAATTGTTTAAGGAATTGTTCAAAGTGGACACTTTTGTTTGTGGCACAATCCGCTCTAACCGTAAAGGTTATCCAAAAGAGCTTGTTTGCAAAAAACTCCAGAGGGGACAGTGCAGTTCCTTGCGTAGTGATTAACTACTAGCTGTGAAATTTGTGGACAGGAGGGATGTGTACATGCTGACTACCATCTATGATGAGAGTACTTCACCTGTGGCTGTTTGGGGTCAGATTGCTGAAGTGCGCAAACCTGTGTGCATTTTAGCCTACAATAAGCACATGGGTGTTATTGATAGAGTAGATCACAGGTTGGAACCTTACACTGCTATTCGTAAGGCTTATGTTTGGTATAAGAAGTTGGCCATCCATCTCTTCAATTTAGCAACTTTCAATGCTTTTGTTGTGTTCAAGGAGTCTTGTCCTGCATCAAAGTTGACTTTTGTTCAGTTTCAGCAGTCTGTGATAGGCAGCCTTGTTGTTGTGGAACAGGCAAGTGTTCCTAGAGTTGGAGTGGTGGAGGATGTGGCTCGCTTGAAAGATCGCCACTTTCCTGATTACATTCCTCCCACATCCTCAAAAGACTTTCCCACTAGGAGATGTAGAGTCTGTTGGCGAAGAGGTACGCGGAAGGAGACGCGTATGTACTGCAGCGAGTGTCTTTCTAACCCTGGGCTGTGTGTTCCTGCTTGTTTTAGAGCGTACCACACGCAAAATAATTTTTGGGAGCATCCATGAGTGGTAAAGTGAACTGCCTGGTCTGTATTGTTTAAAATGTTTTATTCTGTTTCAAGGTTGGCATTAGTGCAATGTATTTAGTTTCAGATTTTGTGTTAGCAGATTTGTATCTATTTGCAATTTGTTTGTGTTTTTATTTTTGTCTAAAAGAAATCTGATGGTGGTGTGTGTAGGCTGGCACTTGGCTGGTGGTGTGCGTGGACTGTTGTTTGGCTGGCGGTGTGCGTGGACTGGTGCTTGGCTGGTGGTGTGTGTGGACTGGCGCTTGGCTGTCGGTGTGCGTGGACTGGCGCTTGGTGCATGGTATGTGTGGACTGGTGCTTGGCTGGCAGTGTGCATGGATTGGCGCTTGGCTGGTGTTGTGCCTGGACTGGCGCATGACTGGTAGTGTGTGTGTGGACTAGCGCTTGGCTGGTGGTGTGCGTGGACTGGCGCTTGGCTGGCAGTGTGCGTGGACTGGCGCTTGGCTGGCAGTGTGCGTGGACTGGCGGTTGGCTGGCAGTGTGCGTGGACTGGCACTTGGCTGGCGATGTGCGTGGACTGGCGCTTGGCTGGCAGTGTGCGTGGATTGGCGCTTGGCTGGCAGTGTGTGTGGATTGGCGCTTGGCTGGTGGTGTGTGTGGCTTGGCGCTTGGCCGGCGGTGTTCGTGGATTAGTGTTTGGCTGGCGGTGTGCGTGGATTGTCGCTCGGCTGGCGGTGTGTGAGTAGTGACTTGCTGCTGGTCACTACACACACTGCTAGCTGAGCGCCACTCCACGCAATCCATCAGATTGTGTGGTTGCTGTGTCAGAAATGTGGGTGTGTGAAAGTGATGGGCCCTTGAATGGCGCTGTCTGCTGGTGTGAGTGCTGTAATGTGATGGGCACTTGGCTGGCAGTGTGAATGGTTTTGTACGTGTCACACGTATGAAAGGTGTATGAATGGCCTGTAAAGAGGTTGGTGCCTTGTCGTGCCTTTACAGCTCACGAGCTGTGAGTCAATGGTTCATTTCTCGTCCTTTCAAATATAAACCGTGCATTTCATTTTTGTGAAATCACTTGCTAATACAATTGTGTATACTGAACCATCACTCACTCTCGTGCCAAATCCAACCAGTATGTGTGTGTGCTTGAGGATTAGATGGCTGTGCAGTAATATTTGTCTTTTTGTCTTTCTGAAGCCGGGTGTACCTTGTCCCTTTTTGTGAATGTTGTAATGTGTTGTTTTTGTGCCTGATGGTGTGAATGGTCTTGTGTGTATCACGTATGAAAGGTGTGTGAATGGCCTGTAAAGCAGTTGATGCCTTGCCGTGGCTTTACAGCTCACGAGCTACGAGTCACTGGTTCGGTTTTTTGCCCATTTAATTATTGACAGTGCATTTCATTTTTGTGAAATCTCTTGTTAATAAAATTTTATATACTGAACCATCACTCGCCCTCGTGCCAAATCCAACCAGTATGTGTGTGTGTTTGAGGAATAGATGGCTGTGCAGGAATCTTTGTCTTTTTAGTCTCTCTGCCAAGGTGTACATTCCATCTAAGAATAACCTACCAACCGTAGATATTGTCGTAAACCCATGGGAGTACATGGTGATGTCTCTCTTGTGAATTCCAACAAGTTATTTCATCCACAATGTCCTGCAAACCTCAAAATGTCAGTCACATTTCCCTTGCAATATTGTGCTGAAATTCTCACGCGGTAGAAATAAACAACTAATTATGTCAAAACGATTTGGTTTTGCAAGTGGGGTCACCTGGGTTTTTGAGCCCGTGCTCAGCGGCCATCTAGGGAAACCCACCAAACCCATACATTTCTGAAAACTAGACACCCTGAGGCTTCCAGGGAGGTATGGCTTGCGTGGATCCCCCAAAGTTTCCTTACCCAGAATTCCCTGCAAACCTCACTTTTAGCTGAAAAAATCACTTTTTTCACACATTTGTGTATGGGAAAGTGTGGCATCACTGGGCTCACACAAATTTCCCACCACTCAGCATTCCCACAGGTCTCCCGATAAAAATGGTGCCTCACTTGTGTGGGAGGCCCAAGTACCTGCAGCAGGCAAGGGCCCAAAACGTAGTGAGGCATAATCAAAATTGCCTATCTCAAAACCACCTGGTTTTGCAAGGGGGGGGGTCACCTGGGTTTTTGGGCCCGTGCTCAGCGGCCATCTAGGGAAACCTATCAAACCCACACATTTCTGAAAACTAGACACCTGGGTGCTTCCAGGGAGGTATGGCTTGTGTGGATCCCCCAAAGTTTCCTTACCCAGAATTCCCTGCCAACCTCAATTTTAGATGAAAAAATCACTTTTTTCACACATTTTTGTGTGGGAAAGTGGGGCATCACCGGGCTCACACAAATTTCCTACCACCCAGTGCTCCCCTAGGTCTCCCGATAAAAATGATGCCTCACTTGTGTGGGAGGACCAAGTACCCGCGACAGGCAAGGACACAAAACATTTTGAGGCAACATCAACATTGCCTATCAAAAAATGTTTTGGGCCCTTCCCTGTCGCGGGTATGCTGGCAGAGCTAGGGTTAAAAAACTACAGCTAGGCACCTTGCCAAAAAAGGGTCAATTTTCACTGCGAAAGCGAGGTGTGACCATGTTGCGTTTTGCGCCGTTTCCTGTCGCGGGCACTAGACCGACCCACACAAGTGAGGTACCATTTTTCTTGGAAGACTTTGGGGTGGGTGGAAATTTATGGATCCACGCAGATTCCAGAACTTTCCACCACAGAAATGTGGGTAAAATGTGTTTTTTTGACAATTTTTTAGGTTTGCAAGGGATTCTGGGTAACAGAACCTGGAGGGAGGCAGTCAAGTCACCCCATCCTGGATTCCCCTGGCTGTCTAGTTTTAAAAAATATATAGGTTTGCTAGGTTTCCCTAGGTGCCGGCAGAGCTAGTGTTCAAAAACTACACTTCACAAAAAAAGGGTACATTTTTATTGTGAAAATGTTGAGTGTTCACTTTGGGTTTTGAGCCATTTCCTGTCGTGGGCACTATGCCTACCCACACAAGTGAGGTACCATTTTTACCAGGAGACTTAGGGTAATTCAGATTTGTAAAGCAATTGTTATTACCTATTGATTTTTGATGCATTTCTGCCTTCCAAATGAAAGACATTGTGTAAAAAAGAAGTCATTTTGAAAAACGACCTATGATTCTCAGGCAAGTATGAGTATTCCCAATTTTGAAAATGTGCAAATATGTACTGTTTCTAAACTCTATAATTTGTTCCCATTACAGAAATACATAGGTGTCTTTCATACTTATTTTTCCATGTATACATTTTCCCACAATAATTACTATATACCCGGAACATAATAAAAAACCATTGCAAATTGCTGCTCAGTTTTTAACTCTGGGTTCGTCTGGTTCTTGGTGAACCTACAAGTCCTATATATCCCCACAACCAGGAAGGTCCAACGGATGTAACGGTATATTGCTTACAAAGAGCTGTCATACTTAGAAGAAGTTACAGGTGAAAACGTTGACACAAGAGGCTGTTTCTTTCAACTAATTTTCAATTTTTCCTATATTTAACTGTTAGTTTCTATAAAGAAACCTTGATAGATCTACACAAATGACCCCTTGCTGAATTCAGAATGTTGTCTACTTTTCTAAAATGTATAGCTTTCCAGGATCCATTAGTCCTTTCACACCCATTTCTACCATTAACTGGAAGGAGGTTGAAAGCACAAAAAATAGCAAAAATAGGCTATGTCCCAGAAAAATGCCAAAACTGTGTAAAAAAATGTTGGTTTTCTGACAAAAGTCTGTCATTCCCTAAAAGCTGGGAAAATTGTGAATTCAGCCCCACAAATCCTTTTTTGATAACATTTGCAGGAAAAAATCCAGACGCTTTCATTTGCAGCCCGTTTTTCCCCCCAAAAAACAAAATTTTGCTGTATTTTGGCTAATTTCTGGGACCCCTCCAGGGGAATCTACAAACCCTGGGTACCTTTAGAATCCCCATGATGTTGGAAGATAAGGACACAAATTTGGCGTGGATACCTTATGTGGTCAAAAAGGTACAGGGGCCAAAGAGCGCACTACCCCAAATAGCCAAAAAAAGGCTTAGCACAGGGGGGGGAAACATGCAAATTAGCATGTTTGCACAGACTCAAAAGGGCATTTCAACCCTGTAACTGTTGCTTACCATGATCTTCAGCCCCAGTATGTATATTTGGGTAAACTTGGCAACATAATGGAATTGCTAGTATTAAAAAACTACAATGGAAGGAGCCCTGGCATAATCAGAAAGGCTATTTCAGAGCTCTTATATAATGAGATTGCTTGCATAGTTTGTCACTGCACTAGGTGGCACAAAACGGACAAGTGGATTTTGTTACAGGGCAACCTGCCCCATGGATAAGTAGATATTTTATTAAATTCCACAACCCAAACCCTGGGTACTTTTATAATCCCAGGATGTTGGAAAAAAGGACACAAACTTGGTGTGGATACCTTATGTGCACAGAACGTTATGAAGGCCTGAGCGTGTACTGCCCCAAATAACCAAAAAAAGCTTAGCACAGGGAGGGTGGGAGGTGACTAGACCATAATTTGTAATTTTAAATTGTGAGGCCAGTGACACCAAACTTGCAAAGTTCATCTCTTTACAATTGAGAGATACATTTAAAAGATGTACTAAGATAATCCCAATGTTATCCTATGGGACAGATAGGCGTTGCAGTAGTGAAAAATGAAATTGAGAGTTTTTTTGATTACCAAGACATGTAAAACTTAAAAGTACAAGTCCAGCCTTTTAAATGGTGAACAACCTTTACAACACAACTTTTACAACGCACTACCATTACAACGAAACTATTACAACGCAAAATCTGTTACAACACATGCCATTACAACGCAAGACATTACAATTAAATGCACTAGATGGCGTGCTAACATTAGAAATAGTGTAATTTACTATCCTGTGGTAAATATTTAAATTACCTGTACTATTTTTTATGCGGTAAAGTCTAGTAAGAATAACTCAGTAAAAATAAGAGGCAGAATCTGTGGTATTAGAGGTTCTAAAAGGCTTTATTCCTCTACAAAGGAATTATGGTTCGAACCAGGCAATCGAATTCCATCACCACGAAGGTTCAGGAAGGGATAGGCAATACATTATTGACAAGTAATGATATATATATGAAATGCATTACAGTAAGACAGATGCAGGAGGCGTAACAGCTGATAATACAGATAAGAATACACATACGTAATAAAAAAGGCGTGATAATAGGCGTATACTAGAAACGTCATTTAAAATGATGTCACAAGTGGGTGGATCCATAAGAGAATCCTGCAATGTCAGCAGAAATACTTGGCAGAGATGCACGCGCAGCCGCATGACGTGTGATTGACGTGCAACTAGAGGGTGAAGGGGACTTGACATTTAGCTCTACATGTGGAGACAGAAGTCTGGGGGGTCAGGTCAACCTAATCCCAAATCATATCTAATATCTTATGTTTAAGGAACTGTATTATCCAAAAGGAAAGGTCTCTCGGACGGAATCTATTCTATACTGACTGTTAGTGCGTGTACAAGCGTCTAAGTGTCTACATGAGATGCGAGGGGGCATGGTAACAGGGGCTATGAATTACTTGCATGAAGACAGTGAGGCCGGGCCCTTTGCTCGGTAGCTAGAAGGATGTTTACCTAAACTACTAGACAGGAATGCATTGGATGAGGAGCGGAGCAGATAACTTGAAGGTGAAATACAGTTTTTGGCAGGCAACAGGCCGCGTCAGGCACCGTTAGCCGCGCAGGGAGTAGGACAAAGTTCATGGATACAGATGCGAGCTCAGGCTGGAGCTTTCAGAGGCAGAAGGCAGGAAAAGGCTTGATGGCAGAATTCAGGGCCTACTCGCCAGAGCTGGAAAACGTGAAAGGTACACCATATAAAGTCGGTGGCCAATCATACTTAGGAACGGAATATCCGACCCATTCATGGCGGATCTGAAAGAGGACATGTTAACGTTGGACGCACATGTATTTGCGTCTTCATAGCTGGAACTGGAGGGAACATACATGTACTTGTAGCATGTACATGGAGCCGTTGGGGTCTAAGATAGGGGACATAACTGATCATAAAATTCATATTTCCTCAATCCAAACACCTTCCCTACTGCAACGTGGACTGGAGTTAGAATAGTAAATTATACATTTCTAATGTCAGCACGCCATCTAGTGTATGTCGTTGTAAAAGCATGCGTTGTAACAGATCTTGCGTTGTAAAAAATGCGTTGTAACGGCATGCGTTGTAAAAGCATGCGTTGTAACGTCATACATCCCTTTTAAATACATTGCACCCTGCCCTGTAGGTTAGACAGGACCTACCTGAGGGATGACTGGGCCTACCTGAGGGGTGACATATGTATAACAAGCATTTGCAATGCAAGCTGGTCTCGCATTTGTGAGAGTTAGAGGTATTGATGTTGTAAATGATAATGTGTTTTACCCATGTGTTAGGATTGGAATGGAGTGGATGTGGGGGTGTAGAGTAGAATTATGTGGGTTGGTTTCGAACTGTTCGTTGCTGAATTGTGTGTTGTGGGATTGTGTGGTGTGGATTTGTGTAGTGGAATTGTGTGGCATGATGTGTAGTGGAAATGTGTATAATAATTATGAGTTACTGAGTGTACTGGAATTATGTGGAGTGGGATTGAGTGTTATAGAGTGTAATTATGTGGAATGGTATTTTGTGTGATGGAGTGGTATGTTGTGGAGTTTAATTATTCTTTTATTACATTTAAAACATTGCAGCACCAGCCCAATGAAGAGCAATCCCAATGATGAAGCATGCCTGCTTCGGGTGGGTGAGGGCACTTGCTCATATGAGCGCATGGTCCCAGTGACTACGTTTAGACTCTATTGAGAGGCTGCCATAGCCAATGCAGAACATTATAACAGCCGTTTCACTGTTTGTAGTAGTATCCAATTCTGTGATGCCAGAACTGATTAAATGTGGTTGACTTTCCTAGTTCTTGGGAAGAGTTTGGCTGATGTGTTATGAACTTCTTTTACTTGTGTGATACAGGTTTTAGGAAAGCTGGTAAATAGATCACTGCCATGTTTGATTCTTAATACGACTTGGCCAGAACAGTTCAAGTTCTTTCAATGAGATCTGGGAGAATATATCTATCGTTTGGATAAATGTTAAGTAGTGATGGTGTTTTTCGCTGTGAAATAGAAATGTTGCACAGCTTCCTAGGGTTTATGCCCTTAGAGGAGTTATTACTTAAATGTATGATCACAGCCAACACCTGTTTTACTCGACAGATTGCCTATAGCTTCTTCATGGCTGTAACCAAAGTTAAGTGGCAGTCAGAAAGGGGATTGGAACGAGAAAGAAAAATAAACTAAACACTGTTTTACACTACCTAAACTATACCTTTTGGGAAAAGATGTCTTGCGAGTTGAGGTCACTTCTCTGAGAAACAGTTACATTATAGTACTATGTCAGGTTGTCTGCCCTGTGAAACACAGTCTCAAGTGAATATATTGGTTCCTCGGATTCACAAATTAAGAACTATTGAAGAAGATGGACAATAACACAGAGATAAAAACTAATTGATATAAAGAACTGGCCCCACGCCACCCACAGTGGTTTTCAAGTTAACTGTTCTTGTGAATAAACAGCATTGCCTTTGAAAAGCTTTTGATGCTGGTCCTGATGAGAATCCCCACAAGAGGAGGGATTTGAAACGCGTAGACCGTGTTGTTTTAGGCCAATCTAAAAAACAAAAAAACGAATGGTGTATTTTTCTCAATTTGGCTAAATTGATGAATTTGATGGCCTGAGTTTCGTTTTGTTCTGAATCAAATATTTGTTATGTATATACTATGTAAATGCTTTGTATAGAGTGCATCTGGATAGTGAGTAGAGTGTGTAGTGAGAAGTGTGGTATGTTAAAACGATGTGAATGGGGGTACTGACAGAATGAATGAGACATTGAGAATGCACACAAATAATAATAATATCAGTGTTGAATCAATATAGGCTTGGGAGAGAAATGGAAGATCGTATATTTTGTTCTAAGATGTCGGTTTGTATTTTGGATAAAGAATTTATATAAATTGTGAAAAGCTTTTTGGATTACATCCAACTGAAAAAGCGGTTAAGTGTGTCATTGTTTTATTCAATGCACTGTAAATAAATTAGGAATAAGAGTGCAGCATTGGCGCTTTCTTTGTTAATTGTTGTTATCAGGCTTGGCCTTGCTGCCTTTAAGCCAAAACCCTGGATTTTTTTCTGGCCAGGACATGTCTGCATTGAGAAGGACTGATGACTGGTCTTTTCTGCTCGGTCCTGGTGAAAGGGCTGCGGCCCGGTCTAGCGGGTTGCTGCATGGAGGAGGACAGGCCGTTCCTGACCCTCGGCCAAAGCTGCTTCCTGGTGCTCTCCTGATCCAGAGCGCGGACCTTGTGGACTTGGGCCAGTTCTAGGGAAGCATCCTTTCCCACTGTGGCAAACTTGGGGTCCACAACTGCCGAGAATGGGGCAGCAGTGTAGATCCTGTCATGAGGCCTTGGGTGTGGCCGTGGAAGTTGTGGCACATGAATGGAGGGACGTGGGAGACGAAGAGGCAGGGTCGACCTGCTGCCCCAATGCAGCTTCTTTGAGGAGGACTGAAGGCCACTTCATTGTGAGGCACTATCCCAACAAGCATGGAGGACATCTGGCCATCACCCGATTCAGATTGGAAGCAGTTGATTCCAGCAGGGTGCGTGCTGGAATCAACTGCTTCCAATCTGAATCCACGATGTTATTGAGGATTTTCCGACTATCGTATTAGGCCATTTCACATTACTTATTGCGCATCGCAAACTTTCGCGCGGTTGTATATTCAGCCCCGCGCACCCTGCTGGCATCAACTGTTTTCCATTTGAATCCACGACAGTAATGAGGATTTTCCGACTACCGTACTAGTGTAATGACAACCGTGATCAAGCTATCAGTGGATGGTGAAACGCGTTGGTTTGTCTTAAGACTGGATATCTATTAAGACGAATAAAGAACTGGGATTAAAACTAAATAAACCGTGAGTGCGTGCTAATTGGTTTCCTACCAGGGAACCGTCGGAGGATATATATATATAAATAATATTAATTGCCTACTGGCGGACACCAGTAGGTAGATATAGTTAGGACCGTTTCCATAGGAAAAGCATTTTCTGATTTGCCAATACTTTTGGCACCATTTGACAAATCTTCACGACATTTTCAAAACGAATGGGGCGGGCAGGTCAGCTGCTGTGTTCCGGGGTGAGTCGTCAAGTGGGGGCCAACAAAAAGGGGGGGGGTCCCAAAGCTTGTTTTTTCCATCTTAATTTCCATAGGAAACTTTAGACACAGCTACAGCCCGAATTGCTGATTGTATATCTAGGGACGCAAAGGATCCGCAAACCCTCCCAATCTTGTGCCTGCAATCTGATTGGCTGCCAACATTTCAAACCAGGAAGTGTTGGCAGCCATCTTGTGACTCGGTTGAACCGAGTCACAGGAAAAAGAAGTACAAAAAAAAACAAATAAAAAGAAGAAAAGGGGTCAGGGTAGAAACACCTTGACCCCCCCTAGGCCATCTCAGGGGGTCCCAGCCAAAAACAAACATTAAAAACCCATTTCAGCAGGATTCGCGCTGAGTGCGCAAATATCACCGAAAATTTGTAACAAAAAAAAAAAAAAAACAAAGCCCGGTCTCCTGCGCTTCGTCTCTTTTAAGCCCCTGAGTGGGCCAGGTCCCGGGGCAATGGCAAATTTTGATGTGGGGTCCCCTGCAGC
The DNA here is from genome assembly GCF_964204655.1 of Triturus cristatus. Taxonomy (NCBI): domain Eukaryota; kingdom Metazoa; phylum Chordata; class Amphibia; order Caudata; family Salamandridae; genus Triturus; species Triturus cristatus. The sequence goes on from NC_140595.1 coordinate 423,372,855, forward strand.
CCCGGGGACCGCCTCCTCCCCGGGGTGATAGTCAATAAATGTGGGGGGCATGCAGCCCCCCACAGCCTCAGGGACTGCAACCTCCCCAGGGCTTTATTTTTTCAAAATGCATGGGGGGACTTCTGCACCCCCATGCAGCCCCGGGGACCGTCACTTTCCCAGGGCTATAGTTATTAAATGCAGTGGGGCCACGCACACCCCCTGCAGCCCCAGAGACCACCACCTCCCTGGTGCTGTTTAAAAAACATATTGTGGGGGGGCTCAAGCCCCCCACACAGCCCTGGGGCTTTAAACATAGCTTGTCTTCTAAATATACTAACTTTGTCTGAATAGTTTTCATGCTGTTTGCAGGAGCGCGAGAAAACGGGGAGCATACTTGCTTCCACAAACAGCATGAAAACGATATTTAGAAGACAAGTGACTTCCGAATTGAGGGAGCGCACAAAGAATTTCCTTTAGTTGTTCCTGACTAGAATTTGGCTTACTCGCTTATGCAATATTAGGGAACACGTAGACAATGATTGTTTTTATAATAGAGAAGCAGCAATACTGATAGCCCATGGGTCGGAATTTACACCGGAAGCAAAGCACAACGTCCTATACTTAGAGCCCTGAAGAAGTCGTGGGATGTGATGCACGATAAGCGATGAAACACGTGTTGACTGAGAATGGTGGATCTACGATTATAAGAAGAATAAAAGAAACAGACACAATTGTCAATATTGACTGACTATCTTATGTCTCTGAGCGTGTGGTCGGGAATCTTGTATTTGATTTGGTGGCCCAGGCACCTTGCAAGCACCTCACCATACATACGTGACACCCAGATAGGGTGTATTTCCCTTAGGAGTGCTAGTACCCTGATAAACCACCCTCTATAATATATTGCCTTCCACATATGCATTTACTCTCCCATATACCACTGAGACATTTGTTCACTCACCAACACACCTATACGCACGCACGCATACTCACTCACCCATACAGACCCATGCAGATGCACTCATGAACCCATACACCCAGGGATTCACCCACTCCTACATCCATGCAGGGAGTCACACACCCCCTCACCCACCCCCCACAGACACTCAGGCACCCATACAGGTACTTAGACAAACTAATCAATAACCCATATAGACACTCGTGTACGTACTCACCAACCCATGCAGCCACTTGCTCAACAACTGACAGACTGATACACACATTCACACAGATAATTCACTCACCCATACATTCACTAAGACGTGTATACAGCCAGTCACGCACCCACTAAATCATCCATACAGACACTCATACACCCACTCATTCTTCGAATACACCTTGCTATATATATATATATATATATATATATATATATATATATATATATTACCTACTGGCGGTCGCCAGTAGGTAGATATAGTTAGGACCCTGTTTCCATAGGAAATCCGCAACATTCTATTTGGAATAACTTTGGCGCCGGTCGACGAATCCTCGCAAAATTTTCAAAATAGGTGGGGCGCTACGCTCCGCTCCTACCCTGAAAGTCTCGGGGGGATTCGTCAAGCAGGGGCCGAGAAAAAAGGGGGGTCCCAAAACGCGTTTTCCCCATGCATTTTTCCATAGGACCTTTAGACACAGCCCGAACGGCTGAACAGAATTACTTGAAATTTGGCAGAGAGGTAGCCATAAGGTCAAGGAAGTGCCTTTTGCAGGTCTGGTGTAAATCTGTTCAGTATTTCCTGAGAAAATAGCATTTAAAAGCATATATATATGTGGGCGGAGCCTAACCACACATCTCATCCTGAGATCTGATTGGCTGTCAGCACTTCATCCAAGAAGTGTTGGCAGCCATCTTGGGACCAATATACATGATAGCACCTCATTAAAAAGCATTGCAGTTAATAGAAGGTTTTAAGACTTTAGTTACATTATAAATCATTTGTTGATGGTACCATACTCATTTTAGGAATTGTGGTATGTTCTAAGGTGATTTCACCATGTGAAAAAGCCTTCTGCTGGGATATCATGATTGAGAGAAAAATATTTTCTCATGCTTTTACCACAGAGGTTTGGAAGGTGATCTATAGGCTAAACTGAGAGCTTATTTTCTGTAAATTCACATTATCTTTCTCAGTCATGTAAGAATGAAGTCTGACATTCTCAGTAAAACATGTACATCCAACAAGGGCAGAGACTGTCAGTTGATTCCTTTGTGTTCTACTGCAGCTTCCCAGAGTGTTCCAAAGAACTACTAGAGCGCTAACAGTCCTACTTATGATAAACGTATGGCACACCTGAAGCCATCTTGCTTGGATTAAAGTGGTAACTCTTAAAACATTTAATTTAAAAAGGAACAAAATGAGGGGGTTCATTTTTCCATAAAAAGTATGATTAGTGCTGCAGAAAGAAAAATTAGGGCACATTTTGAGTGACTTCTCAAATCCTCTTCTATTTCATTAAAAAATTCTGACATGCAGACTGAAACATGCACTTTCAATACCAGCAGCAGTTTTCCCTGGTGAGCAGTAGCTTTACTACAGTGATCTAATGAGCAAAAAGAGTGCTAACATTCTGAATTTATGGCAAATGTGTGACACATCTGAATGCCTTCTTGATGGAATCAAAGTAAAAAACTGAAAGTATTTCCTACTGAGGAGACTGCAGTAAAAGAGGAAATTAGGAAACTTCATAACAAATAAGTCTCCCAAGATGGCCACCAGAGACAAAAGAGCCCAAATGTAGCCCAAATATCACCCAGATGTAGCCCAAGTATAGCCCAATGACAGAATGTCCCAGAATGTTCTTAAAAACAACTAGAGCGCTTACTGTCTTCATTATGACAAAAGTAAGGCACACCTGAAGCCATCTTGATTGGAATAAACTGGTAACACTTAAAACATTTAATTTAAAAAGGAACACAATGAGGAGGTTCATTTTGCCATAGAAATTATGATTAATGCTGAAGAAAGAAAATGAGGGCACATTTTGAGTGACTTCTCAAATCCTCTTCTATTTCATTAAAAAAATTCTGACATGCAGACAAACATGCACTTTTAATACCAGGAGCAGACTTCCATGGTGCAGTAGTTTTACTACAGTGATCTAATGAGCAACTAGAGTGCTAACATTCAGAATTTATGGCAAATGTGTGACATATCTGAATACCTTCATGATGGAATCAAAGTAAAAAACTGAAAGCATTTCCTACTGAGGAGACTGCAGTACATGAGGAAATTAGGAAACTTCATAACAAATAAATCTCCCAAGATGGCCACCGGAGACAAAAGAGCCCAAATGTAGCCCAAAATCACCCAGATGTAGCCCAAATATAGCCCAATGACAGAAGTGTGCAAAACACTTATTATTTTGTGTTTTTGCAGTGTTATATAGTGCAGACTTGTCAGGTATTGGAGTGCTTTACATGAGCATTGGTTACATCACACAAGAACAAATTAATTTTGGTTGTAGACATGGGGAGACTAAGTGATTTGACCAGAATCACAGAATGTCGAGCTGAAGCAGAAACTTCAACCTGGTTCCCCAGTTGCAAAGTCTGCAGTTCTGGAAGTAACACCACATCCTCTCCCCTAAGTGCAACATTTAATCAAGTGGTCAACTGGATAAAAAAAACAAAGATAAGAAATAATTTAAAAGTGCTTTGTCGCTATTTGAAAACTCAGAAAATATGTCCTTATTTTAGTCTGTTAGAATGGGGAACCTCTGGTTGGCACAGGTAGGTACTTGTGACAAGCAGCGGTCCCTTCTTCTATTCAGGGCGAGGGAATTACCCCTTCAGAACAACCCCTGCTCACCCTATAGGTAGTGTGGCGCGAGCAGTCAGGGCTAAACTTCAGGGCGCTAGTCAGTTAAGCATTTACGATCACACACAGTAAACCACAATGATCCCCCACAAACGGACACCAGGCGTAAGTTGTATCAAAAATACGGATGCTTTATATAAAAGATTCTTTGTTACGCAGGCATGTACAAGACCATCAATAACGGTTACGAAATGGAAGCCACAAGATGATAATTAGGCACTGTTCTTGTCTTTGGTAACTTATTCGATCACGAGCGCTTCACAGGGCTCGGTTGAGTCGGTCCAGTCACGATGATGCGCAGGGCACCCAGGGTACAGTGATACGGGGAAATCAGAACGTTGCGGACCCCGAGTCCGATAGAGAGTTCACTGTACCTGGGAACGTGCGATGTGCTTGGACGAGTCTTCAGGAGAGATGCAGGTTCTGCACCTCGTGGGTCTTCCGGATCAAGAATTCAGCGGGCGGCTTTCGGTAGACAGGTGCGGCCCAGGGCCTCCGACACGGACTGTGCGGGAGGTCACTGCGGAGGGCGGCGCGGTCAGACTCAGGCTGGGAGGTGAAGCGGGGCGGCCGGATACGTTACGACGTACGGGCGGCCGTCCGAGGCTGGATTTCACTTCCCCACTAGAAATCCGGCGGGAGGGCGAAAGGGCACCAAGCGCGCTCCAGTAGCAGGCAGGTGACAGGGAAGCGGGACGGCCAGACTCGTGGGTCCAGAGCGACTCAGGTAGAGCGGGGCTCTCGGCGAGTGGAGGCGGCCAGGCTTCTGGGTGTCACGGCCCTAGGAGGGATGCGAAGGTGCGCAGGGCACTCCGGCGGGAGAAAGCACACGGCTCGAATTCTCAGACGAGCGGAGACACGGTGAACCCACTGGTCCTGGGGTTCAGTTCAGGGGGCAAGCTCTTCTTCCAAGCCCTTGGAGATAGTTGAAGAACAAAGTGCAAAAGTCTCTTTCAGTCTTTTTCCTCTCCTTCCTTAGCAAGGCACCTACTGCAGGCCAGTCCCTCAGGTCAGGGAAAGTTACTCCTCCTTCAGCTTCTTCCAGGTCCTTCTAGTCGGGCAGAGTTCCTTCGTGGTTCAATCTGGATCTGATTTCTTAGGAGCCAGGCTCCTACTTTTATACAGGGATTCTTTTGTTCTTTAGCGCCAGGGGGCCTGGGCCTGGCTCAGTCCAGTTTTGGAGCACTCTGTTGTGGTGACTCGGCTTGTTCCTTTCAGTAGCAGGGCAGAGACATCAGCCGCTCCACAGGGGGCGGCGCCGGCTTTGTGGTGGCAGAGCACAGGTCTATTCAAGAGTCAGGGTGCACTCCTCCCACCCATCCTGGTGTAATCTCTCTACCCACCACCTGGCAGCCAACCTGTCTCCTGGAATCCCCCAGCCCTGCTCCTGTACTGTTGCTAGGCAGAACACACACACACAGCAGAGGCGGACTGAGATGGTTAGGCACGCAAAGGCTAACTTTCTAAAAGTAGCATTTGCAAACCCAGGATATTAAAATAACCTTTACTAAAAGACGTATTTTATTATCCTGAGTTCAGGCATACTAAACATGACTTTCTACCATGCTCTCTGAGTCCACTGGGGTCACAGCGTGTAGCGATCCCAGCAGCCCATCCTGGCCTATGGAGAGCAGGTAGCCTTCAATAGTGAAAAACGAAAAGGGCTGTAATTCACTATTAAGACATGCCACACCATCAGGGCATGTCCTACCTTATACCTACAATGCACCCTGCGCTCAGGCCTACCAGAGGGGTGACTAACATGTAGTTAAGGGAAGGTTTAGGGACTGGTAAGTGGGGACACTTGCTCAGTCAGCGCGACGGTCCCAGACCGCGCGCAGGGTCTGCAGTGGCGGACCCTAGACACATTTTACCCCGCTGCTTCGGTGGGTGGCACAACCAGTGCTGCAAGCCCACTAGCAGCATTTGGATATACAAGCCCTTGGCACCCCTGGTGCACTCTACTAGGGGCTGATAGTAAACCAAATAAACCAAACGTGGAAGTCAATTCACATAATACATTTTACCATAGGGAGCACTTGCACTGTGGCACTGGATGGCAGTGGCACAGTGCCCTGAGCAGCTAACACCAACACAAAAACACATTGAGGCACAGACAAAAAATGGAAGGGTGACCCACGCCAATGGTGCCAGGTCTAACATAGTCTTTTAGAGCACTAACCATAATTTTGATGCCAATAAGACCCTCTCATATATGTAATTTCTAAAGGAAATGCTCTAGGTATTACAGTTTTGATTACATCAAGATGATGTCAGGCGTTCCACACTTTTGTAATAAATATAGAATGTTAGCAATCTAGTTGTTCATTAGGATACTGTTGAGAGGCAGAGGCCAGGGGCACGGACTCTGAAAATTGAAGGCAGGTAGGAGGGTGCAAAGGCAACAATTTAACCACACTGAGCAGGCAGGAAGGGCCGTGGAAGCACAACAGACTATGGAGGGCAGTGGAAAGGGGGGCAGGGGCAACAAACCAACAATACAGGACTTGCAAGAGAGGCTGTTGGAGGGAAGATCTATTACGGGTCAAGGAAGCTAGGGGCGGTCCCCAGATCCCCGGGAGCCACCACAGAACTGAGCAGGAGAGTGAGTCAGGGACAAAAGGGGCACCTTAATTTGAGCCGGGGTGCCTAGGAACGCTTGCTCCAAAAATGAAGAAAACAGACATATGAGACATGGAATTGGAGGCAGAATAAAATGGCAGTTTAATGAGAAGATGCAACTTCAAAGAAACCGCAGAATAGAGACATAAAGTACAAAATACAGAATCCAGATAATCATACAGCTGTCATAATATTCTCTGTATCTCAATTAATGTACTGACAGAGAGAGAGAGAAAACACATCTATAAATGCATCATGAGAAACAAGTTACACCAAGGAAAATGTTACCTAGGAACACTCACGTTTACTCTTAGAGCAAGCATTCCTGCAATTACAATACAAAATCTTTTAAATGCAAAAGTAAAGAGAACAATGGTTAAACATAACATGACATTTCATATAGGTAAAATAGAATAAGATACTTCAAGCAAAGCAGAGCAAGACATTTTAAGCAAAGGAAGACAAGAGCTCCCAGCTCTTGGGGAAAACCTGCACTGCCTGTTAACCTACATACAGACGGCGAGGTAGTCCGTCGATATCTGTGGGTGCTCCCTTTTTATATCATTTTGTGGGCTCCTTTGCACGCTACATCTACCTACGTATGCTACCCAAAAGCTTCGTCTGCAGATTTTACCAGACATTTCGTCATTTACCCACTTAATGCTGACAATGGACTGGGTGAAAAGGTCAGTCTCTCAGGCCAATCGCTTATCGTAAGTTCCATAGAGCAAGCAGAAAATAATGGGTATTGTACGGGAATTCAATATATTCATGTATAAAATCTCCTCAGTTCTCCTAACTTGACGCTCTGCGGTTGCCACTTCCTTAAAAGCGGGAAACCTGCCCAGGAAGCAAGTACCAGTCCAGGATGCAGCCTACTGTATGTCGACAGCTTCAGGGGGATGTTGAACTTTGATACCGAGCACGGAGCACTCGGGTAGGGTGGGGGCTACTAGTTTGGATCAGAAGGCCTCGCAGACCTGCCTTCAGACTGCTATACACTAAAATTGCAGAGCTATGGTCAATTTAACAAAGAGGCCTACATATTGAACAGAAGGGCCTACACAGGGGTTTTATGCTGGCTGAGTGGTAAGGATGTCTCAGGATAATTATATAGCAACACAGGACCCGCTGGTCAATTTAATACGGCCTACAAATGCAGCTGGCAGGGCAAGGACAAGGGTCTCATACTTCAGGTGTGGACAGAACGGGCCAGGGGCCCCCTGTGATACAAAATCTACCCTCCTTCAAGGCTGTGGCAATGTAATAGACCATTGTGGGCAGAAGGAAGAGGCAATGGTAGTACAACCATACATGCCAACAGACCCGATTCAGCCAGGAAACGTCCAATGTTTTTAAGCTCAAATGGGCTTTATTTGATCTGTCTCCTGTCTACAATATCCTCTTTTTCAATGTAACTCAAAGGGGAAAATCAATACCCCAGTTTTTTTTCAAAATCTCCCTCTTACCAAGTTCAAAATGTTCGCAAGTATGGTACATTGGATCATGGACGGAAATGGGATAGGGACATGGACTTGGATAACAGAGGACAGGAGGGACATGGAGAGGTGCACCAAACTGACCCTGCAGGGCAGGCATCAGGGTTTGCAGCAGCACAATACACCACACAGGGCATGCAGGACGGGAGTGCAGCACAACAATCCATAGAAAGCAAGAGGGAGGGGACAGGACCATGCACATGGACAACAGAGAACAGAGGGGCAAGAGGCAATGGTAGCTAGCTGACCATAATGGACAGACAGGAGAGAAAGCTGCAGTATAACAGATCATAAAGGACAGGAGGGACGGATCAGGGGCATTACAATGGAACAGACAAGCCAGGAGGGAGGGAGTAGGGCTGGGGGCAAGGGGGCAGGGCAGGAGCAGCAAGATAGCCATGGAGGTCAGGCAGGATGGGCACTAGAAGCAAGACACACCATGAAGAGCAACAGTGAGACTGTGATGGCATACACACAGACCATGGAGGGAAGGTGGGAGGGGGTCAGGGGCAGCTAACTGACCACACAGGGAAGGTGGGAGGGGCCATGGCAGCACAGAAGACCATGCATGGCAAGTGGGAGGGTTAGTGGCAGCACAATGGCTATGATGGGCAAGAAGGAGGGTGGAGGGGCATGCACAAAGGACGATGGAGGATAGAAGGAAGGGTCATGACCTGTGCACAGACAAGAAAGTTCAGGGGAAGGGACCTCACAACAGACCACACGGGGCAAGCAGGAGGAGCAGTTGCAGCACAACAGACCAGGGAGGGCAGAAGGGTGTGGCAGTACAATGGACCATGTAGGACAGGAGGAAGAGGATAGGGGCATGGCATGTGGACAGGCAGGGTGGAGGTGGCAGGGACAGGTTACAGTCATCTGACAATGCTAGGCAGGTGGGAGGGGAGTGGCAGCTCAACAGAACACTCAGAGTAGATAGGAGTGGCAGGTCCATGGGACATGGTGGGCAAAAAGGATGGAGCAGGGGCATGCACAAAGACATCGGAGGGCAGGGGGAAGGAGAATAGGGGCAGCAAGCTAAGCACAGAGTTTAAGCAGGAGGTCAATGATGGGGCATAGAATTGGGCAATGGAGGGCAGGAGGAGTGGACTGGTACATCATACTAAATTGAGGGCAGTGGCAGCACATCAGACCATGCATGGCAGGAGGGAGGAGGCTAGTCCATGGATTCACAAAACAGAGGATAGGGAGGAAGGGGATGGGGCAGCAAGCTAACTGTTCAGAGAAGGCGGGTATTAGGAACTTTATTGTTTTTAAAACATTGTGTCTGTGCAAACTACTTAAAATATGAACAAGTATGCAGCATAATCTCACTTTTATTCAGGAAGAAGAGGACGTTTGTGACTGTGACTCCGGGCTCACTTGGCAGAAACACCCCCTGACCCTCCACCCCCTATCGCAAAATGTAATGCCCGTGAAAAGGGTAGGTGAACACAGTGTTATATAGAACATAGTCCTGAGAGCACGATTGAAAATGAAAACTAGATATAGTGTATGGTATAAACTATGCACCAAAAAGTGTGATATAAGATGAACCGGGCGTGAAATATAATATGCAATACATTGTGCGCAATGACAGATTCATAGGAGAGCGCGAGATAGCACAGGCACTAGCGCGTGCTATGCGATATGCGCCTTGGAGTGTAATATGCACAGGGCAGTGTTGTGTAACCTAACTAGTCTCTAAAGTTGAAATATAAAATATGTGCTGGGGAGTGTAACGTTGCATATGCACTGTGACAAAGATATGGATCCCAGATTGTAATATGTATGGCATAGCACTGTGCGTTATAACATAGGCATCGAGAAAGGCACGTTAGATGGGGCAATATAACCCGTGCGAAGACAAGTGTGGCATGACATATTCACGGGGTGGTGTTACAGTGCACATGGGCTAGAGAGTGTCATAGCATATGCACTAGCTAGTGGAATACAACACAGAGGTGTGTGGCACTCGGCAGGCAATGGTGGGTGTAACACAGCATTGGGCTCTGTCAGGAGCACGCTGTGACTCTCAAGTGATGTTCGTCCCCTTTCCAGAGAGTAAAATAAAAAGTATTACACATCCGGCAGTGGATGTGTGTTTTATTAACCGTGAGGGGGTTTCTTGCATAGTTTTGGTCGAATCCCCTTTGAATGGCTTGGTGTGCATGTGTATTAAATGTGCCCGTCAATAGCTACCCATGTTTGTATAAATAAACGACAAGGGTGTCTACCAGGATTAGGCACGGTAGGGCATCAGACATGTCAGAGCTTCACTAGTGGTGTAAATACATTCCACGTGGATTCATTGCATGCATAGTCGCCTTTTAATGAATATCACTCAAATCGTCATGGTGATAGGTACGTACGGTTTGTCCAGCATGTCCTAGGTGTGTCTATAAATATATATTTTTTAAAAATAATAAAAAACAGTGGCCGGCCCTGGGGATTGGGGTCAAAAAAATATAATTAGGAGACTGGCCCTGGGAGATGGGGTCATCAGGGCCAATAAATTAGAATAAGAAGGGGAACCAAACAGCCCCCCTTCTTAAAAAACTAAAATAAATAAAAGACTGGCATCGTGCCGGAGGCCATGCCCCCTCCGTGCAGCACTCTGCAAACGCGCCCCCAACAGGCATCTCCAGTATGCGCCAGGGAGCTGCGCTGCAGACAGGTGTTCTGAGGCCAAGCCCCTTTTTACACCTCTCTGCAACGCAGCTCTGTGGCGCTTACTGGAGGTACCTAGTGGTCTAGTTTGACCCTAGGGACCCTTAGGATTCAGGGGGACTTATTCTCTCAACTTAGAACAGCCACAGGGCGCATTTACACAGTGGTGAAGGGAGGGGACGGGGCCTGAGGTGACGTGTGCAAACACGCACTATGGCACGTTTTAAATTGGGGATATAATTTCCCTTCAATACTGAGGGCCCCTGGGGGCTAACTAGCCCACCAAGTGCTTCCAGTAAGCGCCACTGAGCTGCATTGCAGAGAGGTGGTCCAGGCCGTGCCACTTTTTACACCTCTCTGCAACGCAGCTCTGTGGCACTTACTGGAGGTACCTAGTGGGCTAGTTGGACCCTAGGGACCCTCAGGATTCAAATGAACTTAATCTCCCAACTAAAAAGGGACACAGGGCGTGTTTACACAGTGGTGAAGGGAGGGGACGGGGCCTGAGTTAACGTGTGCAAAAACGCCCTGTGGCCTGTTTTAAGAGGTAGTTTTAATCCCCATGCCCTATTATACACTAGGGGCTTACAGAGGAGGTCATGCTAATCACAGGGGGACCCCAACGCATAATGTTCCCTAGTGTATGTAGGTGTTTTCACTGTATTCTAAGTGTCTTTTAACATAGCACTGGCTCTAGGACTGGTTAGTCAGACTCAGTTACCACCAGTATCCGTCTGAAAAAGTTGAGGGTACAGGATGATTTTGCAACAAGGCTTCTTTCTTCTCTTCTTTTTGTTCTTTCTGCACGTTATCCTTCTTCCTGCACTTATCTTCGTATTTGAGGACTTCTGTTGCTTCTTTCTGCACTTCTTTTGTTTCTTTCTGTGCATTTTTTCTTCTTTCTTCACATGTCCTATCTCTGTAGGCATAGTTAGAAATTAGCATTTAAAAAACCTCAGAAATTCACAGAAAAAACCATAGGTTTCAGGCACGTTATAGTTAGGAATTAGCATTTAAAAAACCTCAGAAATTCACTGAAAAAACCATAGGTTTCAGGGGTGTTATAGTTAGCTGGACTTTTCACTTGTACAAAACCATTGAAATTCCCCCGTTATAGTTAGTTCAGCTAACTATAACTCGCGCGCCCGCAATGCACTGCTGATGACGTCACATATTACATCACTCATGACATGGTCAGTGACATCACTCATGACATCACTGATGACATCTCAAATGACATCACTGATGACATCACTGATGACATCATCCTTGTGATAGAGTGGCAGACCTCCTCTCACCCTAATATAACCTTTGATACACATTCAAAAATAGAGACTAAAATTTTCAAAACAATGGACATACCAATACCAGTTACAACAACCTCTTCAGTAATTCTAAGATCCACATACACATCCACTCATTCACCAACAGTCCTATACAGTCACTCATACATGTACTCACTCATCATATGTACTCATACACCTATACATCCTGTTACACAATGCCACTCATCCATAGAGTTACTCACACACATAGTCACTCATGCTAATAAAGAATCAAACATACATTTACTTGCATATACAGTTATACACACCACCATACTTACTTCTACGGAAACTTACACATACTTAGTCTTTTAAACAATCACTTATAGAAACACATACTTATTCATACAGGAACTCTTTCAATCTCTCACTCTCACATATACTCACATATATACACCAATAGTCACATATACTAGTTTAAAACATATGTAGTTACTCATAAAGACACTATTGAGACAGTCATTCACTCACTAACACACCCATACACACACTCATCCACCCGTACAGTCCTGCACACATGCTGTGTTCAACACATACAAACAGTGAGTCACTCATTCATGCACCTATGCACTACGTAATACCCCCCACCGAACCATGCAGACACTCAGACTGATACTCAAAAAACCAACTAATAACCTATATAGACACTCATGTAGCTACTCACCAACCCATGCAGCCACTTATACACAAAGTGAGAGACTGATACAGATATTTACATATTTAAACATTACTCACTAAGCCATGTATTCACTATGATACACTTAATCAGTCAGTTACACAATCAATTTTTCAAAAACAAATCATCCATTTAGACACTTATATACCCATTTATTCTTCCATCGACCTTGAGATATACATATATAAAACATTTAATTTTCAGAAAAACACACATTCACTGGATGATGTCATCAGTGATGTCATCAGTGATGTCATTTGAGATGTCATCAGTGATGTCATGAGTGATTTCACTGACCATGTCATGAGTGATGTAATATGTGACGTCATCAGCAGTGCATTGCGGGCGCGCGAGTTATAGTTAGCTGAACTAACTATAACGGGGGAATTTCAATGGTTTTGTACAAGTGAAAAGTCCAGCTAACTATAACACCCCTGAAACCTATGGTTTTTTCAGTGAATATATATATATATATGTTTCCTGCTTAGAAGAAATCCGAGAATTACCAGATAAAATCCAGCGGCACACCAAGGACCAGCACAATAAAGAATTTTATTGTGTTACACAAAAAGAACTGTTCTGTTTGTGTAACACAATAAAATTCTTTATTGTGATGGTCTTTGGTGTGCCGCTGGATTTTATCTGGGAATTCTTGGATTTCTTTTAAGTAGAAAACGTGATTAGCGGAGCTGTGACCGCTGCTGGCACCGGCATCGATAGGAGGTAGAGCGGTGATCTCACAACAACCTTCCTGAATATATATATATATTCACTGAAAAAACCATAGGTTTCACACACGTTATAGTTAGGAATTAGCATTTAAAAAACCTTGCAAATTCACTGAAAAAAACATAGGTTTCACACACGTTATAGTTAGGAATTAGCATTTAAACCATGTCATGAGTGATGTAATATGTGACGTCATCAGCAGTGGCTTGCGGGCGCGTGAGTTATAGTTAGCTGAACTAACTATAACAAGGGAATTTCTAGGGTTTTGTACGAGTGAAAAGTCCAGCTAACTATAACGCCCCTGAAACCTATGGTTTTTTCAGTGAATATATATATATATATATATATATATATATATGTATTCACTGAAAAAAACATAGATTTCAAGCACGTTATAGTTAGAAATTAGCATTTAAGAAATTCTCTGAAAAATCCATAGGTTTTAGGGAAAGTTATAGTTAATTGGACATTTCACTTGTACGGAACCCATGAAATTCCCTTGTGATAGTTAGTTCAGCTAACTATAACTCGCGCTCCCGCAATGCACTGCTGATGACGTCACATATTACATCACTCATGACATGGTCAGTGACATCACTGATGACATCACTGATGACATCTCAAATGACATCACTGATGACATCATTGATGACATCATCCATGTGATAATTTCATGCATCTTCTCACACCATTATATAACTTTAGATACACCCACTCTAAATTACAGACTGCCATTCTCAAAACCATAGACACTCCAACACCAATAACTACATACCCACTCACTGATTCTTAGGTCTACACACATCCACTCACTCATCTGTACAGTCACTCATACTTATGGTCACTCAGTACAGGACTATCATATGCACTAATACACCTATATAGACACTCACACACCACCACTCATCCATAGAAGTACTCACACACCTAGTCAGTCATGCAAATAATTAATCACACTCCCATTTACTCACCTATACAGTTATACGCACACCAGCTCAATTACTCATACAAATACTAGCACATTCTTATGTTCTTATACAATCAATGATACACGCACACATTCATCCATACAGCCACTCTCACAATCACACACTCTCACTTATAGCCATTCATGTACTGCAAAACACATATATACTGATTTTCACATATGTAGCTACTCACACATGTACCACTGAGATATACATTCACTCACTAACACACCCGTACACACACTCACCCAACCATACAGTCCATCACAGATGCACTCTTGAAACCATGCTCCCAATAAGTCACCCACTGACACATCTATGCACTCACCCCACCCACACAAACACTCAGGCACCCATACAGATACTCAGACAACCAATCAATAACCCATATAGACACTCATGTAGCTATTCGCAATCCCATGCAGCCGCTTACACACCAACACACAGACGGATACAGACATTCACACAGTTTAGTCACTAACCCATGCATTCAGTAAGATATGTTTAATCACTCACTTATAGAGTCAGTCACGCACCTACTAAATCATCCATTCAGACACTTATACACCCACTCATTCTTCAATACGCCTTTCCCCATATATATTAAACATATTTAAACTTTACAGAAACACACAGTCACTGGATGATGTCATCAGTGATGTCATTTGAGATGTGATCAGTGATGTCATCAGTGATGTCACTGACCATGTCATGAGTGATGTAATATGTGACATCATCAGCAGTGCATTGTGGGGGGCGCGAGTTATAGTTAGCTGAACTAACTATAACGGGGGAATTTCACGGGTTTTGTACAAATGAAATGCCCAACTAACTATAACTTTCCCTAAAACCTATGGTTTTTTCAGTGATATATATATATATATATATATATATATATATATATATTATCTACTGGCGGTTGCCAGTAGATAGTTATAGTTAGGACCGTGTTTCCATAGGAAATCTCAAAATTCTATTTTGAATAACTTTATCGCCGGTTGACAAATCCTCGCGAAATTTTCAAAACTAATGGGGCGCTCCGTTCAGCTCCTACCCTGAAAGTCTCGGGGTGATTCATCAAGTGGGGGCTGAGAAAAAAGGGGGGTCCCAAAACGCGTTTTCCCCATGCATTATTCCATAGGACCTTTAGTCGAAGGTACAGCTCGAACGGCTGAACAGAATTACTTGAAATTTGGCAGATAGGTAGTCCTCAGGTCAAGGAAGTTCCTTTTGCAGGTCTCGTGTAAATCTGTTCAGTATTTCCTGAGAAAATATCATTTAAATCCATATAAATATCTATATCTATTGTGGAGTGGTGTGGCTCACTGGTTAGAGGCAGCAGACCCGGAAGCAGAGGACGGCCCGGGACCAGGGTTCAACTCCCGACGCGGCAGGGTTGTGGACCAGGGCCAGCGGACTCGATAATTCTAGCCTCGGTGCCTACTCTAACCAGGGATCACACTCGGCAACTCTGGGCATTAGCTTGCCTCATCTCCACAACGGCCCCCCACATTCGCTGGGGATGCCTGGTTTCACCTTGGAGATACCCAGTAGGGACCATCTCACAGGGATAGCCAGGACGGGTTCCCCAGCGGTCTACAGCGCCAGGACGCCTCAGGGCAGCAGAGCGCTTTACAAGACACATACATTTACGCGCGCACGGTGCGCGCACCCTGCCGTGCGCGAGCGTAATTCTGATTGGTTGTTAGATGTCAGTAAACATTTGAATCGGTTGAAATCAGGAAGTGTTGGCCGCCATTTTGACTCTCGCAGTCTGAGGCAGTGAAAAACAAAGGTGGAGAACCTTAAAAGGGGGCAGAGTGGACAGTTTCTGACCCCCTAGCCTTTGTCAGGGGGTCCCTGAAGGACCCCCAAGGGCCAAAAAAAGATTTTATTTTTTTTTCAAAAAATCACGGGGTGCGCGCACGGCGAAAAACCCTGGAAAAAAAAATAAAACATAAGAACGTGAGAAGGGGGCAGGGTAGAGAGTTTCTGACCCCCTAGCCTTTGTCAGAGGGTCCCTGAAGGACCCCGAAGGGTGAAAAAAAACATTTAAATTTTTTATCAAAAAAATCGCGAGGTTCGCGCACAGTGCGCGCACAGTGAAAATCCCATAAAAAAAATATATACATAAATTAGCATTTAAAAAACCTTTGAAATTCACTGAAAAAACCATAGGTTTCACACACGTTATAGTTAGGAATTAGCATTTAAAAAACCTTGCAAATTCACTTAAAAAACCATAGGTTTCACACATGTTATAGTTAGCTGGACATTTCACTCGTACAAAACCAATGAAATTCCCCCGTTATAGTTAGTGCAGGCAACTATAACTCACGCGACCGCAATCCACTGCTGATGACGTCAGATATTACATCACTGATGACATATGTGTCTTTCTGTAAAATAAATATTTGTAAAATATGTATAGCTAAAGATTAATGGAAGAAAAATTGATAAATAAGTGTCTAAATACAATGATGTAATATCTGACGTCATCTCTGTGACTATTACTCTATAAGGGTCTGTATAAACACTATGATGGGAATAAAGATACAACTGGGATGTTCAATTTTCAAAATGAATGAACAACCACCACTCTGGAATTATCATTTGTAAATGGCATGGTCCATAATTAATGGGGAAAAAGATTATAATTAGATCAGTATGGCCCCAACGCGTTCGGGACCAGACTATGATTTTTAACTGGTAATCCCTCAAGGAGACTGTTTATTGGGAAACTGCTTTTTAGTGATAATCATGGTGAAATATTTGAATAACTAACGCTTCCGTTGGATACACAACAATGGCCGCCAAATTCGTAGTAGTTCAATTGTGAGCTAATGTTAGTCCTACCTTCATGATTACTGCCCCACAAGCGTCTTCATAAACATTATGGCGGGATATATAGTCGTGAACGCTGAAAAGAATAGGGAGCTAAGCTGTCGGAATACAGGACAGCAGGTGAGTGTTACTTGATAGATTGGACGTTACTGCACTGAGGGGAAACAGGCAGTGATAGCTATTGGACCATAATGGACAGACAGGAGAGAAGCTGCAGCATAACAGACCATAAAGGACAGGAGGGATGGATCAGGGGCATTACAATGGAACAGACAAGCCAGGAGGGAGGGAATAGGGGTCTGCACATGGAAACAGTGGACTGGGAGCAAGGGGGCAGGGCAGGAGCAGCAAGATGACAATGGAGGTCAGGCAGGATGGGCACTAGAAGCAAGACACACCATTGAGAACAACAGTGAGACAATGATGGCATACACACAGACCATGGAGGGAAGGTGGGAGGGGGTCAGGGGCAGCTAGCTGACCACACAGGGATGGTGGGAGGGGCCATGGCAGCACAGAAGACCATGCATGGCAAGCGGGATGGTTAGTGGCAGCACAATGGCTATGATAAGCAAGAAGGAGGGTGCAGGGGCATGCACAAAGGACCATGGAGAATAGAAGGGAGGGTCAGGACCTGGGCACAGACAAGAGAGTTCAGGGGAAGGGACCTCACAACAGACCACGTGGGGCAGGCAGGAGGAGCAGTTGCAGCACAACAGACCAGGGAGGGCAGAAGGGTGTGGCAGTAAAATGGACCATGGAGGACAGGAGGAAGGGGATAGGGGCATGGAATGTGGAAGGCAGGGTGGAGGTAGCAGGGACAGGTTATAGTCATCTGACAATGCTAGGCAGGTGGGAGGAGAGTGGCAGCACAACAGAACACTCAGAGTAGATAGGAGTGGGCTCTGGCTGGTAATGCAGAGGAGGGGGAGGTAAGATGGCGGTCGACAGCTCGGCTGAGTGAGCTGGTTTAGCGTTTGATCCCCTCCGCTTGCAATTGCCAAGAAATGAACTCCAGGACCCACTGAGAGAAACTAACCTTGACTTTCTGTATTGTAGCCGGTTCCACTGCGGGCGATGCGAGGAGCGGATTGTTTGCTTTCGGAGTATCGGAGGAAGCGTCTTGCCTGGATTCTCTGCTTGTCAGGGCGACTCAAGGGCTCTGCTTCCCGGTTGGTTGCGGTAGTTTTGCCGGAGTTGCTGTCCGCGAAGATGCCTCCGAAGACCCAGATGCGGGGTGCTGCTCCCGTAACGCGTGTCACGGCTCCCAAGAATACAACGAGCACAGCAAAACCTGGGGGAGTTGCGGTGCAGTCCCCAGGCACGACGGGATGCCGGGTGAGCGATGGAGGTGACAATGTGGAGGTGAGTAAGCAGGGAAATGAGCAGACGCCTAAACGATTGGGGACCAAGTCTAAAAATAGACAGTACCACAGATGTTTAAAAACAAAATAGATAAAATAGATAAAACGTCAGTGGCTCAGAATAACGACAATAGGCAGAATATCTCCACTTTGGATTGCGATCAGATACAACCAGATAAAATGCAGAATGTCATTACCTTGGGCCAGGATCAGACAGTATCAGCTCTCTCGCATTTGCCTTTAGATCCTCTCAGTGGGGTAGTCATTAATGTAACCACAGCGAAAGATAAAGCGGAGAAGAGAAAGGAGGGTGCAGAGGTTGGAGAACTTGCAGGGGGCAATAATTCCTGTGTTAATGCAGTTCAGAAGGATTTTATGTCTCGACCAAAGGGGATGCTGGGAGTTGCAGTCCAGTCTGACCTATTGGCAATTATCCCCTCTGCTACTACACCCTCAGGTCAAATCGCTAAACAGCAGACTGTTCAGGGGGAAAAGTTACTCATCCATAGTGAGATATTGGATATTGAGGGCGATTAATTATTTTCCCTATCGGATCATACAGCTTCCTCAGACGGTGATACCACTCTGAGTAGAGACTGGACGGATGACGATAGCGACCTAGGTGATTGGCGCAACAATGAGGTTTTAAATGCTGATGCAGTCTCTAAAGGTTTGGATACAGTCCGCAGAGCACATAACAATCAGGGGCTCTTGCCTCAGGGGGTGGATACAGGTTCTTTGGCTTGGGATTATTCGGTCTTTATTCAACCGGATCCAGAGGGAAAAACGATTATCCAAAATGACACTCATAATGGTATTGGGATTAATCCACCGTCAGGCGAGATAACGTTGGCAGTTATCTATCAGACATTAATGGCACACCGCGAGGAAGCTCGCCATGAGAACGTTCGACTGCATGGGGTATGCCGTTGTGTTCAAAACTCCATTTGGAGGGTAGTTAAGACGTGCTCTGAGATCACTACGAGAGTTGGTGAAGCAGAAGTAAGAATATCTACTCTGGAAGATATGTCAGCCCAGAGGAATGTAACTGACGCAATTCAGTCACAAAGGGACGACATTCATTGAAAGCTTGCCGATCTTGAAAATAGAGCTCGGAGGAACAATCTGAGAGTTCTGGGGGTGCCTGAAGGGATGGAAGGCTCGGATGCTAGAAGTTTTATTATAGCATTGTTTATTGAAGCATTCCCTGAAGTCCAACAATGGGACTGGCAAAAGGAAATACAGAGAGCCCATCGTTTTCCATTCAAGATCAAGCAACGGCCTGGGCAAGAGGACAGTAGGCCTAGAGCGATTCTATTATGCTTTTCGAGTTTTTTAGCAAGAGAGAAGGTTTATGATCTGGCAAGACCTGATAAAAAAAGGGTTGGAAGGGGGTGTGAGTTCTTTGTCAGGCCTAATTTATGTCCAGCGACCGTGGAACGGAGGTGGCAGCTCCGGCAGTTAATTGGACCATTGCAGTCTAAGGGAGCTCAGGTGTTTTTGTTGTTTCCCTCAAAGGTAAAAAATCATTTTTCAGGGTCAGACAAAGTTTTTTGACTCAGAAATTCAGGCTAAGGTGTATTTGGATTCATTGTAAGGATACAGTTCTCTTTCACTGCTCTTGATTTTGATGTCTTTTTCAATGGAGGGTCCAGGGGTCCTAGGGGAATGTGTTTGTTTTTAGGGAAGCACTGCACCACACAGAAAGTATTGGGTCTCTTGTTCTAACCCCAAAAAAAAATGTTTTCTTGAGTTTTTTGGTTCTCTTGTTGCGCTACGGTTGCGGTGCTCATATATCTTTGCATGTGCAATTAAGGGCTTTTTTTTTGGCTTTTGGTTCTGGCAGTTGCACAGGAGGGGACGGGTGGTTAACCAGCCTTTACATCGAAAGGACAGAGTCCTTATGCCTCATTTGGGGGGATGTGGGGGGGAGGGAGGTAGGAGGGACAGAGCAGGAGGGGGGTATGGAGTGATCAAGGGGGGTTAGGGAGGGTTGGGGTTTAAAACATTAAAAAAGAAGCTGGAACTAACAAAGTACTCATGGTTTTTACACAGCATGTCTTTTTCTTGTTAAATGAAAATGTTTGTGGAGGAAGAGCTGGTTCTATTTTTTTCAACATAGATGGCACAGGGCAAAATTCGTAAAGGGACTTGGAATATCTGTGGCCTCAATGATTGCAAAAAGAGGGCATTATTCTCGAAGGTTATCCAGGCTTTCCACCTTGAGGTGGTGTGTCTGCAGGAAACGCATGTATATTGGAATGATCGGGCATATTTAAAAATTCCTGGGTTTGATTTAGTTGTGTGCTCTGACAATCTGCTAGGATTGGAGGGGTCACAATTCTTTTGAGACATGGATATGGGGTATGCAGTAGAACTGCACAAGATAGTAAGGGTAGATGGGCAATAGCTGAGTTGGTGGTTAATGGCAGCTCCATGACTGTCTGTACAGTCTATTGCTCAAACTCTGATGATCCAGCAGTTCTACACTATTTAAACGTGGAATTGGCACTTTGGCCTCATCCTGTATGTTTTTGTGGGGATATGAATATTATCCTCTTAGCTGATTTTAATTTAGGAGGGTCTCAAAATTTACACTGGTAAGAAACCTAGAGTTTTTAGGGCTCCCCAAGCTCTGGTTTAAGAACACCGTCTGATTGATTCTTGGTTTTATAATAATAAACACTTAGATGGCTACACTTTCTTTTCAGTCCCCCATAATAAGCTGGTTCGTTAAGAATATGTTTTTGTATCTGACCAGGTGGTAGAAGCCACATCTATGTCAGTCTTACCCAGGATACTTTCGGATCATAATCCTTTAATAATTGAATGCACAATGAGGGGTACCCAAAAGGTTCCAAGGACTTGGACTTTTGAGAGGAAATTACTGGAACAGTCTTATATAGATCATATGAAAAATTGGATGAGGGAATTTTTAAAAATCCATAAAGATACAGCTGCACATAAAATAGTCTGGGACACGTTTAAAGCAGCGGTAAGGGGGGAAACAAAAAGTATTTCATTCTTTAGGAGAAAGTTAGTTCAGGATCAGACTAAGCGGCTTATTGAGGAATTGGGGACCGCAGAGACTCAGTTGGTATGCGCTATAAGAGAGGGTCGTGAGATTCTGGAAATTCAGTCACAGATAGCTAGAGTAAGGACCTCTGTTGGAATTTTTTTGGCAGGATCTTGTGGCAAAGTACGTACAATTTAGATCGCAGATGTTTGAATTTGGGGAAAAAGCTGGCAGGGTTCTAGCCAAGCAGTTGCATGAAAAAGGATTGGCTAATCACATTTTAAAGATCCAGGACTCCCAAGGCTGTATACAGGACACACCAGAGGGGGTCATTGAGGTCTTTAGGCAGTTTTATTGCCGTCTGTATTCACAGGAAGATGTTCTATCCAACATGGAGGTAGAAATAGAAGACTTTTTATAGATCTCATTACCACTCAGCTCCTATAGAATGGGAGGAGGTCGAGTTGGCAATTAAGTCTCTAGCCAGTGGGAAAACTGCAGGTCCGGATTCCATTCCTCTTGAGTTTTATAAGTTGTTCTGTTCGGAAATTCAAGCAGAGATGCTGACTATTTTTAGAGGAGCACAGGGAGGACATATACCAGATTCCTGGCGACAAACAACTATAATTCTTATTAAAAAAAAAAAAGACAAACCTGAATTGGACCCTGCATCGTTCCGTCCAATATCGTTAATAAATGTGGACAGTAAAATATATTCGAAAATTCTAGCAACTAGACTAGCAGCTGTGTTCTCTCCTTTAGTGTCCCTACGACAGCATGGTTTCATCCCAGGTAGAGAAACAGCCGATCATGTTCGGCGTGTAATAGCTCTTTTAGATTGGGCTCAAACCACACACGCTCCCCTTGGAGCGATCCTGTTGGACGTTTGACAGGGTCGCCTGGGGGTTTCTGTGGGCAGTTCTGGGATTGAAGGGGTTTAGTTTGGAATTTCTCCATGCACTCCAGTCGTTATATATATCTCCGGAGGCGACTCTCTGTGTCTCAGGATTGCGATCAAGTTCTTTTTGCAATGGAAGGGGCACTAGACAAGGTTGCCCTTGTTCGCCCCTTCTGTTTGCTTTGTATATAGACCCGCTTTTAAGTAAAATAGAGAAATGTTTAGAAATATCTCCAGTCAGGGTTCCTACAGCAGAGTATAAGGCATTAGCATATGCCGATGACATTGTAGTATTGACTAGCAATGTGGCACTGGCATTCTCTGCTATCAAGAGTCTTAAAGAACAGTATGGACATTTGTCTGGTTATAAACTCAATGTCACTAAAACTCAAGTGATTCAGTCAGCATCTATGGGTCCGTCTGATGCCCCGGTGGTGCAGACCGCGGGGTACTTAGGGGTTAAAATAATGGCTGCAATAGAAAACATTCCAGATTTTAATATTTTGCCTGTAATTAAAGTAATTAACTCGATGTTGACAAGGATAGATAATCTCCATCTGTCTCTATACGGTAGGGGAAATGTATTGAAAATGTTGGTCAGTGGCGTAGCTAGGCGGGGGGGCGGACCGCCCCAGGCGGCACTATTTTTGGGGCGGCGGCGGTCACTGGTGGCCCGTCGCGGCGGCCTTTATAATTTATTTGGGGAGTGGGGACACTCACTGTCTGACACTTTACAGTAGTGTCAGTCAGTGTCCCGAGTCCCCAAATAAATTATAAAGGCCTCCGCAACGGGCCACCAGTCAATCAGACTACGCCCAGGCCAGACGTCACCAGATCAAGAACAGACACCCTCCCGATTCAGGCGGGAGACTACCGATGTTAACGCTAGTCTCCCGCCTCCGGATTCCTGCAAGCAAGATTCCTCGGGGTTTCAGCTGACAGGGCTTGTATCGTGTAACGTGCTAATTCTTCCAGCAATAGTCAGAGTGGCAATGCAGGGGCTCTAGAAGGGGTGAAAAACCAACAAAGCCTCATTAACCAGCGAATGGTCTTTTAAACACCTGTGAAGTACTGGGGGCGGCTGTGTGTGTTCACGGGAAGCTGTCTCAGCGTGTCAGCACGGGCTGACACACAGAGGGGTGGGGGCGGTGGTGTATGCAATGCCAGCAACCTGTCAGGCCAGTGAGTGCACAACACTTGTATCACCCTCTCTCTGCCTGCCATCACGCTCCATGCTTCTGAAAGGTAAGAAAAAAACGTGCATTTGCGTTTCAAATGCCCGATCCTGCAGCAGCACACTTCCAAAGCCCATACATGACAGTAACATGATTCAAGGCCCCATTCTCCCGATTTATTTTTTTAAAACTCCCACTTTGCTCTTCTGATATGTTGGCATGTATCAGAGACAGTAAGTGACACCTGCGGGGCCTGCCCTCAGTGGGCCTGCCACCCCACCCACTCCCTATTATGCCACTGACACCTTTTGGCGGCCGCCTGGGACACTATACGCCGAGGATCACAGCTGGGCATTCAGTATCAAATTGGCGCCCTCTACTAGAGTGGGACCCGAATGCTGGCGCCAGTCTATCAGGTCACATGAACAGTCTCCGACAATGTTGCACTTATCGTACTCAGCGTGAGGCAGGCACCGTTATGTGGTTTTTTTTCAATTTCCTGCTAATGGACCTGCCCCCCAGGAGCTGTCCGTGCTGCCGGTGGGAGTTTGATTGCCCTCCCTCCCTCCCTGACCTCGACACCTTCAGGGCAGCCACGGCAGCAGGGTGGTGTAGCATAGAGTTGCCACACACTATCGGCTTGGATTTCCTCGAAGTGCAGAGGCATCCCTTTCCCAAAGTTTTCAGTTGGTTCGCGTTGTAAGGTAGGAAACATTTTTTTCTTTTAATAATAGAGTCTTGTTTGTTTCAGCTGTTGTGGTGCAGGGTCCCGCATGTTCAGCTTGTGAGTCTTCCCTCTGGGTACAGTCCTGGTTACAGTTAGTGATGGGGGCTGCCTCCAAGTAAGTGAGACTGTGCCAGCCTTGTATGATGTCAGCGCGCGCTTACCTACCCGCAGGCGGCTATTCACGCCTCCGGGAAGGAGCTGGAAATCCACTGTTTACTTTAGTGTGCTCATCTTCCCTGCCACTGTGTGATTTCGGTTCCTCACCGGGTGACCGTGTGTAGGAAATCGTGTCATACGCGGTGGCACCGTGTGAGTTGGCAGGTATGAGTTTGCATTGACTCAGGTAGCAACAGAATCTTCTATGGACCTATTACTGCTAGACTTTCGGGGAGGGGCACGGAAGTGCAGATGTAATGGTGAGAGAGCGGTGGGGGGGGAATTGGCTGTGCTATTATGTGCGGGAGCGGGTAGCTCACGAAGAGTGTGAGAGGACCGAAGCAATGAGAATGGGAGTTTGTAGTGTATTGTAATTGCATAGAAAGTGTCACTTTATAACTCCTAGAAGCCTTCCTATATGTTGGACACTATTGTGATATATGTTTCTAGAGCGACAAAGAAAAAAGATGCCCTTATCGGATTTGAGGACCACTGATGTCCCTTCTGCAGAAGTAAACACCTTCTACTGCTTACGTGATATTCTTAAGAAGAGCCTGTGTGTTCTCTTTAATATCAGAAAAGATTTATTGGGATTTTATATGTACAGGAAGATACAATTAATAAAGTACAGATAGGGCCTGTGTGTTCTGAATGTGAATGCATTACTTACCCTCTGTACTCACTCTGTGTGTCCAATCAGAGATGCAGGGATCGGGGATTTTCCGCAGATTGGGGGCAGGTAGACAGGGAGGGGGCGCGGCGCGATGCAGGAGAGACTGAGAAAGGAAACCAGAGGCACAGTGTACCAGGAGTAACGAAAGAGAGAGGGGAAAGGAAACCAAGGAGAGGGAGAGGCAGTAAACCGCGTCGAATGAGGGGAGGAACGAATGAGAAAAAGATAAACGAAACAGTAGTAAATTCTGGGAGTTCAGAAACGGTAGGTCTGTCCCATCCTTCCCTGCACGCATGGACAGGAGATTAGAGATCGGAGTAGCAAAGGGAAGAGACGAACTAAGAAAAAGGAAACATTAAGAAAAGGAGGTGAAAGGAAACTATTTTAGGGGTGTGCAAAATTTACCTAATTTGCTTTTGTGTAAATCGCAAAATATCAGGAACATTCCAGAAAATTATGTATCATTTCATGAAATGCAAACCCATCATTTAGTGCTATATTTGAGCGCAAAATGCATCCTAGCCTCAATTTTTGATGCAACAACGTATTTTGCATTTTAAAAAAGTGCAAAAAAAACTGATTACTGGAAACTATAGCTGCTCATGTTGTGGTTGTTAGCATTGTTCCTGTACCCCTGTGCTATAATTTTATGACGATTACACGACATGGTCCAAGTTTGGAAATTTTACATAACAAGGTTAAGGCGAAATTTCCAAAATGATATAGATTTTGCCAGCATAATTTAAATTTCGCCCAGGTCCAAAGGTATTACAGTACAGTGAAAGCGGTACAGAAGAGAATGAAGGAGATAAAAAGAGCCAGGAAAAGCTGGAATGGGGGTGGTGTAGCGCAAGAAAGAGCTTACAGTTCGAAAAAAGATGACAAGGATAGAAGGGCAAAGGAAAACATTAGAAGGAGAGCTGCCAGGAAGTGTTTAGAGTGCAGGTTGGCACCGTGGAAACCCTATGCTGTTAGACATCTCATGGTTTCCCGTGTCTAGTTTGAGTCACACATCAGGGCATTTTCTTCCTTGTATTGCAAAGCATGTAATACCTCCTTCCCCACAGATTCTTTAACATTGTTTGCAGTTTCCCACTATTAGCAAAGAGTGGAGTTTTTCGCAATGTAATTCGTAACATAGTCGTTCTTTTGCTGCAGCTTCCCAGGGCATGATGGCAGATTTAAATGACCTGATAGAGGAAATACCAAGGCACAGAAATTAATTCGGTTGGAGTTTGAATAATCAAATCGGTAACAATTTGTACAAAGCAACATGTTAAACTTTCCACAGTATGCACAAAAAGAAGGAGAAAAATAGTAAGCTAGAGGGTTGGATGAGAGTCCACCCTCAAATCCACCGGCACGTGGTGTCAGCTGAAGCTGCTGGGCAGGAGTAGGTCAGTGATAAGGGCTGGCAAGTACAAGGAGTGAGCTGAGGGAAGTTATAAACGGAGGCCATGTGCCCCAAGGTACAGTCAGCACAATCTCCATTGAAGGGGTCACTTAACTTGCAAAGACATACAGTTTTACAGATAAAACTAATATAGCGCAAAAACGATGTGTGGAAATCGGGTCTCAATCAATCAAACAAACAGGATTTGCATAGCGCTACTTATCACCTGTAAGGGTATCTAGGTGCTGGAGGCTGGGGCGGTGCTGCTGATGAGGGACTTTAATCGAATAAACATGGTTTTAGGCCCTTCCTGAAATCCTGCAGTGTGGCAGTCTGTGTGTTCTCCTTTGTACTGCCGGTCACCAGTGTATTCAACTATGTAGCCTTGGATCGTGTCATGTATGTGCATGTAACTTGCATGATCAAGGTAACTATTAGCGGCGATACAACGTGTCTCTCGGTCCTTTTTCCCCAGCACCCTTCTCCCCTTACCCCCCCTCGCCCGCCCCCCCCCCCCGGGGCGGCAATCTGAGGGATAGCCCCAGGCGCCACAAGCTCTAGCTACGCCCCTGATGTTGGTCTTACCAAAGTTTTTATACCTCTTCAGGACTATTCCATTGGAGTTTTCTCATGCAAGCTTAGCTCAAGCTGAAAGGTGTTGTCATAGATTCCTTTGGGGTTACCATCGCCCTCGGTGAGCAGCTAAATGGATGTATCTTCCGAGGGAGAGGGGAGGATGGGCAATGCCTAATTTAATGCTGTACTATTGGTCAGCTCTTGTTCAACACTTTGCCATACCGCTTTTCGGAGATAGAGCATGGGTACCACTATGCTGCAGGCCCTCTATCTTTGAAATAGGATTGGGAGAAGAAGCTAAGGGGATATTAGTTTGTGTATTGGAGCCCAGTTACTACAAAAAGACAAAGTTCAAGGTTATAATAGCAATGTTCTCGCTTTGGCGTAAGATTCGTCGTAAATATTTGATTCCTAAAATCACTAATTACACACCCCTTGCTGCGGCAGGACTTTTACCTCCCATTTTTCAAGATTTAATCTTATTCAGGTGGTTTTCACAGGGAGTAAGGACGCTGGGAGATCTTGGAACTCAGGGAGTATTGGCTTCTTTTGAGTTTTTGAGGGAGAAATTCTGTTTAAATGTACATGAGTTTTTTTAAGTACTTACAGATTCGTAGTTTTGTAGAGAAAGCAAGCGGGCAAGATGTTGGTTTTTTCAAGAAAAATCTACTCATGGAATTGATATTAAAACGCTCTAGAATAGGCACGCTGTATCAACATTTACTCTCTGGTTTCCCAGATGATATACTCTTCCAGAATGCTAAATGGGAAACGAAGTTGGGTATTTCTCAGGTTTTAGAACTTTCAAACAGCGTCTTTATATCAGGAAGCTTACGGTCCCAAAGCTATATGGCACTGTTTGACTTGTACTATACCCCGGCCAAAATTTCTAAATGGGGAGGTAGAGGAGTTCATCATTGCTCGAGATGTGGTCTGGCAGCTGCTAATGATTTACATATGTTTTTTTCTTGTCCCAAACTGTATATATTTCTCCATGATATAGAAGTTTTTTTAAACTCCAAACTCAATATCTCAGTTGTTCTCTCGGCAGAGCTGGTTATATTTGGTTGTGAGAGCAACCGTTTGAAGCAGATAACTAGGTATGAAATTGCTTTTTAGTTTATAGCTATGTCTGTGGTAAGGCTGTCCATAACATCGGAGTGGATAAGCCCGGATGCCCCTACTTTCTTAAATTGGAGAGCAAGGATTCTGGCTCTATATAATTTATAATCAGCTATTTTTTAAGATGGGGTAGAAGAAGGCGTGAGATGGGGCAACGCATTTGGGACTCTTTGGAAAAATGGACTAAGGAATAGTCAAAATTGGGTTGGCTAAACACGAATTTACCTATTGTATTATGCTTTAATTTCTTTTTCTTGTGCTTGACCTTACCATCCCTTGTATTTGCTTTTGAAGTTAACTGTGGAGGAATGTATTATGTATTGTAAAGAGACCATGTTTTGTTCCAAGCTTCTTAATAAAAATATTTAAAACAAAAAAAAAAAGAAACAGTAGATAGAAGTGGCAGGTCCATGGAACATGGTGGGCAAAAATGATGGAGCAGGGGCATGCACAAAGACATCGGAGGGCAGGGGGAAGGAGAATTGGGCAATGTAGGGCAGGAGGAGTGGACTGGTACATCATGCTAAATGGAGAGCAGTGGCAGCACATCAGACCAGGCATGGCAAGAGGGAGGAGGCTAGTCCATTGATTCAGACAACAGAGGCTAGGGAGGAGGTGGATGGGGCAGCAAGCTAACTGTTCAGAGAAGGCGGATATTAGGAACTTTATTGTTTTTAAAATGTGTGTCTGTGCGAACTACTTAAAATATGAACAAGTATGCAGCATAATCTCACTTTTATTCAGGAAGAAGAGGACGTTTGTGACTGTGACCCCAGGCTCACTTGGCAGAAACACCCCCTGACCCTCCATCCCCCATCGCAAAATGTAATGCCCGTGAAAAGGGTAGGAGAACGCAGTGTTATACAGAATATTGTCCTGAGAGCACGATTGAAAATGAAAACTAGATATAGTGTATGGTATAAACTATGCACCTCTGCCAAAGAAGATTACTTCAGACTTATTGGCATTTAATTTTAATTTATTCGTGTTCATCCAATGGGCTATGTCTTGAAGACAGCCTTTTAAGTTCGCAAATGACTCCTCCGTCATCTCAGAGTATGGAAATACCAACTGGGTGTCATCGGCATAGGATATTGCCTTGACACCCCAGTTGGCAATCAACGTAAAGAGAGGAGCGAGGTAGATGTTGAACAAAAGGGGGCTGAGAGCCGACCCTTGCGGAACTCCGCAGGTGAGGGCCTTGGGTGCTGAAGAGATCGACCCTAGTGCCACCTTTTGAGTTCTCTGGGCCAGATAGGAATGTATCCATCCCAGTGCCTTATCCTGGATGCCTATCTCGGCCAGGCGATTGAGTAGTCTGGCATGGTCCACCGTATCGAAGGCGGCCGACAGATCCAGGAGTACCAGCATAGCGGAGTTACCTGCATCCATCGACCACCTTATTGACTCGGCTACCTCGATCAGTGCCGTTTCCGTGCTAAAGCCTGGTCGGAAGCCTGACTGTGTCTCATGGAGTACCTTGTTTCTTTCTAAAAATGTGCTCAATTGGCGCTGTATGGTTTTCTCCAACATTTTTCCCGGGGCGGCTAGCAATGATATTGGGCGGAGATTACTAAGGTCTTCAGGATCCCCATTAGGTTTTTTTTTTAGTGGGAGGAAAGTGGCGTGTTTCCAGACGTCCGGGAATATACCCGAAGCGATAGATGAGTTCCAGATGTGTTGTAGTGTAGGGGCTACAAACTCAGCTAGAGAACTCCATAATTTAGCTGGGCACGGGTCGTCTGGGGAGCCGGATTTGCAACGGATAAGTTCTTGTTTTACCTCCCTCAGGGAGATATTCATGAACTGGGTGAGAGTCTCACATGGCTCGTCTTTAATCGCGAGGTCCTGTTTCAGCGTTTTTATTTCTGGTCTAAAAGATTCATACACCTTTTTGATCTTTTGGTCAAAGAACTCAGAAATGTGCTCGCATAGGGTAGATGACGGCGAAACCTCCCTCTCAATGCACTTGGGTTTAAAAAACTACTGTACCACCTTGAAAATCTGTTTGCTTGACTGTTCTGCCTGTAGAATAGTATCCGCATAAAATTCTTTTTTACTTTTTCTAATTGCTTTCCGTAACTTTTTAGAAGCTTCCTTATATATAGTTCTATCTTCCAGGCCGTAGTTTGCTCTCCATCGTCTTTCCAGCTTTTTACAGGCTGCTTTCTCTTTCCTCAGGTCCTGTGAAAACCAGGGAGCCGAGGGGGAGTCTCTCTTTGATAGTGCCTGTAAGGCCGGAGCTATGGTGGAGACCATCTTACTGACCCACTCATTGAGGAGCTGTGCATCTATATTGGCATTGTCAGTCAAAGAAGGGGTAGTTTGTGCCAAAACAGGGCCCATAGTATCGGGGGTCAGTCTTTTCCATTGTCTCTTCAGGAAGTAATATTTACTTGAGGCGGGGGTGTCATATGCCATGTTCAATTTAAATGGGACCAGTGAGTGGTCTGACCATGTCAGAGGGAGTGGTGCCTCAGGCAGCACAACCTTGATATTAGAGAAAATGAGATCGATCGTATGGCCCCCTATGTGTAGGGCCCTCATTGATCCGTCTAAGACTGGCCGTATTTAACGTTGCTCTAAGCAGCTCTGCTGCGGCACAATCAGGTTTATCCATATGGATGTTAAAGTCTCCTACCACAATGAATTGGGGGTGGAGGAGAGAGCTCTGAACAATCGTGTCTAGCAGGGTGAGTAAGTTGGGGTCTATCCCACCCGGAGGGCGATAAATCACCAATCCTGCCAGCGATAGCTGAGGGCTAACCTGAAAGCAAAAGTGAAGCCCTTCAATTCCCTGAATAGTGGTGGGGGCCGAGGATGTTAATATTAGCTGCTCTTTAAAGATAATAGCTACACCACCGCCTCTCTTTGCGCCAGGGCGGTTGGCGAGACATATTTTAAATCCCAAAGGGACTGCTAGTGCAATAGAGGTCAAGTTGTCCTCCTTGATCCAGGTTTCTGTTAAAAATAGGACATCCCATTCCTGCTCTTCTAGTAATAACCAGACATCGTCTGCATGTTTGGCTAGGGATCTGCAGTTCAGTAGGCCAGCTCTAAGGTCTAGCTGAGTGGGAGATTTGGGGTTACGGAACCTCACAGAGCCCCTAATGTCAAAAACTATCCCACAATTGCCACAGATCTGAGGGGGGCTGAAAGTCTGAGGATCTATTGTATGCGAACAACCGTCAGCTCGGGGATCGAGAGCCCTTAAGTCCCCACCTGACCACACTATCCTTCCACCTTGGGTTCCATTACCGGCAGCATATTTGGCCCCGGCCGCGGTCTGGTCGCGGACGGGCGCAGACGGGCTTGCCTTAGGCGCGCCTTAGGCGCGCAAACGGCGCTCCCGCTGCGCTCGTCCGCTGCGCTTCCGGTGGAAACACTTCTTAAGTAGGAGGTGGAGGAAGAGTCGTGGCCTAACAGGTGGTGGGCGTGGCCTGCATGTCCCAGGGGAGGGCGTCCACACCAGGAAGTATCCCGTGACAGCGTTCCTGCAGCTGCCCGGGGGAGCCCAGGAGATCGGGTAGGATTGTAATATTTCACAAAGTACACAAAACAGGTAAAATCAGTTTTAAAAGCACAGCAATATCACAAGTATTATAAAAATTGCTAGAGCGACTCTCCCGGCTTCCGCCTCAGGAGGTCAATAGGTTTTAGATACGGCATCCATTTTGTTTCTTCCCCTCACATAGTCAATGGACAAGCAATGACCCTGGCTGGATCACCTTGTTAAGGACACGTAAGCTTTAGTCCAAGGAAGCTGATGCTGCGTGACTAGGCAGAAGCTGCCTCCCTTGCCTGAGGCCAGTCCTGCTATACTGGTTCTTGTGTTCGTTGTCCTGATCCCGATTAGGAGGCCGAAGACAGTAGCCATGCCCGTTTATGACCCACAAGCATCTCTTATCCTACTTTTCTATCTTTTACACCTGGCTCTGCTCCTCTCCTTCTGGGCTTTTACTATGGGGAGGATACAATTTTTATGATGGGGAGGATCAGTCGAAGAATGTTAAACGGACATGAAGACTTGATCAAATACTGGAAACTTACAAATAATTATCGTTTAGTATATGTTTATTGTTTGTTTGGGATACCGGGCTAGGCATGAAAGATATTTTTGCAATGTTGCCTAAAGACATATTTGGTGTATTTAAGGAGCGACCCACTTTGTACAAGTCGAACAGTCTCCTAGATTCTGCCTTTGTGTGGTTCCTATGACTTCTGTGTCCCTGCAGTAAATAAACCTTGGTCTCTGACGCCACCATCGAGAAGCCCGTGTCTCTGTTTATTTGTGCACCAAGGCAGGAAGGAACTCAGGGGTCTTTTGGGTGTTGTTTCCCTGACACCTCTGGACTCTAAGAAAGTCCAGAACCTCAGGAATTAATTCCCCTTCAATACTGAGGGTCCCTGAGGGCCAACTAGCCCAACAGGTATCTCCAGTATGCGCCAGGGAGCTGCGTTGCAGACAGGTGTTCTGAGGCCACGCCCCTTTTTACACCTCTCTGCAACGCAGCTCTGTGGTGCTTACTGGAGGTACCTAGTGGGCTAGTTTGACCCTAGGGACCCTTAGGATTCAAGGGAACTTAATCTCACAATATAGAACGGCCACAGGGCGCGTTTACACAGCGGTGAAGGGAGGGGACGGGGCCTGAGGTTGTCGTACTTTAATATTTGGGACCGCATAGGGGACAGGGCCCTACCCCTGTCTATCCCGGTATTAGCGAACCGCAAATGGTTAATGCGGGATGCACAAGTGCTTTGTATAACGTTCTAGCCATGAATGCACTGTGTACACGTTATTTTACATTACTACGCGGGTTCCATCTTGGAGCGGTGGACATCTTATCTTATGGTTGCCCTCACATAGGCTATAATGAAGCAAATACGGACCTCACAGTACATGTGTTTTCCTTTGACTTCCCTGTGACCTGGGCAGCAGGCTCTGCTGCCCCAGGTCAGTCCGGTCTCACGAGCACCCCGTCCCCTGGCCACCTGTGATTAGCATCAGGGCTTGACACACCATAAAACCCTTTCATCCTACACGAGCCTCCGGCTAATCTCTTTCACACCTGACTGTTCCTGCTTTATGACTTGTTTCTATCAACAGGAGCTGCCCGAATTATTGGGGCCTACCGATATCTGATGTGGGATCTGAGTCTTGCTGTGTAAATAATTATGGGCTGGCTTAACTGGAATGTGGGACGGTCATCATGACTCTGCTCTTTCGTTTGAAATATACACTTGTATATTGCCGTATCATAAACCTAGGAATGTATGCCTGAGGCAGGAAAATCTGTATTTCAGAAGAAGCCCGTTTCTGTGATTTTTGGAGCAGTCTCCTGAGAACATACACGCTGTTGTACTTCTAGGATACCTGTAATTGGTCTGCAGCCAATAAAACTGATCTTTGACTTCACCCAGAAGACTGTGTTTCTGTAGGTCTGAAACAGGGAGAACCCAGAAGTCATAGGGTGTGTTCCCCTGCACCGCTGGGCCTAAAATACCCAGTACTTCAGTTTGGCGCCCAACTCGGGACGATTTCAGCGGTACCAGTCCAAGCCAGAGGTTCGTGAGGAACTTTGTGTGGAAATTCCGGAGGAAGGCCGCCACTTCATCGACCCCTGCATGTCGACGTGGTCCAAAAGTCTTTTCTGCGAGGTTCTCCGCGTCCCGACGGCTACGAAGGACTGCTGCCCTGATTAATCGACCTGTTTTGGACCCTTGACGAGTTTGATAGAGCGAAACAATCGGGAGAGTCTTCTGGTGACGCCATCGATCATCAATATTCAGTTAAGTATAATTGGAGCATCTCCCAATTTGTTTTGGTATCCTTCGGGATCGCTTTGATTTGGAGTTTGCAAACGCCAAAGCCAGAGGACTCGTGTATTCATGAGACTATCGTAATCGATAATCCTTTGAAGATTGGATCTAGACTAGTGAGCGAAGATGCCTGGTTCTAGAATATTTGGTAGATTATTTTGTTTGGGTTGTGGAAGGGATTTCCAGCTGGAGGAATCATGTCCGGTTCCTCCGATTGGAACTCCAACTTATGAGCTTTATGTAAAACATGGCGTAGGCCCCATTGCATATAACGAAGTATGGATCCATTACACCAGAAAAGACGGTGTTTTAAAATGGCCTCAAAATGGTAGTTTCGATACAGATATCTTGGATAATTTGGAAGCGAAATTGTTTAAAAAGAAAGCCCGGCCGGCGATGTTTGATTCTTTCCGCTTATGGCGGAAGGAAGCCAAACAGAAGGAAATAAAGCTAGCAAAGAAGAATAAGAGAAAAAGGTAGGACAGTAATGCAAGCAGCTGTGCAATTTAAAGACAATGAGGAGGAACAATTGAATGAGCAATTGCATAGGCAGCGTAAGCTAGGGATCGATAAATGTTACCCAGCTTTACCGCACTCTAAACAGAATGAGTTAGAAGACAAGGAGAAAGATCCCCTGATGTCGCATTTGCTGAGTTCACCACCCCCGTATGCTCAAAATGCCACGGCGCCTCCCCAGCTTGTGAATATGCCACCTCTAGTTAATGTACCACAAGCCTTACCGCAGCAGCCAGCTGCTCCGCAGCCGGCTCCTGTCCCTGCAGTACAGCCCTCTCAAGGGCCGCCAGTTGTGTTTCCAGTTGCCCCCGCGCTTCCTGCGACTTTTTCCATCTCAGCAGCTGCCTCCCCTGACACTCTTCCTTGCACTACTCCAGTACCTGTTTCTACATCCTCTTTTCTCCCCTCTGTTTATCCCCCTGTTCTCGCCTCAACTTCTCCTTCAGCGTGACAACGTCTTGCTAATATAGTTACTAATTTAATGTCGGCTCTCTTTGAGTCATCTAGTGCGACTCCTGGTTTACAGCGTAAGCAATTGCGCAGTCAACTGCCTAACCCCGATGAGAAGAAAGTAATAGATCATATGGCGCGTAGGTGGATAGTTTTCCCTTCACTCTATGATGTGGGGTCAGTTGTTGACGTTTTTCACCAATGGGATGCTTCAAAACAGAGGTATGTGTTTGAGAAAATGTGCGAAATCCTCTGTGAGGAATTGGAGGATAATGGTAAAAATCCAAGCCCGCAGGAGTTGTGTCGCATGAGATTTGATTTTGGAACTGGTACAATTGTGGGTCGCGACGTAGATAAAGCAGTTGCGATCGTATTGTCCTTCAGGAATGATGATTGTCAACAGTCATTATTTGGACAAGATGTCCCTGTGGGGAAAAAGGTAAAAGCGCGACAATACCCCATGAGAGAAGTCCCTCCGGTATGGAAGGACGCCGTTGCAGCTGATGCCGCTAACGGTATTGCTGCAATGCCAGCGCATTTTCAGCGTGTTTGGGTACACGTCCCATGGAAGCGTTCTGAGGTGTTAGCGCTTAAGCAGACATTGCCTGATCCCCGTAAAAACCCTGCAGGATATTATAAAGAGTTGTCACAAACGGCAGGATCATGCATTATGAATTTGGCAGACATAGACATGTTGTTTGGTAATGTTGTTCCACAGCCCCTATGGGGATCAATTCGTAATGCAGATCACGACGCAGAACTAGGTGCTACATGGGCTGACATCATTGCCGCAGATGCTAGACAAATTGGTGGCGCGAAACCTGAGCCTTTAATAGCAGAACTCCCTGGTAGAATTATCACATATATGAAGACCATAATGCCCGCGATGCGCGTAAATTGGGACAAACTATCTGCATGCAAGCAGAAGAAAGATGAGACAGTGTCAGACCTCTTTACCAGGTTTGAAGAAACGTTTATCGACCACAGTGGTCAAGACATGAGCACTGAAGGTGGCCAACGCTTGTTTGTTGATAAATTTGTGCAGAATCTACTTCCCGAGTTGTGTAAGAAATTGAAAGACTCAGAAAGTTCTTGGGCTGTTTCCTCTTCAGCGCAAATACTGGCTACTGCACAGTATTATGAAAACAGAGATAAAGACGAAAAAGATAGAACAGATAAGAAAACGAAAGAGCTGAAAACGAAGGTCCTTTTGCAGCAGGCTTACCCGCCACGTGGAGGTCAGAATAGTTATAGACAACCCCAAGGTGTCTATCACCAACCCCAACAGTTTCAGCATAATCAGCAAATGAATGGGTATTATCAACCACGTGTCCCTGTAGGTCCCAACCAATGTTCATACTGTAAAGAGGAAGGTCATTTTAAATATAGTTGCCCTAAATTGATGCAGCGTAATAGTAATACGTATGGCGCAAGAGGTAGGGGTGGTCAGCAAGCTCCTAGAGGCAGAGGGCGTGGAAATGTTCCCCAGAACGCGCGTCCTCTTCCGCCTCAAAATACCATAAATAGCTTTGATCAGCAAGCCAACGAGACTAGTAATACAGCTCAGTACTACAATAATGATTATTATGCAGAGGACGACAATGTAGAAAATAATGATTACTAGGACAGCCATAGACAAAGAGAGGGAGTTGTTTCAGTGCCAGTGGATCAGAGCGGACCGTATGTTGAGGTGACTACAGCAAATGTAACGGAGCCCTTTCTGCTAGACACTGGTGCTGCAAAGAGTTCAATTATGCATTCAAAGCTCCCTGGCGCACCTTTGTCTGGCGACATCAATGTTTCAGTAGGTTTTTCTGGCGCCCCGGTTAGAAACCCGATTTCTAGTCCTATGACTCTTTCTGTTGGACCTTGCGAGCTAAAAGCACCTCTCATCCTAACGACAGGTTGTGGTGAAAATTTGCTAGGCTTAGATTTGCTAAAAAGATTGCACGCAACGCTGTATTGTTCTCCTTCAGGAGTACAACTTACATTAGGCAAGGAAGTGATTTCCCCGATGTATTTGTCTAAAAATGCAATGCCACCGGAATTATCATCCCTTCCGGATGTCCTTTGGGCTACTGGTCCCAATGATGTGGGTCTCTTGGAGATACCGCCATATGTGGTCACTTTAAAAGCCAATGTCAGATTGCCACGTATTCCCCAGTACAAGATCTCCAATGAAGGTCAGAAAGCGTTGTAAGAATTTATCACCGATTTGATTGATAAGGGTGTAATTGAAGAGACAAGAGGTAACGTTTGCAACAGTCCGATTTTACCTGTCTTAAAATGAACGGACCCTTCACAGCCACCTGTTTACAGATTTGTGATTGATCTTAGAGAGGTTAATAAGATTGTTGTGCCACAGTTTCCGGTTGTCCCTGATATAACCGCCTTGTTAACCATGATTCCAGCTTCCGCTGCATGGTTTTCAGTGATCGATTTAAAGAATGCTTTCTTTAGCATCCCAATTGCAGAAGAGAGCAGAGACATTTTTGGCTTTAGTTTAGGAGGCCGAAGCTTCCGCTTCAAACGCGCTCCCCAGGGCTACTGCGAAAGTCTATCAATATACAGCCAAGCTTTAAAAGCGCAGCTTGACGCACTGGTTTTACCCAGTGGCGCTATCCTCATCCAGTATGTTGACGATTTACTAATCGCCGCGGATACTGAAAGGATTTGCAAAGAAGCTACATTGTCATTGTTGCGTCATTTGTCTGCCTCCCATCACAAAGTGTCTCTCTCAAAACTGCAATATTGTCGATAAGAGGTGACCTACTTAGGTCATCTCTTATCGAAGGAGGGAAGGAAACTGACCCCAGAAAGAATTCAAGCCATTGCACAGTTGAGTGTGCCAAGAACACAGAGAGAAGTACGCGCTTTCTTGGGCATTACCTCATCCTGTAGGCACTGGATCCCAAATTTTTCCTTGTTGGCAAAACCTTTGTTAGCATTAACATGCAAAGACACACCGAATCCTATCCCATGGTCTGAAGAGTGTCAGAAAAGCTTTTTGGAATTGCGCAATGCATTATGTTCAGCTGCTGTGTTGGGTACCCCTGACTACAGCAAGCCTTTTACATTGTATGTTCACGAGAAAGATGGTTGTGCATTATCAGTGTTAACACAGCCTTTTGGCGACAGACCGCGCCCATGCGCATATTTTTCGTCCACTTCGGACCCCGTAGCGAGGGCATTGCCAAGTTGTCTGAGAGCTACAGCTGCTGCAGCTATGTCCATTCGACAATCTGCTGGTCTAGTAATGGATAATACATTGATTGTCATGGTTCCACATGCTGTGGATACATTGTTAAACAGAACCAAGACAACACTTAACTAGTGCGCGATTATCAGGGTATGAGCTCACATTGTTAGCAAATCACATACACATAGAGATGCAACACGTTGAATCCAGCTACATTATTGCCAAATCCAGCAGACCTAGATGAGATTGAGCAACATGATTGTCTGTTCAGAACAGAAGAAGAGACCAAAGGGAGAGTAGATCTCAAAGATACTCCCCTGACTGAGTGTGAAGGTACTTTATGGGTGGATGGTTCATGTTTCAAGCTCCCGAATGGTGACACGACTGCTGCGTATGCTATCACGACTTTACACACGGTTGTGGAAACTGCACGTGTGCCACATAATTCGGCCCAAGCAGCAGAATTAATCGCCCTCACAAGAGCATGCGTGTTGTCTGAAGGAATGAGAGTGAATATATACACAGATAGCCAGTACGCCTTTGGCGTGGCTCATAGTTTCGGGCGATTGTGGAAAGAACGTGGGTTCCTGACGTCACATGGGGCTAAAATTCAGAATGGCAAGTTGGTGAATGACCTCCTTGAGTCACTGACCCTACCGTTGCAAGTTGCGATTATGAAATGCAGTGCGCACAAAAAAATCACTGATGATGTTGGACGTGGGAATGCGTTTGCTGATGAGATCGCGAAAAAAACAGCACAGGATGTGAAGACTAGAATGTATGTGGCAGGCCCCGCAAGATGGGTTGGTGATGTTGGAATGTGTGAAAACACAATAGAGAGTGTGAAGTCCCTTCAAGCCGAAGCCACAGAGAAAGAGTTGAGCAAGTGGAGAGAAAGTATGGGTAAGTTGGATGAGAATGGTTGTTGGGTTGATCTGACAGGACATAAGCGATGGTTGTTACCTGATGCATATGTGCTTCCAGTAGTTACTATGGCACATGGAATGGCACATATCAGTACGAAAGGTATTTGTAAGTTGTTGGCTCCAGTATGGCAGAATGCTGGAATTCCCAAGTGTGCAGAGAACGTGGTCAAGAATTGTATGGTATGTTTGAAGTACAACCCTGGTAGGGGAACCCCAACTCCAGCTGGTCATTTTGCACCCCCATCATACCCATTTGAAGTTTTGCAGCTGGACTTTATCCACATGGAAAGGTGCAACAACCTGAAATATGTATTGGTGGTTGTCTGCGCTTTTTCAAAATGGGTAGAGGCCTATCCTCTAAAAGATAACACTGCCCTATCCACAGCCAAAGCCCTTGTGAAAGAATTTTTCCCTAGGTTTGGAATGCCAAGAATGGTGTGGAGTGATAATGGAAGTGAGTTTGTGGGTAAAGTGATGAAGAATGTGTGTGAGGGGCTAGGTATTAAGCAGAAGTTCCACGCTGCAAATCACCCCCAATCAGCTGGATTAGTAGAGCGCTACAACGGCGCTCTAAAACTTAAGCTGGCCAAAATACAGGCGAGCACCGGTCTTTTTTTGTGTTGAAATTTTTTATTGAATTTTATAAGACAAATACATTAGAGCATATGCAATAGTAAATAAAAGAGAATAAATACATGTTAGAAGGAATCATGGAATAAGATATTAATAAATAAATACGATATAAATATGCGTTTAAATAGATAAATACAAATTAATGCAACGATGAGATCAAAACCCAGAATGACATGTAATAAGAGTGAGCTATAGGGAAAAGAGAGAGGAGAAAAACATAGTAGAATAAAGAGTGCTGGAAATATAAAGAAATAGAACAAAGGAAAAATAATTAAATAAAAGCAGAAGAATACCACAACGGAGGAAGCAAAGGATTGTGGGGAACAAAGAGAAGAGAAAAAACAAGGACAGAAAAGTGAAAGCTGATTAGTGTGTTTGAGTAGAAGTGGAGGCCGGAGAATCAGCAGCATTTGATTTAAGAAATGGAGACCATATTCGAAGAAAAGTGTCGTTTTGATCTTGAAGATTATAGATTGTACGTTCATGGGAGGCAGTTTGCATCATTGCCACCAACCAGTCCTCCTGTGATGGAGGCAAAGTTGATTTCCAATGACGCAGTATACATATTTTGGCAGTAGCAATTGAAGTATGAAAAAGACGGAGTTGTGGCTTCGTGAGCTTTGGGGAATGACGTAAGTCATGTAGGAGAATGTTAGTAGAGGTAAGTGGCAATTTTAGGGGCATAGTGGATTTCAAGGTAACACCGATAAAAGTCCAATAGGGTTGGATACTAGGACATTCACAAATGATATGAGTAATATCACAACCTGAATTGAAGCATCTCCAACAGTTAGAATGAGAGAGAAGACCAGCTTGGTGTAATTTGACAGGAGACCAGTGCCAATCATGCAGAATTTTAAAAAGACAAAATTTAAGCCTTGATTCACGGGCTCCCTTATTTAAATTCTCTAGAATCAAATCCCACTCAGTATCGGAAAAGGAAATTGAGAGACGAGATTGCCATTTACGCTGGAGATCATGTGAAAGAGATTTAGAAAAAAGATGAGATGAAAAAATTTTGTATATACCAGAAGTAACACCCTTAAATTTCCCCCAAATGTGCAAATAGGATAATATAGGGGAATCCTGCAGGAGCCATGGTGATGTTCCCATATGGGTCTTTAAACATTGTTGGAGTTGAAGATATTTGGAAGAATGATGAAGGGGAAGATCAAATTCTACCCTGAGCTGAGAGAATGACTTAAAATCCCCATCATGCAGAAGTTGATCCGGATAGAGAATACCTGCAGCTCGCCATTCAGGCCAGGATAACATACGACCATTAATACGGACCCCCGAATTATTCCACAAGGGAGCCTTAGCATGGATTCTGGAGTTTGAGCCTAATAATCTATGACTTCTCTGCCAGGATTTATGCATGGCAGATAGTATCGGGTTTTTTGGGTCAGAACGACTAGAGCCAGTACCATACAAAGGAGAAAGGTTTGATTCTGAGGATAGGAGATGTCTTTCTATTTGAACCCATTGTGGTAAATCTTTGATGCCAGGTAGAAAATATGAGATTTGGGAAATACGGCAAAGAGTAGTGTTCAATAGAGGGAAGACCAATTCCGCCAGATAACTGGTGAGCCTTCAACTTAGTGATAGCAAGGCGAGGCTTCATAGTACCCCAGATGAAAGTTTTAATCTGGGCATCTATTGATCGAAGTAAGGATAGAGGGATCTGCAAAGGAAGCATACCTAGAATGTATATAAATCTCGGAAGGGTAACCATTTTAACTGCCTGAGTTCTGCCCCAAAGAGAAAGGCCCAAAGCCTTCCATTTGTCAAAGTCCCGTTGCATTTGGGATATAAGAGGAGATAAATTATCTGCAACCATGTCTTGCAATCCTTTATTAACGAGGACACCCAAGTATTTAAGGCGTGAAGGCTGCCAATGAAAAGGGAATCCAAAAATGGCTGCTTTTGTGGTACCGTTAGAGATGGGCAAAGCCTCACTCTTGTCCCAATTAATCTTATAACCTGAAAAAGAGGAGAAATCATTAATAATGTGAAGAAGAGAAGGAATCGACCGGGGAAGACGAGTAAGGGTGAGTAGGATATCATCAGCATATAAGTATATTTTAGAATGTCCAATTGGAAGGGGGACACCAGAGACCTCATCAGATTGACGAATGGTGGCGGCCAAGGGCTCCATAGCCAGAAGAAACAAAAGATGGGATAGTGGACATCCTTGACGTGTCCCTCTCTTAATGGTAAAGGTGTCTGATAGAAACCCACCACAATTTACCTGAGCAGAAGGATGATCGTATAATAAGCGTACCTTATCAATAAATTTCGTGCCTAAACCAAATCTATCCATGACTTTGAAGAGATAGTTCCATTCAATGCGGTCGAACGCCTTTTCTGCGTCAAGTGAAAGGGCTAACGCATCATCCTTAAGATGTTGAGCCGACCATAATGCATGGGCCAGTGAACGCAGATGGTTCCGAGAGGATCGACCCGGTACAAAGCCTACTTGAGAATGGTGTATCAAGGAAGGCAAGACTTTACGCAAACGCGAAGCAAGAATGCTGGCCAAGATTTTAATATCAGAGTTCAATAGAGAGATGGGGCGATAACTACTGCAGAGCTGGGGGTCCTTACCTGGCTTTGGAAGCACAACAATAATAGCCTTGTTAGAAAGAGGTCCTAGTGAAGATGAACTATCCGCCTCCTGGAATGCGGCATGCAGGGTATCAATAATATTATGACCTGCCCAGCGATAGAACTCAGGGGGAAATCCATCTTCACCAGGGGCCTTGTGGTAAGGCAGGGCAGTAATCGCACTAGAAACCTCATCTCTGGTTATTTCACCCTCTAGGATGGCTCTGCCCTCCGCCGAAAGAGAAGGAAGATGCACTTTTGCAAGAAATGCTGTCATTTTATCCGAGTCCATTCTACTATCGGAGGTGTAAAGAGATTCGTAAAAGGAGGCGAACTCATTAACAATGTCTTGAGGTTTCGTGCACAGGTGACCTTGCGTAGATCTAATGGCCGGAATGGCCATGGACGCCTCCCTCTGACGCAGCTGCGCGGCTAATAACCTTCCCGCCTTTTCCCCTTGCTCGTAATGCCGGCCTTTCATTTTCTGTAAAGCGTATTCTGCTTTAGATGTAAAAAGGCTATTTAAGGCCATTCGAGCTTGCTCAAGAAATTTACGGTTTTGTAGAGACGGAGATATGGTGTATAAACGAGAATAAGTTTGTATGTCAGATTCGAGCTCACTTTGTCTCCTTGCATTTTGTTTATTAGCAATTGCTGCATCGCGCATTAATTGCCCCCTCAAAGTAGCCTTCGCCGCAGCCCAGAGAATCCTGCTGGAGGTGACAGACCCCTGATTAGTTGAAAGATAATGTTGAAGGTGAGATTGCAGTTGGGACTTACCAGCAGGAGTCCTGTGGCGTTGGATGT
The DNA here is from genome assembly GCF_964204655.1 of Triturus cristatus. Classification (NCBI taxonomy): domain Eukaryota; kingdom Metazoa; phylum Chordata; class Amphibia; order Caudata; family Salamandridae; genus Triturus; species Triturus cristatus. The sequence continues at coordinate 423,416,046 of NC_140595.1, forward strand.
TCATTCGCCATGGTTTACGTCCAGGCCGAGAAAGACCCAGATCAAGGGAGAGGAGAACCGGAGAGTGATCAGACAAAGCCGCTTCCAGGATGCAGGAGTCTGTAACGAATTGAACTGTGCTATGAGAAATAAGGAAGTAATCAAGACGAGAAAATGTACCATGGGCCGATGAAAAGAAAGTATATTCCTTATCCGTTGGATGGCTAAAACGCCAATGGTCAACCAGTCCAATATCTGATATGATGTCCCCCAACAAGGCTCTGTCTGACGCATTGCCCCTATCTAATGGGCCAGTTTTGTCTAGAATGGAATCTTGCGTTACATTCCAGTCTCCGCCAATCAAATATTGTGATGCATTAATTTCAAGCAGCAAACGGGATAATTGAAGAAAGAATGTTTTTTTGGTACCCGTAGGGGCATAAACAGACCCTACACAGATGTGAGACTCTCCAATATTAAGTTTGGCAAATACATAGCGGCCATTTACATCTGACCATGTTTTAGAGACAGTGACCGGGAGGGATTTGCGAAGGAGGATTGCTACTCCACATTTGCGGAGAGGGCCTGTGTCTGAGGAATCGTCTTGTTGAACACTACTATGGATAACCTTGCCCACCCAGTCTCTGCAAAGTTTATCTGATTCTAGAGCATCCAAATGGGTCTCCTGAAGCAAGGCCACATCTACATGTTTGGTCTGGAGATAGGAGAGTACTTTCTTCCGCTTTATGTAATGGGTGAGGCCATGTACATTCCAAGTGATCGCATTAAGAGAATGTGCCTGTGTCATAGTAGAATAGAGCAAAAATCAGAAGGAAGAAAATAAAGCACAAAACAACGTGGTGAACCAGACAAAGAAAAAAGGGAGAGAAATGACAAAAGGAAGGGGAAACAGAAAGAAAATAAGTGGAAGCAGTACTTCTAATCTAGATGAAATGCATAAAGAAAACAATAAAAAGATAAAGACGAAAGGAGGTAAAATTTAGAAAATAGTACAGTAATAAAGAAACTATAGAGTAATAGCGAGTAAAGAACAAGAAACCGTAAAACTGTTACCCGCGGGTCTGGGCGCACTAGAGCGCCGCCGCGGGAAAAGACCCCACAGAAAGAGAGAAGCAATTAAGAAGGCATTAATAATATAGAAGGGAAACCCGAAAGAGCAATATAAAAGAGAACAGAAGAAGGTAGAGAAAGCCAAATAAAGGTTGAGAAGCGACACTACATAAGAGGAGAAATCTTACAGTAATTAAATGTGAGGTAACCTTAAGTGTATAAAACATATCATACACATATCAAAAAGCCTATACCAATATGCATACGAGCAAATAAAATAATACAACTATAATCAAACAATTAGGCGCCAATGCACCCGAGTAGCTGCAAAACCAGTTAAGAATATGCAATAAAATTGTAACATGAAAAGTGAGAAATGCAGGGAGAAAAAAGAATAGCATTATAAGGCAGAGATATAGCAGAAGGCAAAGTGAAAAGGAAAAGAGATAAGATAAGAAGCTAGTGAGAAAAGGTGAAAAAAAGGCAATCAGATATTATAACAGCGAAAAATGCCAAAAATATAATAATGATTTAACAATAGAAACAAGGCTCGCAAGGACCGAAAGTCCACCATAAGCTGCCAATAGGTCAGGAAGTGACTTTTTCCCATGAGGAAGTATTATTCAGTCCGCATCCGAAGGGGTTTTAAGAGGAGAGCGGGACTTGTCCCTTTGTAAGTCTTGTGGGAATGTGGCTGCCGAGACCGATTGTATTGCAGACTTCCTATCTTCTTGTGAGCGATGAAGTCGTTCGAGGTCCCTGCCCCGAGATCTAGGGCTACTAGGAGGGCGCCTGTTACGTTCTGACATTGAAGTAGAAGATTTAAGGAGTGATTGGGACGGAATTGGCTGTGAGGATGCAGCGAGAACCTCCATATCTTGAGGTTGAAGGCAGTCCAAAAATTGCTGAAGATGTTCTGGATCAAAAAAGTCCTTGGAGACTCCATCTTTGGTAACACGAAAACGTGCAGGTTCAAACAGGCCATATTTGATATCTAATTGACGTAACTGAGGTCGCATGGAGAGAAAGGCCTTCCGCCGTTCATTGGTTTCCTTTGAGAAATCAGCTGCCATATGAATGCGATGGCCTTCAAAAGAGAAGGAACCTTCAAGTCGAGCAGCAGACAGTAGTTGTCTAGTTTGGTCATGTCGGAGAAAACAAGCAATGATCGGCCGTGGGCGCGCGGCAGGATCACCACGAGGAGGACCAATTCTATGAGCCCGCTGTATCTCCAGAGGTGGGGTAAAAGAAATACCAGTCATCTGAGTAAGTATACGACACAGAAATGCACTGGAACTCTGCCCTTCAATACGCTCTGGAAAACCAAAGAAACTAACATTATCCCTCCTGCTTCTGTCTTCCAAATCAATAAGTTTGCTACGGAAGAATAGGAGGTCTCGGTCTTTGTTGGGAAGGGAGTCCAAGTGGTTCTCCACCGCCTGAACTCTGGAGTCAAGAGATTCAATCTTCGCATGAAAGCTGGTGAATTCTGCTTTAATTGATTTAGTCTCCTCAGCTAATTATGTAATTGTGAGTTTCATGTCATCTAGTCGGCGACTGACCTCAGATATTTCGTGTAAAATACGCTGCAGAGTTGCCGCCGATGTCTGCCCCCCATTAGAGGTCGAAGCCGAGGGTAAAGCGGGAGGAGAGGAGGCAGTACCTTTCGTTGGCATGTTAATGGTCTGCTTAAGAGCTTCGGCAAAGAGAAGTGGCTTAGAAGACTTATTTCCTTGCCTAGGGGCAGGCATTTGAGGAAAATATTTGACAGAAACTTTGAAAATGCGTGAAGGCGTCTTGCTGGTAGACAGTTCTTGTATATAAACACAAAAATACAACAATTCCAGACACTAAAATGTAAAAGTACATCACATGAAGGGGAAAACCCCTGCTTAGTTATCCCCAAAACCACAAGCAAAGGGTTAAAACATTGATGAAGAAAGTGTAGCTGTCGCCATGCTCAAAGACGCATAAATAGAGTGAAACAGCATATAAACCACAGTTGTATTTGAAGAATGAACAGGGAAATCATGAGCCACATCAAAGCAAAGAGTACCCAACCTGACTGAAAAGGTTGACTAAAGCACTATGATGACATTAAATTAAGACATGCTATTATATGCGTCACCCATGTTGCATTAAAAGAGTCATTTCCAGACAGCCCCAGTCGAAGGGGCGAAACTATGAGGCCAGTCATAAGAGGATGAAAAAATTCGAAAAGTTCAGGTTTGAGTGACAGTCGTGATTTGTTCTTGCAGGAAAAACATTAACTTTGCAGAGAGTGTGGCGCAAAATGACTGACTGAGGTAAATGACAAAGCGCCACAATAAAGTTATAAAAGGAGTTAATCCTACCAGCAGCAGTCCAGCAGCACAACAAGAACCATGACTCCTGTGAGGTAATATTGCTGAGGAGAATAAAGCAGGCAAAATTGAAGGAGGCACGGCTACATGAGGAGGCAGGTATTCAGCAGTAATAGCAAGGGCGGGACTTCATGAGGAAGGCGCCTGACAGCAGCAGCGAAGGCGCGGCCTCATGAGGAGGCGGGCGCTCGACATCCACAGGAGCCCGACCTCGTAAGGAAGCGGGTGCTCCTCAACAGCAACAAAGGCGCAGCCTCGTGAGGGGGCAGGCGCACTCCATGAGTAGCAGAGGCGCGGCTTCAGGGGGGAGGATGAGGCAGCCGAAGGAAGCACGTCAGGCGGGCTGCGTCAGGTAAGCAGCGCCACACAATCTCGTCAAGATGAGCAACACCAGAAAGACTGCGCTGTCACATGCCTGGAACACGCTCAAATCGTGCCCCCCACCTTCGGGCAAGCACAGGGCACGTGAAGAGGACTCCAAAGCAGGTAAGGAGTAAGATATTTCTGTTAAGAGCCCATCCCGCGGCGGAGCTCACTCGTCAGGCGGCCATCTTCCTGCGTGGCCAGACCACGCCCCCGAGCACCGGTCTTAAATGGCCTGACGCTCTGCCTTTAGCACTCCTGTCCACCAGAATGACCGTACACTCACGAGTGGGACTTAGTCCTTATGAAGTTGTTTTTGGCCGCCCGGCCAATGTATGGGGTGTGCCAAGACCGACGAAATTCAGTGATATCGAGCATCCAGTACAGTTTGATTACTTGTATGATTTGATGGCTAAACTACGTGTTTTGCACCAACAGGTGCATGATACTCTTCCCCAAGCTTCTGAAACTCCTGGACACCCTATCGACCCTGGCACGTGGGTACTGATTAGAAATTTCCAGCGCAAGAGCAACGACGAGCCTCGTTGGATCGGCCCCCACCTTGTACTTCTGTCAACGAGATCAGCGGTTCGAGTGAAAGGGAAAAAGAATTGGGTCCATGGCACCCACTGCAAGGATGTGCCCTTGCCCCTGTCATATGACCGGTGGGTCCAGGAGGGTATCGCCGACTCTGAAACAGACACTGTACCTCGTTTTGTACCATTCAGTGATGCACGCATAAGAGACACAGCTTCAGACCAAGAGAGTAACAATATTTTGCAAGAAGCTGTGCCACCGTCAAATAGATTGGACACCACAGAGCCTGAACTCTTGTTTCAAGATCAAACAGCACCTGGCCGTCTCCGCTATAATTTGAGACCAAGGCCTATAGACAAATGAAGATTTCCTTACTATTTTCTTTTTGACATTATAAGCTCTCCCATCTGAAGGACTTTCTTGATTTTTGTTTTTCGAACCACCATCCGGGTTCAGCCGCAGGGTCGCGGTGCCAAGACTTTGGGGTACAGGCCGAAGACGTTAGGTCGACGGTTCTGGTTGGTCTAGGGCGTTCCCTGGGCTGACAGGCGTACTCCTTAGCAGAAGAAACTCATCCGCCACGAGCGGCCCGAGTAGAGGATGGAGTTTTTTAAGATGGAGAGACCCGTTGAGGAAATGAACTTTAAAGCAAGGACATGTACAATTATGAAGAGCAAATGTTTTGTATTTTTGTGTCTATTTATACTGTGTAGTATGATAATGTTTACCGTAGGATTTGTATTCTTCTCCTCTCAAGAGCCCATTGCCCCCAGTGTACAGCCCATACCTCCTCCTACTGTCTCCTCACACTCTTTTCCCCCTCTGCCTGAGCACGAACAAACCAGACGATCAGAATTTGTAAATAACTCGTTTATTCAGCTCCTACACCAGCACCAACTAGTCATGAATACAACCAATTGCTGGGTGTGTGGGTTAATGCCACATACCATCAATAAGGGTATTCCCTATCTAGTGTTGCCGTATAGTTACAATGGATCGTCATGGGCATTCCAGACCATGTTTCTCTATGCTCTAGATACGTACTCCCCTCGACAGCCGCGTTCCATCAGACCTATCACCAATAATAAGGCCTTAATGAAAGGAGTTGCCGATATGAGCAGAGATATCGATGCATACTCATCCATACCCAAGGAGGAATTAAGAGCTTATGTAGGGTGGAACGCAACGGGGTATAGTATTAGTCTGGGTGAAAGACAGCAAAAAATCTCATCCCCAATCTGGGTCGTACCCCACATAGGTCGGTTCTGCTTACAAGGTTATGGTCAGAATCCAAGAGCTCAGCTGGGGAGAAGTGACTGTACTGAAACGTACACTTTTCCGTCACAGTTTTCCCCTGCATTTCTGGCTGCCAAGGGTACATAATTTATCTGCAAAGATCGAGCATATACATGGTTGCCCCCTGATTTCTCGGGCACATGTTATATTGCAAACTTGCTACCGCCAACATTTACCGCTGCCTCTGACTATCACAAGACCAGAGTTGTGAGAGGCGTGATTAGTAAGGAGGATACTGCCGGTCAGGAAGCAGGAGACTTCTTTTTGGGTTTTCTGCCGTTTTGGGGACCTATGGTAAATAGTAGGAACTTGAGACAACTGACTCGGGTGGTTGAATCCACTGTCAATGTAACGGCTGGTGCCCTTGGTAATTTGACAGCTGAGCTCCAAGCGGATCGCCTTATGACTTTGCAGAACCGCATGGTTCTAGACGTTATACTTGCAGACCGTGGTGGGGTATGTAAGGTTATCCAATCCAGTTGTTGCATTTTCATACCAGATAACGCTCAAACAGTCTATCAAGCCATCTCCAAACTGCATAAAATATCTGAATCCATACACGTGGATAAAGGAGATTGGTCACTGGTGGGGTGGTTCTGGGAACTGATATCTGCCTGGGGTTGGAAAGTTCTGATGGTCATTGGAATGATCTTAGCGATTCTTTTCCTGTTCTGTCTGTGTATACAGTGTGCTCCTGCAATATGTGGCCTCTGTGCTACATTATTTGTAAGGAAACCTGTAACGAGGGACGAGCTAAGTAATAGCATGATGCTACAGCAACATCTCCATGACTTCGTGAACATTGACCTAGATTCGGATTGAGATAAGTATAGTGATTGCCTATGTAAGGGCAAAAGGCGGGTCTGTCGTACTTTAATATTTGGGACCGCGTAGGGGACAGGGCCCTACCCCTGTCTATCCCGGTATTAGCGAACCGCAAATGGTTAATGCGGGATGTACAAGTGCTTTGTAGAACGTTCTAGCCATGAATGCACTGTGTACACGTTATTTTACATTACTACGCGGGTTCCATCTTGGAGCGGTGGACATCTTATCTTATGGTTGCCCTCACATAGGCTATAATGAAGCAAATACGGACCTCACAGTACATGTGCTTTCCTTTGACTTCTCTGTGACCTGGGCAGCTGGCTCTGCTGCCCCAGGTCAGTCCGGTCTCACGAGCACCCCGTCCCCTGGCCACCTGTGATTAGCATCAGGGCTTGACACACCATAAAACCCTTTCATCCTACACGAGCCTCCGGCTAATCTCTTTCACACCTGACTGTTCCTGCTTTATGACTTGTTTCTATCAACAGGAGCTGCCCGAGTTTATTGGGGCCTACCGATATCTGATGTCGGATCTGAGTCTTGCTGTGTAAATAATTATGGGCTGGCTTAACTGGAATGTGGGCTGGTCATCATGACTCTGCTCTTTCGTTTGAAATGTACACTTGTATATTGCCGTATCATGAACCTAGGAATGTATGCCTGAGGCAGGAAAATCTGTATTTAAGAAGAAGCCCGTTTCTGTGATTTTTGGAGCAGTCTCCTGAGAACATACTTCTAGGATACCTGTAATTGGTCTGCAGCCAATAAAACTGATCTTTGACTTCACCCAGAAGACTCTGTTTCTGTAGGTCTGAAACAGGGAGAACCCAGAAGTCATAGGGTGTGTTCCCCTGCACCGCTGGGCCTAAAATACCCAGTACTTCAAGGTGACGTGTGCAAACACGCCCTGTGGCGTGTTTTAAGTTGGAGAAATAATTCACCTTCAATCCTGAGGGACCCTGGGGGCCAACTAGCCCACCAGGTGCTTCCAGTAAGCGCCACTGCACTGCGTTGCAGAGAGGTGGTCTAGGCCGTGCCCCTTTTTACATCTCTCTGCAACGTAGCTCTGTGGCGCTTACTGGAGGTACCTAGTGGGCTAGTTGGACCCTAGGGACCCTCAGGATTCAAGGGGACTTAATCTCCCAACTTAAAACGGCCACAGGGAGTGTTTACACAGTGGGGAAGGGAGGGGATGGGGCCTGAGGTGACGTGTGCAAACACGCCCTGTGGTGCATTTTAAGAGGTAGTTTTAATCCCCCTGCCCAATTATATACTATGGGCTTACAGAGGAGGTCATGCTAATCACAGGGGGACCCCAACTTATAATGTTCCCTAGTGTATGTAGGTGTTTTCACTGTATTCTAAGTGTCTTTTAACATAGCACTGGCTCTAGGACTGGTTAGTCAGACTCAGTTACCACCAGTATTCGTCTGAAAAAGTTGAGGGTACAGGATGATTTTGCAACAAGGCTTCTTTCTGCTCTTCTGTTTGTTCTTTCTGCACGTGTTTTCTTCTTTTTTACATGTCCTATCTCTGTAGGCATAGTTAGAAATTAGCATTTCAAAAAACCTTTGAAATTCACTGAAAAAACCATAGGTTTCAGTCACGTTATAGTTGGGAATTAGCATTTAAAAAAACCTTAGAAAGTCACTGAAAAAAACATAGGTTTGAGGGGTGTTATAGTTAGCTGGACTTTTCACTCGTACAAAACCATTGACATTCCCCCGTTATAGTTAGTTCAGCTAACTATAACTCGCGCGCCCGCACTGCACTGCTGATGATGATGTCACATATTACATCAGTCATGACATGGTCAGTGACATCACTGATGACATCTCAAATGACATCACTGATGAAATCATCCTTGTGATAGAGTGACAGACCTCCACTCACCCTAATATAACCTTTGATACACACATTCAAAAATAGAAACTAAAATTTTTAAAACAATGGACATACCAATACCAGTTACAACAACCTATTCAGTAATTCTAAGTTCCACATACACATCCGCTCATTCTCCAACAGTCCTATACAGTCACTCATACATGTACTCACTCATCATATGTACTCATACACCTATACATCCTGTTACACAACGCCACTCATCCATAGAGTTACTCACACACATAGTCACTCATGCTAATAAAGAATCAAACATCCATTTACTTGCATGTACAGTTATACACACACCACCACACTTTCTTCTACAGAAACTTACACATACTTAGTCTTTTAAACAATCACTTATAGAAACACCCACTTATTCATACAGGAACTCTTCCAATCTCTCACACTCACATATACTCACTTATATACACCAATAGTCACATATACTAGTTTAAAACATATGTAGTTACTCATAAATACACTATTGAGACAGTCATTCACTTACTAATACACCCATACACACACTCATCCACCCATACAGTCCTACACACATGCTGTCTTCAACTCATACAAATAGTGAGTCACTCATTCATGCATCTATGCACTACGTAATACCCCCTACCAAACCATACAGACACTTAGACACTCATGCTGATACTCAAAAAACCAACTAATAACCTATATAGACACTCATGTAGCTACTCACCAACCCGTGCAGCCACTTATCACAAAATGAGACTGATACAGATATTTACATATTTAAACATTACTCACTAAGCCATGTATTCACTAAGATACACTTAATCAGTCAGTTATATAATGCATTTTTCAAAACAAAATCATCCATTTAGACACTTACATACCCATTTATTCTTCCATCGACCTTTAGATATACATATATAAAACTTATTTAATTTTCAGAAAAAAACACATTCACTGGATGATGTCATCAGTGATGTCATTTGAGATGTCATCAGTGATGTCATGAGTGATGTAATATGTGACGTCATCAGCAGTGCATTGCGGGCGCGCTAGTTATAGTTAGCTGAACTAACTATAACAGGGGAATTTCAATGGTTTTGTACGAGTGAAAAGTCCAGCTAACTATAGCGCCCCTGAAACCTATGGTTTTTCAGTGAATAAATAAATATATGTATATATATATATATATATACTTTTTTTTCAAAACAATACCCTTTGTGGCATAGAGTGACGCATAAATTATGCAAAAAAAGAAGCAGAGAACTCTGGGTTTCCACCTAAACTTGAGAATTGCACAGAGTTCTTGGCTTTTTTTTGTGTATATAGATAGATAGCTTGAGCTGCAGTATTGGGCCTCATATTCTTGTTTTGCATGGCGAGTGCTTTCTTTGGGTTGTTCCGTGCCCATGATGAGGTCGCCCTGAAGAGTCTTGGGCTCCAGAAACGGAAAAGTGTTTTGGATGTTAAATGAGGAGCCTGACTCACTCACGCCCCCAACCTACCAAGGATATGCTAAATAGCAAAAGAATGGGACGCGTGTGGAAGGGATTCGAGCAGGATGATTCCTGCTACGATCGTGCTGCAACAGACGGTTTCTGCTGGTCGCACGCAGAATGGAAACACTGCGGCATTTCACCTGACTGCTTTTTTCACCTTAACCACTTGAACATCAGTGCAGGTACCGAGCATTAATGTCCAACAAGGCTCTAACATAAGGACTTCCGAGTTAAACATCTTGAATCGTACTGCACTATGGGAGTTGATGTTTTCAAGGTGTCACGTGATTAAAAAATGTTTTAAATACACGCCCAAGCGCACGTTGGTGTCTCCTTCCTCCTGTGATCAAGGCAATACAGCCGAAACGTTAGGGAAAAAGGGAAGTAGGCGCTGCTGGACTGTGCGGAAGCTTGAGCTGCAGTATTGGGCCTCATATTCTTGTTTTGCATGGCGAGTGCTTTCTTTGGGTTGTTCCGTGCCCATGATGAGGTCGCCCTGAAGAGTCTTGGGCTCCAGAAACGGAAAAGTGTTTTGGATAGATAGATAGATATATAGATAGATATATAGATAGATATATATATATATATATATATATATATATATATTTATTTATTAGCATCAACTACCTCCTATGCATTCAGAATGATTAAGAAAATTCTCCCCTTTTTGTTGGCTGATAGGCAGCGGACTGTAGTTACTGCACTCATTCTGTCCAGGCTTGATTATTGTAACAGCCTTTATTTAAACATACAGGAACGTTTTTTGAATAAATTGCAACTTTTGCAAAATGCGGCAGCAAGGTTGCTTACTGGCACACCCAAATTTGCCCCTATTACTAAGGAAATCAAAAAAATTAATTGGTTGCCGGTTAGGAAACGAGTGCGTTTTAAAGCTCTATGCACTGTTTACAAGGCACTTCAAGGCACAGGCCCAGACTACTTGAAACGGCAAATGCGGTGGTACTCACCCAGAAGAAACCTTCGCTCCTGTGGAGGCAAGTTGGTGATAGTACCATCCATTAAAAGAGCCTAATGGGGGGGGGGAGAAGCTTTGTTTATGCAGCAAAGGCCTGGAATGACCTTCCCCTATATTTGAGAAATGCCACCAACCTCCATACATTTAGGAGGGGATTGAAAACCTGGCTTTTTAACCTGTAACATTGCCTCCTATTTTAAATGCTCAGAGAATAGTGGTTAGCGCCAGGACACCCTTGGGTAATCGCAGCGCTTAGAAATACCTATAACGTAACAACTTAACATTATCACAAAAAACATCAACATGAATCTTTAAGTGGGATAATCCTCACCTCTGTGTCTTTATCAGAATTGAAAATTCTTGATGCGTAAGCTAGAACATTTTACATTCTATATCAGGACCGGAGGCTCTGAATATTTTTGTTCCAAGCTGTCCCACAACAGATGTTATATCCACAGTAGGCTTATGGTAGAAATTTCTCGATGTGGACAAGGACGATCAACCCACCATCGATATGATATCCTCCAATCTGTAACCCAATGATTTTAAGGCCATAGCGCCCCTCAGAGAATGGGCACCAAAGGCTCAGTGAATAAACATTGCATTCAAATAGCTAAGGTGCCCGCAGAAACTTGGCCAAATTGTCTGTGTAAGGCAATTGACAATTGCCTACTCAGGTGTTGACAAAACTCCCTTGTACGGTCTTCATATTCCTTCAGACATCTTACCATGCAAAGATTGTGGTTATGCGGGAAAGAAGGATACAAAACATATCTATTATTAGTCTTGGTTTGTTTAGAAATAGGGAAAGACATCCAAGAAGGAGAAAATACTCTACATGCCAAGACATTCGAAAGCCTTTTGCAAGAGCTCAAACAGACTAACATCGTCAACTTTGCTGACAATTGTTTACGGGACAGGTCCTCATTACAAGGCCAATTTTTCAAACATTTAAGGACCTTATTTACATCCAACAAAACAAAATATCTAGGTTCGCAAAATTTATCTGAATCCCTCATCAGTTTACAAACAAAAGGGTGATCTCAAACTGGCATATCTTCCAGTGGAGAATGCCCTACTGAAATAGCCGATCGCTAATTATTCACTGACCTATACGCCAGACCAGGGTCCGCCAATTGCGGCAGAACATTAACTATCATGCTTAATTCCTCCTCCTTGGGATCAGTTCCCCGTTCAATACACCAACTAATCCATTTGCGCCATGCTGAAGAATATTGTTTTAAAGCATTTGATGACCAGGCTTGTTGAATATATAAGTGAGCTTGTGGAAAAAGCCTGGCAGACACCAGTGCTCCCTGAAACTCTCCAAGCCACGAGGCTCAGTTGTCCTGTTAGAATCAACGAGTGCTCCATCCTGAGAGGATCTGTCAGAAGTCCCTGGCACATTGGGATCCTCTCGAGAACATTTCATGCAATGTTTAGGAGGACGAGGAACCATGGCTGTGCCCTCCACAAGAGAGTTGTGAGAAGTTGGTCTAGTATATGCTATCCACTAGTTATAGTGGGCATCTTCCACCAGTCCAAACGACCCTTATTGATGATTAGGTCAAAAACAACCTTTAAAGAAAGCTATCCTAGTGGTAGCTGTGGAGAGCAGCCTTCAGGATAAGTCTCAAAGGAATGTAAAGCAGCTTATTTTACCACTCTATAACCTCCGGCATGACCAAATGAATGGAGAACCGCACCAGGTATATATTTAAAATATATGTATTTAGGTTAACATACACTCCTCTAGTCTCTTTATGAGACTGGAGTTCGAAGTACTTAAGTTACAAGTGTGCAATCATCAGTAATAGCACAAATACACGTTTGGGCCCTAGGGGTGTACCAAACCACATACCAAAAAAGTGGTATAAGAACCACAACTGAACTAGACACAAAGCCTAGAGCCTGTAGAATCGCTGGTACCCCAAGGAACCACCCAAGGTAGTGACACAGAGGACCCGCGGGTACTGTATGCAGTGCGTAAACACATCCGCGGGTTCCCGTTATCTTGTATGGGCAATGTCGCGGTTGGAAATTTAAAGATTAGGGACACTTAGAATCGAGTCAGGACCAAACTCTTTTGGACTTAAAAAGTTCTAGGGCTAGCACCCACGGGAGCACCGGAGTACTCGAGTTACCTCACCCAGGGAAGCCGGGTGCATAGGTGTCTTTTGGTGTCGGGTCGCATCGTCGATTACAATGGAAGCCTGCAAAGAACTGCTGCTGCCGTGAAGAGGAGAAGTGTCCGAAGAGATCCAAGCCTGGATCTAGGATGTAAGGAACCTGAAAGCAGAGGGGACAGAGTCTGGGTCACTAGCCAGTGACCGAAGGCAGGATGGACCAATGCCCACAGATGTCGGGTGCTTCAGGTGAGTTGATGGGTGTTTTGACTCTTCAGCCACGAGGTCCAGGAGGCGTCAACGAAGTCCACGAGCCGGATTCGAGCAGTCCCGCGAAGTCTCTAGAGTGCTGCGGCGTCGGCGACCAGATTGGACCCAACAAGGCTTGGCAACGGCATGAATCAGGAATTCAGAGAAAGGACTGCGGTGCAGACCAGCAAGGTCTGAGGGACTCACCCAGCGAGGGAAAGTCAGGGCACGTCTGGAGCAACCAGGAAAGCCCACTTAGAAGAGGAGTTGCTTTCGTGGAGACCTACTAGCCAACGGGCTAGCAATCGCGAAGGAGCCTCGAGCGGTCGCACTTGAAACTGGCCCAAGGGTCACTCGTGGAGTGGAGGCTAGCAATCTTTGGTGCAGGAGGTACTCAAGGCTGGGACTACTCGGAGCCCAAAGCACAACTTCAAGGAGGACCAGGAAGATAGTGTTGCTGCAAAAGTTCACGGTGTCCAGGGTCACGGTTCCACGTCACCCACGGGCCTCAGCTTTCCTGTGGACTCAGGGTAGCCTCAGGGAAGTCTGGAAATCCACCTCTAGTGATGCAAAGACTTTGGCATCCGGACGGAGCTTCAGCGATGCAGACCTGTCAGGTGCTTCTTTGGTGCCTGCCAAGCAGGGGAGTCACTCCTTGACCTCAAGGGAGATTTCTTCAGTCTTTCAGTCAGGATAGAACATCGAAGGTCCAGGATATATGATGCAGAGTTTCGTCCAGGGTAATCTAAAGTCTTAGGGACTGGATTCCTTTACTTATACTAAGTTTAGGGGATGAACTAACTCTAAGGCCCCACCTATGGGTGGGTTTGGAAAGAAGGGTGGTTACACCCATTTCCTTTGTCCAGTTTCACGCCAGAGCAGGGGCAGGTAGCCCCTGCAACCGATTTGAACTGGACTATACACAGGGACACCAAGTGTGCCCCCAGTGCAGGACTTCAAAGCACCAGAGAGTGCTCCCGGCCAGCCCCAATACACATCTGCCTGTCTGGGGAGGTGGTTACACCTCTCTTTGACAGGAAACCTATTGTCCAGGCCTCTCCTGCCGGAGTTTCGGTCAGCAGCAGGAGGCCAGACTCGTGTCTGTGGCTGGCAGCATCCATCTTGTGATGCCAGGGTCGAGAAAGCTGGTACCGGGTGTACCGGTGTTGTCATATTTCTCCCTCTAGGAGGGGTGGAATCATACCTCCCACACCAGTTACTGGTGTGGCGGTATGATTCCAAGGTGTTTGACATCAAACACGACAGGTTTCTGTGCAGCTGTTTTATAGTTAGCATTTACCGCGAGGTTATAATGCACTTAAAAGTATATGGTAGGCTGCATCACAGAACAACCCCGGAGAAAAGAATCCGAAGGCTGCAGAGGGGCTTTGCTCATGCATGGGCACCCTCTCACATAAAACCCAGCACCCTGCCTTCAGGATTGATAAGGCCTGCTATAGGGGTGACTGATATGTTTATGTGCAGTGATAAGGTAGATATAGTGAACCTATATCTAAGTAAGGGGTGCATGCACCACCTTACACAGGTTGCAGTGGCAGACCTGTGGTGTCAATTTGAGTGGCCTCTCAGGGGTGGCACAATACATGCTGCAGCCCCTGGGAGGCCTCTGGGGTACCTATGCCCTAGGTACATAGTATAGCATATACTAGGGACTTATAAGGGTACTCCAGAATCCAATCTGAAGTACATGAGCAACCAATTTAGGAAGAAAGCAGATAGACTGGGGTCCTGATTAGCAGGATCCCAGTCAAACTAAGTCGAAAACCAGCAAAACACCAGGACAAAAGTGGGGGTAACCATGCAGTCAGATTCCACCTTCCTACAGGAGTCACTAATATTATCTCTGCTCTGATGACTGGCCTCATTGCAGACTGCATCCCCTTTCAGCTCTGGTGCCCCTAAGTCTGTTCCCCGACATCCATGGACACTTTCTGGTTGAACTTTGGTGGCGACAGAGTCTATGGACTGGGGTTTGTCTTCATCATCATGTCGGTGATACCGACTTTGTGACAAAAATGAGGCTGGAGCATTCCCCTCCTCTATTTGCTGCTTCTGGACGGCTTCTGCCCTCTGCATCATGCCCTGGAGGACACCTTCCACTGTACCCCACAAGTCTTTGCCACATCCACCTTGGAGATCGATGCGGACCCGCTCACCACTTCATGTGCCCCTATCTCACTGCACCACAAGTCACCGTCCCGTGCCGGTGTGCCTGTGCCGGCCGCAGTGCATCCGGGGCCACTAACTCTGTGCAGCTCAAGTCAGGGACCCTGTCTGCTGAGATATTGGATGGCCTCTGAGACGGTGGCCTTGGGTCATCAAGGCCATGTGTCTGTGGCCCTCCGCTGTCCGTTGCCTCCGGCCTCAACTGCGGTCCACCAGGTCTCACACATCAATTCGAGTCCTGACCGGCCCTGACGTCACATCACCGCAGGAGGCACATGCCACCACCTCCAGGCAACGATTGCCAGAGTCTAAAGTGTTTTACTGCCAGACTATCAGAGTTGGTCACACCTGTTGTTGATGCCATTGTCTGCCTGATACCCTGCTCAGCACTCCAGGTGCCACTGCCTCAGGGCACCACAACTCATGCACCATTTTTGATTGAGTTGTGTGCTGTGGAGACCTCACGCAGCAATGTCACCTCATGCAGTGTGTGAGACCTGGGACGATGATGAGGAAGATGATGCAGGTGTAACACACACCACTGCAGCTGCATCAGGTATTTACCGAAGGGACACAATCCTGGACATTTTCTTCACATGAGCAAGCTCAGCTATAGTGCCCCAACATCAGTGCACTGCAACTCACGGATACTTCTGTTTAAATGTTGGGTGACCTCTGAACTTGCTCCGGCTACCAACATGATGCTCCGCAGTTGTCTCTGTAATGCTTGGTGTTCTCTGTTTCCGTATTCATGGTGTTCACTGTTCAAATTGTTGCCAGCATCGGCAACTCTGTGTGGGCTGGCTTACACTCACCCCACACGCATCCAGCACAGGCATCACTGTACCAGTGTCCCTGCCAATAAAGTAGCCGGGCGCACGTGCCCGTAGCCAGTTCCACAAACCATCCAGCACAGGCATCACTGTACCAGTGTCCCTGCCAATAAAGTAGCCGGGCGCGCGTGCCCGTAGCCAGTTCCACAAACCATCTGTGTGTCCGTGTGGTCATGATGTATGCATGAGGGTCCCTGGGCCTACTACAATACATTGTGCTGTGTACAGCGGACGCAACCATGTCACCGCTGATAGCGGGAAAGACCTTTGACATGCAGCTTTGTCATCACCCGCTCAATATGTGGGAGGAGTGGACTGTGCTGTCGTACGGAGGTCCAGCATGGGGATGTGAATGATGATTACTGGGCTCTGTGCGTGGTTCATTGCAGGAAGTGTGCATGTGTCTCTGTTGAGGTGTGTCTCTGTTGTGGGGTGTAGGTGGTCCCTGCTGGGACTTGAACACCCACGTATGTGATCTAGTTCGGCTGCCATGTGCTCTGGCCCCACCCGCACCTGTTCGGCCACCTCCTTTTGGCATTCTGACGTCTGGCGTTGGAAAGCGATGTGTGCCGAGGTGGAGTGTTGGGAGCCAGCTGTGGAGGAGAGTGCTCCTGCTGTGTGGTCTTTGCAGGGGCTGGTGTCTCCTCTAAGTAGCTTGGCTGCACTGGCCTGGGGGTGGGTTGCCTGAGATGTCCATGGGCTGTTGTAGTGTGTCGGTGTCGAGGGTGTGGTGGTCCTCTCCAGCATCACTGATGTGTAATCTGGTCTGATCTGTTGGAGGTGACATTGTGTTGACATGTGTTGTCGCATTCTTCTGGTTTACAAGCAGATTGTATGACGATGTTCATTGTGACTGTTTGGGATGTGCTGTACGTTTGATGCGGGACAGTGGACATTTGGACTACATGTCGTAGGTGAGGTTGTACACGTACATTTCCATCTCGCAGTTTCCTGTTATTTTGGATGTGATTGGCCTGTTTCTGCGCATGAGTGGACCCAGTTGTGTCCTCTGTTCTGCAGTGTCAGTGTTGCACTTTTTACCACACTGTCATCGGATGTGCTGTTATTGCTATGTGTGTGTGCTGCAGTGTGCCACGGGGATCAGGGACCTGATCCAGGGTCATTGTGGTTGTGCAGTGTGCTACATGTCGTTGTGCATGTGTGCCATTTTGCCCATCTCCCCCCATCCACCCAGTCCCTGGTCGTTAATCACCCGGTTGATGTTGTCAGTTCCTATCGAGCTGTGTCCAGGAATCCCGACTCCTTGCGCCGTCTCCACCCTGATGACTGTGGCCTCTATTTCCTCCAGCTCCTCCTCTGGCGCAGGACTCCCACCTCCTGTCACCGTTGCTTCCTTACTGTTGGCAGCGCGTTTGTACTTAGTTTGGCTTTTCACATCGTGCCAGTGCCTCTTGTCCTCCTCCATAGGCCTCCTCGACACTCCGACTGCGTTCACGTTTATCATATTGTCGTTCAGTGGACGGTGGTGGTCTGTCACTTCCGTGACGCTGATCTGGTTTTTCTGCGGACTGCACCCCGTCTGCCTCTTCCTCTTCTCCTTGGCATTCCCCGACCATGAGGTTCTTTGGTAGGGGTCCTTTTTATTTTTTGTTGTTGCTTTTATGGCACATTTTCCCGCATGACGCGTGGGAATTGCAGGCCTGTCACTGATTATCGCAGGTTTTTGTATTTTGGTTGGCCTCATTGCTACTTTTTTTTGTGTTGGTGTTTCACATTTTTGCGGTGTTGTGTTTGACGCGGTCCTTTGACGCGTTATCGTGTGACTATCGCATGGTGCCGCCAGGTTGCAAATACTGCGTTAACACGGCGTTGTTTTCCTGCGATAGACTGCGATATGCAAAGTTGCGCTAAGCTAAATTTGCGATGGTTAACACACGTTCTTGAGAATATCCTGAGGTTCTGGACTTTTAAGAGTCCAGAGGTGTCAGGGAAACAACACCCAAAGACCCCTGAGTTCCTTCCTGTCTTGGTGCACAAATGAAACAGAGACGCGGGCTTCTCGATGGTGGCGTCAGAGACCAAGATTTATTTACTGCAGGGACACAGAAATCATAGGAACCACACAGAGGCAGAATCTACGAGACTGTTCAAATTGTATTAAGTGGGTTGTTCTTTAAATACACGCAAAATGTCTTTAGGCAACATTACACGAATATTTCTCATGCCCAACCCGGTATCCTCAACAAACAGTAAAATAGACATCAAACAATAATTTGTTGTAGGTTTTCGGTATTCGATCAGGGCCTCTCGACAGTTTTCCATTCTTTGCCCGATCCTCCCCATCATAAAAATCGTAACCTCCCCATTGTAAAAGCCCAGAAGGAGAGGAGCAGAGCCAGGTGCAAAGGATTGAAAAGTAGGATAAGAGGTGTTTATGGGTCATAAACGGGCATGGCTACCGTCTTAGGCCTTTCAGTCAGGACAACGGACACGAGAACCAGTATAGCAGGACTGGCCTCAGGCAAGGGAGGCAGCTTGATTCTGCCTAGTCATGCAGCGTCAGCCTTTCTCGGGGCTCGAGCTTACGTGTCCTTAACAAGGTGATTCTGCCGGGGTCATCGTCCGTTCATTGACTATGTGAGGGCAAGAAACAAAATGGATGCCGTATCTAAAATGGATGCCATGTCTTATCAACAGAATGCCCTATTTCTCAGTGAATTCATGTTAGTTGCGCAGCGAAAACACTGTCATGTACATAATGGATCATTTGCGGTTCATTGGTACCAAAATCGTGTCAGTACTACGATACCGAATATACGGGTTCGGATTGCTACAGAACCTCAGACCGTCCTTTTGCCCTTACATAGGCAATAACCTACTCTATGTCAGAGTCCATTTTTATGTTCATCAGGTCACTGATATGTTGCTGAAGCATTACTCTATCCCGTGGCGTATCTCTAAAAACAGGTGGTCTTCTTACGCATGTAGAAATGCAGAGATTACATAAGGCAGGACCACACTGAACAATGAGACAGCACGAAAATAAAAATACTAATGCAACACCAGTGACTATCAGAACCTTCCATCCCCACGCGGACAACAGGCTCCAGAACCATCCCATTAATGACCAGTCACCTTCCTCTACATGAATAGAGTCAGAAATCTTATGTAACTTAGAGATGGCTTTGTATATTGTTGGCGCATTATCTGGGATAAAAACACAGCAACTCGATTGGATCATCTTACATACTCCACCTCGACCATACCATTATGACATCGTCAATGTAACGTTTCCATACGGTGATCTGGTTGAGGTATGGATTTCCATGACTGTACAGATGTTCCTCTTCGTAGTGGTCCATGAAGATATTCGCCAGGCTCGGCGCATAGGTAGCTCCCATCGCTACTCCCTTACACTGATAGTAAAATTGGTTTTGAAAAGGAAGTAGTTATTTTTCATTGCAATCTCCAAAAGTGACATCTGTACAGTCATGGAAATCCATACCTCAACCAGATCACCGTATGGAAACGTTACATTGACGATGTCATAATGGTATGGTCTGGCGACACTGAGGAACTCAATAAATTTCATGACTGGCTCAACGCAAGAACGAATGACATTCAGTTTACGATGACGAGCAACAACGAGTCCATAGACTTCCTGGACCTCACGTTCCGAGTAGAGGAAGGTTTATTATACTGTGAATTGTATAGAAAACCGATGGAAAGGAACACGCTACTAATGTATGACTCACATCATCCACGAAACCTGAGGGACAATTTACCCTATGGACAATATCGGAGATTAAGAAGAAACTGTACCAGAAGAAATGACTTCTTCAAGGAATCTGAGACCCTCACAAGCCATCTGAAGGAAAGGGGATACCCAACTGGGCTGCTGAAACAGGCAAAGAAGCGCGCATGGTACTGTCCACGTGACCAACTCTTAGAAGTCAAGGTTAAGGACAACACATCAAACAACATTGTCTGTGTAACCACATTCAACACCAAGAGCAACGACATCAAGAAGATAGTAAAGAAATATTGTAACTTGGTGGCGAGTGAACTTAAGACTGAGCAGGACCCTATCTTTGCCTTTAGGAGAGGCAAAAATATCAAGGACACGGTTGTCAGGGCATTCTTGGAACCTCCCAAACAACTGGACCTCAGAAACTACTTTGGTCTACCACCTGTGAATGGACACCGCAAATGTGGCCATTGCAAAGCATGTGACCAATGCCAAGAGGGGACCACATTCACATACAACAACAAAACATACAAGCTAGCTCACTTCACCAACTGCAATAGCTCTCAGGTTATATACGCTATTCTCTGTCCCTGTGGGCTGATTTATGTTGGTCAAACAATCCAGAAAGCAAAAGCCAGAATCCTACAACACATGAGCAGAATAAGATGCAAAGTACAGGGCGCTCCCATGGTTGAACACTTTGTTACCCATAACCACCCTCCAGATAGCATGAAATGGTGGATCATAGAAAAGATCATTCCAAATGCGAGGGGTGGTGCGATTTCTGTGGCCTTGAACTTCAGGGAGTGTTGATGGATTCATTCGCTCAACTCGGTACAGTCCGGGCTGAACGAGATGGAGGAGACTGCAAAACAAATGGGGCAACTCTAGCCTTCAACGTTCTCACTGGACATAAGCTGTAAAATTCTTTACTGTATTCGCCATTTAATTTCCTAGACAATATCATGGCCATGTTAATGTACACATGTTTTTTAAAATGTAAACACTGTAAAATGTTGTGCATCTTAAACATGAAGCAATATGTAACTGTGATTTTTTAATTAAGCTGTGAGAAATGCATATAGAATACTCAATTGCACCTAAATCAATTCGACAGGATGCCGCATGTTTGCACCTATATTGACACTGGCATCTTTTACATTCTGCCACTAACAAATACACTATAATTGTGCTTGGCTCCAGCGGCAATTTTTAATTCTGTGCCATATTCACCGGCAACCCCGGTTCCTGCTTCGAGTAAGACTAAACATGTGCCATACTTTGCTTTTGACAAAAACGGCCTACTCCTCTGACATTGAAGAGTGATTTGCCGATGCTTCCATGACGAGTAGATTCTTGAACACGTCATTAGGCCTGTCACTTGGTTGCCTAGCTACCGTCTCTAAACGTATGACGCATCGGTGTTTCGCGCCGGACGCGTCACCTAGCAACTAATGGCCGACACGTCTGTAGCTGACAGGCGCCACGTACACGCATAGCTGCTTGTATATCTACCGGCCGCTTTCATGAGCACTCACTGATTCGGCCGTGGGGAGACAGGACGTATGCCTGAGCCCCTCTCTTACTAATTTCCAGTCGTGAATTCACACCCAGGTGAGCGCTCGTTATACAGTGGTTTGTCCACACACCGAACCACTGACGGTACTGTAAATTAACGAATCCCCTTCTTTATGCAGAACCCTCCTGACGAGTGACTAATGCGCTCAGAGGGATCCGGACGCACGTCTGCACCCGGCTTCCAACTAATGCGAAACCTGACTGCGAGACATAACACTGATACTGGGTGAGTGCTTATTCCAGTATAGACGAGCACCCACGAGAGTACATTGTAATATGTAACAAGCACTGGAAAGGCTAATGATTTCCCTTTCACACAGAACCCCCCAGACGTGCAATTTACGCGCACAGAGAAGTCAGGACGTATGCCTGCACTTGGCTTTTGATTAATGTGAAACCCGATTACAAGACCCAAATCAGATACTGGGTGAGTTTTATTTCACGTTTAGATTAACACCTATTAGAATTACTGCGGAGCATTCCATAGGCAGTGCGTGATTATTCCCCACCCCTTTTTCCCTGAATTAGTGTGACTCAGGAGATCATTGAACACCTGCCAGTCCAAGATTTCGAACCAAGTCCGTTAAGAAATATCGGACCACACTAGGTGAGTTGTCACCTTGCATGCCGATATATTTCGAGCATCCCCCTCCCTACTTACACACATTTGACCCTAAACTTTGCTTTCCTACAGGCTGTCAACCCAACCTCCCCCCCCTTCACCATGTCCTGATGAAGACCCGCATTGACTAACCAGTTGTGCACCTTCAGGGTTGAAACGTCAACGAATACTGGATCAGTTGAAAGACTCTGCTAAAAAACTGACTCAAACCTATTTGCAGACCTATTCAATTACCTGTTTTTCTGGCCTCTTTAAATTGTCGGAATTTTAAGAATCACTTTGTATATAGCACGCACTATCAATAGTTCACTGAGCACCACATGTCACCTTGTCACCAATAATTCTTTACTTGTTCTCGTTGTTTGACAGCCACATAACTCAATTCAAATATTTATAAATGACGGAATTTATAAAATCATTCATATTCTCTATGGTCTCATTGTGTGTATATATATTTTTATAAATTGCCGTTGTGTTCTGAATAACTAAAAAAGTGACTCAATATCTAAAGAAATTATTCTTACCCGACAGAACCAATTGTTGTTTTTGCATAACTGCCCAGGTTCTGAGGGATACTGGGTTACCCCATTGCTATTCGAGCTGGAGGGACAGGAGGGACAGGAGGGACAGTAACACTGTTCCAGCCATGGTGAGAGGGAGGGAGGGATGGATGGAAGAGAGAGAGTGAGGGATAGGAGGGAAGGTAATACTCTGTTCCAGCCCTGGTGGGAGGGAGGGATGGAAGGGAGTGAGTGAGGGATAGGGGGATAGGAGGGATAGGGGATAGGGGGGATAGAAAGGAAGGTAACATACTGTTCCCGCTCTGGTGTGAGAGAGGGATAGGAGGGAAGGTAACACTGTTCCAGCCCTGGTGGGAGAGAGGGATGGAAGGGAGGGAGTGGTAAGGAGGGAAGTTAACATTGTGTTCCAGCACTGGTGGGAGGGAGGATTGGAAGATAGGGAGTGAGAGATAGGAGGGATAGGAGGGATAGGAGGGTTAGTGGGGTAGGTAACTCTGTTCCAGCCCTGGTGGGAGGGAGTGAGGGAAAAGGGGTAGGTGGGATAGGAGGGGTAGAGGGGAAGGTAACACTCTGTTCCAGCCCTGGTGGGAGGGAGAGGGGGATATGGGATAGGGGGCATAGGGGGGATAGGAGGGATAGAGAGGAAGGCAACACTGTTCCAGCCCTGATGGGAGGGAGGGATAGGAGGGATAGGAGGGAAGGTAACATACTGTTCCAGCCCTGGTGGGAGAGAGGGATAGGAGGGATAGGAGGGAAGGTAACAATGTTCCAGCCCTGGCAGGAGGGAGTGAGGGATAAGGGGTAGGTGGGATAGGAGGGGTAGAGAGGAAGGTAACACTGTTCCAGCCCTGGTGGGAGGGAGTGATAGGGGGTAGGGGGAATTGCAGGATTAGATGGGAAGGTAACACTCTGTTCCAACCCTGGTGGGGAGGGAGGCAGGGATAGGAGGGATAGAGGGGAAGGTAACACTCTGTTCCAGATCTAGTGGGAGTGAAAGAGGGATATGGGGTAGGGGGGATAGAAGGGAAAGGAGGGATAGAGGGGAAGGTAACTCTGTTCCAGCCCTGGTGGGAGGGAGGGAGGGAGGGAAAGGGGGGATAGGGGGGATAGAGGGGAAGGTAACTCTGTTCCAGCCCTGGTGGGAGGGAGGGAGGGAGGGAAAGGGGGGATAGGGGGGATAGGAGGGATAGAGGGGAAGGTAACACTGTTCCAGCCCAGGAGAGAGGGAGGGATAGGAGGGATACAGGGGAAGGTAACACTGTTCCAGCCCTGGTGGGATGGATAGGGGTAGGAGGGATAGAGGGGGAAGGTAACACTCTGTTCCAGCCCGGGAGGGAGGGGGGGATAGGAGGGATAGGAGGGATACAGGGGATAGGAGGGATACAGGGGAAGGTAACACTGTTCCAGCCCTGGTTGGATGGATAGGGGGTAGGAGGGATAGAGGGGAATGTAACACTGTTCCAGCATGGTGGGGCGAATGAGGGATGGGGTAGGGGGATAGGAGGAATAGAGGGGAAGGTAACACTGTTCCAGCCCTGGTGGGAGGGAGTGATAGGGGGTAGGGGATAGCAGGGATAGATGGGAAGGTAACACTGTGTTCCAGCCCTGGTGGGAGTGAGGGAGGGATGGATAATGGGGATGGGAGGGATAAAGGGGAAGGTAACACTCTGTTCCAGCCCTGGTGGGAGGGAGAGAAGGATATGGGGTAGGGGGATAGGAGGGATAGAGGGGAAGGTAACTGTTCCAGCATGGTGTGGCGAAGAAGGGATGGGGTAGTGGGATGAAAGGGGTAGAGAGGAAGGTAACAATGTTCCAGCCCTGGTGGGAGGGAGGAAGGGATATGGGGTAGGGGGATAGGAGGGATAGAGGGGAAGGGAACACTCTGTTCCAGCCCTGTGGGAGGGAGGGATGGGGGTAGGGGGATAGGAGGGATAGAGGGGAAGTTAACAATGTTCCAGCCCTGGTGGGAGGGAGGGATAGGGGACAGGAGGGATAGGGGACAGGAGGGATAGGGGACAGGAGGGATAGGGGACAGGAGGGATAGGGGACAGGAGGGATAGGGGACAGGAGGGATAGGGGACAGGAGGGATAGGGGACAGGAGGGATAGGGGACAGGAGGGATAGGGGACAGGAGGGATAGGGGACAGGAGGGATAGGGAGATGGGGGGGAAGGTAACACTGTTCCAGCCCTAGTGGGAGGGAGGGAGGGATATGGGGGATAGGGGGGATAGGAGGGATAGAGGGGAAGGTAACACTGTTCCAGCCCTGGTGGGAGGGAGGGAGAAATAGGGGGAAGGTAACACTGTTCCAGCCCTGGTGGGTGGGAGGGAGGGATATGGGGTAGGGGGGATAGGAGGCATAGAGGGGAAGGTAACACTGTTCCAGCCCTGGTGGGAGAGCGGGAGGGAGGGATAGGGGGTAGGAGGGATAGGAGGGATAGAGGGGAAGGTAACACTGTTCCAGCCGTGGTGGGAGGGAGGGAGGGAGGGATATGGGGATACGAGGGATGGAGGGGAAGGTAACAATGTTCGAGCCCTTGTAGGAGGGAGGGATGGAGGGATAGGGGTAGGGGGATAGGGGGATAGGGGGGATGGGGGTAGGTAACACTGTTCCAGCCCTGGTGGGAGGGAGGGAGCGATACGGGGTAGGGGGGATAGGAGGGATAGAGGGGAAGGTAACACTGTTCCAGCCCTGGTGGGAGGGAGGGATAAAGGGGATAGGAGGGATAGATGGGAAGGTAACACTGTTCCAGCCTGGGGGAGGGAGGGATAGGGGGATAGGAGGGATAGAAGGGAAAGTAACACTTTGTTCCAGCCCTGGTGGGAGGGAGGGAGGGATAGGGGGATAATAGGGATTGGGGGGATAGAAGGGATAGGAGGGATAGAGGGAAAGGTAACATTGTTCCAGCCCTGGTGGGAGGGAGGTCGGGATAGGGGATTGGGGGGATAGGAGGGATAGAGGGGAAGGTAACACTGTTCCAGCCGTGGTGGGAGGGATAGGAGGGATAGAGGGGAAAGTAACGCTCTGTTCCAGCCCTGGTGGGAGGGAGGAATAGGGGGGATAGGAGGGCTAGAGGGGAAGGTAACTCTCTGTTCCAGCCCTGGAATGGAGGGAGGAATATGGGTAAGGTATCACTCTGATCATGCCCTGGAAGGAGGGAGGGATATGGGGAAGGTAACATTCTCTTCTAGCCCTGGTGGGAGGAAAGGATAGGGGGATGATAACTCTGTTCTATTCCTGATGGGTGGGAGGGAGGGAGGGATGGGGAATGGTAACACTGTTGTAGACCTGGTGGGAGGGAGAGGGGGTGAGGGAGGGTGGGATATGGGGAAGGATAGGGGAGAAGATAAAACTCTGTTCCAGCCCTGGTGGGTGTGAGGGAAGGAGAAATAGGGGGAAGGTAACACTGGTCCAGCCCTGGTGGGAGAGAGGGAGGGATAGGGGGTAGGGGGGATAGGAGGGATAGAGGGGAAGGTAACACTCTGTTCCAGCCCTGGTGGGGGGGAGGGAGGGAGGGATAAGGGGTAGGGGGGATAGGAGGGATAGAGGGGAAGGTAACACTCTGTTCCAGCCCAGGAGAGAGGGAGGAATAGGGGGATAGGAGGGATAGGAGGGATACAGGGGAAGGTAACACACTGTTCCAGCCCTGGTGGGATGGGCAGGGGGTAGGAGGGATAGAGGGGAAGGTAGCAGTCTGTTCCAGCCCGGGAGGGAGGGGCAGGGGGTAGGGGGGATAGGAGGGATAGAGGGGAAGGTAACATTCTGTTCCAGCCCTGGTGGGAGGCAGGTATATGGGGTAGGGGGATAGAAGGGATAGGAGGGATAGAGGGGAAGGTAACACTGTTCCAGCCCAGGAGAGAGGGAGGGTTAGGGGGTAGGGGGATAGGAGGGATACAGGGGAAGGTAACACACTGTTCCAGCCCTGGTGGGATGGATAGGGGGTAGGAGGGATAGAGGGGAAGGTAACACTCTGTTCCTGCCCTGGTAGGAGGGAGGGATATGGGGTAGGGGGATAGAAGGGATAGGAGGGATAGAGGGGAAGGTAACTCTGTTCCAGCATGGTGGGGCGAATGAGGGATGGGGGTAGGGGGATAGGAGGAATAGAGGGGAAGGTAACACTGTTCCAGCCCTGGTGGGAGGGAGGAAGTGATAGGGGGTAGGGGGGATAGCAGGGATAGATGGGAAGGTAACACTCTGTTCCAGCCCTGGTGGGAGGGTGGGAGGGAGGAAGGGATAGGGGGATAGAGGGGAAGGTAACACTCTGTTCCAGTCCTGGTGGGAGGGAGGAAGGGATAGGGGGATAGAGGAGAAGGTAACACTGTTCCAGCCCTGGTGGGAGGAAGGGAGGGAGGGAGGGATAGGGGGATAGGAGGGCTAGAGAGAAAGGTAACTCTCTGTTCCAGCCCTGGAAGGAGGGAGGGATATGGGAAGGTAACTTTCTCTTCTAGCCCAGGTGGGAGGGAGGGATAGGGGGATGGTAACTGTTCTATCCCTGGTGGGTGGGAGGGAGGGATGGGGGATGGTAACACTGTTCTAGACCTAGTGGGAGGGAGGGAGAGGAGGTGGGCGAGGGAGGGATATGGGGAAGGATAGGGGAGAAGGTAAAACTAGGTGGGAGGGAGGGAGAAATAGGGGGAAGGTAACACTTTCAGCCCTGGTGGGTGGGAGGGAGGGATAGGAGGGGATAGGGCAAAGGTAACACTGTTACAGCCTTGGCAGGAGGGAGAGAGGGTGGGAGAGAGAGGGAGGGAGGGATAGGGCAAAGGTAACGCTCTGTTAAAGCCCTGGTGGGTGGGTGGGTGGGTGGGTGGGAGGGATAGGGGGAAATGTTAACTGTTCCTGCCCTTGTGGGAAGGAGTGAGAAAACACTGAGCCAACCCTTCGGTGGAGGAGGGAGGGATGGGGGTGAGGGAGGGAGGGAGGGATATGGGGGGGGGGAGGTAAAACTCTGTTCCAGTCCTGGTGGGTGGGAGGGAGGGAGGGATGGGGGGGTGGTAAAACTCTGTTCCAGCCCTGGTGGGTGGGAGGGAGGGATAGGGGGGAAGGTAACACTGTTCCAGCCCTGGTGGGTGGGAGGGAGGGATGGGGTAAGGTAACACTCTGTTCCAACCCTGGTGGGAGGGAGGGAGCGATACAGGGTAGGCGGGATAGGAGGGATAGAGGGGAAGGTAACACTGTTCCAGCCCAGGAGAGAGGGAGGGATAGGGGGTAGGGGGATAGGAGGTATAGGAGGGATACAGGGGAAGGTAACACACTGTTCCAGCCCTGGTGGTATGGATAGGGGGTAGGAGGGATAGAGGGGAAGGTAACACTATGTTCCAGCCCTGGTGGGAGGGAGGGATAAGGGGGATAGGAGGGACAGATGGGAAGGTAACACTCTGTTCCAGCCCTGGTGGGAGGGTGGGGATAGGAGGGCTAGAAGGGAAGGTAACACTCTGTTCCAGCCCTGGTGGGAGGGAGGGATAGGGGATAGAAAGGATAGAGGGGAAGGTAACACACTGTTCCAGCCCTGGTGGGAGGGAGGGAGGGATAGGGGGTAGGGGATAGGAGGGATAGAGGGGAAGGTAACGCTGTTCCAGGCCTGGTGGGAGGGAGAGAGGGATATGGGGGGATAGGAGGGTTAGGAGGGATAGAGGGGAAGGTAACACTCTGTTCCAGCCCTGGTGGAAAGGAGGGAGGGATAGGGGGAATAGGAGGAATAGAGGGGAAGGTAACACTCTGTTCCAGCCCTGGTGGGAGGGAGAGAGGGATATGGGGTAGGGGGATAGAAGGGATAGGAGGGAAGGTAACTGTTCCAGCATGGTGTGGCGAAGAAGGGATGGGGGTAGTGGGATAAAAGGGGTAGAGAGGAAGGTAACAATGTTCCAGCCCTGGTGGGAGGGAGGAAGGGATATGGGGTAGGGGTATAGGAGGGATAGAGGGGAAGGGAACACTCTGTTCCAGCCCTGTGGGAGGGAGGGATGGGGGTAGGGGGATAGGAGGGATAGAGGGGAAGTTAACAATGTTCCAGACCTGGTGGGAGGGAGGGATAGGGGACAGAAGGGATAGGGGACAGAAGGGATAGGGGACAGGAGGGATAGGGGACAGGAGGGATAGGGGACAGGAGGGATAGGGGACAGGAGGGATAGGGGACAGGAGGGATAGGGGACAGGAGGGATAGGGGACAGGAGGGATAGGGGACAGGAGGGATAGGGGACAGGAGGGATAGGGGACAGGAGGGATAGGGGGATAGGGGGATAGGGGGGAAGGTAACACTGTTCCAGCCCTAGTGGGAGGGAGGGAGGGATATGGGGGATAGGGGGGATAGGAGGGATAGAGGGGAAGGTAACACTGTTCCAGCCCTGGTGGGAGGGAGGGAGAAATAGGGGGAAGGTAACACTGTTCCAGCCCTGGTGGGTGGGAGGGAGGGATATGGGGTAGGGGGGATAGGAGGCATAGAGGGGAAGGTAACACTGTTCCAGCCCTGGTGGGAGAGAGGGAGGGAGGGATAGGGGGTAGGAGGGATAGAGGGGAAGGTAACACTGTTCCAGCCGTGGTGGGAGGGAGGGAGGGATATGGGGATACGAGGGATACGAGGGATGGAGGGGAAGGTAACAATGTTCGAGCCCTTGTAGGAGGGAGGGAGGGATCGAGGGATAGGGGTAGGGGGATAGGGGGATAGGGGGGATGGGGGTAGGTAACACTGTTCCAGCCCTGGTGGGAGGGAGGGAGCGATACGGGGTAGGGGGGATAGGAGGGATAGAGGGGAAGGTAACACTGTTCCAGCCCTGGTGGGAGGGAGGGATAAAGGGGATAGGAGGGATAGATGGGAAGGTAACACTGTTCCAGCCTGGGGGGAGGGAGGGATAGGGGGATAGGAGGGATAGAAGGGAAAGTAACACTTTGTTCCAGCCCTGGTGGGAGGGAGGTCGGGATAGGGGGTAGGGGGGATAGGAGGGATAGAGGGGAAGGTAACACTGTTCCAGCCATGGTGGGAGGGATATGGGGGATAGGAGGGATAGGAGGGATAGAGGGGAAAGTAACACTCTGTTCCAGCCCTGGTGGGAGGGAGGAATAGGGGGGATAGGAGGGCTAGAGGGGAAGGTAACTTTCTGTTCCATTCCTGGAATGGAGGGAGGAATATGGGTAAGGTATCACTCTGATCATGCCCTGGAAGGAGGGAGGGATATGGGGAAGGTAACATTCTCTTCTAGCCCTGGTGGGAGGAAAGGATAGGGGGATGGTAACTCTGTTCTATCCCTGATGGGTGGGAGGGAGGGAGGGATGGGGAATGGTAACACTGTTGTAGACCTGGTGGGAGGGAGGGAGAGGGGGTGAGGAAGGGAGGGATATGGGGAAGGATAGGGGAGAAGATAAAACTCTGTTCCAGCCCTGGTGGGTGTGAGGGAAGGAGAAATAGGGGGAAGGTAACACTGTTGTAGCCCTGGTGGGTGGGAGGGAGGGATGGGGTAAAGTAACACTGTTCCAGCCCTGTGGGAGGGAGGGAGGGAGGGGTAGGGGGGATAGGAGGGATAGGAGGGATAGAGGGGAAGGTAACACTGTTCCAGCCCTGGTGGGAGAGAGGGAGGGATAGGGGGTAGGGGGGGATAGGAGGGATAGAGGGGAAGGTAACACTCTGTTCCAGCCCTGGTGGGATGGGCAGGGGGTAGAAGGGATAGAGGGGAAGGTAGCAGTCTGTTCCAGCCCGGGAGGGAGGGGCAGGGGGTAGGGGGGATAGGAGGGATAGAGGGGAAGGTAACATTCTGTTCCAGCCCTGGTGGGAGGCAGGGATATGGGGTAGGGGGATAGAAGGGATAGGAGGGATAGAGGGGAAGGTAACACTGTTCCAGCCCAGGAGAGAGGGAGGGTTAGGGGGTAGGGGGATAGGAGGGATACAGGGGAAGGTAACACACTGTTCCAGCCCTGGTGGGATGGATAGGGGGTAGGAGGGATAGAGGGGAAGGTAACACTCTGTTCCTGCCCTGGTAGGAGGGAGGGATATGGGGTAGGGGGATAGAAGGGATAGGAGGGATAGAGGGGAAGGTAACTCTGTTCCAGCATGGTGGGCGAATGAGGGATGGGGGTAGGGGGATAGGAGGAATAGAGGGGAAGGTAACACTGTTCCAGCCCTGGTGGGAGGGAGGAAGTGATAGGGGGTAGGGGGGATAGCAGGGATAGATGGGAAGGTAACACTCTGTTCCAGCCCTGGTGGGAGGGTGGGAGGGAGGAAGGGATAGGGGGATAGAGGGGAAGGTAACACTCTGTTCTAGTCCTGGTGGGAGGGTGGGAGGGAGGAAGGGATAGGGGGATAGGGGGATAGAGGAGAAGGTAACACTCTGTTCCAGCCCTGGTGGGAGGAAGGGAGGGAGGGAGGGATAGGGGGGATAGGAGGGCTAGAGGGAAAGGTAACTCTCTGTTCCAGCCCTGGAAGGAGGGAGGGATATGGGAAGGTAACTTTCTCTTCTAGCCCAGGTGGGAGGGAGGGATAGGGGGATGGTAACTGTTCTATCCCTGGTGGGTGGGATGGGGGATGGTAACACTGTTCTAGACCTAGTGGGAGGGAGGGAGAGGAGGTGAGCGAGGGAGGGATATGGGGAAGGATAGGGGAGAAGGTAAAACTGGGTGGGAGGGAGGGAGAAATAGGGGGAAGGTAACACTTTCAGCCCTGGTGGGTGGGAGGGAGGGATAGGAGGGGATAGAGGGCAAGGTAACACTCTGTTCCAGCCCTGGTGGGAGGGTGGGGATAGGAGGGCTAGAAGGGAAGGTAACACTCTGTTCCAGCCCTGGTGGGAGGGAGGGATAGGGGATAGAAAGGATAGAGGGGAAGGTAACACACTGTTCCAGCCCTGGTGGGAGGGAGGGAGGGATAGGGGGTAGGGGATAGGAGGGATAGAGGGGAAGGTAACGCTGTTCCAGGCCTGGTGGGAGGGAGAGAGGGATATGGGGGGATAGGAGGGTTAGGAGGGATAGAGGGGAAGGTAACACTGTTCCAGCCCTGGTGGAAGGGAGGGAGGGATAGGGGGAATAGGAGGAATAGAGGGGAAGGTAACACTCTGTTCCAGCCCTGGAATGGAGGGAGGAATATGGGTATGGTATCACTCTGATCCAGTCCTGGAAGGAGGCAGAGATAGGGGGAAGGTAACATTCTCTTCTAGCCCTAGTGGGAGGGAGGGATAGGGGGATGGTAACTCTGTTCTATCCCTGGTGGGAGGGATGGGGATTGGGATGGTAAAACTGTTCTAGACCTGGTGGGAGGGAGGGGGTGAGGGAGGGATATGGGGAAGGATAGGGGAGAAGGTACAATTGTTTCAGCCCTGGTGGGTGGGAGGGAGGGAGGGATGGGGAATGGTAACACTGTTGTAGACCTGGTGGGAGGGAGAGGGGGTGAGGGAGGGTGGGATATGGGGAAGGATAGGGGAGAAGATAAAACTCTGTTCCAGCCCTGGTGGGTGTGAGGGAAGGAGAAATAGGGGGAAGGTAACACTGGTCCAGCCCTGGTGGGAGAGAGGGAGGGATAGGGGGTAGGGGGGATAGGAGGGATAGAGGGGAAGGTAACACTCTGTTCCAGCCCTGGTGGGGGGGAGGGAGGGATAAGGGGTAGGGGGGATAGGAGGGATAGAGGGGAAGGTAACACTCTGTTCCAGCCCAGGAGAGAGGGAGGAATAGGGGGATAGGAGGGATAGGAGGGATACAGGGGAAGGTAACACACTGTTCCAGCCCTGGTGGGATGGGCAGGGGGTAGGAGGGATAGAGGGGAAGGTAGCAGTCTGTTCCAGCCCGGGAGGGAGGGGCAGGGGGTAGGGGGGATAGGAGGGATAGAGGGGAAGGTAACATTCTGTTCCAGCCCTGGTGGGAGGCAGGTATATGGGGTAGGGGGGTAGAAGAGATAGGAGGGATAGAGGGGAAGGTAACACTGTTCCAGCCCAGGAGAGAGGGAGGGTTAGGGGGTAGGGGGATAGGAGGGATACAGGGGAAGGTAACACACTGTTCCAGCCCTGGTGGGATGGATAGGGGGTAGGAGGGATAGAGGGGAAGGTAACACTCTGTTCCTGCCCTGGTAGGAGGGAGGGATATGGGGTAGGGGGATAGAAGGGATAGGAGGGATAGAGGGGAAGGTAACTCTGTTCCAGCATGGTGGGGCGAATGAGGGATGGGGGTAGGGGGATAGGAGGAATAGAGGGGAAGGTAACACTGTTCCAGCCCTGGTGGGAGGGAGGAAGTGATAGGGGGTAGGGGGGATAGCAGGGATAGATGGGAAGGTAACACTCTGTTCCAGCCCTGGTGGGAGGGTGGGAGGGAGGAAGGGATAGGGGGATAGAGGGGAAGGTAACACTCTGTTCCAGTCCTGGTGGGAGGGAGGAAGGGATAGGGGGAT
The DNA here is from genome assembly GCF_964204655.1 of Triturus cristatus. Classification (NCBI taxonomy): domain Eukaryota; kingdom Metazoa; phylum Chordata; class Amphibia; order Caudata; family Salamandridae; genus Triturus; species Triturus cristatus. Next base: position 423,449,006 of record NC_140595.1, read on the forward strand.
AGAGGAGAAGGTAACACTGTTCCAGCCCTGGTGGGAGGAAGGGAGGGAGGGAGGGATAGGGGGATAGGAGGGCTAGAGAGAAAGGTAACTCTCTGTTCCAGCCCTGGAAGGAGGGAGGGATATGGGAAGGTAACTTTCTCTTCTAGCCCAGGTGGGAGGGAGGGATAGGGGGATGGTAACTGTTCTATCCCTGGTGGGTGGGAGGGAGGGATGGGGGATGGTAACACTGTTCTAGACCTAGTGGGAGGGAGGGAGAGGAGGTGGGCGAGGGAGGGATATGGGGAAGGATAGGGGAGAAGGTAAAACTAGGTGGGAGGGAGGGAGAAATAGGGGGAAGGTAACACTTTCAGCCCTGGTGGGTGGGAGGGAGGGATAGGAGGGGATAGGGCAAAGGTAACACTGTTACAGCCTTGGCAGGAGGGAGAGAGGGTGGGAGAGAGAGGGAGGGAGGGATAGGGCAAAGGTAACGCTCTGTTAAAGCCCTGGTGGGTGGGTGGGTGGGTGGGTGGGAGGGATAGGGGGAAATGTTAACTGTTCCTGCCCTTGTGGGAAGGAGTGAGAAAACACTGAGCCAACCCTTCGGTGGAGGAGGGAGGGATGGGGGTGAGGGAGGGAGGGAGGGATATGGGGGGGGGGGAGGTAAAACTCTGTTCCAGTCCTGGTGGGTGGGAGGGAGGGAGGGATGGGGGGGTGGTAAAACTCTGTTCCAGCCCTGGTGGGTGGGAGGGAGGGATAGGGGGGAAGGTAACACTGTTCCAGCCCTGGTGGGTGGGAGGGAGGGATGGGGTAAGGTAACACTCTGTTCCAACCCTGGTGGGAGGGAGGGAGCGATACAGGGTAGGCGGGATAGGAGGGATAGAGGGGAAGGTAACACTGTTCCAGCCCAGGAGAGAGGGAGGGATAGGGGGTAGGGGGATAGGAGGTATAGGAGGGATACAGGGGAAGGTAACACACTGTTCCAGCCCTGGTGGTATGGATAGGGGGTAGGAGGGATAGAGGGGAAGGTAACACTATGTTCCAGCCCTGGTGGGAGGGAGGGATAAGGGGGATAGGAGGGACAGATGAGAAGGTAACACTCTGTTCCAGCCCTGGTGGGAGGGTGGGGATAGGAGGGCTAGAAGGGAAGGTAACACTCTGTTCCAGCCCTGGTGGGAGGGAGGGATAGGGGATAGAAAGGATAGAGGGGAAGGTAACACACTGTTCCAGCCCTGGTGGGAGGGAGGGAGGGATAGGGGGTAGGGGATAGGAGGGATAGAGGGGAAGGTAACGCTGTTCCAGGCCTGGTGGGAGGGAGAGAGGGATATGGGGGGATAGGAGGGTTAGGAGGGATAGAGGGGAAGGTAACACTCTGTTCCAGCCCTGGTGGAAAGGAGGGAGGGATAGGGGGAATAGGAGGAATAGAGGGGAAGGTAACACTCTGTTCCAGCCCTGGTGGGAGGGAGAGAGGGATATGGGGTAGGGGGATAGAAGGGATAGGAGGGAAGGTAACTGTTCCAGCATGGTGTGGCGAAGAAGGGATGGGGGTAGTGGGATAAAAGGGGTAGAGAGGAAGGTAACAATGTTCCAGCCCTGGTGGGAGGGAGGAAGGGATATGGGGTAGGGGTATAGGAGGGATAGAGGGGAAGGGAACACTCTGTTCCAGCCCTGTGGGAGGGAGGGATGGGGGTAGGGGGATAGGAGGGATAGAGGGGAAGTTAACAATGTTCCAGACCTGGTGGGAGGGAGGGATAGGGGACAGAAGGGATAGGGGACAGAAGGGATAGGGGACAGGAGGGATAGGGGACAGGAGGGATAGGGGACAGGAGGGATAGGGGACAGGAGGGATAGGGGACAGGAGGGATAGGGGACAGGAGGGATAGGGGACAGGAGGGATAGGGGACAGGAGGGATAGGGGACAGGAGGGATAGGGGGATAGGGGGGAAGGTAACACTGTTCCAGCCCTAGTGGGAGGGAGGGAGGGATATGGGGGATAGGGGGGATAGGAGGGATAGAGGGGAAGGTAACACTGTTCCAGCCCTGGTGGGAGGGAGGGAGAAATAGGGGGAAGGTAACACTGTTCCAGCCCTGGTGGGTGGGAGGGAGGGATATGGGGTAGGGGGGATAGGAGGCATAGAGGGGAAGGTAACACTGTTCCAGCCCTGGTGGGAGAGAGGGAGGGAGGGATAGGGGGTAGGAGGGATAGGAGGGATAGAGGGGAAGGTAACACTGTTCCAGCCGTGGTGGGAGGGAGGGAGGGATATGGGGATACGAGGGATACGAGGGATGGAGGGGAAGGTAACAATGTTCGAGCCCTTGTAGGAGGGAGGGAGGGATCGAGGGATAGGGGTAGGGGGATAGGGGGATAGGGGGGATGGGGGTAGGTAACACTGTTCCAGCCCTGGTGGGAGGGAGGGAGCGATACGGGGTAGGGGGGATAGGAGGGATAGAGGGGAAGGTAACACTGTTCCAGCCCTGGTGGGAGGGAGGGATAAAGGGGATAGGAGGGATAGATGGGAAGGTAACACTGTTCCAGCCTGGGGGGAGGGAGGGATAGGGGGATAGGAGGGATAGAAGGGAAAGTAACACTTTGTTCCAGCCCTGGTGGGAGGGAGGTCGGGATAGGGGGTAGGGGGGATAGGAGGGATAGAGGGGAAGGTAACACTGTTCCAGCCATGGTGGGAGGGATATGGGGGATAGGAGGGATAGGAGGGATAGAGGGGAAAGTAACACTCTGTTCCAGCCCTGGTGGGAGGGAGGAATAGGGGGGATAGGAGGGCTAGAGGGGAAGGTAACTTTCTGTTCCATTCCTGGAATGGAGGGAGGAATATGGGTAAGGTATCACTCTGATCATGCCCTGGAAGGAGGGAGGGATATGGGGAAGGTAACATTCTCTTCTAGCCCTGGTGGGAGGAAAGGATAGGGGGATGGTAACTCTGTTCTATCCCTGATGGGTGGGAGGGAGGGAGGGATGGGGAATGGTAACACTGTTGTAGACCTGGTGGGAGGGAGGGAGAGGGGGTGAGGAAGGGAGGGATATGGGGAAGGATAGGGGAGAAGATAAAACTCTGTTCCAGCCCTGGTGGGTGTGAGGGAAGGAGAAATAGGGGGAAGGTAACACTGTTGTAGCCCTGGTGGGTGGGAGGGAGGGATGGGGTAAAGTAACACTGTTCCAGCCCTGTGGGAGGGAGGGAGGGAGGGGTAGGGGGGATAGGAGGGATAGGAGGGATAGAGGGGAAGGTAACACTGTTCCAGCCCTGGTGGGAGAGAGGGAGGGATAGGGGGTAGGGGGGGATAGGAGGGATAGAGGGGAAGGTAACACTCTGTTCCAGCCCTGGTGGGATGGGCAGGGGGTAGAAGGGATAGAGGGGAAGGTAGCAGTCTGTTCCAGCCCGGGAGGGAGGGGCAGGGGGTAGGGGGGATAGGAGGGATAGAGGGGAAGGTAACATTCTGTTCCAGCCCTGGTGGGAGGCAGGGATATGGGGTAGGGGGATAGGAGGGATAGAGGGGAAGGTAACACTGTTCCAGCCCAGGAGAGAGGGAGGGTTAGGGGGTAGGGGGATAGGAGGGATACAGGGGAAGGTAACACACTGTTCCAGCCCTGGTGGGATGGATAGGGGGTAGGAGGGATAGAGGGGAAGGTAACACTCTGTTCCTGCCCTGGTAGGAGGGAGGGATATGGGGTAGGGGGATAGAAGGGATAGGAGGGATAGAGGGGAAGGTAACTCTGTTCCAGCATGGTGGGCGAATGAGGGATGGGGGTAGGGGGATAGGAGGAATAGAGGGGAAGGTAACACTGTTCCAGCCCTGGTGGGAGGGAGGAAGTGATAGGGGGTAGGGGGGATAGCAGGGATAGATGGGAAGGTAACACTCTGTTCCAGCCCTGGTGGGAGGGTGGGAGGGAGGAAGGGATAGGGGGATAGAGGGGAAGGTAACACTCTGTTCTAGTCCTGGTGGGAGGGTGGGAGGGAGGAAGGGATAGGGGGATAGGGGGATCGAGGAGAAGGTAACACTCTGTTCCAGCCCTGGTGGGAGGAAGGGAGGGAGGGAGGGATAGGGGGGATAGGAGGGCTAGAGGGAAAGGTAACTCTCTGTTCCAGCCCTGGAAGGAGGGAGGGATATGGGAAGGTAACTTTCTCTTCTAGCCCAGGTGGGAGGGAGGGATAGGGGGATGGTAACTGTTCTATCCCTGGTGGGTGGGATGGGGGATGGTAACACTGTTCTAGAGGGAGGGAGAGGAGGTGAGCGAGGGAGGGATATGGGGAAGGATAGGGGAGAAGGTAAAACTGGGTGGGAGGGAGGGAGAAATAGGGGGAAGGTAACACTTTCAGCCCTGGTGGGTGGGAGGGAGGGATAGGAGGGGATAGAGGGCAAGGTAACACTCTGTTCCAGCCCTGGTGGGAGGGTGGGGATAGGAGGGCTAGAAGGGAAGGTAACACTCTGTTCCAGCCCTGGTGGGAGGGAGGGATAGGGGATAGAAAGGATAGAGGGGAAGGTAACACACTGTTCCAGCCCTGGTGGGAGGGAGGGAGGGATAGGGGGTAGGGGATAGGAGGGATAGAGGGGAAGGTAACGCTGTTCCAGGCCTGGTGGGAGGGAGAGAGGGATATGGGGGGATAGGAGGGTTAGGAGGGATAGAGGGGAAGGTAACACTGTTCCAGCCCTGGTGGAAGGGAGGGAGGGATAGGGGGAATAGGAGGAATAGAGGGGAAGGTAACACTCTGTTCCAGCCCTGGAATGGAGGGAGGAATATGGGTATGGTATCACTCTGATCCAGTCCTGGAAGGAGGCAGAGATAGGGGGAAGGTAACATTCTCTTCTAGCCCTAGTGGGAGGGAGGGATAGGGGGATGGTAACTCTGTTCTATCCCTGGTGGGAGGGATGGGGATTGGGATGGTAAAACTGTTCTAGACCTGGTGGGAGGGAGGGGGTGAGGGAGGGATATGGGGAAGGATAGGGGAGAAGGTACAATTGTTTCAGCCCTGGTGGGTGGGAAGGAGGGAGGGATAGGGGGAAGGTAACACTGTTCCAGCCCTGGTGGGTGGGAGGGAGGGATGGGAGGGGGGGGGGGATAGGAGGGGATAGGAGGGAACAGGAGGGGACAGGAGGGGACAGGGCGAAGGTAACACTGTTACAGCCTTGGCAGGAGGGAGAGAGGGTGAGGGAGGGAGGGATAGGGCAAAGGTAACTCTGTTCCTGCCCTGGTGGGAGGGAGGGAGAAAACACTGAGCCAACCCTTCGGTGGAGGAGGGGAGGGAGGGAGGGAGGGATATGGGGAAGGATAGGGGACAAGTTAAAACTCTTTTCCAGTCCTGGTGGGTGGGTGGGTGGGAGGGAGGGAGGGAGGGAGGGAGGGATGGGGGAAGGTAATACTGTTCCAGCCCTGGTGGGTGGGAGGGAGGGATGGGGTAAGGTAACACTCTGTTCCAACCCTGGTGGGTGGGTGGGAGGGGGGATAGGAGGGGATTGGAGGGGAAGGTAACACTGTTACAGCCTTGGCAGGAGGGAGAGTGGGTGGGAGGGAGAGGGTGGCAGAGAGGGAGGGATGGATAGGGCAAAGGTAACACTCTGTTCAAGCCCTGGTGGATGGGAGGGAGGAATAGGGGGAAAGGTAACTCTGTTAATGCCCTGGTGGGAGGGAGGGAGAAAACACAGCCAACCCTTCGGTGGAGGAGGGGAGGGAAGGAGGAAACACTCTGAGCCTACCCTTCGGTGGGGAGGGAGAGAGAGAGAGAGGGGGGGAGAGAGGGAGGGAGAGAGGAATGGAGAGGGAGGGAGGAAGGAAACACTGAGCCAACCCTTGTGGGAGGGAAGGAGGAAACACTGAGCCGACCCTTCAGGGAGGGTGGGAACATCACCAGATCCACAGGGAACCTTTTCCTCTGAAATGCATATAATGTGCTATTTCCGTAATAAGGTCCAAAGGCGTGATATTATACAGTGACGTCCATGATGAAGGCTGTTCACTTCATATGTATTCCTAAAGGTCAGGGAACTAGTGGATGTGGAATAACATGAAATGCTTAGCAGCTGTTATTTTCTGAAGAAAGTGGACCTTTAAAGTAGTTTCTACATATAAAAAGTACATGTTATTTAATAAATGCACTTCAACGGACATAGAAAAGCATTTCATGGACATTTTGGTGTTCAATCTAGATTGAATACGGTTAACAGATGACCAGTAACAAAGTCGCTTACAGGGTTTAGAGAACATTGGGATGGAGTACAGGGACATCCCCCTTTGTTTACAGCTGAATCCATCATTGATGGATCTTGAGCAGAGGACAGTTAGTGACTCATGTACAGGTATGTTATTCATACGGTTCATATTTATTACATTTGAATAAAGTTGGGGATTGCTTACACACAAGAACAGGTGTGTGTAACTATTTTGTTACTTTGAAATGTAAAATGGCCTGTGATCTACATAACAGAGTATAAAATACGAGTAGAGTCTCACTGAGATTTAAGAGCATCACTGTAGATGTTATTGCAGTGTACACCTTTGATTGCATCATGGTACAATATGTTCATGTTACCCTTGGAAACATTATTTGTGTTGTGTGAGAGCTAAACTACATTCAAAGCACACTAGAGAAAGTAGGAGGTGCTGATCTTTACTCAGGAAGCAAGTGACTTGCTATCACATCATACTTCGTCCACTTTCGATCCATATGTGAGAACTCAGGATGAATCTGCTGTGCATCTAAACAGTGCAGTTTTCTTTCAACAAATGTATTTGCATTTTCCAGCATTATTACTCTTGGCCTCATGTTTTTCACATATGTTATCCGGGATGGGGCAACATGTTTTGCCTCCATCTAGCCTTCTCACCCCACATCAGCCAAGATCCCTCAGACTCCAGGTACCCACACTGGAAGTGAGGGTGCTGTACTCTTGCTGCAATTTACTGTGCTTAAGTATTTTGCTGTAATAAATTGTCCCAGAGGTTCCTCTTCCAATGGCCATTCTACAGTGCTATGTTGACACGGCACACATGGTTATTTGCTCATGTCACCTTTAAGGAGCAGTTCATGGTTAATGACAATGTGGGTAATTGATAAGGGTGTGGGTGACAAAGATTCACCATGTTAACAGCCTGGCCACATCCTTTAATATACCTTTTGGTCAATTTGGTAGACATAATTGTATTGAAGTGGTAATTTAAAATATTACAAAAGAAAGCAGTGACTGACGCACAGTATATACTCATTAGATGGACATTATTACACAAGTAAGCATAAGAAGCTTGAGTTGACAGATCTCACAGTCCGACTGTAAAAAAAAAATACAATAAATACTTAAAAAACAAATGCTACATTAAACAAAGCTTTTGAGTGGCAAGCAAAATAATTTTTCTTACCAGTTCAGATTTCAAGTCTTACCATATTCATCTCTGCCTGCAAGTCTTTAAGGAGACCAGTCACACTCTTCAGCCGCAGTACAGTATGCCTTCTCTTCATCATACTTGGATTTAATTTCTGACATTAAACAAAACAGTAAAAAAAAAAAAGTAGTATTCAAACAATTAATTTTTCAAACTACAGCATGTAACACAGAAATTACTTTAACCTAGAACAGTGTACTAAATTGGACCGTGGAAATCAAGCTACATATGGCAAGAGAGCTACATGTGAGAATTACCAATTAGTGTGAGGAAGCTATGCATGGAGTAAGAATGTGCACAGTTCCATCCATTGTGAATGCGTCCTCCACCATGCACCTTTATAAAGTATGTAACAATTCCTGAACTGCTGGCCTGTAAGATACTACTAAGCAGCCTGGATCCAGGCACAATACTAAAGTTTGCACGAAATGGAGGAGGTTTAATGACAAAACATTATGTAAGTCAATACAGTGCAGCGAAGTAAGAAATACTCATATGCAAGAGCAAAATTATCAGACCTGACAACACATAATTGGAATTAACTCAAATGATACATTTTGCACCAGTAGTCGTCAAATCAGGTCTGAAGGGCCACTCCTGAAATAATCAACACTTGACCCTACCATGTTTGGAGGTTCTCAATCCCTTCCTACATCAACATTATGAAAAATGGGAACAAAATGTTCCAGAAGAACTGGTTTGAATGCCCCGTGTTTTAGAGGTAGGTCACTTAATCTGGGCATCCAATTGTTTTTCGTAATTTACCTCCATTTATTTATTTTCTTACCTTGCTGTAATGCTACAGGCAGTTATACATTGTGAGATTATATATTGACCATTGACTCAATTTTGCCTTAACTACATGTTGTGCGCATGGTTTCATCTTGTGTCTGTCTGACCAGGTCTTTCAGCTGCGAACGCAGGCAGGCCCAGGCTACTTACATGCACAGCTTGTTTAGGTTTCTCACTTCACCGAGCAAGAAAAATAAGCTGAAAGAACATACGATGTGGGAATGCGAAGAATTCTACCTGAGACCTCTCATTGGAGCCTGACTAGCTCAGTTGAGTGACCTCGACGCAGAGTAGCCAACACCTACAGTGCATATGAAGGGAGGGGTAGCTTCTAGAAGTCTCTCTCCAGGTTAGTAAAAAGTATAAAAACTGAGACCTCTTGCCACCTTGACTGGAACTCTCCTGTGGAGCAGACCCGCTGCCCAAGGGCTTCTTTGTGTGCCCAATTGAGATCTCCTGCCTGAGACTGTCAACAGGTTCCACAGTTGTGATGGCGAGGATGATGCCAAACAGACAGCCAGTGAAGTATTCCAAGTTCTAATTACTTATCGTTGTGTACCTACAGTTCTCTTTCTATACATTTATTCTTGTGTATATAGATTCACCACATCCATTTATGTTACATGTGTATTATTGCCATTTGATTTATGGGAACTTGCTGTAGCAAATATTCCCCTTTATTTGGCAAATGTGTTGAGCTTTGTTCACATAGTATTTTGGTATACTAAAGTTTAGAGAGTCCTATTTTGATTTTTTGTTTACATTGTGTCCTGGTATTTTGAAGTCTTGCCCAGGTGCTCTGAAAAAAAAGCAAGACATTTGCCCATTCCCAGTTGATGGTCAATGCAGGGCAGGCTGCAGCACTGATCCTTTTGAATCAGTCTGTAGGCCTTGATACCATCTCTCCTACCCTGCTTACCTGTCTACTACAGGAATTGGGGTTAAAAGGCTCAGCATTAAAACTGCTGGCATCCTTCCTTAAGGGCAGTACTCAGACTGTGATTGTCAAACAATTCAAGTCAGAATCTATCACCTTACCATGTGGGGTTCCTCAGGGATCCTCCCTGAGCCCAATCTTATCAACCTATAAGTCTCCCTACCAGCCAAACCGATACAATCTTTTGGGCTAGAGGCTACACTGTAAGCCTACAACACTCAAATAAGTGTAACAATCACTAAAGAAATGGAGGCCTTCTCTGCCAACTTTAAAAACTGTATGAAGGCAGCAGCTAATTGGGTGGGTAAAAACTAAGACTAAATGGAAACAAGACAGAGGTCTTGATTTTTGCAGCCAGCCCATCCATATGGAACAAGGTGGACAGAAATGTTAGGTACTCTGCCAGCAAAATATTGGGAGTGATTGTGGACAATAATCTATTGTTCAACCTTCAGGCAACCGCACAGTGTGGACCTGCTTCTGCGTCCCAGGGTTGCTTCGGAAAAGTGTATCCTTTTATCCCACTACTGGTGCACAAACAAGTAGCTCTGGCTTACATCTCATCCAGGCTTGATTACTGTAATGCGTTCTAGCTTGACATCAATAAGTCAGCGCTAACTAAGCTGCAGATGGTACAGAATGCAGAGGCCAGACTGATTGGTTGATATTCCTAAAAACCACTCAATTTCAAGTCTTTATTTCGATTCTCATCATAAAAGACACATAATAAACAATTATAAAAAGAGGGCTACAGAAGGCAATGGAGGGGACCAAAAATTAGAACGTAGACTGCAAGTGTAACATACATAGCAGCGGGAATTACAAATAAATAAATATCTCATTTGTTAAAACCCATTAAAAATTTTTAAAATTACCTAATAATCAAATGAGGCGTCATTTATATGCACGGATAATCCAGATCCAGTGGAGAAATTTTGCAACAGCAATAATCACAGGTTGAGATGTATTTGTCTTAAGACACCGCAAAGCCTCAACCCCTGACCGAAAGCCCAGTAAAAGACACATTGGTTTAAGTCAAACCCGTCTTGGAGTTTTATACTCCGGACAAATGAATAAAATGTGTGCAATGTTTTCCCGTTGAGCTGGGAAAAAGGGACAATCGGGGTTTATGTCTTTTCGCCATTTAGCGACAAAAGAATTTATTGGAAGGGTGCCCACCCTAAATTGGTGATATCGCTTTCTATCCTCCACAACAGTGATACAGTCCCAGTAATTTTCAAACAGGGGTCTGTCCTTAAGTGCCAAAAAGTCCGAAGTTAGAGACGGACCGATACTTGATCCAAATCTTCTTTCTGAAACCACCCGCCAATATAAGCCTTTTAAAATTTTCCTGGGGGGAAAGGTGTGTACTGTGGGCTCCTCCCATAAACTTGCTAGGCCTACAGCAGAATAAAGTAACCTGACTTCCCTCATCCATAGAATCTTATGCGCCTTGTCAAGCCCCCTGACGTCCAGAAAAGCCCGGGCGTATTCTCAGAGTTCAGGGGTAACCCAAAGCCGCCTCCAGTAAGCCACTGGTCTGTATCGTGCAATATCCTCTAGCCGCAAAACCCCCAAGTCATAATACAGGGGAATTAAAGGGGTTGATGTCGGGAGGCCAGTAATTAAGCGCAAAAACTTATTCTGAGCCCTAGTCAGCTGGGTAAGATTACTATAGCCCCACAGTTCTGCCCCATAAAGACTTGCCAAACCTATCTTGGCATCGTATATTTTAAGCGCTGGAACCATAGGTTTAGTATAAGACGAGTGTAACTCTTATTAATGCACTAGTTAACTGTGCGTGCTTTATTGTCACCTGATCTATATGCGGTTTCCATTCTAACTTCGATGCAAGAGTTATACCCAGGTATGAGAAAACCCTGGTCTGCTCTAATTTTATTCCATTCATCAGCACGGTCCCTCTGACGTGTTTCGTCTTATGTAAGACCATAAATTTCGTTTTAGTGACATTTACAATAAGCCCATGGTCCTTACAGAAGACTTGAAACACATCTATAGCTTTTTGTAGGCCCTGCTGTGTCTTGGAAATTAATAAAGTGTCATCTGCAAACATCAACAGAGGAATCGGCTTACCGTTCAACTTTGGAGCATCAGTCGGAGTTTCCTTAAAATAGTTGATCACTGTTAATGTATAAAGAAAAAAGAGTCGGGGCTAAAACGCACCCTTGGCGAACTCCCCTAGCAATTGGAAATTTGTCAGTGACACTACCTGATTGATTCCATCTTACTTGGGCAAAGTTATCCTCATGTAATTTAATAAAAAATTTTTTAATGGCAATAGGCATTCCTTGATCTTTAAAAACTGACCACATTTTTGCTCAAGGGACTAAATCAAAAACTGATTTAAGATCAACAATGGCTGCAAATAGCATACCATCTCCCAACTGAACCACCCGCCAGTATATTAACAAAAACCTAAATACCTGATCAATGGTACTTGTGTGGCTGCGAAACCCTGCCTGAAGTGGTGTTAGAACTTCCTCCTCCTCTATCCACCCTTGGATTCTTAGCAAGACAAGCGTAGCTACCACCTTCTGTATACAATCGATCAGGCTTATGGGCCTATAATTACCTGGGTCAGAGCGCTCTCCCTTTTTAAAGATCGGGATAATATGGGCGCCCTTCCAGGTATTGGGAATGGGTGAACCATTTGATATGCAATTGGCTAGGCATAAAATGTAAGGTGCCCAGAGTTGTTTGTCGTGCATAAACAGGTCAGCTGGAATAGTTTTCAAGACCTTGCGCACCTCATGTAAATCAAAGACCAAAGGGGTTATATCCATATTAGAGGGAATAATTGGTATACAACTCCCCTCATATGCATCCATAGGTGCAAACTGAGATGCATAATGCGAAACCCACAAATTAGGTGGTACAAAATTAGTTGGTTCTTCTCTTTTTGAGCCTCTACCCCACCTGACCAAGTCCCAAAAGGAACACATTGATCGTTGTTTACTGGCCGAGTAGAGATCACTCCAATAATCCTGATCCCATGCGCGTTTAGCTTTTTTATAAACTTCACGAGCATTCCTAATACATGCTATATCCTTTGTTTTAACTGCGTCTGACAGGGCCTGATAAGCAATCCTACATGATTTCCTATACCATTGGTCCTCCTTTCTAGGTGGCCTGTTGGGTTTAACATGAGTCTGTTTTGTAAAAAAGACACTAAGTTGATTAAAAAAATTTGTGTGGATGATATTTGCTTTTCCCATGTTTTCCTTCTGACCAATACAGTTTTGTAAATCATTGGTGGCTTTAATAGTTAAATCCCTTATAGTTAAAATCTGCTTCTCATTCTTTAGACAGTTAGCCCATTTGACTCGCCTTGAATCATTAGATGGGACAATTTCCACCTTCCTAGAAGGAATCTCCTGACAGTATTTAATAATTTAAGTGATAGTAATGGGGGGTCATGATCACTCTCCACCCTATCCACCACTATCATGTCCTTAATACTAGACCAATATTCTTTATTGGTAAGTATATAGTCAATGCGGCTTTTACGAAGTCCATTATTGAACGTAAAAGCCCCATGTTTATCGGAAGCTGATCTACCATTTCTTGCGCGTAGGCCTTGGCCAATACAAAGTGCCTTGAGCTGAAGTACATCCTCGGTCCATTTTTTTACTGGCGAGAGTGTCAGCTGAGGAATGTTCCAGGTACGATCCTCTTCTAGTGTGAGATCAATATCATTTGTGTCCAGAGGTTCAAAGAAACAATTAAAATCACCCACTACTATATTACCTTTTTTACAATATACATCAAGAAGCTGGTCCAGCTCCTCCACAGTATTTGAAGATTTACCCCCCGGCAGCCCTCTAGCATAGATATTAAAAACAAATAGGTCCTTTAGTCCAGGACACTGGACTTGGATAAGTAAAATGTCATTACTGTTTGCCTTATCCTTATTTGGAAGACGTCGCGGAGCACACTTACCTGGGAGGCAGAGCTGGGTCCTTGACGGGTGCGGCTGCATCGCTGGTGTTGGCGTCCTTCCTGGCCTCGCCGTTGTTGTTGCTGGTGGCAGCGGCGTGCTTCGTGTGGGAGCAGGACTACGCTTCCCAGAAGCCCCGCCACTGGCACTGCCCCCATACAGCCACACCTCCGCGCCTGAGGGAGATAAATTCGAACAGCTTCCTCTGGGGAGCGGGAGCCTTATCCTTATTTGGAAGACGTCACGGAGCACACTTACCTGGGAGGCAGAGCTGGGTCCTTGACGGGTGCAGCTGCATCGCTGGTGTTTGCGTCCTTCCTGGCCTCGCCGTTGTTGCTGGTGGCGGCGGCGCGCTTCGTGTGGGAGCAGGACTACGCTTCCCAGAAGCCCCGCCACTGGCACCGCCCCCATACAGCCACACCTCCGCGCCTGAGGGAGATAAATTCGAACTGCTTCCTCCGCTGAGCCCGGGCAGAGGGCGGGCCGTCTGTGGCCGTCAGAGACCGAGCAAGGCTGGGCTGGGCCACACGCCGTTCAATTTGGGTTTCTGACTCTGGATTGGTGAGTGGACCTGTAGTACTAATCTATTGTGAAGCACTTCACTAGTGCACAGACTTTAAAAATGTCTAAATGGAAATCTGGGGAGAAGTTGGTGGGTACACTGGACGCTTTTTTGATACGAGCTGAATCCGTGCTGGTGCACGAAATTGAGGCCACTGAGCGGTGATTGTCTCTAGACCCCAGGTTGCTAGGGGGGGGGCTAATCCTGCTGCTCCACTATATGTCTCCAGATCACCACCTATAGCCATAGACACTATTGACAAGAGCAAGACTCCCATCCATAGTCAGGCCCTCATGCCTTTTGAGCATTCCCCTATTCCCACTATTCAGACCAACCGGGCCAGCCCAGTTAGGGTAAAGACTAGGGGGATGAAAGCTGTGGGAAGACCTGCCAAGGATCTCCAGAACAGAACTAAGAAGGGACGTAGTACTACCAAAACCAAATCTACACCTGCCAAAGCCCAGACCGAGGCTTCTGTTCATGACGATCCTAATCACCCTGTTATAGATATCCACCCTAGCGACCCTTATGTTATCAACTCCTCCTTGTCCAAAAAGGAATTTACCATTCTATTAAATGAAAACCTTTCTGCCATTTTGGAGCCACTCTACAAAAGCCTGGACTTGGTCGATCGTAGGTTGGCTAAGATGGAGGAGGCCCTGGTTCGTATGCCCCCAGCACCTACACAGCAGCCTCCTCTGCAAATTTTAGCAGGGGTTACTCCATCATTGGTAGACGATAATTGTGGTATCCAGTTGGGTGCCACGATACGCTCTAACAATTTGGTGGACGCGACAAGGAATCCGGGAGATATAAGAACTACTATACCAACAGATAGATCCAGTGTAGAGGTACCTCCCAATAAAACATCTCTGGCCCCTAGGAGTAGCTGTGGTCAATTATCTGGCAAAAATCTAGGTGATCACACGAGGCATCCCTTCTTACACTTGCCACCCCAAGCCACCCCCTATACCATTGTCTTGGCAAATGTTCCCTCCTTACCAACGGAGTCCCATGAGCATTGGTCTTCTCTCAGGAACAAGGCTCTACACTATCTGAATAAAAAGACCGGCATTGGGGATAGGCTGTATATGGATTTTAAAATGGCTAGACGGATCGATTGGGTTGGTCACTCGGACAAAAACCTAGCCGGGGACTGTGTGGTCTTAAGTTTTAGGTCACCAGGACTGGTTAAACACATACTCGAGATTGCTGCCAATGCCCCCTTTGATTGGCTGCCCATTAACATCCTACCGCTAGGCTATTTCTACAAACAGGAGGTGGCTATGCGATATAGAGGTGTCCAACCACACAAGGGAGCTCCATTTAGACCAGATTCCCGAATCGAGCTTAGCAATCGGTTCGAGGCCTTATCCTCTCTAGAAGACATTGATTGACAGAGGTTGGGTGGTTTGGGACATCCTGTGGAAGGTGGTATTGGAACTGCTGCTGAACCTGCTGTATTCCAACAAGTCGACTCGGTAGAGTGTGACGTTCAAATGGGGATCCCCACTTCATCTACAACGCAGTCAGACCGAACATATGTAGAGCCATTAACGTCCGTTGGGTGTTCGATTAACCGAGTGCCTAAGGATCCCATGACCATTGCTTCTTGGAATATTGCTGGGTTGGAATCCAAGACTGGCCTAGCTGATTGGTCTTTATCAATCGACGAAGTTGACATCTGGGCATTCCAAGAAACATGGGCAGTGGAGAACATCTTTCATGCAGGTTATTTAAATTTCTCGAAACCTGCATCCAGGGGACATAGAGGGAGACCGGTGGGGGGTTTAACATTTTGGGTTAGGCAAAATAGGGGGGTGAGTATTGAATTGATTCCCCTTGATAACCCGGACATTCTGGGTATTAAAGTAAAATTTCATTTTGGCCCAAGTTTAGCTCTCTTCAATATATATGCTAGGGGCCAAGTGGGTGGTAGGAGCTCCCAGGTTATCTCTGCACTTGAGACCTTTTTAGCGGAAGTCCCAACATGTGATAACACCATCATTATGGGAGATTTCAATACTTGTTTTGAACCCCTGGGCAGTAAGGATGGCATGCTGAGTGAGGAGGGAGGAGGAAGACGCCTTTTGGGGCGTCCCGCAGTTGAATCTACTTCCTGCAAAGAAATGGACGGAGGCAGCGCTCCAAGTTAAAGGGTTGTGTTTGGAATGGGGCTACAGAGCAGTTAATGGTAGGACCAAATCTGATGCCCTGGGTGTTGCAACGTTTGATAACGGTCGTACAAAAAGCAGGATTGACTACATATTGGTCAATTTGGTAATCTGGCGCACTGTGCTAGACATGGTCGTTCAAACTTGCATTGAAAGCGATCACAATCCATTGGTCCTCACTCTAGATATTCAAGGTTTTAACCCCCCGGTTGCCGGGAATACAGCCAGTTGCGGAGTCCCACTAATGTTGGGTAATGATTTTAGGCGAGTCAAATGGGCTAAGGTGGCTCTTGATGAGATAAACGTGTTAGAGATTAGGGCCCTGGTTGCTAGAGCTCTTGGAGAAATCAACAAATGTAGCTCACAGGACATGCTTAATATCAAAGTGCCATTGATTCACAAGGAGCTCACCAGCAAGCTGAAGACCTACTTTATTAACACCAAGCCCATGAAGGCCAATCAAAAACATGAACCAACATCTTGGTACAATGAGCTATGTAGGTCCGCACATAAAACCCTCCTGTCCGCTATTAAATCTAGAATTTATCCTACAATTAAACAGGCTCGGCTCTTGTATAAATCCACACTAAAGCAGGCTAAAAGAGAGTGGGACGAGAGCCGTTGGAAAGATCTGCTTGAAGCCTGTAAAGGCAGGAATATGTCCCACTTTTGGGACTTAATAAAGTGGGGGAATGGACAGAGGTCGCTAGTTCCTAATAACAATGTGGACCCACAGCACTGGGTTGCCCACTTTGAAGCCCAATACCAACAGGGCTCAGAGCGGGTGCCATTCGCTCCTGTTATAGCCATAGACGCTCCTCTAAGGTTCAGCATTAAGGAAGTGGAGGCGGTCCTGAAGAACATCGCCAGTGGCAAAGCTCCCGGCCCAGACTGCATTCCAGCGGACGTGTTTAGGCAGGATCACGATCTTTGGGCCCCATACATAACTAATCTGATGAACTCATTGGCAGGGGGAACCCCATTCCCCAATTCCTGGTCCGGTGCAGAAATAATCCCAATCTTTAAAAAGGGAGATCGTTCTGCACCGGGCAACTACAGGCCAATCAGTCTCATCGACGTGTTGCAAAAAATCATTGCTCGTGTCATTCTTGGGAGAATCCATATCTGGATGGCCGAAGGAGATATACTATCTAATCTCCAAGTAGGGTTTCAAGCCCACATGGGAACAATGGACCAGGTTTTTAAGTTCGTTTTACTCTACTGGAAGGAGGTCTTTCTGGGCAAGGGGCTCATCTTTGCAGCATTCGTGGACTTAAAATCCGCATTCGATCTTGTCCCAAGATCTAAACTCTGGGACGTGCTGTTAAGGTTAGGGATGCCCAAGGAACTAGTTGATTTCGTGATCAAGCTTCATAGCTCCGACTATGCCCAGGTTCGCTGGGGGAACCCGGGAGAGGTCACAGAACAATTCAAGGTAGAAAAAGGAGTGCGCCAGGGGTGCGTTCTTGCCCCAACATTGTTCTCATTGTTTATAAATGGGGTCGTTCAGTTCTTTGAGGACTATCCCACCGATGCTCCAAAGCTGGATGGCCAAAGGGTGCCCTTGCTCATGTTCGCTGATGATACCCTGATTTTGTCTAAAATACGGCAGGGTCTGCAGCGGGCTTTATCCCGCTTTGAGGCCTTTTGTAGCGAACATGAGCTTGAGGTAAACGTAGAGAAAACAAAATTTATGGTTCTCCACGGGAGAGGAGATGTCTCGGCCAAAGTTTCAATGGGTGGGAAGCCTCTAGAGCAGACCAAAGTTTTACCTACCTAGGTATTACCCTGGGTGAAAAGCTGAGCTGGACCCCACAGATGAAGCTCCTAGCTCTGAAACACTCTCAGCTTGCAGGAGCCCTCCTAAGGGAGCACAGGCTCTCCTTAACCAAGCCAGTGGCCCCCTTATCAAGCTGTATTCTTTGAAAATTGTTCCTGCCATTTTATACGGTGCTGAGATTTGGGGGTGTTGCAATTTGTCAGATCTAGTTCTTGCCCAAAATAAATTTTTAAGATCAATTGTAGGCCTCCCACAATCGACCCCTCGAATCCCTTTATTGTTTGATCTAGGGTGTAATCCTATCGAGGACATTGTACAGCTTAGAATGGTCCTCTTCTGGAGAAGGTTGTGGTCTACCCCAGAACTTCATCACTTCGCCATGGCATTACTTGAAGTAAGGGGGTTGGACAACTTAAATAAGATTTCTTGGCTAAAAAACGTCAAAAATCTCCTTGTAGAAATGGGAATGAGGGAGTTCTGGGTATCCCCGGACATCGTTACCCGCCCATCTAAGACAGACATAAGAGTAGCATATTGGAGTCTGGTAAAATGTAGGAGATACGCTACTCTGGTGGGCTCCCCGCTGACTAGAGCCTTTTGGGATTTTAAGGATGAACCAACCCTTGAAGTATATTGGGATTTGATCACCAAACCTCGAGATCGTAGGCTGTTCCATCAGTTCAGGGTTGAAACGCTCCCTCTTAGGAAATTCACCAGTAAATGGGAAACTGGTATGGGAGATAGGTGTCCATTCTGCCCTGACTGTATTGAAGACATAAACCATCTTTTGTATGTCTGCCCAGCCTACCACTTAGCTAGGGGTATGTGGCTTAAACCCCTGTGCAGATCCCTTTGTACAACCTCTGCTATGATCGCCAAACGTCTCCTAAAAATCGGAGACAATGAAACCATTATAATAGGGGTTGCAAAATTCTTAAGCTGGTCTTGGGCTATCCGTGAAAGGAATGGTGGGATACAGTAAATGGGTGAATTTTATTCTTTTAGATGGAGTTTTATGGTTTTATGATTATTCAAATTTTAATCAATTGTTGCTGTGTATAAATTATGTATTTTGTGATTCCCATTAGGGCCACTGTACCTTTTATTGTTTTATTGTATGTGTCTTTTAAGATGAATAATCGTAATAAAGACCTTGTGACTGACTGACATTACTGTTTGAGTCCAGTTGAATCAAAGAATACCCGCTATCTTGTTTAATCCATGTTAAGAGTCCACCCTTAGCTCTTCCATGGAGACTAGGGACAGCGGGAACATAAAAACTAAGGTAACCGGGTCTATAGTCTATAACAGTCGACCAGGTTTCCAGCAATAATATAATATCCCTGTTTTCAAGGAACTTGGACCAATCAGATGACGCAACTTTATTCCAAAGCCCTGCTACATTCCAGGAAACTAGGGATGAAAAGACATTATCGTCATCACTACCTTGGGAGCCACATAATGGAACTTCCTGCAAGTCTCCAACAACTAGGTCCCCATATTGGGGTACCACTTGCGCAGGAATATTGGTATTAGAAGACACACTAGTCTGGGTCACATCGCTAGATTCTAGGGGGTTTACACCATGTAAACCTACACCAAATGATGTAGTAGCTACAGAACGAGTCGCCAAAGAAGGTCCTCGCCGGCCCGGGTCATAACCATTAGCCAGTCAATCGTTGCAATCTAAGGAACTCAACACCTCGAATCTGTTACTTACTACAGTGGGTCTAACATAAGAGTCGAAACAGGGAACAGGGTCTCTCCCTCTGTTGACAGCTGTGGGGCGAGGAGGGTAGAAAAACCCTAGAGGCAGATTATTAATACGATCTTGATGTATTCTCAAAGAGCCTGCCTGTCTTAGGATATGATCTACCAATTGAGGATGTGCAAAATTTACAACGACACAATCTCCATCCAAGCCCTTCTTAGTGTCTCCCACCCAATCCACTCTTCGAACCATCTTAAAGTTATTATATAGGTTGTCAACCAACACTGTTCTAGAATTCAGAAAATGTAATACTTTATTCTTAAGTGATGACCAGTGTTCCTCTTTGCCATCCAATATTTTAGGGACATTGGCCAAAATGATGGAATATGGGCACGCTTCAGGGGGGAGATGAAATTTTATAGCTTTTTGGGAAGAGTGATGAATGCCATTAGAGCTGCCCCTATGACCTCCACCACCAGAAGTAATGTCTCTTACAGAAGTTGGGTTTTTTATTGCGATTGTTATCTGAACTACTATCTGATCTCTAAATACATGAGCTCCAACATTCAAACTAGTGTCTTCTGGTATTTGTATGGGAGCACAATCAGAGCGAGTAGCTGTTGACTTGGTCTCGATCGAAGAGCCCTGATGATTTAATACCTTGCTTTCCAAGGCTATTAGTCTATGGTCTATTCGAGTTTTTCCATAACAGGATTAATAAGAGCCTTGAAACGCTCCTCTAAGATCCCCAAAAATCTAATCATTTGATCACCCTCAATGGGGTTGTCTGGTGTGGAAATTATTTGGGCACCCTCCACATGAATTTTGGGTTTATTGGCCTGGGTCAATTGACTAGTTACTTGAGAACCCATGCCGGCAGTGGATTTACTTTTTCTCGCTTGTTTTGCACGTGGTTTGTTCCCATTGATGGCACTATCTGCCTTCCACTTCCTTGGTAGCTCTTTAACTAGTAACAAGCTCGGCCCGTGCCTGCCTAATGCGTGTATTGGGCGGTGAAGGCATCGGGCTAACGGCAGGATGCATTTGATATATTTAATGAATCTTGGCTTTGAAGCGATACCATAGGTACTTAGATATTACCCATTAAAACGGTAGTTAATACATTGTTCGAATTGTTAGTGTTGATACTAGATGGATCAAGAGATAACCTCCTTTCAACCAATTCTATTTCCTTGGCCACCGCCGTTTCTGCTCGTTTTAAATACGCATCCAGTGTCCCAACCCCTCCTTTGGAATTTACAATACATTTAGCCATATCACTAGCAATCCTCACAATGAAACGGAAACACAATCAGGAAAGTCCACGTAATATAGTCTCAATTTAAAATACTGAACGGCAAATGACAGTCACTTAATGACTTATCTGAATGCTGGGGTCATATCGGAAGTTCCAGAGCCGAGGAACAAGATGTTAGGGAGACGACCCGCCCTTTGCCCGGGCTTAGCCCGGCACCGCCCGCACGCGTCCCGCGTCCGGGTAGCTGCTGCCAACTATATCCGGTATAATGGGGGGGCGTGGCCTCGTGGCGCTGCTGACTCTCGCGCAGCTGCTGCCTTCCCCCTGCTCAATGCCACAAAGTCCTGGTCTCCGGTGAGTTCGCCCATCACGCTGCGTCTCCCACTCCCACTCAGTCTCTGCAGGATTAGGCAAGCTTCATTGGCTCCCTGTGAAAAAGCGCATTAGGTTTAAAGCCCTGTGTATTGTACACAAGGCCCTACATAACTCAGGGCCTGGAGGAACCAGAACAATGTTCCAATGGTATGTTCCTTCCAGGCAACTCCACTTAGCAAATCCAAATTGGTTAGTGAATTCCAAGTTCTGGATGGAGAGGCAGAGCCTTCTCGGTGGTCACAGCCAAGCTCTATAACTCCCTCCCCGGTAGTCTCAAACCTGGCTTTTAGACCTAAAAGGAAGGTTGCGATGACTCCATAAACAGAGCCTGTTATCCTTGCCGACTTCTCTTTTATCAGAACTAACCAGTCTTTAGCACCTTGACGCCTTTGGGCATATGTTCACTCCTACAAACGTTTAATTTCCTTTGTAAGAGGGTATGGAGGTAGACAAGCTCATAGATGGCGGATAAATCTCTTATCCATTGTTGACTGCCTTCGCCATCCTGCTCACATGGTTTCAGGCAGCCTAGCATACTAAGGATCATGGTAGTTGATCATTGATATGGAGCAGTGACTGTAATCTAACTGAGGTAGAAGGAAAGGCTCAAGCGATCACATCATCTGCGACTCCCACCTATCCACTCTGCAACATATCTTGAGGGCACGTATGTTGTGGTGTACTGTGGATGATGTAGATTTATAGCCGTGTATGGGGTGTGACCTGGGGAGCACCATGTAACAAGTAGAGGTGCGGTGAAGAGAAATGTCTAGTGTTCTACTATACCCCCAGCTTTTATGGAACCACAAGCATAATTACAGGTCGCTGGGGCAAGCAGGGCTGAGGGAAAGACTACCAAAGGACAGAAAATGCAGTGCCTTGGATGGGGGTGGGGGGGCTTGGCAGGGAGCAGCCTAAGATCTTTGGTTCCTGCCCGTGGAGGCACCAATGGGCAGGAACTGCCTGTGTTCCTGGAGGCGACAGCTCTCCTGAAAAATCTATTTCCTGATCCACTGTTAGGAATGCAGGTTAGACGTTCAATCTTGCAGGCCTGGGAGTTGGATTAAAACAATGTTGGGGCAGATACAGAACAAGGAAGATTTATTGGAGACCTGTTACAGCACATAAAAATAAAAAAAAGAACACAAGAAGGAAGGTAATCTCCAGGATGAATGACTTGCCTTATGAGAGAAAATGCTGCTGAACTTCATTTATACCCTATAACAAGACCTTAACAAGAAAACTACGATTACTGTAACAGGAGTATGGTCCATGGAGAAGATGGAGGACCTCACAAGTTGCGTTTGGAAGGTGGAACATATAGCAGATACCACCTAGGCTCACCTACAAGCTACAGAAAGTAAAATACAGGACTCAACAAATCAGCTAGATGATTCGAGACACCCAGGGTCCGGACAACTGAAGACATGGTAAGGCTTGAGTAGTAAACTGAAATTGACTAGCCAGAGGCATGGGAACTAAGCGCCCCCCATGATTGCTCAAGGGGAATATTCTACACTCCAGGATAGGTTTCCTTTTGTAAGTTGTTCATTGCTCCACATGACCATTGGGTGACTGAGAAATTCTATATATGATTTTACAGATATTTTCTCTTATTAAGATATGGTTGGTGTCTGTACTCTGCTAGGTTGAAGGTAGACTTCTGGTGAAGAACAATTGGATGGGGACTTGCTAGATCTTCGATTGATGGTTTGGATAACAAAAACAATTTAGACATAAAATGGCTTAAAATCAAATTAGTATGAGAACGATGGGGAAATGAAAAGTCGCACTGAGAAACTATTGTAGCAGGAAAGTTGGCATTAAAGCAAGACAGATATTACAGGCTCACCCACGTGGTAAAGGTTGAAAAAACAAATCCGTTAAGTGATAAGCAATCTTACACGCTCGGAGCTTGGGTATCAGTTATACACAGCGATTACCATGTTATATAACCCTGTCAATACAGAAAATGAATTTGCCTCCAACATAAGGTCCGAAAAAACTGCATCAGCAGCATCATGAAAAGGATACAAGCCTGTAACGACACACTATCACACACACAATCAACTTTAAAATGTATATCGACATGTACACGTTCTCAATAATCAACTGGTCATTTCCTGAAAACATTTCAAATGTGCCATTAAATAGAAACTTATCTTTTTAAACACATTCCCACAAAAACCTCTGTCTTTTTCTGAAAAAACTATTTTTTCTTTGTTACTAAATAAACGCATAACAAAGCTAATTTGATAAAAATGCTAGAATTTTACTCTCAAATACAAGCTTTCCATTTTAGTATATGCACACTAATTTGGTCTCCGAATATCAGATTCACATTTTATCTAGTAGAGTACTCTTGTACCCCACATGAATTTACACTGCCCCACGTTCAGGAACCAAGCAGTGACTGAATCATCTCATTTGGTCACCCAGGTGTCGAGTTTGACTGCCAGCATGAGTTATGTTTATGTCAGTAGATCTATAAAACTATCAGTAGCCCTCTGTCAAAAATGTTTTTAAATGTTAGTACGTGAAGAGCAAATATGTATGTCATATAAACGCGCTTTCCCCAAGAGGAGTAGCCCTTGTCTGCTGAATTCAGCTCTATTTAATGTAACTACTTAATGTAAGGGTGAGCGAAATTGCACAATGTGTTCCCACAAAGCAATGTAAATACCATAACAATTTAGTGATATTTCTCTTTTTTTTTTTACATGAGCGCACACTTCAGATAAAAAAAAACCTCATGGGATACCAGAGAGTGGTGTAATGAAAAAATGTCTTTTGACAAGAAATCTTCTGCAAAAACCAGGCTCGCATGCAAGAATAACTAACTTGGGTAATGGAATATTTCCAGTAATTTTGGGAATTTCAAGTTACACAAAATGTGAGCATTACACAAATTTTGTCAGCATATTTAAAATATCGCCCAAGACTAATGATTCAAAGTAACTTGAGATTTTGAACAGTCCCTACCTTATACTCAACTTATGCATGTGGAAAGAGGGCTGGTGTTGGCTACAACCTCCACCCCTACATGGTGCTTGAAGTGTGTCAAGATTTTCAAAAGAATGATGGTGTACATTGTAGGAGAGTAGGATCTGCTTCACATGGGTACCCCCACTTTTTGCTGGTGTTTCACTGTTTTTCGACCTTAGTCTGGCTGTGGCCCTGCTAATCAGGACCCCAGCCTAGCTGCTTCCTCTCTAAAATGGTTTCCATGCACATTAGGTACATATCTAATTAGATTCTGGAGTGCCTTATAAGCCCCTAGTATATGGTATACTATGTGCCTAGGGCATAGGTACCTCAGAGGCCTACCAGGGGCTGAAGCATGTGTTATGCCACCCCTGGGAAGCACTCCAAAATGGCACCACAGTTCTGCTACAGCAGCCTAGGTAAGGGTGTGCTTGCACCCCTTACTGTGGTATAGGCTACCTATATCACTACTGTTGGACCTGGCCCTTTTGGCAGGTTCACCCCCAAACTTTTTGCATTTATCCTGGCCTTTTTCCCTATGTAGTGTTAGTAGTTTTAGGCCTATAGGCACTTTTAGCATTGTGCCCCAGTGTAAAGTGCGTGCACTCTGTTACATGTAGTGAGACTGGCCTGCCTTCCCATAGGAATGCATGGGGGATGTGTGTCCATGGTAGTTCCTGAGGTGAGAGGAGTGCAGGGGCGAGTTTGGTATGTGCAAACTCGTGGGAATAAATGCTGCGCAATGGTGTGTGCAGATTTATGGTGACTGGTGGGGAAGTACCACTTCTAGAAGTTGTCATGTCTGTATGCTGAGTGATGTGAATTGCCTGTCTGGCTTGTGATTGACAGGAGCTGAGAGGGCTGGGTAATTCCACGAGCCAGGGTGAGTCTGCCCGGTGGTGAATGGAGAGATATGCATGTAGATGGGAGGGAGGAGTTGCACCTGGGACCTGAATAGGGCTGGGCCTTCCCTTCACAATGCTGGCTCCACCTCCTATGGTGTGTCTGATGTCCCTGGCCTGTCCTGTGAATAGAGGGGAGCTGGGCAAAACAAAGTGCTCCTGAACCAGTTGTATCTGGTTCTCCCCTTGCCCTACAGTTACAGAACAAAGGAAAATGCTGTATAAAAGAAGGGGCTGTGACCCCATGAAAATGTTCTTGTTTTTGGACTGGAATCTGCCTAGGGCGTGCTGCTGCTGGGGCCCAGGGGAAGGCTTGCCTTCCTGGGCCCTGCCCTGCCCCTGGATGCCTGGAAGACTGTTTTTGGGACCTTTTGCTCGGATCCCCCAAGACCGTGGAGGAGCATGTCCTGATCCTAGTGCCTGGCGAGCGCTTATCATTTTGCTGCTGAGCGCTTTTTTTTTCTAAAGAGGAGCGCTGGATCATCGCAGCACTGGGCTGCACGTCGCCTCAGAGGGAATCCCCAGCGTAGGGATTACCCCACATTTGCCTTGTCGAGCAGGAGCCCACCCCGCTTATTTCCATGATTGTAATCGGGTGCCCACCCCGCTTATGGCCGCCTCCTCATGCCTTAATTGCGCGGGTGCCCACCCCGTGACTTTGCCAGGATTAGATTGAGCGGGTGCCCACCCCGCTTGCTATTTCTTTTTTTTGTTTTGTACGGAGGGAGCCTACCCCTCATTGCCCCCCGAGATCGCCGCCATCTGCGGCCCACCTGGTTGTGGGCGGGGCCGCCGGATGGAAGTGGAAGTAACGAGGCGAGGTTGCAGGAAGAGCGGGGCTCCCATGAGCTGGTGGAAGCCCCGGTGCGAACAAATGGTGGCCGAAGCTCGGCGGGAGCCTACCCTGCCTTCGAGTGCCCTGCAGAGTGCGGCCACGGTATCTGAAGAGCAGAGCACCCGGGAGCTGCTGGGAGCCCCGGGTAAAGAGAAGAGGCTGCCGGCACCAGAGCTGGACCTCCCCGTGTGGAGGAGGAGAGGTCCCATGCACCGGCCTTGACCGAGACTGCCCGCAAGGAGGAGAGTCCTGCCTTCGGCCCAGCCGGTGAGTTAAGAGGGCTTGGGGGGGAAGAGGGGACCGAGGCACAAGTACCGGTGCCTACCGCCTGAGTGGCACCACATGGCAGAGGGCCGCTCCATCGAGGGCGTCTGTTTTGGGAGCCAGCCGCTCCAGTGCTTGGGGGAAGTTTTGTTTTGGGCACAAGGGAGCCCAGAGGGGCCCGTGCCATGGTCTCAGTTTCCCCAGTTACCAGTGGGCAACTGCAACGATGTGGGGCCAGTGTTATTTAAAGCGCCAGTCCTCTTCACAGTGTTTGGGGGCCAGTTCTTTCTCTAAGTTTGCGCACAACTACGTCTGGAGCCAGTGTGCTCCAGGGGACATGAGGTGTAGAGCCTAGGTGGCTCCAACGTTGGGCACATCTATTTCCAGGGCCAGTAAGAGCCCCTGCCCACATCTTGATATTTACAACTGCGCAGCAATTAGTGCCAGCTGCATTGTTTAGGCCCCCATGTTATGGTTCTTAGCTACCCAGCAAGTAGTGGGTAGTTGCAATGTTTAGGCCTACGCAGATTGCGCACCCGTGACTTTTGCTGCTCTGGCAGCGCGTCCTGACTCTTGGGACATAGGGTATTTGAGCCCCCCCTTTTTGGATGGCCAGTTGGCCAGGGGGAGTGTTAGAGTTATAGGGCGCCAGGCCCTACTGTGATTATTGGGTGCTGGGAAATGTAATGTATGTAGAATGATTTACACACCTGTGTTGATACCTCTAAATGTGCGTTATGATTGTGAGGTTGGTTCGCATATAATGGTTTATGCTAGTGAGAGTTATTCCCTAATGTAGTTATACTTAGGAGGTTAGGGTCTAATGTGTGTAGACTTGAGAGAATTGCATAATGTGGTTATGTTGATGAGGTTGGCGTACAATGCGTTTGGTGCCTAATGTGATTCTTTGCATAATGTAGTTTATGTTACAGGCGGATGCTAAGAACAGTGATTCCCAGTGTTTATGATCTGCTGTACTTTTACTAAGTTCGCTTTGTGATGGTTCTGACAGTGGTCCATGTGGCCCTGTCATGTGTACATAATCCCTTGTAAATATTGACCAGTGCCAGTTGGCACAGTGTATAATATGTGCTCACTATTCTAATGTGTTATGATAATACAAAGACTATTTATATAACCTTGTGTGGAGTTTCTTTTGTGGTGGGCCTGGGATGTTGTCGCTGGGTGCGAGTGCAAATGCTTTACACATTGCCTCCGGGATAAGCCTGACTGCTCGTGCCAAGCTACCAAGAGGGTGAGCAGGGGTTATCTTTGGCATGTAACTTCCTTGCCCTGACTAGAGTGGTGGTTTCTGCCTGGCTTTGGCGCACGGCTTACCGAGCCAGAAATCACATTTCTAACTACCATTGCGCACACATATAAAACCTACAAGTCACTCCTATGGCAGGCCTTAACAATCCTGAAGGCAGTGCACTTGGTTTTTATGTGAGAGGGTGCCCCTGCATGAGCAAAATCCCTCTGCAGCGTTCAGAGTACCTCCTCTGATGCTGTTTGTGGTGCAGCCCAACCATATACTCTTAAGTGCATTATAACCTCACAGTAAATGCTAACTTTGGGATGGCTGCACGGAAACATGTTGTGTTTGGTGTCAAACGCTTTGGAATACTACACCCCGCCAGTTCTGGCGGCAGGGGAAGCAATCCACCCTTGTAGAGGTGTGGAAATATGGATTTTTCTGATCAGTTATGTCCCCTATCTTGGACCCCAACGGTTCTATATGCATGTTACAAGTACATGTATGTTCCCTCCAGTTCCAGTTTTGAAGACGCAAACACATGTGCGTCCACCGTCAACATGTCCTCTGTTAGATCCGCCATGAATGGGCTGGATATTCGATCCCTAAGTACGAAAGGCCACCGACTTTATATGGCTCAGTTACTCCATTTTGCAGTTCAGGCGAGTAGGCCCGATTCTGCCATCAAGCTTTTCTCTGCTCTCTGCCTCTGACAGCTTCAGCTTGAGCTCGCATCTGTATCCATGAACTTTGTCCTACTCCCTGTGCGGCTAACGGTGCCTGCCTCGGCCGGTTTGCCTGTCTGCCAAAAACTGTATTTCACCTTCGAGTTATCTGCTTCGCTCCTCAGCCGATGCATTCCTGTCTAGTAGTTTACGTAAACATTTCCTTCAGCTACTGAGCAAAGGGCCTAGCCTCTCTGTCCTCATGCAAGTAATTCATAGCCCTGTTACCATGGAAGGATTCTGCCCCTTGCATCTCATATAGACACTCAGACGCTTGTGCACGCACACACAGTCAGTATAGAATAGATTTTGTCCAAGAGTCCTTCCTTTGTGGATAACATAGTTCTTTAAACATAGGATGTTAGATATGATTTGGGATTAGGTTGACTTGACCCCCCAGACTTCTTGTCTCCACATGTAGAGCTAAATGTCAAGTCCCCTTCACCCCCTAGTTGCACGTCAATCACACGTCATGCTGCTGCGCGCGCATCTCTGCCAAGTATTATCTTATAGATCCACCTATATGCGACATCATAACCAATCATGTTTCTTTTTACTCCTCATAACGCCCATTTTCGGCTACGCATGTGAATTATTATCTTCCTTATCAATTGTTACGCCTCCTGCATTTGTCTCATTGTAATGTATGTTCTATAAAAGCAATTTCTTGTCAATAAAGCATTGTACTTCACTTCCTGAACCCCCGTGGTGACGGAACATGGAGGCCACGACTCGAGTCGTCCATTTGGAATAAAGCCCATTCAGAAACCTCTTATACCACGGATTCTGCCTCTTATTTTACTGAGCTATGTTTCCTAGATTCCGTATCAAATTCAGTTCCGGTAATTAAATTATTTACCACATGATTGGCGCCCGAATAGGGACACTTTCTCATCTCACGCGCCGGTGGTGCGTTGCAGGCCCGGTCTCCTGCCACAGCTGGACGGACAATAACGCGTACCAGCAGGATTTCCTGTATCTCCCTCCGGTCAAGCGGGGGCGACTGAGGCTGCGATCAACCCAGACGAGGCGGTGAGAAGTGCGAAGTATCCCGACCAGAGCCTAGCTGAGAGAGCAAGATCCGAGGTATACAGAGGCCCACCAGATCTCGAAGTCCCGATGTCCAGAGGGTCCGACGTCCGCAGTTTCCGAAGTTGTCGAGTCGAGTCCAGTTCAGTCCCGTTCCAAGGCCTTCCGTTCCGAGCTACCCGGTGAGTACCATTGCTGGGGAGGCGTTCTGACGTGCACAAAGGTTGTGCCGGTCAAGACGGATTTGGGTACACAAATCCGGTCTGCACTGTTTCAGCAGTGTATATGTACTGTTTAGCAGTATATCAAGTATTCCGAAGTATCTAGTTATTGTCGAGAATTACGCTTGGTGATTAGTTGTGCAGACGATCATCATTGTTGTTTCATTTCAAATGTTAAATGTTTAATGTGTTAAACGTCCTGCATATTGTGGTATGAATGATTGTTCATTATTGTGCTTTTTGTATTAAGTGTGTTCAAGAGTAAGTACCAGATCAGTTGTCAATATGCCGCTCTTTTCGAAATTAAGACAGATCACAACTAGAAAAGGGGTACTCGAAGAAGCTGTTCCTATTCCTCCTAGGGACACTCCAGGGCACTTCATGTATCACAAACATGGCTTAGACGCCATATTATTTCTTGATTTATGGGTGGACTACACCAAAGAATTACCAGAAAGTCAGAGGTGGCCCGTAGCTGGGACCTGGGATGCAGAGTGCATTATGAAAGTAGAAGAAGAGTTGTGGAAGAGGAAAGCTAGACAGTCACAGAAAGACGCTGTTGAGTTATGGCGCAAAGAATCGCATAGACGTACCGAAAAAGCATTAAGACAGGAAGAGAGAAGTAAAGAAAGTGCAAATAAAGTCCGAGAAAATTTGTTGATTGAAGAGGGTACACGAGTAAAAGCAGAACAAGCTGATAGACAAAGAAATGCCCTTATGAAAGGTATGTATCCCCTTCTGGCCGAAGGATTACCTAAGGCTACTATGGAGATACCAAAAGACTTGCCACCCCCATTGTTTCCAATAAAAGTACATCCTAAAGGGCATCCCAGAACCGCAGAAGATGTTTTCCTTTCCTCATATTTAGATGACGCAGCTCCCGAGTATGCTAACCCCGCACCACATAGACCGTCTGCTGGGGGGGTTCAACGTCAAGATCAGGTGTCTGTATCTGTGCAACAACAAACTCCGACACAAGCTTCGGCAAGCACATCTGTTTCCGCATCTGTTTCCACAGCTTTGCCCACACCCATAGTTGCTGTATCACGTTCGACAAATCCTTTCGCGCCCAGTACCCCAGATGGGGCTACCGGAGGTGCTACCAGCGTTTATTCTACACCACCCCGAATAAGTAAACTTACTTTTCAAGAGCAAGCACATTCACGTACGCCCAAACTTATAAATCCCCGCACGCTTAAGGATCTTCTAGTAGATTGTAGATATGACCCGGTGCCCGGCAAAGAGGACGAAATGGTCCTGGCATCATTACGTATCAGAAGAGCTGCAACGTTTTTAGGGAGGCTACCAGGAATGACTATGCATCTGGATAACATATATCATTTTGTCCAAACAGGAAGAGATCCTGAATGCATTAACAGAGCTATGGAATATCAGAAAGTGGAAATACAGGGGGAATTGTTACGTTTTCTCGTAAATTGTGTGATCAGAAATCAAGACCGACCGGGGGTAAACCCGGAAGTAATGCAAACCCTTACGAGATGGAGCCAGAATATATCAGATGGGAGACATGATAAGCAAGGATGTATAGTAGCAATGTGCCGAAAAATCAGGAAAGAAATAGAACGAATACATGAAGAGAGATTGGAGGTAGACGAGTTTGAGCAAAACGAGGGGGGGGCATCAGAATTTCCCGCAGGACAGTCGGACACCATAGCCTATGTAGGTAGAGGAAGATCCTGTAATAATACTAGATGTTTTACTGATCCGATACATCCGATATGTCCAGATAATAACAGAACTTATCCGACCCCCATAATAAATATGAGGTCTCCCGAACATTCGTTCCAAGCCGTTGACAAAGTACTCCGAGAACGAAGGGGTTATCACCTCCTCGATTCTATGGATGAACAAGAATTAGCTAGGTCAGCCGTTCACTGGATTGACAGTCCCGGAAAATATGGTGATGACACAGTAGCACACACGTTTTTGAACCTCAGCCCAGATGAACAGCGTTTAGCTGGAATTTATATGATTCAGCAACTTCTTATATTATATAAGAACCAACATTCTGATCCTGGTCCCTTACCTGATATATTAACTGAATTACTCACGAATAGATGGAGAGGTTCAGGTAATAAGTTAATTAAAGAAATACTAGTATCCAGAAAGCAGTACATTCTTTTTGTAAGCCCAGATCCTTTCTCACTGCCCAACAAAGAAAGAACACCGTATTACATGGATAGACAGAATCCTTTACGAGAAGTGCACCCAATAAAAGGCGAGGACAATCAGTTTAAACGAGTATTTGTATACACGCCCATATCTAAAATGGAATTGTTAGAAATGAAAAAGGTGGTACCCAGTCATGACAAGGACCCAGCGGGTTTCCACCGAGAAATTAAAGACATGTTACTGATGGGAGAGTATACCTATCCTGACATTATGACAATATTAAAGGTATTGATGCCTGCTGGCATTTATGAAAAACTTAAGGAAAAAGAGTGGGAAGTGGGAGACCAAAAGATAGACTGGACAGCATTAGAAGCCGAAGAAAGGGGCCGAACTGCAGGTTCAGGGCTTGGGGATAAAGTTAAAGCACTACCAGGTTTACTAGTACAGGTACTGCCACGTTTATTAACTACGAAAAAGGAAGACTGGGGGGCAATCTCAGCCTGTAAACAAAAACAAGATGAAGACACCAGTGATTTCTATGCCCGATTTGAAAAATGTTTTGGTATAAATAGTGGCATAAAAGCAAATAGTGAGTCATATCCACATCTGTTTGTGACAAAATTAGTGGAAAATTCCTTGCCTCAAGTGAAGAATAGAGTATTGAAATTCGAGAGTACATGGCAAGGTAACACTCCGTCACAAATGTTACAAATGTTACAGTATCATCACAATAGAATTAGAGATGAACAAGAACACGAACAAAGACGTATGAAAGACACGAAAATGAAAATGTTAGTCTCTCAGACAGTTCCAGCGGATGGTCACAAAAAGGGTGTGACACATTCCGGAGATTCAGCAGTTCCTGTAAAAGGAACATGCAATTACTGTAAACAACTAGGTCATTATGTACACGATTGTCCAGTTCTGAAACGTAATATAGCTGTAGGTATTGCAAAAGAAAGACCACGACCACTCAGACAGGATCAGAATGAACAAGGAGCTCCGCAGCAGGCACAGTCCATGCCAGCTCCGCAGCAGTCCATGCCAGCCTCACAACAGTCTATACAGTTTGTGCCAGCTGCACCAGCGCTGCCTGTTGCTGCCACACAAACCACGACACGACAAATGTATCAGACCGCACAGTATGAATATCCTGAGTATCAACGTTACGCATGAACAAGCCTAGAGAGGGAAGTTGACTTACCCCTTATTGAGATCCCTGTAGATCAAGAAGGACCTTATGTGCACAGTGAATTATTAGGTCAAGACAGAAAATTTTTACTTGATACAGGGGCAAGTCGAACAACAATAAAACAAAGTGAAGTTCCAGGGGCACCCCTCTCAGGCTCACAAAATGTTTCCCTTGGTTTTTCAGGAAAACCTATTGTTAATGAAGTATCACAGCCCCTTCCACTTACGATTGGTCCCTTGACATGAACTACAGATTTATTGCTTACCAAATCATGTCCAGAAAGCTTGTTAGGTATAAAGACATTGAAAGCTCTAGGGGCTATAATATGTTGTTCTCCAGAAGGAGTAAGATTGTTTTTACGTGATTTCAAAGGTCACTATGTGTCCAGAGACATGGATCACCGATTGCAGACTTTACCCGCACATTTATGGGCACAAGGCCCTACTGATGTTGGTTGCATGAACATTACACCATATCGAGTCACATTAAAGGCAGGAGTGGTACTACCACGAATGCGACAATATAAGTTACCACCAGATGCTGTAGTGGCTTTACTGCAAATGATTGACGAGCTTATTGTCCAAGGAGTGGTTGTGGAAACCGACTCCAATGTATGTAATTCTCCGATAATTCCGATTCTTAAACGAACTGATCCAAAGGCACCGCCAGTATATCGATTGGTTATTGATCTGCGCGAACTAAACAAATGCATTGTGCCACAATTTCCTGTGGTCCCAGACATCTCGTCATTATTGACAGCCATTGATTCTCACGCATCATTCTTTACTGTAATTGATCTCAAGAATGCCTTTTTCAGCGTCCCAATAGATCCGGAGAGCCAATATCTGTTCGGATTTAGTTTAAATGGACGAAGTTTTAAATTCACACGCGCACCTCAAGGATTTACAGAAAGCCCCAGCATCTATAGCCAAGCACTGAAACGAGAACTTGACAGTATACACATGCCAGTTAACACTGCATTGCTTCAATATGTCGATGATCTGCTGATCACCGCCCGAAGCGAACCTGAATGTGAAAAAGCATCTCTGACAGTTTTACAATTCCTGGCTGAAAAGGGGCACAAGGTGTCCCCTTCTAAGCTGCAATTCTGTGTCCAGCGAGTTGTTTACCTTGGTCACTCGCTGTCCAAGGAGGGAAGGCAGCTTACACCCGACCGCATTCAGTTAATAGCTAACATGCCAATACCCAAGACACAAAAGGAGGTGCGGGCTTTCATAGGCCTCACTTCATATTGTAGGCAGTGGATCCCACAATATGCATTTCTAGCAAAACCACTCATTCAGTTGACAACACAGGAGGCGGCCACATCGACTGTCCTCCCTTGGACTCAGGAACACACACTAGCTTTTGAAAGCTTAAAGAAAGCTCTATGTCAAGCACCTGTTTTAGCGACACCATGTTACTATAAACATTTTACACTCTGTTACAGAACGCGAAGGTACTGCCTTGTCAGTACTCACTCAGGAACAAGCAGGATCACGCAAACCATGTGCCTATTTCTCTAGTACATTGGATCCCGTAGCTCAGGCTCTGCCTGCGTGCCTGAAATCAGTGGCAGCAACAGCTTTAGCAATCAGACAAAGCGATGCCATAGTATTAGGACATCCGTTGACAGTACAAGTACCGCATGCAGTAGAGGTTCTTGTGAACCGAACGCAAACACAACACTTGACCATAGCAAGACTTACAGGGTACGAACTGACATTGTTTCAGCCACATATAGAAATCAGACGCTGCAATACATTGAATCCTGCCACACTTTTACCTGTAATCGGAACAGACCCACTAGCTCATGATTGTGTTGAAGTCATTACAATAACGACGAAACCCAGACAAGACTTGACAGATGTCCCATTGTTAGACCCAGACCTGACATTGTATGTAGATGGGTCATGTATGAGAACAAGTACAGGAGATTTAGTGGCCGCATATGCAGTTACAACAGATACTGAAGTCATTGAAACAAACTGTATAAATACCTTGTCAGCTCAAGCAGCAGAGCTTACTGCTCTGACACAAGCCTGTATCCAAGCCACAGATAAGAAAGTCAACATATACACAGATTCACGTTATGCATTCGGAGTTGTACATGACTTCGGAGTGCTGTGGCGAGAGAGAGGTTACTTAACTTCTCACGGTACCCACATTCAGCACGGATCTCTCATTCATGCTCTGTTAGACGCAATTCATTTACCCACTGCAATATCGATTATGAAATGTAAAGCTCATACGAAAGTCACTGATATCATTTCGCAAGGCAATGATTTAGCTGACAGAACAGCTAAACAGACTGCTCAAACTCGCAAATCCGACATGACAAAGACAATAGTTCAGACACCAACACAGTGTATGACGATTAAAGATCCCGCTCTTGACGTAATTGACATACAGACACATGCTACATCAGACGAAATAAAGAAATGGACTGAATTAGGAGGGATCCAAACGGACCAGGGATGGATGACAAAGGAGAAATCTGTATGGTTCCTTCCTGATTCTATGGTCCAAGCTATCATAAACACAATACACAGTCCAGCACATCTAGGAGAGAAAGCTATGCTAGACAGCATTCAGCACCTTTGGTTCAACAAACATTTACGAGCAGCAGCTAAACAAAAAGTCCGTACCTGTATGATATGTTGCCAGTTTAACCCAGGTAAATGCATCCCCGTAGAGCAGGGTGGATTTCAGCCTCCTGATCACCCTTTTGAAGTCCTCCAGATGGATTATATCCAGATGGAACGATGTCGAGGATTCAAATATGTTCTCGTAGTCGTCTGTGCCCTTTCCCGTTGGACTGAAGCATATCCAGTATCAGATTACACTGCCCCGACCACTGCCAAGCAGCTAGTTCGAGAATTCTTCCCACGGTTCGGCTTACCACGTGTTGTCTATTCAGATAACGGCCAGCCGTTCTCATCCGAATTGATGAAACACGTTTCACTTTTGCTAGGATATCAGTGGAAGTTTCATTGTGTCCGACACCCCGAGGCAGCAGGTCTCGTGGAACGACATAATCAAACTCTGAAAATCAGATTGTCCAAAATATGTAGGGAGAAAGGTGTTGATTGGGTAGTAGCCTTACCAGTTGCACTCTTTTACATGAGAATGGTAGCACACTCTCGAACAGGGCTATCCCCTTATGAAGTGATCTTTGGAAGACCACCGAATATGTGGGGGACGCCTATACCCCGTAAAATAACTGATGTTGACTGTAATATGCTGACAGATTACCTGGCTTCCTTGATGTCTGCACTACAATCTTGTCGTTCACAGGTAGCTGCAGCCTTTCCTGACAACACTGAGGTGAAACCCCATGACGTAGTTCCGGGGGATCTTGTTCTAGTGAGGAATTTTGACCGAAAGACTCAGCTGGAGCCCAGGTGGAAGTCGCCCCAATTGGTCCTGCTCACTACAAGGACAGCCGTGAAGATCGAGGGCAGAAAAGGATGGGTACATTCAAGTCATATCAAGAAATTTCATGGACTTCCTTCGGATGTAAATAGTACACCTCGTGTGTCTTCACCCATTGACTCAAAGCTACCTTTGGCTGAGGCCAGTAGCCAGGAACTTTACAACCTGAAACTTAGGTCTAAACCGTCGGACAATTTGATTGTTTAAGTCCTCTCCAAGGTGAAGCGGTTGAATTTGTCTCCGACATGTATCCCTTAGACCTGAATCGAGGAAAAACGCGAAAAATGTTGAAACGACATGCATATTGTAAATCACTGCGTAGCCATTGTATAGTGACGTTATTAATTTTGTTTTTCTTGAGTGTTATAATAATTACTGCAAGTATATTGTTGCACATATATTATCCTATTTCTAAACATGCTTATAATGTTACTGCTGAACATTCTGTTAGTGAATTACCCCCGCATGAATTGTCCTATAGACTTGCGCTGCGCAATAACACTTTCATTAGTATGTTACATCATTCCCATCAGACTAGTAATGCTACTAATTGTTGGGTGTGTGGCCGACTCCCTCCCTATCAGAATTATAAGGGAGTTCTGCCTTTCTTTCCATATCCGTTTACACATAATGGCTCCTGTGGAGCATGGTTTAGTTTAATCAATTCCATAGACTCAGACACAGCAGTTTATCAAGACCATTGGGTATGGGGAAATCTGAACCTAGTTTTACTCAAAGTCTGCTACCCTGACAAGGAGGGTCGCCCCAAAAGAACAGGAACTGATCTAGAAAATGAAGTATATGGATTAGGTAATTTTACACTTAATCTCATGATTCTGAATGTCGAATCCGAAGTTGAACTAGTTTTGCCCACCATGTCAGTATTCCCAGCTAAGGGTGAATTGTGTGTAAGAAAGAATGGTTCCATACATATGGGCCATAGTAAATGTACTACTGTAGTAGAATTCAGTGATCAAGGCAAATCTTCATTTAGAGCTTCTCGCCATTCCTACTTCATATGTGGTCAGACTGCATATATACGTCTGCCTCTGGATTGGGATGGTACCTGTTACATTGCATTCCTTTTGCCACCTGTTTTTCTAGCACCTCCAGACTACCACAGAAATATTCATTTAGTACACAATAGAGAAAGGAGAGATCTCCCGATTGTCGATTACACTGAGACGGCATGGGACAAGTATGTAGACTTCAATAAAGGCCTCTTTCCCTATATAGGTACAATTACAAATAGTAAGCTAATACGTAGATTAACTAAGACTCTTGAAGCTGTAGTAAATGAAACTATTGCCGCCCTAGGCAACTTGACAGAGGAGCAATCTGCGATGAGGATTGTTGTTCTTCAAAATCGTCTTGTCCTTGACGTCATCCTGGCCGATAGGGGCGGAGCTTGTAGGGTCATCGGATCAAGCTGCTGCGTATTCATACCAGAAAATTCGCCATCTGTATATAAAGCTATAACTCGCCTTCATAAGATTGTGAGCCAGATACACCAGAATCCAGGCACTTGGACTTGGTCCGGGTGGTTTTGGAGCGTGATATCAGCCTGGGGATGGAGAGTTCTATCCTTCCTAGGTATTGGCCTTCTTATACTATTCAGTTGCTGCTTATGCTTGCAATGTGGACCAGCGATTTGTGGTCTGTGTGCCACATCGTGTATTCCACATCAAGGTTTTCACTCAAGATCCCGGAAGAAGAAAGAAGAACAAATGATGCTACACGAACAGATCAATGGATTAATGAAGATTGATGTCTCTTGATGGGCAAGTAGGGGACAAGGAGGGAATGTGGAAATATGGATTTTTCTGATCAGTTATGTCCCCTATCTTGGACCCCAACGGTTCTATATGCATGTTACAAGTACATGTATGTTCCCTCCAGTTCCAGTTTTGAAGACGCAAACACATGTGCGTCCACCGTCAACATGTCCTCTGTTAGATCCGCCATGAATGGGCTGGATATTCGATCCCTAAGTACGAAAGGCCACCGACTTTATATGGCTCAGTTACTCCATTTTGCAGTTCAGGCGAGTAGGCCCGATTCTGCCATCAAGCTTTTCTCTGCTCTCTGCCTCTGACAGCTTCAGCTTGAGCTCGCATCTGTATCCATGAACTTTGTCCTACTCCCTGTGCGGCTAACGGTGCCTGCCTCGGCCGGTTTGCCTGTCTGCCAAAAACTGTATTTCACCTTCGAGTTATCTGCTTCGCTCCTCAGCCGATGCATTCCTGTCTAGTAGTTTAGGTAAACATTTCCTTCAGCTACTGAGCAAAGGGCCTAGCCTCTCTGTCCTCATGCAAGTAATTCATAGCCCTGTTACCATGGAAGGTTTCTGCCCCTTGCATCTCATATAGACACTCAGACGCTTGTGCACGCACACACAGTCAGTATAGAATAGATTTTGTCCAAGAGTCCTTCCTTTGTGGATAACATAGTTCTTTAAACATAGGATGTTAGATATGATTTGGGATTAGGTTGACTTGACCCCCCAGACTTCTTGTCTCCACATGTAGAGCTAAATGTCAAGTCCCCTTCACCCCCTAGTTGCACGTCAATCACACGTCATGCTGCTGCGCGCGCATCTCTGCCAAGTATTATCTTATAGATCCACCTATATGCGACATCATAACCAATCATGTTTCTTTTTACTCCTCATTACGCCCATTTTCGGCTACGCATGTGAATTATTATCTTCCTTATCAATTGTTACGCCTCCTGCATTTGTCTCATTGTAATGTATGTTCTATAAAATCAATTTCTTGTCAATAAAGCATTGTACTTCACTTCCTGAACCCCCGTGGTGACGGAACATGGAGGCCACGACTCGAGTCGTCCATTTGGAATAAAGCCCATTCAGAAACCTCTTATACCACGGATTCTGCCTCTTATTTTACTGAGCTATGTTTCCTAGATTCCGTATCAAATTCAGTTCCGGTAATTAAATTATTTACCACAGAGGGAGAGACATGTTCACACTGGTCTAACCCAGCAGGACTTTCTACAGCCCTGGCATCACAAAATGGATGCCTCTGCCACAGATACGGGTCTGGCCTCCTGCTGCTGACCGCAACTCCGGCAGGGGAGGCCTGGACAATAGGTTTCCTGTCCCAGGGAGGTGTAACCACCTCCCCAGACAGGCAGATGTGTATTGGGGCTGGACAGGAGCACTCTCTGGTGCTTTGAAGTCCTGCACTGGGGGCCCACTTAGTGTCCCTGTGCATAGTCCAGTTCAAACTGGTTGCAGGGGCTACCTGCCCCTGCTCTGGCGCGAAACTGGACAAAGGAAATGGGTGTAACCACCCCTCTTTCCAAACCCTCCTATAGGTGGGTCCCTAGTGTATGTCCAACCCCTAAACTTTGTAGAAGTATGGGAACCCAGTACTTGCACCTTTAGATCACCCTGGAAGAAACTCTGCAACATATATCCTGGACCTTCGATGCTCTACTTTGCTTAGAAGACTGAAGAAATCTCCCTTGGGGACAAGGAGTGACTCCCCTGCTTGGCAGGCACCAAAGAAGCAACTGACCGGTCTGCATCACTGAAGCTCCTGCCGGATGCCGAAGTCTTTGCATCACCAGAGGTGGATTTTCAGACTTCCCCAAGGCTACCCTGAGTCCACAGCAAAGCTGAGGCCCGTGGCCATCGTGGGTGACGTGGAACCGTGACCACTGGACACCGTGAACTTTTGCAGCAACACTATCTTCTGGGACTTCCTCGAAGCTGTGCTTTGGGCTCCGAGTAGCCCCAGCCTTGAGCACCTCCTACACTGAAGATTGCTGGCCTCCACTCCACGAGTGACCCGTGGGCCAGTTTCAAGTGCGACCGCTCGAGGCTCCTTCGCGATCGCTAGCCCGTTGGCTGGTAGATCCCCACGAAGGCAACTCCTAATTGGGATTTTCTGGTTGCTCAAGACGTGCCATGACTTCCCTTGCTGGGTGAGTCACTCAGACCTTGACGGTCTGCACTGCAGTCCTTTCTCTGATTTCCAGTGACTTGCCGTTGCCAAGGCTTGTTGGGTCCAATCTGGGCGCTGACACCCCAACACTCGACAAACTTCGTGGGACAGCTCGAATCCAGCTCCTGGTTGTCATCGGCACCTCCTGGACCTCGTGGCTGAAGAGTCAAGACACCCATCAACTCACCTGAAGCACCCAACATCTGTGGGCATTGGTCCATCCTGCCCTCGGTCACTGGCTAGTGACCCAGACTCTGTCCCCTCTGCTTTCAGGTTCCTTCCATCCTAGATCCAGGCTTGGATCTCTTTGGACACCTCTCCACTTCACGGAAGCAGCACTTCTTCACCAGCTTCCATTGAAATCGACGACACAACCCAACACCAAAAGACACCTATGCACCCGGCTTCCCTGGTTGAGGTAACACGAGTACTCTGGTGCTCCCGTGGGTGCTAGCCCTAGAAATTCCTAAATCCAAAAGGGTTTGGTCCTAACTCGATTGTAAGTGTCCCTAAACTTTAAACTTCCAACCACGACATTGCCCATAGAAGCCAACGGGAACCCGCGGTTGTGTTTACACACTGCACACGGCCCCCATGGGTCCCGTGTCACTTCGAACTCCAGTCTCATAAACAGACTAGAGGGGTGTGTTATCTTAAATACATGTATTTTAAATATATACCTGGTGTGGTTGTCCTTTCATTTGATCATTCAAGAGATTATAGACTGGTAAAACAAGCTGCTTTACATTCCTTCAAGACTTAGCCTGAAGGCTGCTCTCCATAACTACCACTAGAATAGCTTGCAATAAAGGTTGTCTTTAACCTATTGACCATAAGGGGTTGTTTGGACTGATACAAGGTGCCCACTATAATTAGTGGACAGCATATATCAGGCAAACTTCTCACATACATCATAGAAATTATAAGTCAGGAAATGAAATTACAGACAATTCAGCATTAGATCAGAAGGTTAGAGTATTGTACAATCTTGTACTTTTGACAGAAACTCCCCTCTGAAAATCACTGACATTTGTGGAGTAAGCATGGATGCCTCAGATTGATGGCCCACAACATTAAACAGTATTTGGATATGCTGGCGAGAGATCAGAATGTCATAGGGAACACAAAAGCCTTTTTACTTGAAAGAGATAGAATGGCAGGACAGGCGTAGAACAGCCGCGACATACTTATTACACTTCATCGTAGCTCCCAGGATGCTTATGTCCAGGGGTTCATGGCGGAGGAGAGAGAGTGGTGCTTCCTTGATGTGCCTGTTAGTTGCAATGTCGAATCTCAATGGAATGATGGAGCCAGAGGCATGGAGCAGGCTTGTAAACAAGGTAGTTTACAATAAAGAATGTTTATTACTCCAGACATCATAAAATGATGGAAAAGAAACATGGTGAAAATAAAGGCACCAACTGGAAAAACATGGCAATATCAAGGACCCAGCTATGGCAAAGTTGCAATGAGAGGTAATTAAATGGGGGGGGAGAACCAAATAGTATTTTAAGATTGCTGAGAATCTAGCTAGCAGACTGAACCCACAACTAATTGACAGTTTTACTAAAAAAACTGCTGTTTTGCTCTGGATCCTGGAAATGGAGCAAATGCTGAGTGCTCTAGTCCATGATGCCACTAGAAT
Organism: Triturus cristatus; assembly: GCF_964204655.1. Classification (NCBI taxonomy): domain Eukaryota; kingdom Metazoa; phylum Chordata; class Amphibia; order Caudata; family Salamandridae; genus Triturus; species Triturus cristatus. Next base: position 423,490,508 of record NC_140595.1, read on the forward strand.
TCCTGTTCTTACATACTAACCATTTTCTGTTTACAGATTGGGATTTCTGTAGGTCGGTTTTCTAGCTCATGAATAATTCTACAAGCCCTTTGTTCATAGGCTGGTTGTTCTCTTTTTGTCTCCTCCTAGTTTCTTTAAGCTCCATTTGCGAACCGTGTAATACTTCAGGGAGCCATAAATAATATTACTGATGCCTCATGATTATTGCTTCATCTTTTGCACATTATCAGTGTCCATACCAAGTTATTCACTCCATCTGCTCCTTTCCATCAACGAGAGGTGAGAGCTAATGTAATAAGAACTGTTCCAAAGGCATTATTGTCCTCTGTGGCAAGGGGAAGCCATGACACGATTTGAAAGAGAACATGGGGGTGGGGGCAGGAAGGGGTCGAATGTATGTCAATTTCACAGGAATCTTTTTACTGTGCACTGCCTTGGTATGTTTATTGCCTATCGTGTTTTCAAATTCAGAAATCAAGTTTAAAAAAAATAAAATAGTATGCATTCTGGTTCTTTACATTTTCCACTGCTCACGATAAAAAGTGTATTGCACCGTTGGCTGAATGATTTAACGGAACTAAATGTAACTACAGTTTTATGTCATGCCTTGCAATAAACCTATAAACTTCAAGTGGGCTTAGTGCCCACAAATACTTACCACTGGTAGCATTACAGTCACTCATTTTCTTGCTTCATTAACATGGCTTTTTTGTCTTCCTTCTCTTCTGTATGTACCACCCCTACAGCCTTTCCTCTCTGTTGGAAATGGCCCTTTTTGCAGGGTTATCCCCAACCTTTTTGCAGCTTCATCCTACTTTTTTCCAGCCTTGTGGTTGTTGGCTATAGGACTCTGGGCACTTTACCACTGCTAATCCATAGAGGAATTGCTTATAATATATAAAGCTAAATGTATTTCAGTTGCCCTATACGGAGCTAGCATTTGGGGCTATGCAAACGTAGAGTCTCTTCAGCAAGTTGCGAAAAGGTTCTTGAGATTTTTGTTAGCCGTCTCAAATTCCACAGCAACGTACATCTGCCATGCTGAATTAGGATTGTCATACCCGTCAGATCTTATTCAAATCCAGCCAATCTTATTATGGCATAAGGTCTGGACAGGTGTCTCTACTGGCCTCAATGGGTTGTGTTCAAAGACTGTCAGAACCTGCAACAGGCCCAATGTATTCCCTGGTTCGCCTACGTCAAAAACTTTATGCATGACCTAGATTGCCCAGATTATTTTGCCAAACCGGATACCCTGTCTCATATCTCAAGGAAGGATCTCAAGGCTCTATCTATTAACCACCTGGAGACTTTTAGATTGTCATCTAATATTATGAAAATCTCAGTCAGAACTAATCAATTGCTCTTGACCCAACCAGGGATCCAATCCTACCTATTAACAGCTCACGGAATTTACAACAGGATGCTATTGACATGCCTATGTCTTGGCAATTTCTATAAACTGGTAACATTCCCCCAGGTAAACGATTGGTCTCACATTCTTTGTCCATGCCCCTGTGACGAATCATCTGTACAGTCTACATTTCATACATAATTTTTTTGGTAAGTTTTGCACATTCCTTAGGAAAAGATGGATTCTTCCTTACTTGAAGCTGCAAGGCCTGAGACTGTGTTGACCCGCTTTCGTTAAGTTGCAATTTTTAGATGACGAATTTCTTTTTTTTTTTATTTTATTTTACATTTTTTACAGTGGTGGAAAAGGTATTGGCGATTTAAACTTCATAAAAAGAGATACAGAAATATATACAATAGGTTAAAAATAAACAACAAAAAAAGAGAAAAAAAAAATACATGACAGTTGATTATAGAAAACAACTTATTAATTTGCTAACCAATCCTGAAATGGGGCCCAGTTTTTAGCAGCAATTAAACGTCTTCTCCTTCCCTGAAACTTACGTACAGCAGTTTCTAGCTTAAACCAAGCCAACATCCTGGCCTGCCAATGAAAGAAAGTAGGAGGTTGAGGATTTATCCAAATAGAGGTAATACAGAGTCTAAACATTGCCATTGCAATGAACAGAAAGGAATGAAGATATCTTGATCTAGCAGTATCCATGGCATATTGATAGCCTGTAATCACCATTTCAGCAGAAATTTTAATTGAAGATTGAGTTATCTGTGTGAGGAATATTTCAATTTGATTAGTGAAGAGTGATAGTTCAGGGCAGTCAAAAAACATGTGAAGAGAATCCGCAGATGGAAATTTGCATCTTGGACATGACGAACTTATGGCCCCCGAGGCGATCCCCCATCTTGCTAATTTAGCTGGGGTATAATAGAGATTAAACAAAGCCATATAACTTTGAGTGCGGAGAGTACCGGAAACAAAAACAGTCTTGGCTAGCATAAGTGGTACCTTTAAATCTATAGTAGGTACCCCAAATTTAACTGCCCATTTATTATTGAAATTCGAGAGATCGTCTGATAGTCGAGACAGCAGAGTTTGATACAAAATGCCAATTTTGGCTTGTTTTTTAACCAGTTAGAAAATCCAGCATTGTTTGACAAGATTTTGATATTCGAACAATTTTTTCTCAAGAAAGCTTCTAATTTGTAGATATTTAAAAAATTGGTTAGAGTGCAATTCAAATTTATGTTGTAAAAAAGAAAAAGATGCTAGCATGCCAGAATCAGCTAGGTCGCCTATGTCGGTAAGGCCTTGCAAAGCCCAGACAGCAGTTATTGAGTCTTGAAATATCACTGGAGGAAGCCCGGACGCATTCAATGGAGTATAAAAGTTAATTTTATAGTTAGAGAATAATCGACAAATTTTTTGCCAGATCGTGAACAAGGCCCAGGCTACCTTAAACCTTGTTTTTTTAAAATAGCTTGGTTCTAAAATACGTGTTAGTATCCCTTGTGTAGCATTACCTAATGAAATTGAATAGATTGAAGGAGCCAAAAATGGCTGTAATACCACCTTCTTACCAAATAGTGGAGAGGCAAAGTGTTGAATCATCGCCGCCCAATAATAGTAAGTAAGATTTGGGACTGACCAGCCCCCGCGTTCTTGCGGGAGATAAGTCCATTTGGCAGCTCGTCGTGGCTTACGATATTCCCATAAGAACCTCTGACAGATTCTTTGTGCCTTTATTAGAGTGAGGTTAGAAACTAATAGCGGGATGGACCGAAATAAATACAAAAATTTTGGAAGTACCAACATTTTAAGAACGTTACAGCGCCCAAATAGGGAGAGATGGAGGTGGTTCAGCCGTTCTAGTTTATTATGAAGCTGATCGATGATGGGAGAATAATTTAAATCTGAAATTTGGCCTACGTCCGCCGATATCTGAATACCTAAATACGTCGCTTGTGAAACAGTAGAAACAGTTGTTATTGGCATAGCTGACGATTGCAAGATTTGAGTTTTTGTAATATTTAATTTGTATCCAGAGATTGAGCCGAATTGAGCTGCTAAAATCTCCAATACAGGAAAAGATGCAGTAATGTTATTTGTTAACACTACTATATCGTCAGCATATGCCAGTGTTTTGTACTCAGTGCCATGAACGATAATCGGAGAAATGTTTTGTGCTCGTTCTATCAGGGATAGAAAAGGATCGATATATAAAGCAAAAAGGAGAGGAGAACAAGGGCACCCTTGTCTGGTGCCACGAGTAATAGGAAAATAACTCGATTCCTCTCCTGAAATACGGATTTTAGCGATTGGGGAAATATATAATGTTTGCAAGGCAAGAATGAATTCAGGCGGTATCCCTTTCCAACGAAGAACAGCCCAGAGATAGCCCCAGGAGACCCTGTCGAACGCCTTCTCGGCGTCCAACAGGATCACACCCAGGGGAGATGACGATCCACGCACAGACTTAGGCTCAGGTGCCGGCGCCGGCGCTGTACCCAGCGAAGCCGAAGATCGACGACCGTTGATCGGAGCTTTGCCCCGTAAGCCATCATCTCATCGCGAAACTTCTTCCGCTGCAAGTCTCAAGCTTAGAGGCAGAAGCCGTTCATACGGTGTATGGTGCTTTGACGGAGACTCTGGAGGGAGGTCGGACGACGGCTCAGAGTCAGCGTTTTTTCAGCGCCTCAGGTGTGAGCGTGTACTTGGAGCTGATTCCGTTCTCTGAGACGCCGCCATTCAGGGTGGAAATTCCGGGGTTATGTCTCCTCAAGGTGATCGGACTCCAAAACTGTGAGTAATATGATTAACATGAGTAAACTGGATTGAATGGGCACTGAGTATTTGATATAACGGAGATACTTCTTGCTTTTTCTGAACTTGAGCCGTTTTCTGAAAAAAATCCTCAACGGGGCCGACTAAGCTGAATGAGCAGTGGAGAGGGGGCCTGCAACATTGTATCACTGTATCGTTCGATGGTTTGATGGTTATACAGCTAATGTACTGCTAAATCCAGAGCCGGTTGCTGTCTGGATTCGGATATTTAACATAGCGGAGAGGAGAGGAGAGTTTGCTACTCTCTTGAAGCCCTGGGGACTCAAAATCGTATGTCTCTCTAATTAATCAGATACTGAAACTGCTTCCTTTTTAAAAAGTTGAAGGCTAAAAAGCTACTGTATTACGTATGGCATTAGCATTCTGCCTGGATATCTTAAGACCTGCCCTCTCATCAAGACGGTGCTGGCGGTGGCGAGCTGATCAGAGCCTGAATTCCAACATATGTTATACGACGACTAACAGAAAGCTTATCCTTTCTGCGGTTTCTCAGCCTCCTTCCAGGTTCTTCTCGGACTTTTCTGCTCTACCGGTAATGCCACCGAAAGCTTTGAAGACAGCTCCTAAGCCGGTGAAGCCTCGCAATCCTACTCGCAATCACCCTCCAGACGCTGAAGCCAACAGCGCACGGGTCACTCGGAGGGGCAGAGCTCCAATGTCGGATAAAACTTCTGTTCAGGGGTCACCAGCTGTCACGACTGTAGCCTCAACCTCATCCTTGATACCGGGTAAGGTCCAGACCCTGTCGGATATCTTTGCCAAACTGGGAGCAAAGGAAAAAACGGCTACATCAGCCTCCACTGCTCCATCCGCTACATCGGTACCGGCAACAGTTGTTTCTACCTCCACTATCTTGCCTCCCGTAGAGCAACGTTCTTCCTTGACAGATATCCATGCTCATTCTCTTCACGCTGTGACCAACTCCAACCATCTGATCCCTACAGTGGCTACTCCTGAAACACTCGACATGTCTCAGTCTATGGTGTATCCCTCTTCATTGACAGTCCCGTTCCTCTCTGTTCCCTTGTTATCCGCATCTGGCTCTGCATCACCTCAGTGCACTATGGATGATGCGGTTTCCACAGTCCATCAGGAATCTGTTGGCTTGGGAGCCTCGGAGGAGGGTCGTGTCACAGGTGCGATCAGTGATTCAATGGAAAAGTTTTATTCTGTTTCAGATCACTCGCTGTCTGACGAGGAGGAGGGTGATCTCGATTTAGAATGGTCAGATTACGACAGCGAAGCTGGTGATTGGCGACCCAGTGTGACTACAGAAGCCCAGGCCACTGACACAGTCCGCAAGGCCCCTGGTATTAAGCCTCCAGGAGATCAATTTCAAATTGACCTTCAGACATCATTAAATTCCAAGGCTGGAGCCCCTGATCTGCCAGAGGAGGTTTCTCTGTCAACAATATACCATACAATCATCCAACATAGAGAGGCAACAAAGCAAGAGAATTTACGCACTCAGTCAGTGTGTCGTAAATTACAAAACTCCCTTCGACGCGTAATCAAATCAACAGCGGAGATCAACACGAGAGTTACTGAAGCTGAAGAGAGGATCTCAGCACTCGAAGATGCTGCAGCTGTCCAAAAAGACTTGGTCACCGAGGTAAAGGAACAGCGAAAAGACATAATATGGAAGCTATCGGACCTTGAGAATCGCTCGAGAAGGAATAATCTCCGCATTCTGGGAGTTGACGAGGATATTGAAGGAGGCGACGTGCGGCAATTCATAGTTGAGCTTTTCACCGAAGCGTTCCCAGAGGCTACCCAATGGAAATGGAATCAAGAAATTCAGAGAGCACATCGCTTCCCGCTATCAAAAAGAAAGAAAACATCCTCTACTAACACTAACACTTCTTACCCACGTGCTATTTTGGTTTGTTTCAACACTTTTCTTGCTCGCGAGTGTGTATTCGATCTAGCTCGACCCAATAAAAAAAGATCTGCCAAGGGCTGCCAGTTTTTTGCTCGGCCCGATCTTGCAGCAGAGACAGTAGAACGCCGCTGGCATCTCCGTCAGCAGATCCCTCTTTTTCAAGCGAAAGGTGCCCAAGCTTTTTTGCTCTTCCCTGCAAAATTGAAAATAATACATAAGTCAGAAACAAAATTTTTTCTTTCTGAAATAACTGCAAGAGACTATCTGGACACAATATAGGGAAAAAAGGAGCGGTAAGGGTGGTATAATAAAAAAAAAAAAAAAAATCAATGTTTAGAATATTGGGGGCTGACTTATATAATCTAAAAAAAATATATTTTTCTCTTTTTTTGCTGCATTTCTCTTCTTGTTTATTGTCTTAATGTGTTAAAAGGAAGTTAACAGACTCTTTTTTCTTCTGTATCACTTTAACATGATTTAGATAGGACCGACTTTCTTATAATATATATCAGGTATATTGTTGTTGGCCCAGCGGAGCGTGGTGTGACGCTTACTCAACCATCACAAGGACCCTGGTCCTGAGCTCCCGTTTTTGGTTAAGGGGTAGGGGGGGGCAATGGGGTGGGAGGGGGGGATGGAAGGTGGGTAGGGGGGGGAGGGTCACTGGGTGATATTGTGGTGGATACTTGAGGTGATTGGCCATATAAGTAAGATGCATGGCAGGGTGACTTTAATCTCTTCTAAAGTGTTAATTATGTGCTCTTTTTTGATATGTTGGTGGTATATTCTATATAATCTCTTTCAAAGTGTATATACGTTTATATGTATGATGTCCTCTTTCTTTATCAGGCTCAATGGCAAACCGTAAATTGACCTGTGCAACCTGGAATATTTGTGGGTTAAATGATCCTAAGAAGCGTAGGATTTTTTATAAGCTGATGCAGGTTATGCAAGTGGATTTGATCTGCTTGCAAGAAACTCATATTTCTTGGGCCAATAGGCACTATCTTAAGTTTTTGGGCTATGATTTAGTGGTTACCACCAGACAAACCTCTACTATTAGGGGCGTTGCTATTATCTCAAAAGCTGGAGTTGCCCAACTCAAGAGAACTAAACAAGATAATACAGGTAGATGGTTAATCGCTGAATTGCTCATCAATAATTCTGTACTTTCGATCTGTTCAATATATGCCTCTAATCTGGATGACCCACAGATTTTAATGGATTTAAATGTAGAATTAGCTAATTGGCCGCACCCGTTAATCTTCTGTGGTGATTTCAATATCAATATTTCTAGTGGGCTAGATATCACTAAATCGATCAATTATATCGGTAGGAAACCTCAGGTGTATAAAGCACTTCGTATATTAATATGTGAGCATGGTCTAGTAGATATATGGCATGTTAGTAATCCAGCACTTAATGGGTTTACTTTTTATTCAATACCCCATCAAAAATTGGTTCGTATAGATTACGTCTTTGCTTCTGTTGAAGTTTTGAAATCTATTAAGGCATGGCTCGATCCACGGACTATATCTGATCATAATCCTATAATTTTTAGTTTTTCTTGGAATCGACCTCCGCACTATATTAGATCTTGGACTTTCGACAGGAAGCTGTTGTTGGATAAACTTTATCATGAACGGATGTCAGTTTGGATTCCAGACTTTTTTTTAATCAATAGCAACTCAGCATCTGTAGGCCTGGTCTGGGACACCTTTAAAGCTGCCCTGCGCGGGGAAACTAAGAGAATTGCGTCTTATCGGTGGCAAACCGAGCAGCAAAATCTTAAAAATAGGGCTTTAGCACTTCAACAAGCTGAGCTAGACCTAAGCACTAGCATCCGTATCGGTGGCGATCTAACCATTTGTCAGAAAGCGGTCGCTCTTGCCAAGGCTAACTTTCTTGATCCTTTATATGCTGATATAGCTATTAAGTACTTTCAATTTCGTACATCAATGTATGAGTTCGGTGAAGCATCAGGCAAGGTTCTGGCAAAAAGAGTACAACAAAGGGCAATAGCTAGTCAAATAACAAAGGTTAAAGACCGATTTGGTACTTTACTAGACTCACCCAATGGTGTTTTAAACACCTTTGTAGATTTTTATTCTACCTTATATACCGAGGAACCAAATATTTCTCAGCAACAACAAAGTCAATTGGATCATTTTCTAGAATCCTTTGAAACTCGGAAGACTGCTTCCGAACAGAATTCAATCTTGGTCAAACCTATAAGTTGGGAAGAAATCGAAGCTGCCATAAAATCTCTGTCCTCTGGCAAGGCCGCAGGACCTGATCTCATTCATCTTGAATTTTATAAAACTTTCTCACATCTATTTAAACAACAGATGCTCGAAGTTTTTCAGCTTGCTCAGAAGGGGGTCATTCCTGAGACCTGGCGACAATCGACCATTGTATTATTCAAAAAGAAAGGAAAGGATGAACTAAGTCCAGCATCTTATAGGCCTATAGCACTAATTAACACTGACAGCAAAATTTATTCCAGGGTTTTAGCATTTCGTCTCGTCCAAATTATTTCTCCATTAGTTTCTATTCGTCAACACGGTTTTATTCAGGGTAGAGATACCACTGATCATATCAAGCGTGTTATTGCACTTTTAGATTGGGCTCAGACTAGATGACGAATTTCTAATGTTCATATTGTAAAATTTCTGAAATGGGTGATAACAAGAAAAACAATGCAATCTCCATCTTTTGTCTAATTTGTCTTTGGTTTTAATCCAGGTTAAGACAATACCGAAATCTGTTTTTAGTTCTTGTTTTGTAAAAATTGTAGATAGCCATTTTCTTTTAAAAACTTTTTAACTTTCTAATGATGTATTTTATATATGTCTGTCAAATTGTGAACACATGAATCAATTTTCTTATGCTTATTGTGTACATTGCTTTTATGATTTGAAATTTTTAAATCGAATAAAGCGTATCTTGACTTGACCACTGCTGATCAGTGCTAAAGTGCAGGAAACATCCTTTACCAAGCAACCATTACAACACGAAAGTGCATATGCTCTCTGTATAAATTGTTATTGTGATTGGTTATCCATGATTGCCCCATTTGTTTTACCAGTAGGTCCCTAGTAAAGTGCACTGAGTGTGCCAAGGCTGGTGATATAAATGCTACTAGTGGGCCTGCAGCACTGATTGTGCCACCCACATGAGTAGCCCCAAAGAGATGTCTCAGGCCTGCCACTGCAGTGCCTGTGCGTCGTTTGTTAACTGCCATGTTGACCTGGCCAGTGTCAGGCCTGACCCTTCCCTTTTTCTTACACATAGAACACCCCTATGGTAGGCCCAAGGTACCCCCCTGGGCAGGGTGCAGTGTATGTGAAAGGGAGGACATGTACTAGTGTGGGTAACATGTCCTGATAGTGAATACTGCCAATTTAGTTTTTCACTACTGAAAGGCTATCTTGCCCATAGAACAGAATGGGGAATGCTGTCTAACATGTTTACCTGCATGTCTTCCCATAGAAGCAAGATAGAAATTTGGAATCTGGTATCCCTGAATTCCATTTAATAACCCATCTTTTAGGGAGGATGGTTTTTAAATTCAGTCTTTTTTAAATAGAACTTTTAGAACGTGTCTATTTTCTTGTTGAACCTTTCTGTATGCCTCTGCCTGTTTGTGAATTGACTGTCTGGTTTGTGAGTGACAGGCTGGGGTGGCTGCAGGAGGCTGGGTGAGTCAGCACTAGGCTGAATAGACCTATCTGCATTTGGAGTGGTGGGAGGAGTAGCATCTGGGTCTGAATAGGGCTGTGCCTGCCTTCCACAATGCTGGCTCCAACCCCTGTGGTGTGTCTGATAGCCCTGGCCCACACTCACAAAGGATGATGTGCCTTGGCAGAGTGCGCCCAGAACTGGTTTGGACTGGGTCCAGGGCCCCTCACACATGAACAAAGACGTTTGGGGTATAAATATCAGGGCTGAAACCCCTAAACTTTAGACTAGGCAACTTTGTGATCAAGAAGGAATCCCTGCTAAAGAGAACAGCTGAAGACGGAGGAAAAGTGCTGCCATTGCTGTGTGTCTGGGTGCCGACCTGCAGTTAATGTTTCTGCTGAGGAAGAGGACAAGGGACTTTCTGCTGCGTGCTGTGTCCTCCTACTTGAAGAGGAACTGTTCTGTGTGCTTTGTTCTTCTGAAGACAAGAGTCTCAAAGGGCCTGACGATATACAGTAAGGCTAGCAATAGGCCAGAGTTCACGTGAATTTGGCCATGAGGATCGTTTTCACTTCTTTCCTGAAGTAGGCCGATGACTGGTTCGTTCTTGTTTCAGTGGGCAAAGCGTTCCAAATCCTAGGGGCCATACCAGAGAATGAACGGATATATGTTTTTTTCTTGACAAATCGTTGTGGTTTTAGAATTAGTGTCTTGGCACTCCTGGAGGCTCTGCTGCCTGAAGAGAGCTCCAGTTTCTGAGCTAGGTAGAGCGGGGAATTGTGGTGTAGGGCTTTGTGCGTTACACAGGCGATTTTAAGATGAATTCTAGCTTGAAATGATAGCCAGTTGAGGGCTCTCAGGTCAGGGGATATGTGAGTTTCTCTTTGAACCCGTTGTGAGTCTTGCAGCTGAGTTGATAGTGTCTCTTAGTGGGGCTGTCGATGACCTTGGGAGGCCGCATAAGGTTACTGCCCCGTATTCCACTCTAGGTATAACTAGGGCTTGCACTGCTTGTTTGAAATCGACGGCTGGCAGAAAGGGTTTCAGTTTTCGCAGGGTCTTCAGGTAAAAATTGTGTCCTTGTGGAATCGCTGATATGCTTCGGCATCTTTAAGGTGCTGTCTAGCGTTATCCCTGGTGATTTCGCTGAGTCAACGATAAGAGGTTGTCCTTTGAGAGCTGTTAAGTGCTTCAGCCAGTCCAGGATAGTGGGAGTTTTGTTAGGGGGAGCTATTAAGAGGAATTCCGTTTTTAGGGCGTTAAGTTTCAAATGGTTTTTGGCCAGCCATGTTTGGGTTTTTAGAAGGGTGGAGTTGAGAGATTTGATATCATCAAGTGAGTGGATCTTGATGTATATTTGAGTGTCGTCTGCATACATATGGAAGTGAATCTTGGCGAGGCTGAAAAAAAAAAATCGGTAAGTGGTTCCGTAAAAAGGTTGAAGAGGGTCGGTGAGAGGGAGGAGCCTTGTAGAACTCCTAAAGTGACTGGCATGGGGTTGGATAGCGATTGGTTGACCTTAAATCTTTGGGATCTGTTTTGAAGGAAAGAAGCGAACCAGTTAAATACAGTACCAGACAAACACATTCTGTGTTTTAGGAGTTCAAGCATGTTGTCTTGTTTGACGGTGTCAAATGCTGACGATAGGTCAAGAAGCATGAGTAAGCAGGCCTCGTTTTGGTCCAGGATTTTTAGAGAGTCGTCAATTATGTGTCATGGCTGATTCGGTACTGTGACCTGCACGGAAGCCTGATTGAAATTGGTTAAGCAGGTTGAATTGATCAATGTGCCTGTTAAGCTGCAAGTTAACACATTTTTCCAGGAGTTTAGCTAGCATAGATATGTTCGAGATCGGACAATAGTTATTAGGGTCCGAGGGGTCAGCTGTTTTCTTTAGGATAGGCGATACCTGACCTGTTTTCAGGCTGTCTGGAATGAGACCTTGAAGGAGGGACGTATTTATGATCTTGGTCCAGAGAGGTAGTACAAGGGGAATGAAGTCTTAAATAATTGGCAGGGAGCAGGTCTGTGAAATAGAGAGGGTTTCAGAGAGGTTAGCACCTTTAATATGGCGTTTTCACTGCAAGTGTTGAAGAGGGAACAAGTGGCGATTTTGAGGTTGAATTTTGGGAGGATGTTAGTTTGTGTGCCAGCGGCACAGATTAGTTCTTGTCCAAGTCAGAGATGGATAATAGGTCCTTGAGTAGATCGGATTTGATGGATTCTGTTTTAGAAGCCAAGAAGGAGGCAGATTCTTCACAGGTGGGTAGAGTAAAAGGGATGGCGTTCGGGAGACTGGGTATGTTCTTGGTTTGGGTATTGATAAGATCAAAGAGCTTTTTGGGGCGGTTCTTGGCTTCATCTAGTTGAGTCCTGAAGAAGTCTGTTTTAGATTTCCTGATTTTCCCAAAAATATGAGTTTCTGGAGCATCTTAGGAGCTTGAGGTGGTCAGCTGAGGGTGAAGCTCTCCAACGCCGTTCAATTAATCTGAGAGAGCGTCTATCTTTATTTAGCCTCCCATCATACCAAGGTTTTGAGTTTTTTGTGGAAGCTCTTTTCACTTGAAGCGGTGCTATGTTATCAAGAAGGTTTTTCATGGAGTGAAAGTAGTGATTGGTCAGCCCCTGGACATCGTTTAGGTCATCCGGGGATATAGAGGGTTTGAGTTAGTAGATGTTAAAGGGATAGAGCCAACGTTTTTCAGGTTTCTCTTCCATATCTTGGTTCTCAGGGGTTGTGTTGGGAGACGTTTGACCTCTTCCAAGACTTGGAAAGAGATAATGTGATGGTCAGACCAGTCGCATGGGAGGATAGAGTTGAGGTGTGTGGAGTCCACATTTGAGATTACTAGGTCGAGAGTCGCACCTTTGTCGTGTGTAGGGCTGTTACATATTTGGATGAGATTAAGGTCTGCGAGGGAAGCTTTGAGGCTGTTTACCCCAGGGTCGTCTAGGTCATCCCAGTGGAGGTTGAAGTCCCCCAGGAAAATTTGATTATTTTGATGGCTGTAATTTGACAACGATATACATTAATTGTTCTATGAATGTGAGGTTATCTCCGGGAGGGTGGTAGAAGGTGTGAAAAGAGCAGAATTGATTATTACTGGCGATGTTTATGCAGAGGTATTCACAGGAAGAAAAAGCAGGGGCATTGGAGTAGGACACGGTTAGGCTGCGGGGGCCCCTGCAAATTATCTGGTGAGTGCCCTCGGGACCTGACCCACCTGGGGGCTTAACAATAACGAAGCGCAGGAGTCCACACTTCGGTTTTTTATTTTTCTCTGCAGGATTTGCAACCCCATCGCGAATTTTGCAGTTTTAAAAAAAAGCAAAATGCTTTATTGGCCCTGGGGGTCCTTGTGGGATCCCCTGAGCAGGCCTAGGGGGTCAGGGTGTTTTTACCCTGCCCCCTTTTCTTATTTTTCAACCTTTTTCTTGTGACTCCTGGTTTGGAGTGTTGGCAGTTAATCGCAGTTCAGCTCAAGGTCGGGAGGGTTTGTGAATCCACCGTGGCCACAGATATCAAAACTTTCTTTTTTAAATTTCTCAGCAACTACTGAACGGATTTACACCATTTAACAAAGGGTTCTTTCTGAACCAAGGGCTACCCTTTTGCCAAATTTGGTGTAATTCCGTTAAGCAGTTCGTGCTGTAGCTTTGTCTAAAGTTTCCTATAGAAACATTACATGGGGTTAACGCGTTTTGGGACCCCCCTTTTTTTCTCAGCCCCCCTTGACGAATCACCCAGAAACTTTCAAGACAGGAGTGACCGGAGCGCCCCACTAGTTTTGAAAATTTTGCAAAGATTCGTCAACCGGCGCCAAAGTTGTTGGGAAAAGAAAAAATGCTTTTCCTATGGAAACTAGGTCCCAACTATAACTATCTACCGGCGACCGCTAGTAGGTAATATATATATATTTATTTTGAAGTTACACAGCGCACTGCATGTTCAATTCACATTATTTCAGAGTGCAAGCTAAGGAACGCAGCTAAGTTTAACCCCGAAGACTGTTGCATCGCCTGTCAGCGGGCCTGAAAACGCCCGCTATCCCGAAGATCGTCGCAGAGCCTGTGAGCGGGTCTGAAAACGCTTGCTAACCCAAGTTATTGAATCGCCTGACAGCGGGCCTGAAATCGCTCGCTAAATATCCCAAGATTGTCGCCTTGCTTGTTAGCGTGCCCCAAAGCGCTCACTAACCTCAAATCATCGCACCAAGCTCATTGCTGCGCGGACGCCGAGTGTTCACCATTTTCCCCGCATCGCATCAGGATCGTCGCTCCCTCGCGGAGTGCCATTTTCTTCTATCGCAGCAAGATCGCACACGCAACAGGCTCGGTGCATCATCCTCCTTTAGCAGCAAGGATTTTATGGCATCACCGGCTTAGCGTGAAGAAGTTTGTCGCTTTCTCCTGCCCGCAACCCAGCGCATCATCCTCCCTTGTGGCAAGAATCCAACACATCGCTGGTTAGCGTGAGGAAATTTATCGCTACAACTCCTTAGCGACATTTTTGTTGCTTTGCTACAGAATCCAGATACCTTGTGAGTAAAAGGGTTGCAGAGACCACTGCATTGAACTGATCATTTTGTGCACCTTGAACTATTTTTGCAGCATTTTTAAAGTAACCCTATTTTTCTAGTATTGTGGATTTTTACTGTTATTGGTCTTGTGATTAAGTCTATATAAATATACCTATTTTTTATAACTACTTGAGTGGTGTCCATTTGTAGTGTTCCTCATTGTATTACTGTGTATGGTCATAAATGCTTCACACACTGCCTCTGAGATAAGCCTAGCTGCTCGTGCTACGTTACCACAGGGTTGAGCAGGGGTTGTCAAAGGGTGTAGACTGCTTACTCTGACTTAGGAAGAAGGGTCCCTACTTGGACAGTGGCCAGCCATTGCCAACTAGAGACCCCCATTTCTAACAACCAAATCAAAGCTTTGGTCAGAGTCAAAGAACTTCCCTGATTCTTTGCTTTTAAGTGGATGAGTGAGAAGCGTGTTCAGTATTTGTTCAGAATTTTGTTCGGTATGACACTGTGCTGACAGATTTGACATGTAACTCTGTATTGTAAGTGTAACTGTAAATTGTATTTCAATACCGCTCACTACCCCTGACGAGATGCCGAAGTACTTTGCGGTGAGTAACCCGCTACTCTGGAACCCAAGATTAAAGGTTCATAGTTAGTAGATCAGTCATTTCTTCTTCCTTTTTTGCATTAGTTGTGCTAGGTTTGTGCCATTGTGTGTTTAGTAGAGTTTAGAGTAGGGACTGAATGATGGGAAAGGATTTGAAAGGGAAGTAGTAAGATATTTTTAAAAGTAGTGGTTGTGTGTGCCACTTGGGTGACATGGCTAAAAAAGGAGGTGGGAAGCTTGAGAAGGATGTTTGGGGGTTCCTAGTAGTCAGAAAGGTTTGGGATAAGTCAGAGAGAGGAGGTATAGGATTAAGGTTGAAAGGTGGATTTTTTAAATGAATAAACAGGAATTAGCTTATGCATACACATATGCACATGACACTTGGTAAGGTTGTATTGACTGGAGAAAACCCCTCTATATAAACACCCATATGGTTACAGAAGCAGTCATTTACAAGGTCTGATGTGCACACTTGTGTTGTGGCAACATATGCAAATGCTTTCTCGAAATATCTTAGAGTTTTGGTAGCAGTCAAACTCCTCTATATATGCACCTACATATGAACAGAGAAGCAGCAATTATGACATTTTCAGATATGCACATGCATTTTGTAGTGGAATATAATTTTGTTCTCATATGAATGTATTTGCTTATAACAGGAGGCATAGTTCAATGTACAATGACACATGTATAACAACAACTTCATGTATATGCCGTTAAAAGCATTGTTGGTGGTCATGTCTGAGTATACTGTTGCACTATTGTGTAGTGAGTTTATTTGCCATGTGGGGAAGAGACAGCTTTTGACAAATCTTCAGAAGGTAAGATGGTTGTCAGCAGTGGTTAATTTGTGGAAAAAATAAGTGCAGGGGCTCTCATCAGGGGGCAGCTTGCACCAGCCCATTGCTCCCATTTGTGCAGCCTATACAACATAACTAGTTACCATGAAACCCTACAAGTATGGAGAGGATGTGGCGTAATGGCAAAAGATGCCAATTTTGGAGCTGGAGAACACGGTTCGAGTCTTGGCATATTCTCAACATCCTGTGATTCTGGGCAAATCACTTAATCTCCCAGTGCCTACAAAAAATGAACGTGTCCTTAACTGGTGCTCATGAAAAGCACTCCAATACCTTTGGGTCGAGTTTGTGCTATAAGTGCCGGTGTTGACAAATAAGTGCCGGTGTCTAGCACCAGAAATCACTGGTTCAAATTAAGCACTGGTTGTCATAGCATCTTATGTGAGTGGTTAGTGATTCCATAGTTTGCCTGCTTGAACAGAGAAAGATGTTCCACCCACGTTTTTCTTCTTGTATGTAGGAACATTGAGGCGGGGAGACATTCTTGAGCATAGGTTCCTTTGCTGTATGTATTTGTTGATTTTCTTCCTGACGAAGAGTGGTCTTTGTGACTTTGCCGTGTTTTGCTTTGTGTGAGAAACAAAGCAGCTTGATTGTGGAGCTTATGGCACCTGGTAACCAGTGTAGGGCCCTCGAGGAAGGGGAGATACGTGTTCTTGTGGTTTTACATGTAGGAGTAGTCTAGCGGCAGCGCTCTGAATTCTCTGTAATCTTATAGTTGACAGAGGTGAGCCGTGATACAGACCATTAGCTTATTCCAGTTTTGATCGAACAAGTGAGCAGGGAGCTTGAATCTTGTGAGGGACTCATGGGTGCGGGAAGATGTGTTGCAGTGTTTTGATTGTGATTAAGCTTGAATTAGCTACCTTGCCCACATGTGCATTCATTGACAGCTTGGTGTCCATAGTAATTCCAAGGTTTCTTCCCTCCTAAAATATTTTTTACGCTGGTCCTAGGTCCTCAGCCAGGTTCTGAGAGTCAGAGGATTCCAGTCACCACAAGAGTATTTTTTCTTTGATCAATTTGAGGCAGCTCCATGCCATTCATTCGTAAACAGATGGGAGGCAATTGTAGAGTTTTGATGATCGTGTCACATTTCTGCCTAGTATGGCCCAGTTACGACCAGCAGGGCACCAGCATGTATGATAAAATACAGTGCTGTCTACTATAACACACACTTCTGTGTAGTATATCCCAGATATGACCAGTTGGACACCATCCCATATGATAAGATTCAGCACAATTATCACACAAGGTTGCCCAGTAAGACATAGTATGACCAGTAGGTCACCATGTCGTATAAAATGATACATCGTTCTCTCTTATCACATGTTCGTTCACATATACGCTGAAATCAACATTTTGAAAAATGCCTGGGCTTTGCTTGGCCTTTGTATCCCGCTGATGTCCCCAAAGCATAAAATCACCCCCAAGCAAGTCTTCCAAGGTAGAGTCTTTTCACCAACTATGTGAGACTTTTACCAGGAAGTGGACACTGCTGTTGCCTGCACTTCCTCAAGCCTTTCTCTCGTGCCATCTCCCTCACGCGCTCTCTTGCCTTTTCCATCTATACCCGGCTCTATCTTTCTCTATCTTACTCTTTCTGGGATCGATTCACAAAGGTAAACTTACATTTTTGTGTAATTTTACTACTATCGGTTATCACAAAGGTAAATTTAGACAAAAAGTCTAACTTTAATAGTAGTAACTTACCTTTGTGAATACCGAAAAGTAGTAAACTTATACAAAAGTATAGGTTTACCTTTGTGAAACAGGCCCTCTATCTTTCAGTACCAGAGCAAGGAACTCAAGACTGGTGCTAAGAACTAGTGAAGC
Organism: Triturus cristatus; assembly: GCF_964204655.1. Lineage (NCBI taxonomy): Eukaryota > Metazoa > Chordata > Amphibia > Caudata > Salamandridae > Triturus > Triturus cristatus. The sequence goes on from NC_140595.1 coordinate 423,508,125, forward strand.
CATGTTTTGGGAACTTACTTGGAAGAAAAGGAGGGTCTACTGGCCAGTGTCTGAAGAGGAGCAGACATCTGACCAGTAGGATAAAGACCAAGGTCCAGCTGCATGAGGCCATCTTCAGGGAGCTAGCAACCCATAAGTTCTAAAGACCCCGCAGCCACAACAAGGCCAAGAACATTTGAGTGAAGAGAAGATTGAGGGCCTGCTAAGAGGTATTCCATGCCTGCATGTCTGGTGTACCTGCATCATCCCAACCCTCTCAGTTATGGCCAGATTGGCAAGCCGGGCATTCCCCCAGGAGACTGGAGCCCCATGAGTCCGGTTTTGACACTTAGAGGCCGGTTTCGGCCTCCAGTGGTGGTGGTGCATGTTACGAGATCCCGGCAGCAGCTTGAAAGTTTCTCTGGTTCTAACGCACATTAGCACGTCTGCACATGGGAGGTGAATTTATCATTTTTGCCAGGGCTGTTTTAAGTACCTCGTCTAGCCCTGATCTCAGTACTTTCCATGACTATAGCAGTTTGTTTCTGGCCGTCCCAGCTCTAGGGAGCCACAGAGGTTCCCCTCTCATCCTCCAGCCATACTGCAGTTTCCTGTTTGAGGGCGGTCTCTATAGTCCTAGAACATTTGAGATTTTCTGACTAAAGTTTCTGCTTCCCGAGTTACTACCTACTGAAGGTGAAGTGTGCTTCCTAAATCCCAGCTCCAACTAGTTTTTCCTGTGTCCAGTCGCTCCTCCCGGACCAGTGGGTGAGCCCACCAACTAAAAGTCTTGACCGTTATGGAGGAATTTTGGGATACGCGCCCATGAGGCGTGGTGCTCTCACCGACATACCTTGATTGTTTGCCCCATTCCACCACCCATAGTAGCCCCAGACTGCAGGGCGACCAAGTCCCAAGTCTGAGCTCAGTCACGTGCCACAGGCAAAGATTTCCTAGTTCACAGTAGCCCCTTTCACCTAACATCAAGGCTTTGAGCTAATGGACATTCGACACATGAAAACTGCGCCTCTTTGCTTGGGTGGCACCCGTGTTCATTTTGGGTGGTACGTTTTACATTTTGGGACGGTTTTGCTGGATTCACAACTTCCTATTCTCAAATTCACTGAGTTGTCCAGCCTTGAACTTAGGGCTGCTGAGAAATCATGTCAGAGACATCAGAATAAAAGTGATATATTATGCAGTCGCCTGGCAACAGTTGCCCCACACTTGTGTTTTTTGTGATGTCCTAAATTTAACCTCCCTATTTTGTTACCTGTAAATAAAATACCTATTGTGTTTTCACAGGTACAGCTGTGAGTACTGTCTTGTGTGGTGGGTACCTCCTACTGGAGTATGTCTGCGCTGCTCAACCACGTTACTCTTACGTAGTCAGTAGCCCAAGGGCAGCTTCTAGCCATCCAACCGGAGCATCTTGATACCCGAGTTCACATGACACCAGAGGTGAATGACATCCTCCCCCACCCAGAATACTGCCACCCAGCCATTGGCTACCTCAGGCCTCATGAGAAAGGCCTCACCTGTGGGTCCAGATTAACCCTTGCTCTTCCAGTGCAGGCAGGATCATTCACTCCTGCACTTCACTGACTGATTAGTGCCACAAAATGCTTTGGTTTCTAGGGTGCTGTTCCATGTTCCCTGGCTGCGAGCAGAGCAGAGGATGTACTCCGGCTGTGCCAGGCCCACTGCTTAATTTGTAAACAAATAAGTGTCAGGGACCTCGTCAGGAGGACACTGCAGCTTGCACCACACATTGCCCCTGCCTGTGCCGTCAAGGACAGCACCAACACAACTACTAGCATCGCACTTCTACAAGTGTGACAATTCAGACAGTTGCAGACCCCCAAAGACAAGGGAGTGTCCGACAGGTATTAGTCATTTTTAATCTAAACTGAATTAACAACTGCTGTTATGCTCATCTCTAAATTTGACACTTGGTGGCGCTGTTTGCCTGTCTGAATTAAGTGCTGGTGTTGACAATTAAGTGCCGGTGTTGACAATTAAGTGCCGGTGCCGAGCACCGGAAAACACTGCTTCAAATTAAGCACTGGACGACCACTTCACTTTTTTTTTTTTTTTAGCATTTTGGGGGTGTAGCGCCTTCGGGACTCAGATGTCCAGTCCCTGAGCAGAGCCCACCAACCTACCCTGATTAGCTTCCGTTTGCAGTCAGAGGGATGCATGCAAACTCCAGTCACTGTGCACTGCCCTTTTCGCTGCTGGGAGCTCCGGTCACCTCCATGCACTTTAGTCTCACAAGCAGCAGTGGGAGGGGTCTCCTGTTAGGATCAAACCTTCTGAACATCCTTACTATAGGTACATCTCTGCACATACCACATGGGGTACAGCAGCAGGGTATAGCCAGGGCCACTGGAATTATGCAGCAGGGGAGGGTAAAATTATGCAGTAGCATTGAGTAAATTATGTGGCAACAAAAGGCAAATTATGTAGCACATTTTGTGGTAGTATTACTTCATTATTTTGTAATTTTTACACTGTCCGGGTGTTGGTTGCACCTCATTAGTATAAGTGTAACACTCAAATATAGCAGTAAGCAACTAGAAAGGTGACCAGTCAACCTATGCAAATGGCCTTCCACTACGCAATAACAAGTGTTGCTGCGTTTTTTGTAACATTTGAACTATTTGAGTTAGAAACTATTTTGTTAAATCTGCAGATTATGCACCAAATGATAAATTATGTGGCAAATGTGGCAAATCTATAAGGATGCACAAAAAGGCAGAGACCACACAATCTAATAATCCCTGTGACCCTGGGTATAGCTCTGGGGTAGGATATTGATTTTCAGAGAGTATGTGCCCATTCATAGACCTCCCCCCACTCCTTGCTGGCACTGATGAGGCCAGACCCCTCAGAGGCCTAGACTGCAACGCCCCCCCACCCACCTCCCTCTTCTCAGAGTCTGGCCCAGGTCAGGGAAGCCTGTGGCGCAGCCCTGAAGATGACTGTTTACTGAGGCCCTTCCTTCCCAGCTGGCAGCAGCTGGTGAGCTGTCGGACAGGAAGTGAGAGCTGAACCCAACACAATGGGGCCACTGCCAGCCTCATCCCCAGGCAGGCCGTCTAACAATACAGGGCCCCCAAGGAAGGAGATAAAAACATTAAGGAGGCGCCAGAAAGTATCCGAGTGCAAAGAGAATTGTAACAAAGGAATATACACACAAGAAACAGTCCGCATTAACAATTGAACCTAAGCTAAACAACCACCAAAAGGCACAGCTCTCTCTCACGTCATTGTTGAAGGGCTCAACCTCCATTTTACCATCATTTTTATTTAAACGACAGACTGTTTCTTGGCGCGCGTGCTCTGCCAGTCCCACATATTTCGAGAGAACTGAGAGGCGCCTCGAAGGCAGGGCTGGCTCCTTGGTGAGCGCTTTGGGGCGAAGTCACCGGCGGATCACACCGCACACGCCCCTGTGGGAGACAGGGTGCAGACAGGCACATGAGCATGCAGTGAGTGAGGCTGTCGACAGAGCACGACTATCTAAAACGTGCCCCTAACAGCAAAATACCTTCTGGAGCGCATGCAGCCCGCTCAGACAAATAACACTTATAAATTGGCAAAGCCAATAGCGCCACCTTTTAAAAGTGTCAGCTGACTTTCTGGCTTTGCCAGTGTATGCTGTAGATGCTAACAAGCTATTAAACAAGCATTTGCAATGCAAAAGGTCTCGCATTTGCAAGAATTTGATCTACTGGCATTGTAAATGACACTGCCTTTTATTTATGTATTTTGAAACCCAGCATGCAGTGCGTAAACACGCACTCTGTACTTATAGCAGTTGCTTACGAGAAGCAAGGCTGGCAGTAACTGCACCTCTTACTGCCAGCCTTGCTTCTCGTAAGCAAGGACTGTGTACTTATTCACCGCTTGCTGGTTTTTCAAAACAAATAAAAGGCATTATTATTTACAATGTAAATAAATGTGAAACCTATTGCATTGCAAATGCTTGTTTTGCTTTGATGTGACGCGGACCTCTTTTTGGGTAAGCTGTTTGATGTGTAATATTCAGGTCCATCTTCTTGATTAATGTTTTTGCGTTTTCTGCATTTTGATGCTCAAACTGTTTTTAAGAGAAAATGGTAGGTTTCTCGGTGGAAGAAATCAAACTGCTCCCTGACTTTGGAACAAAACCTTCAGCAATACAATATGCAAACATTAAACTCCTAATAAGAGTACACTTTGATTTAGTTCCAGTCCGAATGTGAAAACAGTGACAGACCTGCTTTCTTGAAATATAGCTATGTATGTACACAAGGCCTTTTACTAATGAATGTTCTGTAAACAAAAATAAATGTAAAAAGAAATCTGGCTGATGTACTTGCATGACATTGGTGTGAGCTCTTGACTTGACTTATTGCCTTTCTAATACTGAAAAATTGCGCTGTGCACAGAAGATTAGAAATGATAGGTTAGAGGAGAGTTCAGTCAATTAAAGGTCAGTGGATATTGGACATGGTATTTCTTGTAACTCCCAAACTAAGATTTGTGGTTGATATAGGGGTAGTCAGGGAAAGAGACCAGCCTCGTCTGAATTAATGTACGGAGCATATTTAAAGCGATGAGTGCGGTGGAAGTGGAGCTTTCTAGGAACAAGCCTTCAAGCAGCTTTTATTAAAATGGGTGATCGGTTTCAAGATGTGCTGGAGGGCCAAGATTATTTGGTGCAATGTTACAATAAATGGCCCAATTTGAAAGCTAAGAAGACATAACTGTGCCCACATTTGAGTCTCGCACAGAGGTTTACCTTTTCTGGGATCTTTATTGTAATGAATGAACAAACGTTTGTTTATTGGATGTGGTAGTAGTTCCCACCTACATTGCATTAGCTTTTAACAGTGACTGGTTAGCTGTAAACAGTGTGGTGATCAGCCAGCCACCTAGGAGTGCGTAAATGTATTGGATACCGTCAGTTACCAGAGATGATCTAAATGACATGACATTCACAAGCCAAGTTGTGGGCTCGGACAGCTAAGTGAAAACAGGCACCTTCATTAGGCAGGAGTCCAAAGACAGACGGGGAGGCGCGGCTGCTGCAGTCACTATCTTGCGGTTTATTAAAGAGAGCCACACGTGACGACCCGGCTACGGGCCCTCCTCAAGCTCAGCTAGAGAGTTTTAAGGCAGCTACTGCAAATTAGAAATGTCTTCTATTTTTTTTATTTACATGCGTCTGGGGATGCATGTAATTTATTTTCCTGCGAGTTATTAAGACGAGCTGGGGCTCACGGACAGCTGAGTGAAAACAGGCACCTTGATTAGGCATGAGTCCGAAGACAGACCGAGAGGTGCGGTTGCTGGGCAGCTCTATCATGGTTTATTAAAGAGAGCCACACCTGACAAATCAACTGCTGGCTGTTAACCCACAGACCATGAAGCGCGCCAGAGCCCAGCAGGAGGTGGTGTTGGAGTGTGACAAAGCAACTTCCTGCGCAGCAGAATGAAACCATGACAGAAAAACTAGCATTTGGGAGACAAGACATCAACAAGCCCAATCCCCTTTAGAAGAAATCCAAAAACAAAACAAATAGCCTACCAAAAAGAAGCCCAACTGACGGACATGAAAAGTGCAAAAAGGCTACAAAATACAATCTAAGGAGCGGGAGGTACGGAGGGAGGCAGCACTAATAACTGCGGCATTAAGAAGTTGGAGGGCGGAATGCTATATTTACATGTAAGCAGCTATGCTTCTGAAGCTGAAAACAGGCAAAAAGTAACAGACCACTAAACCAAGAAAAAAATAGTACCCGAAAACACAAAGAACCATAGCGGAATGAGACGGTACTTAGTTCCTGCTGCATGGGAGGAACAGAAGGGAAAAAGGAGGGACAAAGAGGCAGGGGTGATCACTAGGAAGCAAGGATTTGTAAAGGACACTGAAACAAACAAATCAAAAGCAGGGGGATGGCTTTAGGCCCACAAGAGAAATTACAACAGGTCTCGAAAGGGATCTAAGCCTCTTCCACCTTCTGGACAGAAGAAGCATCTACACATCCCTTTTCTGGTTACTCAGTCTCTTGGCTTGTGCTGCCAAGCTTCAGTCGAGGTTAAGGTGAATAGAATTTGCTGACTAGTTAGAGCCAGTACGTATCCAAACTTGTAGGCACCGACCAGTAGCCAAGCCAAGCAAATGGGTGGCCATCTTTATAGCTTTTAACTCCATCCACCAGAAGCGGGAGAAGCTTCACCAGCTTCTCCTTCCTGGGATTCAAGCACCCAGAGAGGGGAGCAGCCTATTGTTTGAGGGATGAATACTGGGTGGTACCGGGCTGGATGTCCCAAGACGATGGGTAGAGGTGAAGAGAACGCTGCCCATACAGCCAAACTGACTACAGCCAGTTCATTGTTCAAGCCAGGGCAGGTGTCTGAACCGAATGTAGTTTGTAGCCTGGAAACCAGAAGGGTAAAACTACTGTGGGGTGTTTGAGATGCAACCACAGAGGGCCACTCTAAGGGCATCGGAGTAGAACAGAACTATAATGCAGGGAGCACCATTCAGTGTGCTAGGTCTGGTGGCATAGTAGACTAATTTGTTCACTGTAAGGGGTCTGTGTTTGGCCTCATGGTTACAGGTTCTAATCCTGGCGGGTCCACTCAGCCTTTTATCCTTCTGAGGTCAATAAAAGAGTACCATTGAGTTGGGTAACAATAAACATCTATTATTCAGCACCAAGATACCCTTCTGTGTGAACGTGCACTTTACAAATACACATGTTATGTTATGGTAATGTGTCCTCATAGAGCGTTCCAGTTATGTCACATGGATTTACATATACATCTCAGATACACTGTGGGCAAGTGAAGATGTGTTAGATGAACTAGCTCTTCCGTAAAGCAGGAAGCCTCTGGGCAACAACTAACAGTGGCACTAAACTGCTCAAAGCCCCTTCTAAAGTTCTGTCGCAAGTCTTCAAGGCAGGGACATAATGCAGGTTCCTGAACCCCTGTGACATAGAGGGGCCCACACCCTTCAGTGGGCTCCATTCAGCCTAAAACATAGGAGTATATGCAGGATTTGTGAGACTCAAACGTCCCTCACCACATTCTGCAGGGGGGGCTTCATCAGTTTGTTACACCACTGGCTCAAGAGTCCATTCCTATTGCCCCCAGGGTGTTGAAAGCCCTCACTGTTCCTGCCAGTTATGGAAATGGCTACCTTTCTCTCAAGATTACAGGTAAATTCATGGCTCTGCAGTGGGCTGTACTGCCAAAAATTGACACCAACTATATCCTAGTACAAGAATATCGAGGACAGAATATCGACACCAGCTATATCGTGGTACAAGAATATCGAGGACAGAATATCGCCACCAATGATATCCCAGTACAAGAATATCGAGGACAGAATATAGACATCGACTATATTGTGGTACAAAAATAACGACAACAACGATATCGAGGTAAAACAATATCTAGTACAGAATATCAACACCAATATTAAGCCAGCATTTATTCATCGGCTGAATTTTAAATTTTTCCAGAAAGGCATTGATAAGAAAATGAATTATTCTTGATTGAAATCTGTCAGTTTCATTGGAAAGCCACCATGCACTTTATCTAATGTTTACTTGCTCTAGTTTATACACTGTTGTCTAGCCAAGAAAGTTTGCGCTAAAAAATAGCACTGTTTTTATTGCAGAGATACGGTGTCTTGAAAATTGATAACGTTTTATGTTTTACCTCGAATAGCTGCTCATTGTTGCTTTTATGTCTTAAACTCGTTTTTTAAATACTTTGCATCTTTGTGTGTATATGTGACTTATGGTTTATCAAAAAAACAAATAAAGTTTACGGGCTTAATAAAAAACTAACCTGTAACAGATGCACCAACCAACAGCTTTGAAACTGCCTGCTGAGGTGAAGGTCGTAACCAATCACTGTGGTGTAGGTGCATGTGTCCTCGACAGACCCAAATAACCTGATGAGGACTCAAGAAAAACATATGGGAAGCCTGTCTTAGTGGTCTTGAGGTGTAATTTCACTCTGCAGGAAAAACACTGGCAAGACTTCAGGGAGGCAAGACTTCAGGGAGGCAAGACTTCAGGGAGGCAAGACTTCAGGGAGGCAAGACTTCAGGGAGGCAAGACTTCAGGGAGGCAAGACTTCAGGGAGGCAAGGCTTCAGGGAGGCAAGACTTCAGGGAGGCAAGGCTTCAGGGAGGCAAGGCTTCAGGGAGGCAAGGATGCAGGGAGGCAAGGATGCAGGGAGGCAAGGCTTCAGGGAGGCAAGGCTTCAGGGAGGCAAGGATGCAGGGAGGCAAGGATGCAGGGAGGCAAGGATGCAGGGAGGCAAGGATGCAGGGAGGCAAGGATGCAGGGAGGCAAGGATGCAGGGAGGCAAGGATGCAGAGAGGCAAGGATGCAGAGAGGCAAGGATGCAGAGAGGCAAGGATGCAGTGAGGCAAGGATGCAGGAATTAAAGGATGGAGGAAGGACGTTACAGCAAGCTATCCACGACGGTCGCTTGTCCCAGCAATCTCAGTCCTCTGCATTCCTAGATAGCCTTGCTTCCTACATTCTACGCCTAACCTCCCATACTAGCCATGTGCACTCTGCCCTTTCTCCATGCAGGCTGCAATGCAGCCTACATGGTGAAAATGGCCTCCCCATAGGCTCTAGGCTGGGTGCTGTCCCGACTAATCGCAATGCTGCCATTTCAGCATTGTGATTGGCTCAGGGGAGGGAAGGGAGGCTGCCTGCTTCCTGTCCCTGGCAGGAGAGCAGGAGCCAAGAAAGCGTGTGACCTGGTCGGTGGACAGGTACGTTTTTAAAATGTATTATTACATTTACCACTTCCCCACTTGACCCCCCACCCACGATTAATGCCGGCCGCGACTCGCACACAGCATTCAACCTTGTACAGTGGCAGCCCTGCACACACAGGACAGCATTCATCCTTGTACACTGCCAGCTCTGCACCCACACAGCACAGCATTACACCTTGTGCATGCCAGCTCTGCGTGCACACAGCACAACATTCAACCTTGTACGCTGCCAGCTCTGCACACAGCACAGCATTCAACCTTGCAGTCACGGCCCGCATTAAGCTGATTTTTTTTTATAAATGTTCTCTTTCACTTTTCCAGCGTCTTTAAGTTGACTTTGTTTATAAATGTTCGCTTTCACTTTTGCCACATAAATGTTGAAAGCTTGTTTCCCCTTCTCCAGAATCCTGCTTCTCTTTCCATTTTGCCACGCGCTTGTTTGTAATGCTACAGCTTTAAGTGCAGGTTGGCAATGGGAAATCAGATTAAATCCCTCAATCGAGATGGCTTAGTTTTCAATGTCTGCAGGACCTTGAACCTTTCTGATCAATTGTGCTCATATTCCGCTAACATAAAGAGATTCAATTTTCAGAGTCATTGCTTTACTCGACTGCTCTCTGCCTGAACACTTTTCCAAGCACGCTGTCTGCATATTAAGTGTTCATATGACCATCTGGTTTTGTGAGATTTCTACCAAGATCCCCCCGGTAGTGGAAGCTGAGGTGTATATGAAGATGTTTCACCAGCACCAATTCAGAACTGTGCCCGAAGCTCACGCACATTCTAAATTGCCCCAAAAAAACCAGCGCATTGTGTCGTTTACTCCCCTGCCTCCTGCACTCTTGCTAACTTTAGTGCATATCTGACACTTCTCAATAAAACACAGGCGGATGCTGGCAAAATGTGCCCCAAACCCAGCTCCTCTGTATCAAGCAACAGGCCACGCAAAAGGGAACACTTACTTGCAGCATGGCACACAGTGTTTTAGAAGTGCATGGAGCGGGGGCGTGGCCACGACGCCGACCAAGATGGCCGCCTGACGCGGGACCTCCGACGCACCGGAGCTTGTCCTTTATCCCGATTCTTCTCCGGAGAGCATTTCACCACCACAGACATTGGATTCTCATGTCGGAATGCAGCGCGCTTCTGGTGAGTGCTTTTTGACGCATTTTTAGGGCCGGGGTGCCCCTTTTCTCGCCGCATTTGTTCTCTCCTCAGAGAGCGGCCGCCATTTTGTTTGAGGCGCGATGCTCGTTTTTCTGCCGGCTTGGCTGCATTTGCCCCACATTGCCCTTTTTTTGGGGTTCTACGCCTCCTGAATGCTGTTTCATCCTTTCTGGGCGCTGCCATGCCACATGGATATCTTCTAACCTGTGCTGCCCCACGTGGATGGAATGAGGTAATTTCTGATAAATGACTTTCTTGCTATGCTCCTGCCTCCTTTTTGATTGCGCTCATCACTGCCTCTGACGGGGGATGTCCATGACCTGGTTGGTTACTGACCCTGCACTCTTCATTTTTGCTTAGTTTGGCACTGGCTTGTCTCTGCTTACTCTGGAACATTTCTTTATTCACTCCACAAGCTCTCCTATGATTACTGCTCCACCTCTATGCGACTGAATGCCCTCACTTTTTTGGTCTTACCTCACAGTCGCCCTCTTGTTTGCTGCTTGTCATTTCTGATTGGCTTCTATGGGCAAGCTACGTAATCCAAAGTTCGTCTTTACCCCTTCGAGGAACCCTCCTGTGGTAACTTCTTCACCTCATACACCGACGGACTCTCCTCACAAGGTAGCACCAATGGCGGGAGTAACCCTCCCTCGCTCCTCAACACAGCCTCCTTCAAACAAATCCTCACCTCCATCAGCTTCATCTTCTAAGCGCCTCAAACAAGATGCGTCTTCGTCAGAGAAGCCATCATCCCCTATTTCCATGGAGATGCTTTTTGAGGAAATTCGTGCTCTTCGGCCTTTTGTTGAGGAGACCAATAGTAAGATGCAGTTTCTTGAGGAGAAATGGTCATCTATAGACAACAGAGTTACAGTTGTGGAGCAACAGGTTTCGGACCTTCATTCTACTTCCCAGAGGGTTTCCTCCTTAGAAAAATCTGTTCTGGCGCTTCAGCAACACACGGAGGAATTGGAAAATAGAAACAGGAGGAACAACCTCCGTATTTATGGTTTGCCGGAATCTTTAGAAGGGGACGACCCTGTGCTCTTTTTCTCCTCCTTTCTCCCGAAGCTTTTGGACATGCCTTCCTCCACCTCCCTCAATATTCAGAGAGCGCATAGACTTGGTCCTCGCTCATCCACGTCAACCAGGCCAAGGGGAGTCATTATCCTTTTTTTGAAGTTCACAGATCTTCTCTCTGTCCTTTCAGCGTCCAGAACCAAGCGTCAGATCTCCTGGTTGGGTCAGAGAGTATATCTTTCCCAGGATGTTTCAAATGCTACTGCCTCTCGTCGGAAGGAATTTTTGTCCCTGCGAGCTCCGTTGAGGTCCCTTGGTGCTAGATTTGGTTTATTTCATCCATGCACTTTCAAAGTTACGTTGCAGAATCAGACTTGGACCTTCCAGGATCCTGCTGAACTCAAAACTTTCATTCATATCCGTTCTAATTATGCTATGGAGACCTCCTCCTCTTCTTGTGGCTGATTGTTTAATTGTTTTACACTTTCAGATTACTTGAAATGTCTAACTTTTGCTTCCCTTACAGGTCATCCATTTCTATCCCTGTCTCTGTTTCCGTTTATTAATTTTCTACGTATTAGATTATAAATATGTTTTTCTTACTCACATGTTTCTAACTTCAAATTCCCTCATACCTTTGTCTAAGAATTGTGTCCAGTTTTTGTCCTTCAACATTTGAATTTCACCTTGGTTCGTCATAGTATGCCTTCATGTTCTCAAATGTTACTCTTTCTTTATTCATTTATCTAGATGGACCGACTTCCTCTCAACCTGGCTCTTCGGTTATGTTCTTTGTCCCGGTGCGATCCGGCCTGGTCTCCCATCTCGGGGGATCTGTCTCGTTGAGTGTCGCCATTTCCCCGTTGTCCTATTTCGTACTCCCCTCAGGTATGTTCTCCTCAGTCGTCCCTTTGGGATATGTGCTGTCTCTCCTTGTACTTACTTTCCTTTCCCGTTTCCTTTATCCTTTTCTCTTCCCTGTACTGGTTGACCAATTCCGATTCTCCTTTGTTTCTATTCACCTCTTTTCCTCTCTTCTCAACCTATTTCATCGATATTTCTCAAAGTTTTCTCCTTTTCGACTTGTCTTTTGCGTATGCCTCTTCTTCTTTACTTCTTCTGTCCTATTTGATTCTATGTTATTTGTTAATTCAAAGTTATTACATGGAATGTAAAAGGTTTTATTAACCCCATTAAGCGGCAGAGAGTTTTGTCCCATTTGGCCTCCTACAATCCAGATATTGCTCTCTTGCAAGAAACTCACCTTAATGATGTTGAATCCCTGAAGTTAAAAAGAAGTTGGGTGGGTACAGTCTTATTTTCACCCTCTGACAACAAAAAGAATGGAGTTGCTATCCTTTGTCACAAGAGGCTTAAATGTACGGTTTTGTCCCAGGAGACGGACTCTGAAGGTCGTTGGGTACTGGCTAAATTATTGATAAACTCGATTCCTTTGACTGTTTTTAATGTCTATGGGCCTGTACAAGCAGATTGTTCTTTTTGGCCTTTGATTACAGAGAAATGTGTTCAGTATAAGGATGTATCATTTGTTTTTGGTGGTGACTGCAACCAGATTGTTGATCCGTTCCTCGACCGCAAATCCACAGTCCGTTTCACACCACATAAACCCCACAAACAATTTCTTAATACTATTTCACAATCACATCTTATTGACTCTTGGCGTCTTTCACACCCTGACACGTTGGACTATTCCTTTTTCTCTCCTCCTCACTCATCCTTCTCTCGTCTTGACTATATTTTCCTCTCTAATTCTTTATCTCAGAACGTTCTGTCTTCTTCCATTGAACCTATTGTCATCTCGGACCACGCTCCCATCGTGACAGATTTTGACCTACTCCCACCACAGCCTAAACCTTCCCGTTGGCGCTTTAACAGTGCACTCCTCACTGATCCCAATTTTTCTTCTTCTTTTCGCTCTTTCGTTGAGGAATTTTTCTCTCTCAATTCAGACCCTAGTATTTCCCTTCACACTCTGTGGGACTCCTTTAAAGCCTCCGCGAGGGGTTTCATCATTGACTTTGTCTCTCGGAAGAAGAAACAGTTTATTCAAAAGCGGAAATCTTCCCTGGCTCATATAAAAACTCTGGAGCACCAGTTCTACACTTCTTCTGATAAATTCATGTCACCGGATCTCCTGCGAGCTAAGTTAGAATTCAACAAATTAACTACAGATAACGCTTCTTCGATTCTCCTTCGCAGTAGTGCACGGTATTACGGGGGTCGCAATAAATCTGGTAAGCTCTTGGCCAATTATCTCAAGTACCGTAAGGAGCGCACTCTTATAGACTCTATATATTCTTCTGCTGGCACTCTTCTCCACAAAGACAAAGAAATCCTTGAGCAGTTTCAACTGTTCTATCAGAACCTCTATACCCCAGAGTGTCCTCCCACTCCTTCCCTTATTCAGAGTTATTTTGAGAAGTTCCCTACACCGTCTAATTCTCACCTGAATTTTCCGGACCTTGACCTCGATCTCTCTCTCCATCAACTCTCTGCAGCCTTGTCAGCCCTTACTAAAGGGAAGACCCCTGGCCCTGACGGTTTTCCTGTGGAATTTTATTTGCATTTTTCAGACATTTTACTACCTAAACTTTTAGCCCTTTTTCAATCATTTTCCTCTTCTGGCAAGGCTGAAGGCACTTTTCAAGATGCTTCCATCTGTCTGATCCCCAAAGAAGGTCGCGACCACCAGTTTTGTAAAAATTACCGACCGATTTCGTTAGTCAATGTAGACTACAAAATCTTTGCCAAATTACTTGCAATGCGCCTAGACCCCCTTATGCCTCACCTCATTGGCAAAGAGCAATGCGGATTCGTTAAGGGCAGTCTGACTTCGGACAACTCTCGCCTTTTTCTTAACGTTCTAAATAAAGCTCCCTCACTTTCAACCCCTCTTGCTGCTATCTCTGTTGACGCAGAGAAGGTCTTTGACAGGGTTGACTGGTCTTTTTTGTTCGCTTCATTGCGGTGGCATGGCTTTGGTCCCAAATTTATATCCCTTGTCTCTCTCCTATATTCTGCCCCCAAGGCCTCGGTACTTGTGAATGGACAACTCTCTCCATCTTTTAATCTTCAGAGAGGTGTTCGCCAAGGTTGTCCTCTTTCCCCACTTCTTTTTGTTTTATCTCTCGAACCCTTCTTATCCTCCATTCGCAATAACACTTCCATTTCTGGTTTCCCATATGGCTCTAATCAATTGAAACTTTCTGCCTTTGCGGATGACATCTTACTATTTATTTCTGACCCTGAATCCTCCGTCCCCCCCTTATTATCCGAGTTTCACTCCTTTTCTTTGGTTTCCGGTTATAAGATCAACTCGGACAAAACCGAAATTCTCCCTCTCACCTCATCCTGTCTTCCCCATCTTTTCTCTGCTACTGGTTTTGCCTGGAGTAGCTCCAAGATTAAGTACCTTGGCATTCTGTTTTCCAATTCCATCTCATCCTCGGTTAAATTGAATTTGTCGGCAGTTATTTCCAGGATTGATCAGTCGCTCTCAGCCTGGAATCCCCTCTTTCTCTCCTGGTGGAGTCGTTTGGATTCAATTAAAATGATGATCGCCCCCATTTTAATTTATACCCTCTCTATGCTACCGGTTCACATCCCTGCATTTTACTTTAAAAAAATTGATTCTCTTCTTTCTCGTTTTCTCTGGAAAGGTAAGAAATCCAGAATTTCCATTGCCTCCCTCCGTAAGCCTAAATCCAATGGTGGGGTTAACTTCCCTGATTTCCGTCTTTATCATAGATCCTTTTCTTTACGTCAGGCCTCGAGATGGATCTCTTCAACTCTCTCTCCTTTCACGCCCCTCTGGCTTCTTATTGAGCAATCTTTACTATTACCCTTCTCCTTTGCCGAGGTGATGCGATTCTCTTCCAGGAATCCTTTTTCTCTTTGCCCCCTATTCAAACATACCTCTTCTCTTTTAAGTCCTTTGGTTCTTCCCTCCGAGGTCACACGTACATCCTTCTTAAATTCTCCTATTTGGTATAACTCTCTTATCCTTTTAAATAATAGACCCATTTTTTGGAAAGCATGGAAGGTAAAGGGCATAATGTGGGTCAACCAACTTTTTGATGGTGTCCCCTTGCTCTTTTCCCCAATTTCAACTTTTATTTCGGTGCCCTCGCTCCTTTTTGCGGAAATTCACAACCCTCATGGCAATTATCCTTGATTGTTTTTACTCTCTTCCCTCCTCATCATCATCGTCGTCTCCTCCTTCTCTTCTTAATATTCTTACTACACTTCCTAAAGCATCTCTCATCTATAAATCTCTTGTATCTCCTAACCCCAATCGTGTCAAATCTAAAGTGGAGCTTTCTTGGGAAACGGATTTTTGTTGTACTTGGTCAACTACTCTTTGGGATAAGCTGTGGTCCAGATCTCTAAAAATCTCCCGCTCTGCTTCTCTTACTCAATCCTTATTTTATCTGTATCACAGGCTCTACCTTTCTCCTCTTTCTTTATCCCGCTTTTCTCCCTCCTCTGACTCTAAATGCTGGACTTGTTCTTCTTCTGATGCTTACCTTTTCCACATGTTTTTTCTGTGCCCTGTTGTCTCTACCTTTTGGGGGAAAGTGTGGTCATGCCTCTCTCGTATCTTCCCTCTTCCTTCAACTTTTACACACCCATTTCTCTTTTTGGGTAGCCTTTCTGACTCCTTGAATCTCCCTGCTCATCTACACGGTCTCTTTGACCTGGCGCTTGCGCTTGCCTTCCAACATATTTCTTCCAACTGGAAATCTCTAGCTTCTATCTCCTTACAAGGCTGGTGGAATTCATTATGCCACTTTCACAGATTGGACGTTTCCTTTGCCTCCACTTGTAAACCTGCTCGTAATGTTGATTTTTTCTGGTTGCCTCTCACCACGTATTTGGACTGCTTGGCCCTAAAGAAACCTATATGTCTCAATGCAGAAAATTTTAAACCTCCTTGAACGTCTGGAACTCTCTCCTTTTGCTATTCAGTATAAGTTTTGTTTAATATTACTGCTTGTTTTATGATGGTAATTTCGCATCGCTGATTTTTTACGACTTTTCCAATTTGAATATGTGTCGTAATTTTTAGATATTGTATGGTTTATTTTATTATCTTTATATCTTCCTTTCCCTCTCCCCCTCTTTTCCTCCCTTATCCTATCCCTCCCATTGCCTCCTTCAATGTTAAAAATTCTCTAAAAATGCTTTGTGGTTTCTAATACTGATATTAGCAGTGTTAAGTTTCTCAATGGTTTCTGTATTATTGCAATTTATGCTGATATCTCTCTTTTGTAAAGTAACAACAAAAGAGGAAGGGTAATAACACGACTGATCCCCTCGAGGGAAATTGTGTAAACCAACGAAGTCAGTGTAATCTCAAGAATGCACTCACCATCCAAGAAAGCACCGGTCTCCAAGGGCAGAACCTACCCAATCACTTATAGGGAGGAAAACAGACCTGCGGAGATAATACAAATTATGTATGAAAAGCCCTCACTCACCAACCTGGTTGGTGACATGCTTCATCATCGGGCTCCACCGGGCATGGCCGAATGCCATCCCAGTGTGCTGCAACGCCAGGTTACTGCGGAGCGGGGTTGTGTGTGGTGACAGTGAATTTAAAATTCCCAATTAAGTCAAAAAAGTATTTTATTCGTTTTGCTAATTGGAAAATTAAAACATAATAAAAAGGAGTGATGGTCAAAAAAATAACAGACCGGGTTCACTCCATGGCGGTCAACATGTTTCTGCCTTTAAGTGTAATTTACAGGCTTTCATCAGGACCAGAGTGGAAGTGTGGGTGCCCCGGTGGTGTGAACGCGCTAAGGTTCACCCTCCCGTGGGCTGCTGTGTGAAAAATGATATATAAACACAGGAAAAATCCGCCAAAAAGTATAATGGTGGAGAGAAACGAGTTTACTTGTGAGGCTAGACTGTTCGTCGCCTCAGGGATCCCGGGGTGGAGGTGCGAGCAAATATGGCACACCGCCCTCGCTGCTCGGCACCCGTTAGGAACCTACACCGCCTCGAGCCACCGGGTCCAGGGACCCGGTGGCTCGAGGCGGTGTAGGTTCCAAACGGGTGCCGAGCAGCGAGGGCGGTGTGCCATATTTGCTCGCACCTCCGCCATGGAGTGAACCCGGTCTGTTATTTTTTTGACCATCACTCCTTTTTATTATGTTTTAATTTTCCAATTAGCAAAACGAATAAAATACTTTTTTGACTTAATTGGGAATTTTAAATTCACTGTCACCACACACAACCCCGCTCCGCAGTAACCTGGCGTTGCAGCACACTGGGATGGCATTCGGCCATGCCCGGTGGAGCCCGATGATGAAGCATGTCACCAACCAGGTTGGTGAGTGAGGGCTTTTCATACATAATTTGTATTATCTCCGCAGGTCTGTTTTCCTCCCTATAAGTGATTGGGTAGGTTCTGCCCTTGGAGACCGGTGCTTTCTTGGATGGTGAGTGCATTCTTGAGATTACACTGACTTCGATATCTCTCTTTTGTCATCAACTCTTTAATAAAGCTTTCAAACATAAAAAAAAGAAGTGCATGGAGCTCGCGCACAATATGTATTACCCTCCGTTTCTTTGAAAAATATGTTGCCATAGAAGGAATGGAGCTTGCGCACATTTTAACTTATACAAAAAAAAACAGCGCATCTTTTAATTCACTCACCTGCCTCCTGCAGTGTCGTGGACTCGAGTGCACGTTTAACATCTCTTAGCAAAACATAGGCTGATATTGGCAAAATGTGCCCCAAAACCCACTCCGTTGTAGCCAGCAACAGGCCCCGCAAATGGAACATTTACTTAACCATGTTACAGTGTTTTGAAGCCGATGGTTCACGGTGATTAGCATTGACATTTAATAACAGAGGTTGCTTTTATTTACACCGAGAATGGAATGATGTTGAAAACCCTGCAGCGTCCACCTCAGAAGCCCTTCCATTCCAGGCGGATTTACTTCGCTCGGGCAGCCTGGGCAGATCGATTGGGAATATTCACCTGCCCATTAAGTGGGGGCAAATGGAACACTTTCTTGCACCATGGCACAGAATACTCCCTTACGTTTACCCATCGTCTGCCCCTCTACTACCCCCCGCCTACCCCTCTAATACACCTCTACTACCCTTATACACCGCTAATACCCCTCTACTACCCCACTAGTACCAGTTTACTAGCCCTCTACTAGTCTACCACTACACTACCCCTCTACTACCCCATACCCCCCTATTAATCCTCTATCTCTCTACTATCCCTCTACTAACACTAACCCCCTCTACCACCCTTCTACTACCCCTATACCTACATAACAAAAACAAAACAATAAATACAACATACACCCCACATAATGCCACTCACTGTAACAAAATTACTTCTAAAAAATCACTTAAGGTCCCAAAAGCGAGACCTATTGGCTATGCCAATGCTTGTTCAAAGGAGCTCCGAGGCAGAAGATTTCCGAGCTAGCATTGTATCGGCATCTTCTTTCCAGAGTTGAAAGATTAGTCAAGCCAGTTCCAGTTACGCAAGGACAGCTGTGGGGGCCAATTTCAAAATAAAGACTCTGTACTCAGTAGTTATTCGAAACTTTGTTTCCGTTGCTCAGACCCCAAATAGCTCTCACCTTTCGTATTCAGAGGGTTCTTTTAGAAAAGGCAATTTTTCAAAGAGTCTTAGGTTTTATTCATTAGAATAATAAGTGTAAACCTACCTGTGTTGTTGCTCCAGTTGAGTGTAAAGGCTTCGTTGATTCCACCTGCATTAAAAAGAATAGAAAGGTTAATAGTTCTACCAACAGTATCAGATACGGATTAGTTAATAGACTACACATTAGTTCCTTTAAATTGTAATTGCATTCCTACAGCATAGCCACACATTTTGCACTGCCCACATTTTGGACTATTGTGAATTCACTAGGAGTGAAGGATGCGGTTCCTATATCTCAACCCATGTTTTTTGTAAATCATTGGGTATCTTGTGTAGTCTACTTGGAAGATTTCATATAGGTTCAATCTCTACATATGTTCACACGGGGACCCGTTTAAGCAGAGCCTGGTGGGCTCCCTCGTTGAAACTGAGAGCACAGAATTCCTCTTCTCTCTGAAACACAGGCTTTTACCCTCGGTGAACATCTCTCCACACTTCCACTCCATATTTCAATCTATGAAATAGTTTTTGCATGATCGCAGCTATGGTCGAGACCGTGATGTTGGAAGGGGTTAAGTTCCATTTGCTTCATTTCAACTGTCCGCACACCCAGGTATGTCTCTACCCCGGTCTTTGAAAGCAGCCAGGAAGTAACTCGCACACATCGTACCTTAGACAGGGCAACATCTCTCACCCCGTACTCTCACAGTTTTCATTTTGCACCGAAGTCGCATCAATCCCCATGCATTTAAGCACTAGTTTCACCCTGCACTCAGACACTTATCAAGCTTCCTTCTTGCACGGAGAGTACACACACCATTATCTCTACACTCAATACTCTGCTCCACCACCTCCGAACTTATTATTATTAGGCGGAACCTAATGCATTTGCCATTGCTTGGTTTTTCAGTTTCATTGCCTCTTGATAGGTGTGATGGGTGTGGTGGTGGAACCCAGTTCGAGTCTTGACAAAGAGCTGGGGCATGGGTCTCAACTGCCTCTCCTTTGGCAACGCCACTGATCAAATGATTTATCTGCCATTTTTCATCCTGTAAACTGTGCCGAAATTCACCTGGGGAACATTCAGGAGTGCATGGTTTACTGCACAAATTCGAATTGCCATCAATATTTTGGTATCACAGATAGTGCCACTATCCAGGGTTTGAGTGTAATCGGGCCATAGAAGCCCCCCTCTCAGACCCGCAGGTTTATGGGCGCTCTCTAGACACCAGTGCACTATTCCAGCTGGTTTCCAGTTTCCATATCTAGAAATCAATGTAAAGTTTGGCAAAGTTTAGGTATTGCATTCGGGGGCTCTGCTGCCGTCTCGCCCTTTTACACAGGTTAGAAGCTTGGATGGCAAATGGCCTTTAAAGAAAGGACCTGGATCGTTTCTCATGTGTCTGTGGGGGTCGCAATGGCCCACAAGGCGACCAGGCAGTGCAGGAGGGCTGGTGACAGGTCAGTGTGGGGGACAGTTTTTGAGCGGTTTTGTGGTCTGCTTCCTGGTTCGCCTGGTCGGTTTTTACTGATGATTCCTCTGATAACCAGAAATGTTACATGCAGAAAGCTCAAAGCCATGCGGTCTTCAATCCCTGCCAAAACACTTATACAGCTGTCCTTACAAAGTCAGGACTGCCCACTTTGCTGAAAATGTGACCCATGTTTGCAAATTCTCTATTGTGGCCACTTTGAGTGTTGTGCCCGGGACTCCTTTCTGTTTCAGTTCGAGCCTGCTCGATGGCCTGCATTCGTGGTCTGTTCGGGGCACTAGAATGGAGATTCTTTTTACGAACAGCTGAAAGCATGTAAAAGCCACAAGCCTACGTTTACTGTGTGGACCGGCCACATCTCATCTTTTCTTGGCACACGAGGCCCTGACACATAGGAAGGAGTCCGAAAGGATATTCATTCTAAAGGAGTCCCTCAGGCAGTTTAATGCAAGCACTCTAGGGGGGAGGGTTCAAGGATACATCAGCTAAAAGCACTCAGGGAATGTCCCCTCAGTTGATGATGCTAATGCACTGATTTATAAAAACGAATAAAGGTGCAAATGCAATATAATCGAATAGAACTATAAACTGTTATTAAGTATTCAATGCGGTTATTTTCCAAAGGCAGACCCTACAGAGAGCTGAGCATGAAAAGAAAAGGCAGGTAAACGAAGGGACTGTCAAACCACGTGATGATGGTTCCCTGGACGGGGTAAAAGGGCCGTTCAACAGAGTTAATGACCAGCAGGCTCGAAAACACGCTAGGTGGGTCTTTGTTGAATAGTTTCCAGAAAGACCAGATATGCCATGAGGCAAAGTAGCATTTCCATTTCGAAAGCACAGGATTTAAAGAAAAGTAAAAGGGTCATAAATTATTTTTACATAGCTCTTCTAAGCGCTGTAAGCGGTTAGCACAACATAATGAATCAAATTAAGTAACCTTAGTAACATTTGGACTCCTGGCCCACAGGGCATATTGGTCACTAGCAAAGGTGACCTCAACAAGGGAGTAGCCAGAAACTAAAAATGCTCTCCTTGTTTGATCAAACATCTAATGACGAGTGACCGGAGCAAGAATGCCTGGCTCATTCATTGCTTTTCTTGACATTTACACTTACCATCTACGAATGAATCCCTACAGCTTAGCTTCAACTTTCATATTTCTATCACTTAATTCACACGTCCTTTCATTCACTCATGATTCATCCATCCACTAAGCAGTCTGCGCTTGTATCTAGACCCACACTCCTCCGGCCACCTCTCACTCTGACATCCGTCCATCTATCAGCATTCTCTCCTTCCAAGAACCATCCCTGGGCACACACTGGATCTTTCCACCCACCCATGTATCCTTTCACTTCATCCATACTTCTACACAGCCATTCATGCGTTCATCCTTCCAAGGACCATTCTGGGCACACACTGGATCTTTCCACCCACCTATGTATCCTTTCACACTTCTATACAGCCAGGCGCGCAACACCCATTGGACTCACGCTTCATCCATACTTCTATACAGCCATTCAACCTTTCAGTAATAAAGTGTTCAGCCTTCTCTCCTTCCAAGGACCATCCTGGGCAGACACTGGTTCTGTCCACCCACGTATCCTTTCTGTTCCATCCATACTTCTATACAGCCATTCATGCATTCATCCTCAGAACTAAAGCGTTCAGCCTTCGGTCATTCCACCTTACATCCACCCAACATTGCAGCCTTTTCTTCCCTGCGCCTTAACCCCTTTTCACCTTTCCTTCCTCCCATATTTCAGCCCTTCCTTTCGCTATTTCCACCTGCCTCTTGTGGTTTCCAACTACCTCCTCCTTTTCACTTCCTACCTCCCAAACAGGATTTCTTTTTCCATACGATCAATCATTTCTTCCATGCCCCCTTTTCGTGGTGTCCATTACGAATAGTTTATTTTTTTGCATATTTATATAGCGCTTACACGACCCGAAGGTATTGGAACGTTTTACATAGCACCGTATTTACATTACACATTCAGGCACGGTGAGATTAAGTGATTTGCCCAGATTGACAGGATGTGGACGCGACCTCGAGGCTCGAACCCTGGTTTCCTGCACCAGAGGCGGCAGCGCAGCCGGACCACATCCTCTCCCCGCATGAAACTTAATTAACGATGCCCTTCGCCTGCACCAATGCTGACGTTTTTTCTTGCGTCTTTTAAAGAAGGGAATGACATGAGACTTCTGGGCGCTGTGTCACTGAGGCATGAACAGTACTCCATCAAAGGCGCTACTTACGGATGAGACAACTCCGTGCAGAACTTCTAGGCGCTATGTCACTGAGGCATGACCATGCCACCCTCAGAGACGCTACTGAGTAATGAAACCAAACCCGGGCGCTGCACAGCCTCCACCTATGTAGACTGCCTCATTTGCATAATGAATGGCAGGTGGGTCACTTTGGAAAAGGCGGGCAGTTTGAATTTTTTTCTGGTGCTCCTATTGGCTGTGCGTTCATATCGTCACTTCCTGCACTGAAGGATTGTGGGTTGTTTGTGGCTTTAAAAGCAGCAGGCGTGGCAGCTTTCGCGCGTTAGTTGGTTGTTGGAAACGGTAAGTACGGTTGGGTTTATTTTTTATGTATAATGTAACGGGACTTATATATATATATATATATATATATATATATATATATATATATAGTGTTTCAGGCGCTTTTTCTGTTGTGACTACGTGCTTGTTTTGACATGAGAATAATTTAACAAAATTAGTTTCTGGTTAAGCTTTTGGAAGACTAACTATTTTGTTTGTTTATAAACAAAACGTGTATTGTGACAGACTTTTTTTCTTTCGCAAAAAACGAAGTGTTAAGAGTAGTTTGTTTTAACGTTCAAAATGTTAATACAATCACTTAATATGCTGGGAGTTTTTTCTACACGTTTTTGAGCTCGTTGTTACTTTGCAGGGGAGGCATGTAAGTTTTCCAAATTACTGATGGGTATCAAACCAACAAAAAGGTGCGATGGCTAAGCTGATTTTTTGAGTTTTAATCTATGCCCCTGCTTTTGAGTCTATATAGTGTGATTCAATTTATTTTAGGGAATATCCGTGCAATTGTAGATGCTCAATTTGCAGAAATGCTTAACATGTCGTTTCTTTGTTTAGAAATAAATCTGGGCCCATAGTTTTGGATCTTAAGAGCGCAGCTGGTTTTCTGGAAGTTTGGGGTGCCATATGCCAAGGCTGTGTAGTGTTTATTGGGCTACTAGACATCGTTAATTCACTTCGAGACACTACTTGACTTTGTTCCTCTAGTGCTTTATTCATCTTTGCCTTCATCCCTTGTCACTGCTGCTCTAGCTTTCTCTTCCTCTGTTACCCCTTTTTTGTTTCTCTTTGCATCAGTTAGCTGAGTAAATCTAAGTGCCAGTCTCTAAAAATGAGTGGTGTTTTGTCAAACCTGCATTCATTATGACTCAAATAAATCACTGGTCATTGTGAAGTATAAATAAGTTATTCATGTAGGCTTAAAGCAGTATTCTACATGTATATGCTTGTTGGGAGTTAAATAGAAAATGAATAAAAAAAGTGAGAACTTGATCAAAATGAAATTTAAGAATCAAATAGTAAGCTGGTGCCAGAAGTTAAGGTTTCACCCAAAGCTCTTTTCGGTCTGTCCAAGAGCTAGCATGAAAATATTCTCGAGTAAAGCCAATATTCGTACATGAAGGAACTTTGGGTCAGCTGTTTTCATGCTTTGGTCTCTTTAACTCGTCATTCATTCTACTTGTGCCTACTAATGCATGCAGCACGGGATCCTCCTCTTAGGACTGTGGCGTTTTCACTGCGAGTGACTGCTTTTTGTCTAATTACTGGTGCACAACTGTTTTAGATGTCTACAGACGTTGCACGGATTGTTCAAAAATACTTTAAGTATGTCTTTCTAGTCTTTCCATTATTTAGTATTCCAATATTTTTCCTTAAGTCCTTTTTTGCGGACTTAAACTTTCTTCAGGTTACAGTAATTTAAACCCTAGGTACCTTTACTTTGCTCAAATACGAATCTTGTATCCTGGTGAAGTGCACTTTAATGATTTCTATGCTTGTAAGTCCTCATAAAAAAATGTAGCAACAGTTTCTTGACATTAGATCAGTCTGATTTGCTAATGCTTGTTTAACAGTAGTTAAATATAAGTAGGCAAATTGTTTCAGTATAAAAAAATAAACACCCCTGCAGTTAAAGAGACATGTAGCAGGCCCTGTTTAAAGTTCATTTGTTTTTCAGTGCACTAAAAACATGGGGACAGAAAAATGAACAAAGTTTGAAGAGGCTACTGATTTCAGCATGTCTCTCTTCCTGAATACAAGCGCACACACAGAGCCCATTTCTCTAAATGGACTTAAATCCCTTGCGCCACCCGCCGCCTGTGTTGTAACCTGGCTGCTAAAGCTTCCAGGACACAGCATTCTTATCTGATGCATGTGCTGGACTCTAGCACTTTACAGGCCGTTCAAAGCTTTTCAAAAGTAAATGAGGTTGTTTATTTTAGGCTTTGCCTGCACAACACTTTTCCTGTAAAATCTATTGTGTTTAATATAGCTTAAAAGGGGCTTCTCTGAGGAGTTCACAAGGCTTAAGTACTCATCCACATCCGCTTTAGTAGGTGGACCATTTTTCTTACATTAAGGCTGCGCAGCATGTAAAGTTTACAGATACTTCCTCTTGCTGCATGCATTTACGATGCTGATCTTCTACTAAAGCTATTCACACTGCTTAAGCCCCATTCACTGTCCAGACTTCAGGGACTGTTAAACTATATGATAAGATCTCTTCCCAGGGAAAAGGCCGACCGCTTCTAACAGTATGTGGGAATGCTTGCTTTTTTATTACTTTGTTGTGTAAAGCAGATGCTTTAGCCTTAAAACGTTTGTGTTCATGAATCAGTACCTTTCTTTGCACTTTGTAGGCATTATTGGATCGTTTTTAGCACTATACAGGCAGTCACAATTGCAGTTAAAAGGGGTATGATTTAAATGTTGCAGCAGGTGCAGTGGCACCAGGGCAAAAAGTTGTCATAACTCCACTAAACACCAAATATTGCTATTTTACTACTAAACAGGCAGTTATTATTTTGTCATTTATTCTCTTAGTCAAGACTGGGTTGACTATGTATACATATGTACATAAACAAAAGAATGGGTGTCAAGGGAAAGAACGCGCAACCTGCAAAATTTCACACAATTAGTAATTTAGATCCACAATTGTCTTAGTGCGGTGCTTTCAACTTGAGGATAGGCACCCTAATCCTCAAAACAACAATCAAAGATTGATTCACGTATTTTCTCTTGTCGAAGCACTCGCAAATTAACCATCAACGTCTCCTGTTAAAGTCACAAAACTAGATACACATTAATGTGGGCTTCTCTTCTTTTATTTTCATTTGAATCTCCAAACTTCTTTATTCATAACATTCTTCCACTCCCAACGCGTTTCTTCGATAGGGATTAACCCATGCGACTTCCTCAGGGCTAGAAGCAATAAATAATATACATTGGAGTATAGAAACTCAATTGTTTCATGTCCAATAGCCCACATTACTTCCATGTGCAAAGGAAAAAACATGCTGTGACTTCACACTGTTATTATAATAACATATATGCATATAATTGATATATTGAACACTTTGACCCAACAATTGGATATCCACTCCAGATAATCCTCCACCATTGTAACAGTGAAAAGTTAGCACTTTCGTGATGGCACCATTCTCCCAACAGTGAACCACACCATATATTCATGCCTCTAAATAAATCCAATCTGTACCTTAATCTTGTGTAACTGTCTCCTATGTTCCAAAACTTACAAAAAACACCTAGTAAAACACACTGCGGAGCACAAGAGGCAAGAATGGCGAGGATAAACAGAAATTCTTAATAATATACACATACCTTCGTGCACTTTGACAGCATTATCGGCCGTAACTCATTCCTAATCTCTTTCAGTCATCCACATTTACCTAAAATGTAAATTATGCTCTAAATAAAACTGCACTAAAAGATACTATGTCAGTCAGGTCTCAAGTCTACAAAGACTAGGGTATAGTCTCACCTGCTTTCTATTGAACTCTGTTCGTGACAATTAGCGAGTATATTTTTGAAGCATTAATCCGAATTGTCCAGGCAAGTCTCTGAAGTACGGAGACCTATAAATAATAATAATCAGATTCTTAGTAAGATTCCTAATTATTGACGCTACTACATGCCAACCCCCAATAATGTATTATAAAGCTCTCATAGTACTTACTATTCACACTGACAACGTCCCCGGATACAGGAACACTCCTCGCGTATGCTCGCGTCGCGTTTCACTCCGTTTATCTACGCCAACAAAATAAACGAGGTGACTACTCCGTATTTGCAAAGCGCCATTTTGGAAAGGTTTCGAAAGTAACAAGTGAAACCAGACAGACATTTTCAAGCGCCATTTTGGATAGGTTTCAACCATATAAATGAAACCCAAAAGAGCGACCAACTCTATCTAATCAAGCGTATCCTATTAAAACCGGATACATAAAATAACTGACGTTTATAGTAGTGCCCATTACTATTATTTGTTTAACCCCGCCATACCTACAATTTAAATAACCACATTCACCATATTCACATACCTAAATATGGTCTAAAACAGTAATGCCTGTCTTTAAAACGGCAACCTTATTTCGTTTCAGGAAGCAATAATTGTTGTCGTTGAAGCAACAGTTAAATAAAAATGTAGTGTTTTTTAACATCAGGGAAAACAACCCCATTACTTCTGCCAGCAGTCACACGTTGTGTGACAACTCCCCATTCCTCAACTAGTTAAATAAACCACATGCATCTTTCTTCTCTATTTCCATTTGACTGATTACTCATTTAGTATACCATGAGCATACGTACCCATGTAGAACTTACTAGGAACTACAGTACGCATACAGCTAGAAACTAACTGCAAACTCTAGGAAAGAACGCAACACCAATAAACAGTCACTAAATCTGCTTTTCATTTTTTCTTTTTAACATGCTGACCCATCCATTAGTCTCTCATTCGCCTAGGAAATACTGTAACTCACGGTCATAATTAAGACCATCTTCCACGGCCCTCAAGCGCATGATCCATCTTGCCTCATGCCTCCGCAGTGCGAGTTCTCTATTCCCTCCACGCGCTTCCCTCTTAACATACTCAATACCACAAAATTGGAATGATTTATGTAAACCTTGCGAAGTACAATTCTGTATATGTTCATCAATGGGATATCTTTGATCATTGTTATTTACAGCTCTCCAATGTTCAGCTATTCTATCTTTAAGAGCCCTTATTGTGCTTCCCACATATATTTTCTTACACATACAGTTAATTACATATACAACAAATTTGGTGCTGCAATTTGTTAGT
Organism: Triturus cristatus; assembly: GCF_964204655.1. Lineage (NCBI taxonomy): Eukaryota > Metazoa > Chordata > Amphibia > Caudata > Salamandridae > Triturus > Triturus cristatus. The sequence goes on from NC_140595.1 coordinate 423,535,648, forward strand.
CACAATATCATATACTTGTTTACTATTGTACTGAAATTGTTTAGTTTTATCTTTCGCATGTTTACACATCCCACAATGGCCACATTTAAAAAAACCCTTGCTCATTTTGGTAAGCCTTGCTTTAACAGGAGAAGTTGATGGTTAATTTGCGAGTGCTTCGACAAGAGAAAATATGTATACATATGTGTCCACCTAAAGAATTAATGAGCAAAAATGATGGGGGTAAAAGCAATAGTGAATGATAGGATGAACAAGCATGCACCTAGGGAAATTAGAGAAATCAATTGCATACACTCAAACGCATACACTGAAAGAATAACACATGGTATGCACATATGAAAAGCATTGGAGAACAGACCACAAATAAATGTTGTGTGCTAATTAATACCTCACTCAATAGCCGCCCCAATTCTATACTTAACAAGAGGTAGATCCAAACATTACTGATACATTTGCTTGCCTGTAGAGTAGTAGGTCAAATACAGCGCTATTTAGTCCAAGCAGCACACAGATTAACAAACACCTCTGCATATGGAACGAGTAACAGTTTAACTAAAATTATAAGGGACAAAACTATAATACGTGAAGAACTAGAAGAGATGGGAAGAAGAGGACAGGTATTAGGAAGTTATAAAAGACATGAATTCCTGAAAGATGATGCAGCAAGGAAAGCCAGCATCCATATATTTAATGTAGTAATTAGACATTCCTGAAACTCCCCAATATTGGTGTGGAATCAGACCAACAATGCTAATAAAGGTATCCAATTACTCATAGAAGGGTTGCAGTCACAATCCTCATTTCTTGCCAAGCAATGTCTGTGGAAGGAGGGGATAAACAGTACACACAAATGGGTGTAGGCCTATTTGGAACTCGTATACCTTTAGTTACAGCACTGTTTTTGATTGAATCTTTTTATTGCCATTTGGTAGGAGGAACTAAGAATAAAGAGGGGCAACCAACACAGATGTTGAGGGCTCTACAAGAGAACCTGTAGAGGCAAGAGAGCAGGAAATGGATTAAGACAGGATGGAGATGAGGGGACCAAAGTAATTCAATGCCTAGAACATGGGGTGGAGGGTATAAATCTCCAACAAAACTCACCCCAGACATCGTAGCACTACTGGAAAAAGGTTTGGGTTTTGTCCTAATGAGTGGTATGTCTGAAAACTTACAAGTGGATCTTTTCAAAATTATAAGGGGATTAAAACTGAATTGTTTATAGTAATAATCCTGTACATAATAAACCAGAGTAAATATTCCATCTTCTATAGTGTCTGACACTGACACATTGAGTATACAGGATATACATGCCACTCAATTACTGTTGTCCATTACAGATTCAAAAGAAGCTCCCAGTAACATGGCCAGACTATTAGAGGACTTGAACATTGACACCGAATGCACAATCGCGAGCAGTTTGAAAAATAAATCAAAATGGACTCTGGTCCTACGGGGTGGTAACACAATAGATACCTTCCACAAACCGGTTTTTGAGGATCTGGGAAAGCAGTCGGAAACACCTAATTCACAAACACAGATTCTAAGACAATCTGAACAAGAGGGAACATTCAGCACTCAAACTAGAATCAGACACTGATCATGATTAGAGAAGCAGAAAAGGAAGGGAACATTGTCATTATGAATAATGACTATGATCTAGAGCAGAGGTCTTTAAACTTTTTGTAGGTTGAGCCCCTCCAGCTGAATTTTTTTAATGTACGGCCCCCCACCACACGAGAAATTTCTGTAAGACTGCCACACGCATATTCTGGGCATATCCAGTAAATAATGTTCAATGCAATAAGTGTTTAGTAAACGGCAGGTTTGTGAGTGGGTGTAATCAAATGACAGGCTTATTGCACAGCTCAAAACACCACTTTCCAAGATAAAATGTGCGCACATTGTTTTTACCAGGATGCTTTGTTTTACACATGACATAGATTGATAATAACACCACCAACATAAATGTGAGAGTTGTGCCTGTTTTTCAGAGCCGGTCAATCTGTGCATGGATTTTTGCTGCTGCCATCCTCAGGTTGTGCTCCACGTCCAGTCTTGAACGGTACTTAGTCTTTAATATCGCAAGTGCTGAGAACCCAATCTCACAAATAGGATGAGCTGAAAGGCAAGAGTTTTGATAGCAGTTTCTCCAAAAACTGAATATTCTGCAGACATTTTCAGCCAAGACAGGGACTGTAAGGGACAGTGTCAGATTTTTCAAGCACTCCCTAGTTCAGAGCTGGTACACAAGAAACAAATCTTCTCTAGAAATCATTAACAAATGTTTTAGGCAGCATTATAATGAGATAATTGCTCACCAACCAGTTATGGATCCGATGACTGTTTAAAGTCTACAGAGGGCACTGAATGAACACCTAATTGACAATTCCTTAGTGGTACGATAAGTTGCTTGCCTGAAGCAGTGGGGGTTTAGGACACGTCAGGCTTATGTTTAAAAAAAAATAGAAGTAATAAATTAATGTCTATTTTACTTAAGAGTAATGTCTGACAAACTTTGTGATGGCATGGACATGTTGGGGAATTTGGGTGCCCCAGGCCGAAACTTATTTGGGGGCCCCTGTTCAGTACAGCTTTGAGTTTAAATGATTTACTTTCAGCTCTGCCATACCCTATTTAGCTAGGCTACTAACGGTGTACAGGTACTATAGTCTAAATTCTAAAAGCGTTTAAAACTAATATTCAGAGATAGTGATGTTTTCACTGTTGTAACAAAGCAGCAGCCCGCTAATTTTACAGTGAATAATATCGGATATCCTCCTAATTCTCATATGTGAGGACCTGCTTGGATCTAACTTATTTATGGTTACATTTTTTATGGTCGTTGCATTAAACAAACACCTTTCTCTGCATTTTTGTAATAGACTCCCTCACATCAATCACATTAAACAGAAATTAAACAAAACTGTATTTGCAAGAATCTGTTTAGGAATTGTTCCAGGCCATCAGGGCTAAAACAGAACTGTCTATCAAGGGGCCCCTGGAAGGCTAGATTGCAGTGCATTTAGAGGTCTCATTTTGTAATTTAGGAGGAAAACCTTGATGGGGCACAACATGCCCATACTTGTGTACAGGGGTGAGTGAGGTGATCATATGAATTTGAGTGCGCATTTTAGTGCATTGGGACAAATGTATGGTTAGGGGTGGGCTTATTTGAGTGAGATTGCAGATTGAGCAGTGAGGGGGACAGGTGTGTGAAGTATCACACGAGTGCAGGTTGAGTAGTGACTGCAGGGTGAGGTACAGGGTAACCAGCACAAGTGCATTGTGAGTGCAGAGTGATCACTGTGAGTGGGTAAGTGGGTGAATGGTGTGAGTGTATCGGATCAGTGTGAGTGCAGGGTGAGGGTTAAAGTGAAGGGCGAGAATGAGGAGTGAGTTGTCTGAATGCAAGGTGCAATCCCAGACACTTGAAGTAACTCAGCATGTTATTGGTAGCAGCGTAGGGTTTCAAATGTGTTAAACAATTGCTATTATGGCAGTAACCAGGGATCAGGGTGGAGGAAAGAAATAATGTGCTGATCCCTCACCAAACTTCCAGTCTTATGATTAGGGTTGCCAGCTCATTATTTTGATGTCACAGACAGTATAAAAATAATCAGTCACCTAAAGCTGTATTTTCAGCACTTGTCTGTGCATACTTTGAACAGCAAATATAAATAGAAATAACTTAATTGTTTTCTAGAGTTGCTTGAATGATCCGTGACTGATAATGAATGGGAACAAAGACAGAAGTCGCATTAAAAATAAATTCATACTTTATAACCATATTTAGTGTCAAGACAAGCAATTTGCAGGCAGTTGAAACACGTGGCTGGCTGGCATTTTGCGCACCTGCCTGTGTAATTTAAAAAAACTTTCAGGGACGTTTGAAGGATTTTGGGGGTCCTGGGCCAAATGTATTTTGGGGGCCCCTGTTCGGACCAGATTTGATTTTATGATCCAGTCTCAGGTTTTTCATGCTTTCTTTGGTCAAATACTAAATGTGTACATCTGATATTCAGGGATAGTGATGTGTAACACATTTTGTCTGCAAAATGTCTAATGCTTACACCTTAAAAATGATAGAAAAACGCTATTTACAACATTGTGTTAAAAAAATTCAAGGTCACGAGGGCAAGACTTTAGAACAGAGCTGGCTCTTTCAGCCCCCCCCCCCCCCAACTACTTTGTAAGGCTGGGGCCCTGGGCCAGAGCCCACTTTGCCCCTGCCTTAAAACGTCTCTGGAAACTGTCTCCTTTCTTGGAAAAGCTAACTCTCCCAGGAGGGGGTTAATTCATAGAGCTGAAATGCTTAATCTGCAATGGAAGGCAAGGGGTCTCTTCTGCTATATGAACGTGAATGAACAGGACTGTCTGTTCGTTTGCTTTCGGTTTTAGCAGAGGAGACATCCTGCCTCCCACTGCAGCTGAAGCATTTCAGTTCTATGAATTAACCCCCTCCTGGGACAGTTAGCAAGACAAAAGCCATATCAATTTTCCCCTCCCTCCCCCCTCCAACCATACCAGAGTTCTTAGAGTGGAGTGCACCCCCAGAGATGGTGTCGTGCCCCTCCAGGGGGCCGTGCCCCACAGATTGAAGAACTCTGATCTAGAGGCAATGACACAATTGAATGACACTACCTGTTATGAAAAACTGAAGTTGAATCCCATGTGGTCACTCACAAGTAAAATCAATGCCAGTCTTAAGGAATGGCATGAAAATGGCCTTCTTGATGATGTTGAATACGTGTATTTAAAGGTGGTTAGACCAACATTCCCATGCCTCTATACACTGTCCAAAATACACAAGCATATACCCTTCCCACCAGGGAGACCGATTGTGCCCAGCATTGTGGTCTGACAAAGATTAGCCCAGTATGTGGACTTCTTCCTTCAACCATTATTACGGAACCTTCTTTTATCAGGAACACCAAGCACATCCTAAGTCTAGTTGCTGATTTACCATGGGAAAAAGGAATGATTCTGGCCAAATTGGACGTAGTTTCACTATACACAAGTATCAAATCTAACTTGGAACTGAAAGCAATGGAATGATATCTCAACATGAGATCGGCCTCTCAGTGGCAGCACAATGAAATGTTCTTGACTATAGTGGATATGATACTTGGCAATAACTTCTTCCTTTTAGAGGGACAATGGTATGGACAGACACAAGGGGTGGCCATGGGATCCAGATTCTCTCCATCCTTTGCAAACCTGTTCATGGGATGACTAGAAGATGAATGGATTTTGGGCCCAAAAGTGGGCAAATGGAACGACTTGATCATAAATTGGGGGCGTGACATAGATTGTCTAATGGTATGGTCGGGGACCTCGGCAAAGCTCATACAATTTTGTTAATTCTTATATACAAACACCATGGACATTAAATTCACTTACCAGTACAGTAACACTAACATAGTCTTTTTAGATGTGGAACTCTGTGATGCATAACAAATTAGAGTAGACGACATCGAAAACGTACCGCGTGCAATTCCTTATTGCATGCAACAAGTGAACATCCCACTCACTAGATTCAGGCTAATCCATTTGGAGAATTCATAAGACCTGAAAGAAATTGCAGCGAGGAAGGTGATTTCAGTTCTTGTGTAGAAAGCATGAAAACAAGCTTAGCAAGGGGCTACAACAAACAATTGAGAAGGCTGAACGTAGAATCCTGCGCAAAGACATGACACTTTCAAAGAGATCGGCAACAAAAAAATCAAAAAACAGAAATTAGACTTGTAACTGACTATAATGGTTTGACAAACACTTATGAAAAGTATGAACAAACATTGGGGAATACCCAGGGCGGACAAATAATTTGACTTGCACAAGAATTAAACCAGGGGTCACATTTTATCAAAGGCAGGACATTAAAATCATTGAGTCCGAGCGTCCCTCAAGACAAACACAGCAAATTGGCTCACACAACTCATTGTGATTCCACAAATGTGGCTCATGTGGGGTTTGCAGATGGACAATAGACAAAAAAGAGTTCAGAGGACACGACAAGACCTACATAATCGGACACAACATAAATTGCAATTCCAAATTTGTTGTCTACATTATTGAACTCAAATGCAAACGTATGTAGGGAGCATAATCTGGGCCTTGAGGTAAGGAATACGGGAACACATAAGAGCCTTAAAACAGGACGCAAGATATCCCACAGCAATGCATGCCATAGTGAGGCACAGGGACAACAATTTACTTTCTAATGGATCGATATACTAGCGTAAAACCCTAGAGGTGGTAATCGAGAACTAAAATTAAGACGCACAGAGGTACTGTGGATAATGCGTCTTAAATCTGAACGGGGGTCTTAATATGGACCACAAATTACAGTATTTCCTAGACTAGGGGCTAGGCTTTCTTTAGAGACCAGTGGACAGGATTTTGGCAACAGACAGGAGGTGTATGAAATTGCAAATGAACATAATTAATGTACCCTAAATGTATCAAGGACTGCATGGATTGAAGATTGCATTGCAATGCTCTCGTTACACAAACTTGGATGGCTGGAAATGGAGGTATCTTGCCAAAATAATTGCAAAAAAATTAATGGAATACTGCAAATCAACAGTTACACTAAATTTAAAACTCACTAATAGGGGTGGACAAATTAATATGGAAGGAAACGTGTGAATTGCTAACACGTATCCGCTGCAATACGGACCAAGCTTACTATTGCATAGACAATTGAGATATATGTGGTGCTTGATGCACGTGAATGTAGGAGAAATAGACATGGAAGAGATTAGGATATGGGTGTACAATATAGGCTGTCATGTGCCGCGATGAAGGTGAGCGGTCCTGTCAATGAATAAGAGCTAGAAGTTGCAAATAAGGTCACACTTCTGCTTCTGGGGAATAGAAAACTACACTGTCGCGGGAGAATACGAACACAGGAGCGTACTCGCTTACAGGTATGTGCCAGAAGTGGGTTTTGAAGCCATGATCAAAGTTAGGCGTACGCTTGGAGTATTAGTAAAACTAAACCTTTGTCATTTGAATACTTGGAATTGCAGGATTTTAAATTAAAGTATTGGGCACTGCAGTACGAGGCACCACTCTCCAGAGGTATATCTAACACAACACTAATGGGATATATTAGTAAAAGATTTTGACACCGTCATACACCATATCACATGAAGAATGGGTTTCCACCTTATGAAGTAGGTTGCGATCTCTCCTCGCTATGTATGTATCATCCAAATAAGGTACTGCGCAGTGGTGAAATGTTTCTTCACCTCCCACTTCCCAAATGGGAACATGTCTCCCTCAGTTTCGATGGTACTGTACTGTTGCATGGAGCAAACTGGCATGTATCCTTGCTAAACATGTGCTATATTCCCCACTAACCTTCATACATTACCATCGATCTATCCCAGTCACGCATGAAACCGCTTGTAGACAGATGGTTCAGAAAATCTGGGCCACGATGTGGGGTGACCTATATGCTGAGGATACATTAACTACTGACCAACTATTTACAAAAAAACAGCTGACACTAGTGCACCGGTTCCTCAACATCTGATAACGCCATGATGTCAAAGCTGCTGCCTCAGGCTTCCCATAGGAGCCACACACAATGAACTCATTGCACATGCTATTCAAGTCCACTTTCCTGAAACCTATTTTTGCCAGTTATATCATACTGCCCAGGGAAAGCTTGTGCTGGTTAGGACCCTGACCTGGGTACACCCCTTACAGATGAAGTGGCAGGATTGTTGTATGCAGATGGGACGTATTGCTTACAGCAGCAGACTCCACCTGCATTACTAATTCTTACACAATTTATTACACACCTGTTCACTTGCATAAGTATAATCTGTGCAGGGATGACCACTGTCTACAATGCTGTTTGGCGGGAGCAGACTTCCTGCACCTCACCTGGACATGTGGCCAGATACCGACATATTGGCGGGAGGTATCCCATGCCCTTTCTATCATGATAGACAAACCGGTAAACCTCACCCCAATGATGGCACTGCTTGTAAATCTGGAGGATGTGGGGCCTTGCTTCCAGAAATGTTGCAAAAGAAGAAAACCATGCAGGTGGGTGAGGGGGAAAAGCACCGGAATATAAGGAAAGGCTTGATGACCTGATCTACTATAAAGATCATTTCACCATCTATGCCGAAATGCTCCCACCGAGCTCTTGGCCAGGAGACATATGGGAACCCTTGCACAGTTATCTACTGCGCCAGGCATCTGAAGTGCATGGGGACTCCTCCCCACCCCTTTCACCCTAGAGATTTGCTATGGTGGAGTGCTGTTTGGCAGGAGGAGGTGGAGGGGTGGATGGGGCAGCTGGAGTGGTGTAAGGAAAGTTGTGCTGTTAACTGTTTCATAGGTGTGTTTTCTGGTTAATGTATGTCACCTAACATACACATCGAGAACCAATATGGGAAGTTCAAGATAGGACAGAGCCAATAGAGAGGGTTGGAAAACAAGATATCGAGTAACCCGAAGAAGCCTCTCCTTCAACTGTTTGTCGCTCCTCCTTACGGGTTAATCTATTAACGTGTCCGTAGCTGACTCGCAGGTGGCGAGATAGTATGTGTGTTTTGGAGGACAGTTGTGAAACAAGAGAATACGAGCAGAAGACAGCGAAGGCCAGAAGATAAGATCAAGTCAGAAGAGAATAGTGTGAACCAACAGGTAGTTAAGACAGGGATCAGGGAAACCAGACGGGGATTAGTGTACTCGGCCAGTCCCTAACCAGCTTTGTAAACAGAGGCAGTAGGCTATTTTGACACGATATTGCAGGAAAGGCAGAAAAGACTTCGTCCGTCGTGCTGCCTGAGTGAGGGCAACACAAGATGACAGCGGTTTACAAAATGGTGGGTCAATACGATGGAGATCGAAAATCGAATTTCCTCAGACCCTCCTTTTGCCAGAACTCAGGCAATAACATACGGACTAATGTTAATCTGAGTCGATGTCAATGGCCATGAGGTCATCGAGCTGCTGTTGCAACATCATTTTGATATTCTCTGTGACCTAGGGTTTGGGATGCACATAGTAGCACAAAGGTCACAAATGGCGGGACCACAGTGCATACAGAAACAACAAGAGAAAATGATAGCCAAAACCATTCCAAGGAATGTTAATACCTTCCAACCCCACTTGGACAGTAGTCCCCAAAACCACCCCAATAATGACCAATCTCCTTTGTCCTGATGAATCGACTCAGATTATGTGTAATTTAGAGATGGCCTGGTATACTGTCGGAGCGTCAGGTATATAAATACAGCAACTTGATTTGATCAATTTACAGACTCCACCACGATCTGCAAGACTAATATCTAAAGCAACTCGTTTCTGTAATGTCGTAAGACGATCCGCCTGTAGTTCCGCTGTAATATTACTCAAAGCTCCTACAGTGATGTCTATGTTAGTCTCTACTACATGAACCAGTTGCCTCATATTCCTACTGTTTGCCATAGGACCCCAAAAAGGAAGAAATCCTTTTAGGAAGCCTCCTCCCTCTTGTCCTGCTGTGTTTGGAATCAATAATCCCTCTGCCATATCTGTTTTTATGAAAATTTGAAGAAGCAGTATATGTAGGGGGAAGAAGGAAAGCTATATAGCAAGTTCCAGAAAAAAAACAGTCGGTAACCATGTATAGGCACTATCATGACAGATGAAATGCGTGCCCTGAGATGGTACTTACGGCGGCGAATTCTGAGATGAATGGATGTACGTATGGGAGCAAAAGCTTTTTCTCTGCTCGATGTCAGCAGTCTGACCATTTAATTGCAAACAGAAATTGCCTTGATGAGGTATAGTCCAAATTGGTGGAGATTTTCCCTGTTTGACCTTATCACTAAGACTAGTGATATAATGGGTGACGTTCCAATCAGTATATGCTTTTCTCTCATCAATAGAAATTTTACTATTTTCCATGATTTTAGCCATAGCTACCATTCCCTTTATTAATGAACTATGACTGAAATCTGATCCACCAATATAAGAACTGACAGGTCGTTTAAATCGGCTTTGATAAGCATTAAAGAAAATTACAAAATAAGCCCAAGCAGAACCTTCATAAGAGAACGGAAGGACTAAATATGGCATCCCTTTTTCTGTGGCATGGGGCATTAGTCCACACACCCAACAGTTGGTTGTACTAATCACTAATTGGTGTTGATGTAATAACTGGATAAAAGAGTTATTGTAATCGGTTCTTCGAATCAGTTCAAGTGAGGAAGCTAGGGGATAGAAATGTGAATTGTTGGGGTGGGGGTGTGAGGGGAGTGGTCTGCCAGCAGGCAGCAGTGGTAGGCCTTGACGGGTGGTGATTAGGGTGGGTGAGATAGTGTATAGGCGGTGAGTTGGGAGGAAGAGCTGTCAGAAGTGAGTGAGGAGGGAAGGGTGGGCTGTGAAGGGAGTGGGAGCTGTGTGGGCAGGGTTAGCTATGGGTGAGGAGTGGGAGGGTGTGAGGTGCAGAGGGATTTTGTCAGCAAGGCTACCAGTGAGGTGGTCTGTGGTGTGCACAAGGATGCCGGCAGTCAGTCAGACAGGGGGGGTGTAGGGGCTTCCCTGGGAGGGGTGAGCTGTCAGTGACAGCGGAGAGTTAGGGAAGGACTTGAGTTCAGGGTACAGGTGCTGTCTTTGGTGCCTGTTAGATTGAAGTGAAGAAAACTGATGCACTGCCCGACAGTGGACAGGATCGCTGAGGGCATTTGCCCCGGAAGGTGATTGCCCTATCCTGAAAGAAGAAACTTTTCCCTTGAAACTGGGCCGTGATTTCGGAGTTGTGCAGCTCCACCGTTGGAACAAGAGCCTGCTTGTGAGGCTTACAACAGACACAGAGAAGACTCCCCTCTGGCTGGTTGTACAGTGTCTTTAATTTCCCAAGGGCTTCTTTTTTGTTAAAAATGTATCCCTTTAGTCCCATTTTTGAGGAGGAGCAGCCCTTTGCGGCTCCTCGTCCTAATTCTCATGGCCCTGTGTGGTCCTCCTGGTCCCCTGGAGCCAGGATAGTTTTTGTAATATGTCTGACTGCTTTAATATTTGTATTAGGAATAATGTTTATTCTGTGAGAATTTCATCTGAGCAGTTGACAAATGTTACTTTACCCTTTCCTTGATAATAATGATTGATACTCTAGCCCTCATAAAAAGAACACTGGAAAAGTCTATTGAAAATGTTTTTCACATAGAATTGGACTAGATGGTTCTAGGATTTGCTTTCTGCTTAGGGTTGAAAATATTGGTAGTTCTTTTTGTGATAAGTCAATACTCTCCTGCTATCTGAATAACCCAATGCTCTGTTCCCTTTGTACTCCTGCTTATACCTTATATATATCCGCTTAATAATTAGAATGAGAAATGCCCACCTAGCATTGGAATAAGATATTGATGAATTTATGGAAATTAATGTGCAGAATATTTTCTATGTTCCTACTGGATCATGGGAATGTCTTTAGCTCATGCTAAAAGAACCATCTGTTAAAGATTGCAGGGATCTGTTAGCGTGAGCTGAAAGCCGTTTTGTACTTGGCAGCCATTTTAGTTAGCTATGTGCTAGCCATTTACTTTCTCTGTTCTAGAACCTCGCACATGCTCAGAAGGGCCTAGCTAGTAGAATACACCTGCTCCTAGTATGGAACTGTCAGGCTGTTCTAACTGTCAGCAACTCATTACCCTTCCTGCTTGTTGACTGCATTTTCTGTATGACCATCTCTGTGTAACACTTCTCAAGTGTACTTGTACTGCTTTCTTTTGAGCCCCTGTGTGGGTATACAAGGCCCCTGTACTCCTTAGAATGCCTCCTACAGTGACTTGAGGGTACTGTGACGCAATCTCCCTCATGTGAGGTTTAATAAATGCATTGTTTTTATATTACAGCTTCTGTGCCAATCTCTTTTTTGTTCCTTTAAAAGGACCAGGTGTATCAGTGAAACCCCTGAGAAGGTTTTGATTTCTTCAATTGGAGCTAAACATGGACCTCATCAGAGAAGTGGCTATCCAAGGGAGTGGTCTTGATGGGAGACAGGAATCTACTGAGGACAGGACTCTAGTAAGAAGGTACCCTACACAGATTCTGTCTCTGCAGCCCAGTATATTTCTGGTCTTCTTGATTTGACTCCTCCAAATGTTTACCACTCCTGACAACCTTTTTGGCATGAGTATTCTAAAAACGACCGTTAGGTCACTCAACTTGGCATTGAGAGGTTGGAGATTTGAAAACTTGAACGGCACACTTTGAGATACGTGCTACTTTGTGTATAATATTGTATGTGCTACAATCTTGGCATTCCTGTTCTTAGCACACATCGTAGAATGTGTTGCTTTCTTGAAGGTACCATTATGGAACTTGTATGAAATCAGCTGGCTCCCCTAGAGGGGATAACTAACTAGGATTAGGTATAAAAACATATTTCTTCCTCGGTGACTGGTACCCCATGGAACTAAATATGTACATAAAAAGGATCCTGGTGTGTGCACTTAGTAACATTCATAAGTGGTGATATGAAGTGCGTTTTTTTCTTGGTGTTCTGCCAGCCAAATCTACTGAATATGACTTGCAACTAGTATTTACAAATGGTGTGGTTTAAGTAGTCTGTGGGCTGTCTTTTGTTTCTGTCCTAAGTGTAATCTGTGGGTTAAATGTGTGTTTAAATGTCTATGTGGTTTGCCATTAGTCTATGCACTTAGTAACATCCATAAGTGGTGATTTGCAGAGCGATTTTTGGTGTTCTGCCAGCCATATTGGCGAATTTTGTGTATTTTGGTTCTTGAAAATGGAACAGTATTTTGGGCTGTTTGTGAACTACTTTTGAGATCTTTTCTTGTAAATATGATTTGCAATTAATATTTGCAAATGGTTTGGTTTCAGTACAGTCTGTGGGCTCTTTTGTTTCCGTCCTAAATGTTGATTTGTGGGTTAAATGTGTTTACAGGTCTGTGGTTTGTCATTGGTGGTACTTGTGTGAGTAAGAAGCGATTGCGCGCTTTGTGTAAGAATGGCTAGCCTTAAGCGCTCCTGTTTTCTGAGTGTATGGCCCCTTTCTGAAAATGTATGGAATGAGCTCAATGTGTTTTTTGTCATCATTCTGTTATGCAAAATATCATTAAAATATATTTTAAAATCCAGCAATGAATTATGTAATGTATGCTAAATAGCTGCATGCTATCATTAAAATTGACAGAGTAAGACACTACATGTGTGCAATTTGCCACAATGCTAAAGATAACATTAGAATTCACAATCAATAGAAATAAAATAGGCCTCATGGAAAGGAAGAAAAAACGAAATTGTGGCATTTACAATAATTTGGACTAAGATACAAAATGTCACAGCATTTAGCCCTGTGTATTAGGTATTAAAAGGCATTCACATTATCTGAGTGAGTTGGTGGTTATTGAACTAAACACACATTACAGAACGATAGATTTGTGCTGGCTTGAAAGGCGTGAATTTGACGCCTGTGGATCACAAGCAACAGCTGTCAGCACATGGCTATTTCTGACTGCAGGCTACAGAGTGGAAAATGCTGAGTCATCTAGATTTTAAGTCAGTGTAAACCTGGTATTACGGCCTGCATTAGACTGCTGTTTTAAGTTAGAAATACAGTTTTATTATTTTAGATTACGGAGAAAAAATAAGGGATTTCCTTTCTTAATGCCTTTTTACATAAGCACATCTGTGGTTTTGCTGTTAAATAATTTGTCCTTTAAAAAATGGTGCGGACTTTCATGTTTGAAGTAAGGCTTCTGTGCTTAGCATTATAAATGAATGTGTTAGGCAAGGCATGACGCTTGCTTTTCATATGTGCGGTCATAAAGGTTGGAGTTATTAAAAAAATAAGGGGAATTTTGATTATATAATTTTTTTTATTAAAGCAAAGTGCATTACATTTGTTTTTTAATCTTTATAATGCCTAATACTGTGAACTCCTAGCATTACAATTGAATTTAAGCAGTGTTTTACAAGCAATAGGGCGAACTAATATGGAAAATGTCACTTCACCTAGGCGTACAAAACTCATTGTTATAACGGTGTTACCTTATACATTTCTGATGCCCCCATCTCTGGGATATGTAGAGGAGACTCTGGGGATGACTAATATGCCAAATTGTAGGATATTCATTTTTAAGTGCCCCAAACACCAAAGTCGATATTGGGCAAAATTCACCTTTTAAAAGCAGTTCTGCAACGTAGAGCAGCTTTCAAGCTGCTTTTAGGCTTCAGTAAATGCACACATTTAAGTATAACACAAGTAGCTGACTTCTATACTGCTAGACAAGTACTACGCACATTGCTTACAAATATAAATAAATATAAAAACCCAGCAGAAGTTATTCTCTTACCTCAATTACTGGAAAACAGAAATAACGGGACTGCCTTTCATCTGATTCTTCATAGTGACTTTGATTTGAAAAACAGCATGGAACGCCTTGCACACAAAATAGGACAGCTGGTAAAGGGTTAAAGGTAGAGTTCTACATTATAAGCCTAGCAGGGCTCAGAGCAAGGTTTGCTTTGGCATTTCCACCTTTGAAACTTTTTGAAAGACGGGATGACGGGGCAGGGAGAAGTTTTGCGTATAGTTTTTTGGCAAAAAGTTTTTGTGCACTCGCATGAACAGAGAAATATAATGGTATATGTGAACTCTGATTAAGAGAATGGCTCTGCCATTTATATAGCACTAATGCTTTTAGGGCGGAGTTAAGGAGGCAATGGGGTTTAGTTTGAATTCATGTGCCCTCATGTTACACTTGTACATTTGCTAAAGGAATTGGTGGTGGTTTATTGTTTTTTAGCTAGCTCAATGTGCTATTTACCTCCTACAAGTGTTTGTGCTCAGCTGCCACAGATGGAACTTGATAGTGTCCACAGAAGTAAAACGTGTTTCAGGTTTTCCTATTGTCGAAATGGGGGAAGGAGACTAGCTCCTCTACAAATTAAGGGTAGGCAAATTAGTTTCCTCTCTTTTTCTTACTATTTTGAGCCTGTCTGAATTGTCTAAAACAGCCATGAGACATTTAATTGGCTATTTAGTAATACTGTTTTACAAATTGGCATTAATAAAAGGAATACATTTGCTATGTTACTACCCATCCGGTCTGAAATTATGAAAGGATGAGTAGTCTAGATTGCTGTCCTTATTTGATCTTTAAGGGGAACTAGATGCGGGTAGTTTTTGTTCTAAACATCTCAGGTGATAACACCATTGTTCTCATGCTACATACAGTTTTGCAAGGGTGTTGCTAGTCTTTTATTAGCTAGTCTGTGTAAATAAACTGACAGTCCTTACTAGAGCTGATGCTGCATAGTTTGGATCGTGAAAAGTAGAATGCAGAAAAGACGCCCATGTGATCCTTGGCAAACATTTTTGAGGAAAATATTGTTTTATAGCAGTTTGTTTGTTGCAACATGTTCTGCTGGAGAAATTTATGTACCCACTATATTGAAGTTTTTAGTTTATGTAATAAGAATCCCTGTTTAGCAGTTTGAGATTTTCCTGCTGCACCTATAACATGAGTGCATGGTCTTAAGCGTACAATGTAGGTGCTTTTATTAAGAGAAATCATTTTAGAAGGGTCTGTAGTCCTGCACAAGTAATGCACAGTCTGAGAGTGTAGAACATCTCCTTTTTTCTTGAGGGTCTTAAGATGAATAATATAGGAATACACAGATGTAGGATTTGGAGTATGTCTGTATTGATTTTCTCTTTTCCTCAGAAGTTAGTAAATGAACACAGACTTTCTTAGCTGCTTCAAATAGTGTAATAGGTCCAGGGTTTTTTACTCTCAGATAGAAGTGGTTCTTGGGTGCCTTGCTAATATATGGGGCGCACCAGGACTAGGAAGTATTCTGAGAATATCCTCTGATAGATTATTTGTATGCCTTGTCTAAAGACCTTTTGTTCTGTCCACCAATAGATATTTGCTGCCTTACAACCATTGCCAGAGGGGCCCGGACATCGGATCCAGCCTGAGGAGTCAGCACCAGTCCAGCTTGAAGCCAAGGTGAATGTAACCAGCATAGGCATTGCTGGCAACTAGGACCTCGGTGAAAGTAGAAGGCCGGAAGTACTGGGATGTGAAGTGTGTACCCCTGCCACTATCTTGGGCGAAAGACGGGGTCACAAATCCGAAAGGAGAAATCGTGGCTCAAGTTTTTGATGCCCAGCTGAGTCACAGACCGACCAGAATGGCAAGGAAGTTTTTGCTTGAGGTGACCCCCTTTGAAACAAGGGTTGCTTCAGGTACTTGAGCATCACGCTCCTGAATTCTGGCTGTAAAGTCTGCACCTTTGTTGATCAAGAGATACCTGGGCACACTGGATACAATATGTGGCCCCAACGTAAGAGCAGTGTGCCAGGAGAGCAATACAGGAGTTAGGGAAGGACTTGAGTTCAGGGTACATGTGATGTGTCTTTGGTGCCTGTTAGATTGAAGTGAAGAAAACTGTTGCACTGCCTCAGACACTGGACAGGATCGCTGAGGGCATTTGCCCCGGAAGGTGATTGCCCTATCCTGAAAGAAGAAACTTTTCCCTTGAAACTGGGCCGTGATTCCTGAGTTGCGAGTTGTGCAGCTCCACCGTGGGAACACGAGCCTGCCTGTGAGGCTCAAATGGACACAGGGAGAAGGCTCTCCTCAGGCTGGTTGTACAGTGGCTTCAATTTCCAAAGGACTTCTTCTTTATTGTTAAAAATGTACCTCTTTAGACATCCCATTTTTGAGGAGGAGCAGCCCTTTGCGGCTCCTCGCCCGAATTCTCATGGCCCTGTGTGGTCCTCCTGGTCCCCTGGAGCCAGGATAGATTTTGTAATATGTCCGACTGCTTTAATATTTGCATTAGGAATAATGTTTATTCTGCAAGAGATGTTCATCTGAGAAGTTGACAAATGTTTTACCCTTTCCTGGATTATGATTGGTACTCTAGCCCTCATAAAAAGAACACTGGAAAAGTCTATTGAAAATGTTTTTTACATAGTTAGACTAGCTGGTTCTAGGATTTGCTTTCTGCTTATGGTTGAAAAATATTGGTAGTTCTGTTTGTGATAAGTCAATACTCTCTCCTGTATGACTGCTCTGTTCCCTTTGTGCTCCTGCTTATACCTTATATACAACCGCTTAATAATAAGAATGAGAAATGCCCACCTAGCAACGAATTAGGATATTGATTAATTTATGAAAATTAATGTGCAAAATATTTTCTGTGTTCCTACTTAATCATGGGAATGTCTTTAGCTCATACTAAAAGGACCTTCTGTTAAAGATTGCAGGGATCTGTTAGCATGAGCTGAAAGCCATTTTGTACTTGGCAGCCATTTTAGTTAGCTATGTGCTAGCCATTTGCTTTCTCCCTCTTCCAGAACCTCGCACATGCTCCGAAGGGCCTAGCTAGTAGAATGCACCTGCTCCTAGTATAGAACTGTCAGGCTGTTCTAACTGAGGTCAGCAACTCATTACTCCTCCTACTTGTTGATTGTGCATTTTCTGTATGACCATCTATGTGTGTAACTTCTTGTGTGTACTTGTACCGCCTTCTTTTGAGCCCCTGTGTGGGTATATAAGGCCCCTGTCCTCTCTACTCC
Organism: Triturus cristatus; assembly: GCF_964204655.1. NCBI lineage: Eukaryota > Metazoa > Chordata > Amphibia > Caudata > Salamandridae > Triturus > Triturus cristatus. Next base: position 423,553,217 of record NC_140595.1, read on the forward strand.
TTAGAATGCCTCCTACAGTGACTTGAGGGTACTGTGACGCAATCTCCCTCATGTGAGGTTTAATAAATGCATTGTTTTTATATTACAGCTTCTGTGCCAATCTCTCCTTTGTTGGTTTAAAAGGACCAGGTGTATCAGTGAAACCCCTGAGAAGGTTTTGATGTCTTCACTAATGCCTATACTAATAGTAGGACTGTTTAATATTTCTGTGTTTATATTTGAGCTGTATATATTTCTTGCACAAAAGACATGCCTATCAATAAAAATTTAACAAAGGACATGGAGTTAGTGGGAATAATGAATGACTACTACATTATAAACACTGCAACACACTAGAGGGACAAAAAAGACAGGATACATCGGAGGATGAAACTTTAGTATCCGAATTGAATGTGAAACCAAATTGTGGCGATTAGCATCATCAAAGGGGAGGGAAATAGATCAACATTTGAAAAGCCACTTGTCAATTGGGTTAGAATTGCACTTTAGAATGTATTTTAAATGCTGCGGAAATGTTTACAACACGAAATAACTTGCAGGCAAAACCTAAATGCATAATGTGTGAAACCTTAGCTTATAAACTGTGTATAATGCATTAGTGCTCCCATGTTGACTTTATAATGTTACTCAAATATTTACTAATGTTTGAGAATTTTTGTACCAGGCAACCATTCCTTAACATGTATTTTTAATAAGGCCCAAAGCCTCTCGACTCTTGCTCATAGCTTCATAAGTAAACATTTTTTTGCAACTGCTTAGCATTAGTGATTGATTTAGAAATATGCTGACCCCAACCTCATGTTTATTCAGCTTCTTACCCTATATTAGATCATTCACTAGAGTACAATAAGCTTACTAAGTGCATGAGGATTTAGAGACTTCATGAAGGCTGCTTACAAATAATATTGATAGTTGTTTTCATATTACTGACTTAACTTTGTCTACACATCGCTTATAGTGCACCTTTTATCTTGGGTAAGAGTTCTTGTGAGAACTGTCCCTCATGTAACAAGTGCAATAGCAAAATTGTACCAAATATGACAACGTGAGTGCAGGCTGTGGGAATCGGAAGATGAGACCTCATACGATCAACACCACCGAAAGGACAATTCCAATTGGAGATTACTTGAAGACTCCATCAAAATTGTTACAATAGCATGAGTATTTATTGAGTGTTTCTACCTAATTGGCTTCACATTCCCATTCCGACCCCATCTTTTACTTTCCTTACCATATTCTTGCAGTCCTGTGGCTGGATAGTTTCATGACCCGAGACTTTTCTTTATGGAGGGCTGTTGACATATTTCAGATTTTGGAGACTAATGCTACTACAGAGTTCTATTATATACAATTAGTATTGCACTATAGGGAACTTTGCCGAGTTTCCAGCACTACTCTTATGAGAGTTTAATCGCTCTTGCTCTTTTCCAAACAACTCTTTGAGTTCCATTTAGATTAGGTTATTAGTTAGTTTATTGAGGTTCATTATGGAACACTATTACTTTTAGTATGCTGACTTCTAACTATTATTATTTCTGTAAACAAACTAAACTTAATAAAGATAATTAGACCCTAACCTTAAATAAAGGCTTCAAAACTTCAACAAACTCATCATTGACTCTTCATTAAAATTCTAAGTGATATTTTGACGTTTTTGGAACAGCTCTAATTTGCCTACGGTAGAAAGGGTCCATTGACGTTTCCGGAGCCACAATGATTCTCCATCTCGATTATAAGGGGGTGTATAGAACTTGAACAATCTTGGTGAGTCCTTAGGACCCCAGTTTCTGGTAGCAGAATGATTGGTTATAAATATTAAAACCATAAAAGTGCACAAATATGAAATACAATGAAGAATCGGGTAAAAATAAAACCGACCACACCCGGCACTAACAGTGGATTAAAATATCTGTACCAAGCCGACCACTGGCTTCGAGTCACATAAATGCTACAACAATAGAAACTAATCCTAAAGGGCCTTGTGGGAAGTACAGTTAAGTTGAACTGGCTGGTTAGTCGCAGCTGGATACAGGTCTGACGGCGGATTTGAAAAATTCAGGTACATAAAACAGTACTACCTGTCAGCATTTGTAAATAAACAAAAGCTGGGCGTACTTGAATAAATTAGCTCTTTTCAATATTGGAATTATAAAAGACAGAGTTTCATAAACTACAAAACATCATAAAATGGATCATGTCCTGTGGAGACTATCATCGTAGCCACAGGACATCAAAGTTTGGCCCTTGGTACAGCCCCTAGGATGAGCAAGAAGGTGGAAAAGGTCTAACCGGAACCTCGTGAGCAGCAATCTGTCCTGCGAATTTGAGTCCCTGTAAGTAAGGCTCTGCTGATCTAGTAGTTTTTAACATAAATCGGCGTACACTAGGCTTTAGGAGCTCCCTCTTTTCCCTTGCCACTACCCTCTGCTCCATGAGGCTCGCCTTTATGGGGTTCAGATCTCTTGGTTATCCGATCCGGGGTAGTAAAAAGATCATGTCTCCCCACGCCTGTTAAGGTCTCCTCAATATACTTCAACCATGGTATTTGTGTGGCGTGGTCAAGGGCCATTCAATCATTTAGGATGAGTTTGTTTAATGTTGTCCCCTTACCTTCCCACATTTTAAACCATAATATGACGGGCATATCACTATCATATCAGTTGGTTATTTTGTATCAAGCTCCTGTATTGAGAAGGACGGGTGCCTTGAACTGATGGGAGCTGTCTCAAGAACTTATTTTCCACAATTTGGAGGTCCTTTGCGTTAGTATACCCCCAAATGTAACTGTCATATAATACCTTAGAGAGACACATGGTGCTATATAGATTTAATACAGCATCCACAGGTCTTTTCCCCAATCTGGTTGAAAAGTTAAACATGGCTGCGATTTGTCTGGAAAGATCATTCCTCTTACTGGTAAGTTGAGGCCCCATTTTACTTTCTCATCCAGTAAAACTAAATAAAAGAACACTTGTTCTTAGCATGATAGATGACCCTACTATAAAGGTGTATGGCCTACTTGGACGGGCCCCTATATAATAAAAGCCTTAGAGGAGTTAATCGCAATATCCTGCTCCACAAAGGAGTTAATTAACCTTTGTAGCCCCGTTCTGTACTGGCCATCAGGACGGCGTTGTCTGCATTCAGCAAGACTGGAAGACCATGCCGTCCTGCCTGTGGGAACTCCGCCCTGGTCTCTAGGAGGGTATTCTCTAGGCAATTGATGTATACATTGAATAAGAAAGGGGCTAGGATACAATCCTGTCTTACCCCTCTAGGGAACAAGCGTGAGGCCAAACGCACAGCCGCCCTGGTGTCTTGATGAAGATCCCGTAGGAAAAGAACTTTCCTTATCTTCAACAAGGAGAGCATGGTCTGCCAGTCTGCTTCTATTCACACAATCAAATGCAGAGGAAAGGCCCATGAAGGCCAAGAAAATATTACCAGAGCAGGCAACCATGTACTTATTCACTATCAGGAAGAGGTTCAGACATTGCTCTGTGGTTGAGCGATCGGAGCAAAACCCCTATTGGGTGTCTGACAAGATGTTGTTCTCTGCGGCCTAGGTGGATAATCTATCAGGATTCGTCCAACCACTTTGACCACAGCGTCCAACAGGGAGATGGGCCTATATCAGTGTGTGCTCTTACCTTTTTCAAAAACCGGGACAATGGTGGAGGTGGCCCATGACTGGCAACCCGCCCTGACAGCTGCACTAATAACACCACTGAGTACCGGAGTCCAGAACTTAGTTTGACATGTAAAGGTCGGGCAAGACACAGTCCGGACCAGGGGCCTTATTTCGCATCATACCTGCTATCCCCACCTCACCTGTTAGTACAGACCTTTTATTTACTCCCCTATTCAATAATATCTGGGTTGTGGTACCCCATAACATACCCTTGTAGTGCCTGACCCAGTCATCCTCTGTGATGTGCGCATTGAGAGCACTAACCGTCTCTACTGCCAGGATTGGGCTGTTAATTCAGCCCCACAACTTGATACTGTTCCTAATGGTACTAGGCTCCATGAGCTTTCCCCAAGCGTCCTCCAAGATATCTGTTATTTAAGGGCTGTTTTATACTGTGTTCTACGGGTTCTAACTAGTCTTATCTCTCGGGACGGCATGCAGGGCTGCTTTGAGGGACCTAGCCGCATGAGAACATGTTATATCGAACCATTTTGGGGCCCTGTCTTGGTTATTCGGGTTGGAGATCGTCAATAGGTCAGCAATGGAGCAGGAAATGGATTCAAAAGCTTTAACTACTTGTACCTCCGGGTACCTCTGGACCGCCACACAGAATTAGATTTCCTCTTGGCATTTGGCTAAGATGGACAAGTGGAAATGGCCGGGGGAAATCTGTGCCCATTTAAGGCTCCTGCCCCATCTGTGGGCTGTAGGGCTTCTCCAACCCTACTCCCCTTCTTAAAACCTAGTGCAAGCCAACTAGTTTTAAGGCACAGGGGATTGTGATCGCTGTAAATACTTGCATTAATTGTGAAATCTAATATTGGATGGAATGTGTGGAAACAAGAATGAAATCAATGAACAAGTTGGTACCATGTCTTTTCAAAGTTTGTGAGTGCTCTGAGCAGGGTCCAACTTATCCATCGCAGATTGTAAATCAAACTCATGTTAAGGCGATAAAAAGGTGCCATGCCTGTGATGTTCAAAATGGTCTCCCGAGTAGCGTGGGCAGTCAAAAACCCCTAAACCCATATCTTGGATCCCCAGAAGGGTGAACATTAAAATCACCAACCAACAAGATGTTAGGGGTATAACTAGAGGAAGAACTAGAACCATCCAGAAATGTACCCAGCAGAGCTATGTTACATGTGTCGGGGAGGGAGGAAACAGCATTATAAAAATGTAAAAGCAACAGGCTGGTGGACCCTCATGAGAAGAGCAAGGCCTGTAGACCTGGATTATCAGGGTTCAATTCTGCAATTCCACTATCCAGCCTAAGAGCTGCATAGCCCAAGTTCCCCCCTTGTCTTGACCGGAGCTAGACGGGCTTGCAGAGACAGATTTAGACCCAACAAAAAAGAATTGTCCACAGCCCAAATCTCTTGCAACCAAATAATGTCAAACGCCTAGACAAAGCTACGGCTGTCTCGGACTGGGAACTTGCTTGTTAAACCGGCTAGGTTTAAGGTAAGAGGTGTGGCACAGTGGCCAGGGTGACTGACGCTGGAACACGGGGGCTCACGGTTGAATCCCCGGTGCTGGTGGCAGGTCAGCCCAGCACCATGTGACTCTGGGGAAATAGGTTGCTTGATCTTCCAGACAGCTCCCAGTGCCTTGACACCTTCGGGTAGTTGCTCGTGCTTTTCAAATACTGGTTTTACATTTTACGTTCCAGGAGATGGAGGTATGTTGTATCCCTGGAATGGAGACCTGAACTTTCTTGTTCCACTTGGTTTGTATGATTTCGGAATGGACAGTCACTGGAGGCAGGGACCTGGGTCCTCCCAGTCAATCACAGTTCTGAAGGGGGCCCAGAGGGGCAAAGGCATTAAAAGTTGGAACAGGATCTGGTGCCACTCGTAGGATGCAGTACTCGAGAGTCTCCTTGGGAACAATGCATTTTGTGATGGTGCCAGGAACATTGGTCTGTAAAAGAAACCAAGTGGAGGGGTCGTAAGCGAGGTAGCTGGGCTTGTTGGAGCACGAGCCTTAACGGTACAGAGAATTCTTTCTGCTAGATGGGGTTGATTAAAGGTAATCACACAATCCCTATCATTGCTCTTTTTTGACAATCCTATACAGGACTCCTGTCGTACCATGTTTCCCACCACTCTATATCCCAGAGTTGTATTGCTATTTAGCCAGTGCAGGACTTCACTTTTCAATTGGTGAAAATCTTCGATGGAGCCTGGTTTCAGCACTGGAACATTTCCCAGAACTACTACATATGGTGTTGCTTAGGGAGGTAGGTGGATGATGTTTGGGCCTGCGTGCTGGCTATCCAGCTCCTGTTGCTGGGATAGAAGCCTCACATCCAATGATTTCCCTCGGTGTGAACTTGTTCTGTTGGGACCGAGAACAGAGTTCCCTCAATTATAGTAAGGCGTTGTTTGATGGGTTCCAGTCTAGTATCCAGACCTTCTGAAAGAGTCCCCATGCAGTCCTCCAGCATTGCTGCCCACTGGTCTTTCAACAGAAGAACTGTTCCTGGGAGGTTTGGAGTTAAAGGATCTGCCTGAAGACATTTTGCCTTGGACTCCACCGTCGTGCATTTGTGTTTAGCCCCAGCACCCAGTCCTCTGACAGGTCCCTCCTGAACATCCTTTCGGGATACTACTGTTGCCACTTCAGGGTAAGTTGCCAACTAGCAATGTCCTGGCAGAAAGACAGGTCCTGGATGTGCCTTGTTTAAGCCCCTCGCCCCTCCTGGATTTCAGGGCTTTTACTTTTTCCGGGGAAGGTGACACAGATGCACTCGGCTCTCCCTGCTCCACAGTACTTAACGAGGCCTGACCAGATACCAGGGTATTAGAGTGAGTACATGTGAAGAAATCAAAACCTTCTCAGGGGTTTCACTGATAAACCTGGTCCTTTTAAACCAACAAAGAGATTGGCACAGAAGCTGTAATATAAAATACATTTTTATTAACCTCAGATGAGGGAGATTGCGTCACACAGTAATCTCAAGTTACTGTAGGAGGCATTCTAAGGAGTACAGAGAACAGACTGTAATCTTTAACAGATGGACCTTTTAGCAGGAGCTAAAGACATTCCCATGATCCAGTAGGAACACAGAAAATATGTGCACATTAATTTTCATAAATTTATCAATATCCTAATTCCTTGCTAGGTGGGCACTTTACATTCTAAACATTTCAGTAAACGGGTATGTATATATAAGGTATAGGCAGGAGTACAAAGGGAACCGAGCATTGAGTCATACAGATAGCAGGAGAGAGTAATGACTATTATCACATACAGAATTATTAACTTTCTAGTCCTAAGCAAATCCTAGAACCAGTCAGTAAAAACATTTTCAAGGCTCCTATGGATTTCAGTGACCATCCATTTCAACTTAAGAATAGCCTACATCTAATAAAAACATTTTCACTAGACTTTTCTAATGTTTCCTTTATGAGGGCTAGAACATCAATAATCAAGGAAAGGGTAAAGTAACATTTGTCAACTGCTCAGATTAACTTTTCTCTCGCAGAATAAACCTTATTCCTAATGCAAATATTAAAGCAGTCACTTTACAAAAGTAATCCTGGATCCAGAGGACCACCAAGGACCATGAGAATTAGGGCGAGGAGCCGCAAAGGGCTGCTCCTCCTCAAAAATGGGACGTCCAAAGGGGTACATTTTTAACAAAAAAGTCCTTGGGAAATTGAAGCCGCTGTACAACCAGCCAGAGGGGGGAGCCTTCTCCCTGTGTCCGTTTGAGCCTCACAGGCAGGCTCTTGTTCCCACGGTGGAGCTGCACAACTCACAACTCTGGAATCCCGGCCCAGTTTCAAGGGAAAAGTTTCTCATTTCAGTATAGGGCAATCACCTACCAGGGCAGGGCACCCTCGAGAGAGCCTGGCGCCACGACCAGACCACAGACATGACCGCCCTCAAGCACGCCACCCGCAAGCAGCACCAGCTGATCAGCACCACCAAGAAGACGGCATTCAAAGAAAGACTAAACAACGCCCACAACAGCAAGGAACTTTTCAAGATCGTCAAAGAGCTCTTCAACCCCAGCGCCGGAGACGACATCACTCCTTCACAAGACCTCTGCGACTCACTCTCCTCGTTCTTCCACCGCAAGATCACCGACCTACACAACAGCTTCAGCGCACCAACCACGCCACCCCCCACCACCCTCTGCGCCTGGACCCCGGTCAGCACCGAAGACACCACCCGCACGATGAACACCATCCAATCCGGATCACCAACCGACCCCTGCCCCCACCACGTCTTCAACAAGGCCAACTCAATCATCGCACCCCAACTCCGGGGCGTCAACACCTCCTTCCACACGCGACCAGACACCAAAAGACACCTATGCACCCGGCTTCCCTGGGTGAGGTAACTCGAGTACTCCGGTGCTCTGGTGGGTGCTAGCCCAAGAACTTCTTAAGTCCAAAGGGTTTGGTCCTGACTCGATTAGAAGTGTCCCTGATCTTTAAAATTCCAACCGCGACATTGCTCATAGAAGATAATAGGAACCCGCGGTTGTGTTTTCAGACTGCATACAGTCCCCGTGGGTTCCCTGTGTCACTACCTTGGGTGGTTCCTTGGGGTCCCAGCGATTCTAGAGGCAATAGGCCTAGTGCCTATTCCAGTCGTGGTTCTTATACCAATATTTTGGTATATGGTTTGGTACGCCCCTAGGGCCCAAACGTGTATTTGTGCTTTTACTGATGCTTGCTCACTTGTAAACTAAGTACTTCGAACTCCAGTCTCATAAAGAGACTAGAGGGGTGTGTCCTATCTTAAATACATATATTTTGAATATATACCTGGTGTGGTTGTCTTTTCATTTGATCATTCAAGATATTATAGACTGGCAACACAAGCTGCTTTTCATTCCTTCAAGACTTAGCCCGAAGGCTGCTCTCCATAGCTACCACTAGGATAGCTTTCATACAAGGTTGTCTTTAACCATTCACCATAAGGGGTTGTTTGGACTGATACAAGGTGCCCACTAGAACAAGTGGACAGCATATATCAGGCCACCTTCTCACAATGACCCTCTAAAAGCCACAGTACAGGACATTGTCTGCTACCTGCTTAGTTTACAAAAAGATAGTTTAGCGCACACTTTCATATGGTTCCACCTCTCTCCAGTTGCTGCCTACCTCTAAAATAGACAGCATCTCTCACTTTTTAAAATTTCAACCATCAAAGCTTTCATGGAAGGACTCAAATTAATTATTCCAACACTGGTTCATCCAGCACCCTCTTGGAACCTTAACATCTCTACATATAGTGGGCCCCTCACTGACAGTCAAAGTGGGTATTTCGGTGTACCAGCGGTTTGAGGGATGGTCTCTTATATTATAAATGTGCCCTTCAAGGGAGGGCCTGGCTTGGCAGTTCTGCCTGTACTGCCAACCCATGAGGAGCAGAGTCAAAATTGATTTGCATATGGCTGGGTATAAACTGAGGCGGCATGGTGAGCACAAGGAGGATGGGTTGGAATGCTACCCAGAGCGATTGCCCATGGTTAGACAAATTGCAAGCATTCTGCCCATCACCGTTTGTGTGTTTAATGTACTGCACTCAGTGGCATGGGTATGCCCAGACGTGGGGTCTGTGCTCCATGTGTCACTGGAACCAAGGGGTACCTGGCTAATGAGCCCATACCCAGGGTGAGACCGATCCTGTGTTGGATGTGTTCTGGTTCAGGGGGGACCTGGTTTGGCGGTTCGGGCTGTACTGTTCCCATGAGGAACAGGAGCAAGACTGATTTCCAGCTGGGTGGGTCCAAACTGAAGTGGCATGGTGAGCAAAAGAAAGATGGGTAGGGATGCTACCCAGAGCAAATGGCAGTGGTTAGACAAATTGCAAGCACGCCTCCCATCACCTTTTATGTGTTTCATGCTAAATTGATGTAATGTTTCACAAAAAAATCAATATCTGCAACAGGTTTAAATAAACATTTGCATTTTGCCAATGTCTATGTAACAAGGCATTCTGATAAAATGTTATCTATTCATAATGCTTAAATTTACATATTTACCTGTTTTAAACTAAGTGCACTGAAAAGTTAATTTTCATATTTGCTAATGAAGCAATTAGGAATTTGACTTTGAGCTACAATTGGAAAGCGATCATGGAGTCAAGTCCAAATAATAAATGCTATCTTTTCGAAAATTTACAATAAAATAAACTCATGTGAAGTAAAAATAAATCACATTGTTCAAGATAGTATAACTTTCTTACTGATTTGCTATTGGATCAATTTTCCCATAGATATTGAGGGCAAATGTTTGTATATTGCTACACCAAAAACTGATAGATTTTCTTTTTTTCAAGGGATTGCACTCTGATTTCATGGATGTAGTAACTGAGGAATATATGGGGGATACTGAAGACCCCTTTGAGATTAGAGACTCTTACCTTGAGATGCTTGCGGATATTATGCTTATAAATCCTGCTATTAAAACAGCCAAATATCACAGAGGTAAGAAAACAGGCACTGTCAACTGAATAAATCAAAACACTCCATTGAAGCATTGATTGCAATTGTACGAAGAAAATGTACATAATTCAAATCTAAATCATTCACCAGCTGAAATATTTTCTTTGTTTTCATGTCAGTAAACCTACTTTTTAAAGACTATGCAGTTTCGAGGTTTTAGGAAACATGGCATTCTCCATAAAGTTCTAGATTCTCAGTTCCATCAGCCATCATGGTTTTCCCTCCTCACAAGAGGTGGGGTAACTGCTGAGTTTCTGATGGCTAAACCAAATCAATCATCAGAAACTCCCTGCTGCGGCTCTTCTGCCACAAAGAGGCTTGCTTTGCAGCATTGCAAAGCTTGCAATATAACTTTCTAATACTGATGTTTTAAACTGTTTGCAACCTCTGTGACAGGCACAGATAGGAAGAAAAACATTATTTTTAAAATGTTTGTGACCTCTCTGACAGGCACGGATAGGAAGAAAAACAATGTCCACCACATGTGAGAGAGAAACCTCCCTGCATGTTAGGGATGCTGCTCTTATGCTTTACAGTATGAAACCCTCGCGTTTGGGTGTTGATTCTGTAAGACAAAAGCAATGCTTCTATTGCAACATGACATAGAGCCTGTCCGGCTTTGCATTTTCATTGTAAGTGCTCCCACTGTGATGGTGGTAGCATCTGTTAAACAAAACCCACCAAACTGGTGGGGATCTCTATGTATAGTGGGCCCCTCACTGACAGTAAAAGTGGCTATTTGGGTGTGCCAGCGGTTTGGGGGATGGTCTGTTATATTGAAAATGTGCCCTTCAACCTTTACAAAATCAACAATTTGGAGTATTTGCTAACTTTTGGCCTCATTGCAAATCTTATGGGCCAAAACTGATATCACTGTATATAATTTCCCATAGTATTATTCCCCATGATATCCAAGTATGTAATACATTAGTGAATGCTGTTTTATCATGTCCGCTAATACTTCACTTGTATGCCGTGCATTCTGGTAGATGGCCCTAAATACGCGATTTTGAAAGGAGCATTGTAAAGCCTGAGCCAAATATTGCTCCACTTACCTTCGCTTGTATTCTTGCCACCTATCACCCTGTTGGTGGACTCACAATGGCTCGTACTCCGTAGCTGTGACTGAAATCATGCTGTTTTGTACACCTGCATCTGCTCTGGGCTTTTCTCATGATCTGGGATTGCTACTGCCTGTGCTGCGCTACATCTGCATAGTGAACTCCATCTGCTTTTGTCCTTCTTCATCGCCCAATGGCTAGCTCCATTTACTTGCTTCACAGAGAGAGGACATACCATTCCACCGGGCTCACAGTTTGGACAGAAGATGTCCGAAAATGAAATAATTTGGTGAAAAACAAATTATCCTTGTGGAGCAGATATTAAAGAAAAGATGTGTGTCTTTAATCCACTGAAAGAAAGAACAATTGGTGTACAGAATGCAGAACAATGTCATACATTCACCCCAGTACAGAGATCTGGGACTAAATCCATTGTTTTTTTGCTCCCCGTACCATTCCAGTTTGAACCCAGCCATATGCAAATCATTCTTGACCCTGTGCCCACTGGGACCAGTCCAGCCCAAACTGCTAGGCCAGGTTCTCCCTGGACTGGAAACAAGCAGCCTAGGACAGGTTTTGGGGTTTCACCCCTCATCAGCCAGGATAGTTTGACTCCTGTAGTGAAGATCGTTATCTACATATGTACAATGCTAAGTTAGCACAACCGCGTTAGATGTTAAAAAGCCATCTTGCCGCTTTTGCTGCTTTTACACACGACACTGTAGTCACATGTTATTAAATTGAGAAATGCTTACTCGACTTTGCTTCACATGAGAACTGTCTGTTGTTAACATCCCAAACAGTGAGCAGCGACCTTGGTCTGCACACAGTGTAAAAGCGAGACGGTGCATGTTGTTGAGTTCAGGTTGATCGGCCCACTAGTCTAGCCATAACACGCACGCAGCTGCAAATACCTGAAAGTCGAGTGCTTTTAATATTGCAGTGTTACATGTTTTCATTACATTCGGAAGAAGAGCGTTCCTAGGAGCAGAGCATAGCTGATCCTGTGATGTGAACTCTCTGAGCTGATTTTTACGGTATGGGGTTTCCCATTCAAGCCTAGAGACCTTTTATTAGTCTAATAATACTATTAGTGTGTTAGAGAAAGGAAGGTGGCTTAGATCCACTGTCATTTTAGTAGGATTGCTCCTTTCATCATCTATGGTATTGTAACTATGCTGATGATTTTGATTTTAATCGTTTGTCTGCTAATGTTAGCCAAACTGCTGCATCGTAGGACACGAGGTTTATAAAATAAACTCTTTAAACTTTTACTGTGTCTCTGTTTATTCTGTTGTGGACTGGAACGAGAATAATTACGAAAAGGTATTTCTGATTCCCACCATTCCTGAGAAATATACTAGGTCGCTTGTTCTGGGTTGTCTATACATTGGGACCGCCGAGCTAAACCTCTGATAACGAATGGGACACTGATGCTGGCCGGATAAGGTGTTCTGGGTTCTGAGGTGAGTTTTTGGTACACCACAATTCACTGATGGCCTGGGTTCCTGCGCATAGTTCTGCGCATAAGCATGACACTGCAAGGGGGAACCTCTGAGAGTACCTTTTGGGTATATATACACAATATCTTTGCTGGGGCGGACAGAGGAGAAAGACTTCCATGCTGACACACCGACGAAAGATGCTGAGGTTCCTGCACGCAGACACTCCAGCACTCAGTGGTCTGACATCCCTCGCGGGGTGTCTTCTCGAAACCAAGACGGGGTCCTTTATACTCTCACACCAGGTAAAGGGGTTGGCTGCATCCTAGGGGGATTCTTGGTTTTACACCTCCATACGTGCTAGATACACTTAGGTACATCTAGTTAGGGTTACATTGTAGCTGTAAGCATTATTATTGTCTTGTATTTATACACCTGCCTATATTTATTGTTTTAGCACTATGGTAGAAATATACCATCCATTTACTCTGTTGGTGCTTATAATCATTTAAATCTGTTCCTTTCTTATGGTGGTTTCAACACACCTATTTTACACTAGAATGACGCTGGTTCAAAAAATGCTTATTGAAAACGTCCCCATCGTTAAATCTGTGTGTCTCTCTGAGACAAAGTGAGCACAAGTGACTGAGCGAAAAGTACTGTACTGTTCCCACGATCCCTGATGGGACAGGGTTGTCATGTTCAATAGTAACCAGGAACTATTCTCTCCTTGGTAAGAGGAGTTTACAGTGGCACTGTGAGCTAGCTAGGTATACAGGCTAACATACCTGGTGGGGGTGTTTGGAATCAGTGTGGACACCAATCCCACAGTTTATGTTGTCTAAATTCACAGATCCTATACAGATTTATAGGAACTACACAACAGTTCCCCTCACCCAGAATCCAGCTGTGTCCGAATTCCTTGTATGATCACTGTGGTGTGCTCCTCTTTTGGTGCCCTCAACTGGCCTCTAGCCCTCCAACCACTCCCTGGCCTCCTCCAGGGTAGTGAAGAACTAGGTCTTACCTTCCGATTCAATGCGCAGTCTAGCTGGGAAGAGCATTGATTATTTCACTCCCTTCTCTCTTTTAGCCTTCTTGACTTCTAGAAAAGTACGCCTTAGCCTCTGAACTTTCAGGGAGAAATCTGAAAAAAAGGTAATCCGTGCATTGCCGTATAGTACTGGTGGGGAAGTTCGGGCTCTTTGGAGAATTGAAAAAGCCAGGCAAGTAGGGAGCGTGGAGGAGCCACTGGTCTAGGGCATCATCCCCCCGGAACCCTGTGCACCCTCGCCAAGAGAAAAACTTGGAGAGTCTACGAGGCTGGAGGTACTTGAGGATAAGTTCCTCCATTAACAGGTCCACAGCTGGTTCTCCCGCTCGTTCGGGGAATCCCAAAATTCGGACATTGTTGCGGCAGGATCTGCCCTTGAAATATTCCAGTCGCTCTTCCAGGAATTTGTTTGAGGCCTTGAGCTCCCCCACCTACATCTTAAGCCCTTTTGTGCCTTACAGTAAAATAGCCATTGAGTCTTCTACTTCCTTGACACAAGATCCTAAATTGCAGAAATCTGCCCCGTCAGGGATACTTCTGTCGTGACAGTGTCAATGAGTAGTACCTGTGCATTGTGGACCCCCTGTATGGCAGCCATAATATCTCAGAGGGATAACAGGGCCTCTTCTGGTGTCAATGGCGCATCAGAGGCAGGTTGGTCTGGAGATCCCTCAAGGGCCTCAGGTCCCTTTGCGTATGTAAATCTTCATCTGATGGGACCCTTTCACATTCTTTCCACCTGTCATCCTGTTGTTAGATCGGGGCAATTTCTATGTGGGATGGGGAGGCAGGGTACTCTCCGCCACCTGTCCACTGGATTCTGCAGTACCCATCAGGGTCTCTCGGGTTTCCCCCCACGTGTTGCCCCCTTGGTCCCACTGTTTCAATGTTTGTGGCTCTGTGGTCTTGGGGACTCCCCAGTGTTGTATACCCCAGGGCTCTTAAGTAGTATTCTTGATATGGGGTAATATGTTCTTGCAGAAGGTGTCTCCCAACACCTACAAGTGGATGGTAGCTGATCTACGTCCACACAAAGCGCTAACCCCCTTCTATGTTATTTCAATATAGGAGTAATAAAGCTGCAGATAGGGGTAAATCATCGTGAATGTGGATTAAATCGATCCCCTTGGTAGTCGAGGGGCTGTAGTGTAGTCCACACCCTCCCCTGGGATATCCAGGCTGTCATCCCAAGGTCTCCCCACAGCCCCGGGGCAGTGCCCTCTCACTTCAGTCATAGAGTGAAGCCGGGCCGCAGGCTGGCCCAGTGAGTATCATCACGAAGGTCCCGGCCAGTCTCCTCACTGGAGGCTGCTACAATTTACGCTGGAGTACCCTCTTCAGTTCTAGGGGGGTGCACCAGTGAGGGAGCGAAGCAAAGCTCAAGCCCGGAGGCTTCCTGCAGTCTCAGAGGCGATGCCTGTTCGGCACCAACATAGATCGCAGCCGCCTCTCTGGTGCAAAGGATCTCGCTGCTTTGGAGAGTCTCGCCGGCTCCCACGTCCCGATTCCGCCTAACAAGGAGTTTCTTCTTTCTTGCTGAGGAGCAGCTCTTTAGCTCAGTGTTGTAGGGGTCAGGGAAGCACTGCGTGTGTCTCTCCTCCTAGTCTCTATCTATCGTGGCAGCCTCGATTCCAGGAAGGCCTGCAGCTGTCCCCCCTGGCACGTAAAAGGGAACCCGGGTCGTGGCTCCACCCAGGTCCCAAGGCAGCTGCATCGCTCGCCCTCTCCGGGCTGCAGGAGCAGGATTTCTCAATCAGTGCCAGTACCGCAGCAGTATATCTGACTCGTTCAAGGCAGTATGTTGATGGTTCTCTGAGCTGTGAGCGGATAGTCGTGCATTACGGTGGTGGGTCTCGGAACCGCTTCAAGAGGCGGTCATCTTTCCTGGCAGTTGGCCATTAGATTTGCCATTCTTAAACTTAAATGGGGAAGTTACCACCTTTGTTTGGATGAGAGAAGACCAAAGAGAGGCAGTGTGGGCAGAAAAAGCCATATTTGCGGAATGGGGGATTAATCTTCATAAACCTATACCCTAGTCAAACATCTATGAGCATCCTGAAGGGAACAAGAGGAGGTAAACGAGGCTGGGTCACTAAATAAGCCGTGGGATCATGTGCCCTAACAATAGTATACACACTCCACTAGAGAGATACGTTCTGACATCCCAAGCAATACATACATGAAGCCGGGGAAGCTCGAAAATTACACAATCAAGAGACCAGGCTATCTCTCCTAGCCCCAAGAGAACTCCATGACATTTGCCCCAGAAGCAAAACACCACCGTCTCAGTGAACTCATGGAATATGGCTGGCCTCAAAAATGTCAGTGCAAGTAGAGAAGCAATGTCCTACCAGGAGTCAAGTAACATTCTCTGCCTTAAGGAGACATGGGCTCTTGCCTCAACGACCATGCCAGGTTTCTATTGTACCTTCACACCGGCGCTCCACACAAGTCTTTTTGTGCACCCGGTGGGAGGTTTATCTGTTTTTATCAGGCACTCAAGTAATTTGGAGACCACCGCACTGGATCTTGGCAGCATGGAGGCCTAACCAGTTTCCCTCAGAGGCGTGAAACTTAATCGGAAAGCTATCTGTCTGCTACTGGTGAGCTGTTATCCCAAAGCATTAAAAAAACATGTTTTCGATGGCAAGTGATCTACTCAACAGCTTTAAATCACTCCTCTTGGACTGCCTGTGCCATGCAATTATAACTGCAGGAGACTTCAATATCCAAGGGTTGAGGGCACCACTAGAAAGTTTCACTAATTTGAGAGTGAGGTCTAGTTTGCAGGACTTCCTGACAACTTCCAAACTGATGTCCGCCCAATAGGGGACCAGAGGACCACCAAGGACCATGAGAATTAGGGCGAGGAGCCGCAAAGGGCTGCTCCTCCTCAAAAATGGGACATCCAAAGGGGTACGTTTTTAACAAAAAAGTCCTTGGGAAATTGAAGCCACTGTACAACCAGCCAGAGGGGAGCCTTCTCCCTGTGTCCGTTTGAGCCTCACAGGCAGGCTCTTGTTCCCACGGTGGAGCTGCACAACTCGCAACTCTGGAATCCCGGCCCAGTTTCAAGGGAAAAGTTTCTCCTTTCAGTATAGGGCAATCACCTACCAGGGCAGGGCACCCTCGAGAGAGCCTGGCGCCACGACCAGACCACAGACATGACCGCCCTCAAGCACGCCACCCGCAAGCACCACCAGCTGATCAGCACCACCAAGAAGACTGCATTGAAAGAAAGACTAAACCACGCCCACAACAGCAAGGAACTCTTCAACATCGTCAAAGAGCTCTTCAACCCCAGCGCCGGAGACATCACTCCTTCACAAGACCTCTACGACTCACTCTCCTCGTTCTTCC
The DNA here is from genome assembly GCF_964204655.1 of Triturus cristatus. Classification (NCBI taxonomy): domain Eukaryota; kingdom Metazoa; phylum Chordata; class Amphibia; order Caudata; family Salamandridae; genus Triturus; species Triturus cristatus. The sequence goes on from NC_140595.1 coordinate 423,570,294, forward strand.
ACTGCAAGATCACCGACATACGCAACAGCTTCGGCGCACCAACCACGCCCCCACCACCACCCTCTGCACCTGGACCCCGGTCAGCACCGAAGACACCACCCGCACGATGAACACCATCCACTCCGGATCACCAACTGCCCCCTGCCCCCACCACGTCTTCAACAAGGCCAACTCAATCATCGCACTCCAACTCCGCGACATCAACACCTCCTTCCACACCGCCACCTTACCGGAGAGCTGGAAGCACGCCGAGCTCAGCGCCCTCCTGAAGAAACCAACAGCGGACCCCACTGACCTCAAAAACTTCAGCCCCATCTCGCTCCTCCCTTTTCCTGCCAAAGTCATCGTGAATACCGTCAACAGACAGCTCGCCGCCTTCCTCGAGATCCCTCGACCCCTCGCAGTCCGGCTTTCGAGCCAACCACAGCACCGAGACCGCACTGATCGCAGCCACCGACGACATCAGATCCTTGCTCGACAACTGGAAACAGCGGCCCTCATCCTCCTGGACCTCTCTGCAGCGTTCAACACTGTCTGCCACTGCACCCTAGTACAGCGCCTCGGCAACATCAGGATCCAAGAGAAGGCACTGAAGTGGATCATCTCGTTCCTCGCCGGAAGAACTCAGAGTCCGCCTCCCCCCCCCGTTCAGATCCGAGGCCGCCAAAGTAATCTGCAGCGTACCACAAGGATCATCACTCAGACCTACCCTCTTCAACATCTACATGAGCACCCTCGCAGCCAGCACACGCCAACACAACCTCAACATCATCTACGCCGACGACACCCAGCTGATCCTCTCCCTCACCAACGACCCCGCCACCGCCAGAACCAGCCTCCAGGAAGGGATGAAAGACGTCGCCGAATGGATGAAGAACAGCGGCCTGAAACTGAACTCAGACAAGACGGAAGTCCTCATCCTGGGATCATCGCCCTCCGCCTTGGACGACTCCTGGTGGCCCCCTGCCCTGGGTGCCACTCCCAAGCCAACAAACCACGCATGCAACCTGGGCTTCATCCTGGACTCCTCCCTCTCGATGACCAGACAAGTCAACGCTGTCTCATCATCATGCTTCAAAACCCTGTGCATGCTCCGTAAGATCTTCCAATGGATCCCCACCGAAACCAGGAAGACGGTCACCCAGGCACTCGTCACCAGCCGACTGGACTACTGGAACACCCTCTACGCCGGAACCACAGCCAAACTTCAGAAAAGACTCCAACGCATCCAGAACGCCTCCGCACGACTCGTCCTGGACCTCCCCGACACAGCCACATCTCCGGCCACCTGAGACCTGCACTGGCTCCCCGTCAGCAAGATGATCACGTTCAGGCTCCTCACCCAAGCACACAAGGCTCTTCACAACCTGGGCCCCAAGTACCTCAACAACCGCCTGACCTACACGCCCACCCACCAGCTACGATCGTCCAGCCTCGCCACCGTTCCACGCATCCGCAGAGCCACCGCCGGAGGAAGATCCTTCTCCTACCTGGCAGCCAAGACTTGGAACTCCCTCCCCCATCCACCTTCGGCTGACCCAGGGCCATCTCTCCTTCAGGAAGCAACTCAAGACCTGGCTCATCGAGCAGTAACGGACCCCTCTCCCCCAGCGCCTTGAGACCCTTCCGGGTGAGTAGCGCGCTATACAAATGCTTTGATTGATTTACTGAATTCTGTGGAAAAGAGAAAAATACAGACCTACTCCAAATCCTTACATCTGTGTGTTCCTATATTCATCTGAAGATCCTCAAGAAAAAAGGAAATGTTCTACACTTTTACTCAGACTTTGCATTACTTGTACAGGACTGCAGACACTTCTAAAATGATTTCTCTTAATAAAAGCACCTACATTGTACGCTTAGGACCATGCTCTCATGTTAAAGGAGCAGCAGGAAAATCTAAAACTGCTAATTTAACGGGGATTCCTATTACATAAAGAACTAAAAACTTCAACATAATGGGTACATAGATTTCTTCAGCAGAACATATTGTGACAAACTCCTACAAAACAATATTTACCTCAAAAATGTTTGCTAAGGATCACATGGGCATCTTCCCTGCATTCTACTTTTCACGATCCAAACTATGCAACATCAGCTCTAATAAGGACTGTCAGTTTATTTACACAGACTAGCTAATAAGACTAGCAATGCCCTTGCAAAACTGTATGTAGCATGAGAATAACAAACAATAATGGTGTTATCACCGGAGAAGTTTAGACCAAAAACTACCCACATCTAGTTCCCCTTAAAGACCAAATAACGGAACAGCAATCTAGACTACTCATCCTTTCATAATTTGATCAACCCCTATTTGTAGCAACTGGGCATAAACTAAGTTATGAGGTAAATAGCACATTGAGCTAGCTAAAGAACATGAATAACCAACCAATTCCTTTAGCAAATGCACAAGTGTAACATGAGGGCGCATGAATTCAAACTAAATCCCATTGCTTTCTTAACTCAGCCCTAAAAGCATTAGTGCTATATACATTGCAGAGCCATTCTCTTAATCAGAGCTCACATATACCATTATATTGCCTTTTGTTCATATCAGTGCACAAAAACTTGCTTTTGTCAAAAAAAGTAAGCAAAACCTTTTTCTCTCCCTGGTTTTATGTGAGAGGGTGCCCAAGCATGAGCTGAGCCCCTCTGCAGCTTTCGGAAATACTTCCTTATGGCTGTTCTGTGATACGGCCATACCATATACTCTTAAGTGCATTATAACCTCGCTGTAAATGCTAACTTTGGGATGGCTGCATCAAAACATGTCGTGTTTGATGTCAAACGCTTTGGAATCCTACCCCCTGCCAGTTCTGGCGGCGTGGGTAGCATTCCACCCTTCTAGAGGGCGAGGCATGTTCACACTGGCTAGACCTGGTAGGACTTTCCTGAGCCCTGGCATCACAAAATGGATGCCTCTGCCACAGACACGGGTCTGGCCTCTTACTACTGACCAAAACTCCGGCAGGGGAAACCTGAACAATAGGTTTCCTGTTGAGGGGAGGTGTCCCCACCTCCCCAGACAGGCTGATGTGTATTGGGGCTGGGCGGGAGCACTCTCTGGTGCTTTGAAGTCCTGCACCGGGGGCACACTTGGTGTCCCTGTGCATACTCCAGTTCAAACCGGTTGCAGGGGCTACCTGCCCCTGCACTGGCGTGAAACTGGACAAAGGAAATGGGTGTAACCACCCCTCTTTCCTGGCCCACCCATAGGTTAGTGTTAGTCCATCCCCTAAACTCACTATAAGTATAGGAATCCAGTCCCTAGGACTTTAGATTACCCTGGACAAAACTCTGCAATATACATCCTGGACATTTGACGTTCTATCCTGACTAGAAGACTGAAGAGATCTCCCTTGGGGTCAAGGAGTGACTCCCCTGCTTATCAGGCACCAAAGAAGTAACTGACCGGTCTGCAATTCTGCTCCAGCCGGACGCTGAAGTCTCTGCATCCCCAGAGGTGGATTTCCAGACTTCCCCGAGGCTACCCTGAGTACACAGCAAAGCTGAGGCCCGTGGCTATCGTGGGTGACGTGGAGTCGTGACACCTGGACACTGTAAACTTTTGCAGCAATACTATCTTCCTGGTCCTCCTCGAAGTTGTGCTTTGGGCTCCAAGTAGCCCCAGCCTTGAGCACCTCCTGCACCGAAGATTGTTGGCCTCCACGAGTGACCCGTGGGCCAGCTTCCAGTGCGACCGCTCGAGGCTCCTTCGCGATCACTAGCCCGTTGGCTAGCAGGTCCCCACGAAGGCGACTCCTTTTTGTATTGGGCTTATACCTGGTTGCTCCAGATGTGCCCCGACTTACCCTTGCTGGGTGAGTCCCTCAGACTTTGCTGGTCTGCACCGCCGTACTTTCTCTGAATTCCAGTGACTTGCCGTTGCCAAGGCTTGTTGGGTCCATTCTGGTCGCTGACACCGCAGCACTCGACAGACTTCGTGGGACAGCTCGAATTCGGCTCATGGACTTTGTCGACGCCTCCTGGACCTCGTGGCTGAAGAGTCAAGACACCCATCAACTCACCTGAAGCACCCGACATCTGTGGGCATTGGTTCATCCTGCCCTAGGTCACTGGCAAGTGACCCAGACTCTGTCTCCTCTGCTTTCAGGTTCCATACATCCCAGATCCAGGCTTGGATCTCTTCGGACACTTCTCCTCTTCACGGCAGCAACAGTGCTTTGCAGGCTTCTATTGAAATCGACGACGCAACCAGACACCAAAAGACACCTATGCACCCGGCTTCCCTGGGTGAGGTAACTCGAGTACTCCAGTGCTCTGGTGGGTGCTAGCCCAAGAACTTCTTAAGTCCAAGGGTTTGGTCCTGACTCGATTAGAAGTGTCCCTGATCTTTAAAATTCCAACCGCGACATTGCTCATAGAAGATAATAGGAACCCGCGGTTGTGTTTTCAGACTGCATACAGTCCCCGTGGGTTCCCTGTGTCACTACCTTGGGTGGTTCCTTGGGGTCCCAGCGATTCTAGAGGCAATAGGCCTAGTGCCTATTCCAGTCGTGGTTCTTATATCAATTTTTTGGTATATGGTTTGGTACGCCCCTAGGGCCCAAACGTGTATTTGTGCTTTTACTGATGCTTGCTCACTTGTAAACTAAGTACTTCGAACTCCAGTCTCATAAAGAGACTAGAGGGGTGTGTCCTATCTTAAATACATATATTTTGAATATATACCTGGTGTGGTTGTCTTTTCATTTGATCATTCAAGAGATTATAGACTGGCAACACAAGCTGCTTTTCATTCCTTCAAGACTTAGCCCGAAGGCTGCTCTCCATAGCTACCACTAGGATAGCTTTCATATAAGGTTGTCTTTAACCATTCACCATAAGGGGTTGTTTGGACTGATACAAGGTGCCCACTAGAACTAGTGGACAGCATATATCAGGCCACCTTCTCACAATGACCCTCTAAAAGCCACAGTACAGGACATTGTCTGCTACCTGTTTAGTTTACAAAAAGCTAGTTTGGCGCACACTTTCATATGGTTCCACCTCTCTCCAGTTGCTGCCTACCTCTAAAATAGACAGCATCTCTCACTTTTTAAAATTTCAACCATCAAAGCTTTCATGGAAGGACTCAAATTAATTATTCCAACACGGGTTCATCCAGCACCCTCTTGGAACCTTAACATCTCTATATATAGTGGGCCCCTCACTGACGGTCTCTTATATTATAAATGTGCCCTTCAAGGGAGGGCCTGGCTTGGCAGTTCTGCCTGTACTGCCAACCCATGAGGAGCAGAGTCAAAATTGATTTGCATATGGCTGGGTATAAACTGAGGCGGCATGGTGAGACACAAGGAGGATGGGTTGGAATGCTACCCAGAGCGATTGCCCATGGTTAGACAAATTGCAAGCATTCTGCCCATCACCGTTTGTGTGTTTCATGTACTGCCCTCAGTGGCATGGGTATGCCCAGACGTGGGGTCTGTGCTCCATGTGTCACTGGAACCAAGGGGTACCTGGCTAATGAGCCCATACCCAGGGTGAGACTGATCCTGTGTTGGATGTGTTCTGGTTCAGGGGGGACCTGGTTTGGCGGTTCGGGCTGTACTGTTCCCATGAGGAACAGGAGCAAGACTGATTTCCAGCTGGGTGGGTCCAAACTGAAGTGGCATGGTGAGCAAAAGAACGATGGGTAGGGATGCTACCCAGAGCAAATGGCAGTGGTTAGACAAATTGCAAGCACTCCTCCCATCACCTTTTATGTGTTTCATACTAAATTGATGTAATGTTTCACAAAAAAAACAATATCTGCAACAGGTTTAAATAAACATTTGCATTTTGCCAATGTCTATGTAACAAGGCATTCTGATAAAATGTTATCTATTCATAATGCTTAAATTCACATATTTACCTGTTTTAAACTGAGTGCACTTGATGAATACAGGCCCCAGCTAGGCCCGCAGGACACAAGGGTTCGCTCTCCTGTAATGGAATCTATAAGGAAGTTGGCACGGAAACTGCAAAGTACAAAGGCAGCATTTATTAACCCTTAAGGGTGGTCCTACAATCCACACAACACTCTTCAGTATTGCATAGAGTAGCACACAGAACTTGCGTACATGGTCCCCTTTTATACACAATAGAGGGGCTCATAAGTGGGTGGATACAACATGAGGCCGAAGAACATTACCATTTATGGTCATTTTCGATACTGAATCAATATGTGGGCGGAGCTAACACACTCCTTGAGCCCGCGAAAACATGGTCAAGCAAGGCTAACTGATAACAGATGTGGTCAAGTCTGGGCATGCGCCAGATGGACAAAAGAGCTATTTATAGACTGTTACTAGGCAGATTACAAGAGCAACTAACACAGAGGTTGGACTCTTCTCGTGGGGAACACGTGGAAGCATGACAATACAAAATGGAGTCCGGACTTCGGTCAACATAACAGAGAAAACATGATCTAAAGTAAGGGAATTAATGTCTTTAGTAAATGCTTAATCACATCGTTGTTTCAATTTACAACAGACGACCCTTTCAGCATTTACTGAAGACATCCGGTTTGTTAGGATAATCATCATATATGTCAATTGTCATCATTTCTTCGACTTCTTTAGCTAAACGTTTCTGGTGAGCAACATCGGCAATAGCTTTCTTATCAGGGATACAGAATGATACGCATAAGGAACAGAGCAAGGGACCACATTGAACACAGATACAGCAAGAAAACAGAACTGCTACAATAATACAAAGACCAGTTAAAACCTTCCATCCCCAGGCAGTAATCAATGCCCAAAACCATCCAGAAAAGGACCAAGTGCCGTTTTCTGTATGGATTTCAGCTGCAATTTTGTGTAATTTGTTTATGGCATTATAAACTGATGGTGTATGATCAGGGATAAACACACAGCAACTGCTGCCGATGATCTTACATGCTCCTCCTCGGTCAGCTAACATAACGTCTAATACCATACGATTCTGTAATGCAACAATTCTAGTAATTTGCAATTCCTCCGTAAGATTCCCAAGAGCAGCAGCAGTCTGGTTTGTCACAGCCTCTACCACTCTTGTTAATCTTCGGATCTTCCTGCTGTTCAGAGCAGCTCCAACAAAGAAAAACAGTCCTAAGTTAAAATCAATATACTGTTGCAGACTGGTATCAGTCTGATCTACATCATCAATTAATAAAGTACGTTTATACCTATTTACAGTTACATTATTCAATAATTTCAGATCTTTATGATAAGATGCGGGTGCTAGGAATACAGGAGGTAATAGAAATGATACATAGCATACCCCAGACCACCCAGCCGGCAAACGGTAATAACCTTTATTTCCACACACAAAGTAGGTATTATGGGACGCTAGGAAGGTACTGTTGTTCAACCCATCAATATTCAGGACGGTGATACAATCGCTGACACCGACAGGAATAGAACCCACACTCTGGACACACAGGTCCGCTTGAGCTTGTGCTACTTGAATCACAAATTTGTCCTTTCCCACAGTGTCTCTTGTGTTCGTAAAGATGTAGGGAATGGATTCATTGTCTGGTCGGTACTCTTCCAATTCCCAAATTGTCCCATTCGCTTGTGGATACCCATTTTTATCCTGATGACATTCTTTATTGAGTCTGAAGAGCAATCGTCCCACTGTCGGTTTCCGAGTGGCAAACAGCAAAGTGTACCATGCTCTACAAGAGCCATTATGAGAGAAAGGAAGTGGTATGAATGGCGTACCTCCTTTCTTCTGATGGGCTGGCATCATCCCACATATCCAACAGTTCGTAGCGTTCGTAGCAACGTGGGTATGATGCAGCATCTGGATGAAAGTGTTATTCAAGTAAGACTGTCGATGCTTCAACTCTTGATACGGTAATGTATAAAAGTAGTGCTCCTCAGGCACCGGAGTTGTCAACACGAGTATTTTCCGAGCGGGGGTTACATCCTCCACAAACCATGTGGTTATCCCAACAATAGCTACTGTCAACATGAACCCTGATGCACAAAGGATTTTCTTTTTCTCCATGTCAAAAATAAAAACCCAATATCTTCCTGAAACTAAAAGTCTGTCAGAACTCTTCCCCTTGGGCAGCGGTCGATTTCTTCACCAGCGGGCCAAGACGGGTGTCGCTACACTAATGCAGGGCTGATCCCCCCCCCTTGCCTCATCGGCTCTCCGTTTCACTAACCCAAGGGCCGTTCTGACAGTATGTCCCGGCACTGGAGAACTCACTTCCTTGGTCGAAGATGATATCGCCTTCCTCCAGGAGTCGCGTGGTCCGGAAAGAGCTCCTCAGTGACGTTTGGCTCCGCAGCACGGCCTGTCTCTGCAGCCAGGATTTCTCGTTGATCGGTCAGCACGGCAGGTTCCACCAATCCGGGCGGCACCTTCCTACAGTGCAGGGAATGGATCCAATTCTTTCTGTTGGAGACTCGCACAGCCGTCCTCGTTGCGAGGAGGACCTGCTCAGGACCCACCCATCTCGGTTCCAAGCTGTTTGTTCTGTCAAATATTTTCACCATCACGTGGTCACCAGGTCGGAGACCATGTCCTTCACCGGTAGACCGATCAGGGAGCGCCTCTCGGACCCGTTGATGAATAGAAACCAAGTTATCCGTTAACTGTGTCAGATAATCGTTCATCATTACACAAGGTACATCATACACAGCCTTAGGTTTTGGTGGACCCCAAATATTCATTGGGCGTCCGAAGACAATCTCGTACGGTGTAAGGCCAGTTCGAGAGTGCGGTACCGATCTAATTGACAATAACGCCAGTGGCAGAGCGTCTGGCCAAGTCAAGGACGTCGAAGCTTGAATTTTAGCGATCTTGAGCTTCAGTGTACCATTATACTTCTCGACTAGTCCTGCAGACTGAGGGTGAAACACGGCGTGGAACTTCTGAGTGATGCCTAGGCCCTTCAAGACATACTTTATAACATCCGCTACAAAGTGAGGCCCATTATCACTCCACAGAAGTCTACAAACGCCATACCGAGGGAAGAACTCTTTCAGCAGCAGCTTCGCAGTAGTCATTGCAGTATTGTCTTTCGTAGGGTACGCTTCAACCCATTTACTGAAGGCGCAAACCACTACTAGAACATACTTCAAATTGTTACAGCGCTCAAGCTGGATGTAATCCATCTGCAAAACCTCGAAGGGTGCAGTGGGTGTCACAAATCCTCCTGCTGGAGTTCGAGTACCCTTTCCTGGGTTATACCTCAAGCAGATCATACAGGTCTGCACCACCCTCTTTGCCGTGCTAGCAATCTCTGGATGCTCCCAGACTTGGGTAAGCAATTTCACAATTGCGGAAGCTCCAACATGTGCTAGCCTATGTGCCATCTGAACCATAGGTTGTACAAAAGCCGTAGGTAATTTCCATCTATCCATCTGCTTATTTCTCCAGCAGCCTTCATCATCCAATTCTCCCTCGCTAGCCCATTGTTCCCGCTCTTTGTCAGAAGCGGTCCTTTGCATTTCTCGCACTTCCTCCTTCGCATCATGCCATCTTTCCACTTGTGACTTTACTACATACATGGCAGTAGCACCGGGCTGCATCGCAGTCTCCCGTGCTACTCGGTCTGCTAACGCATTCCCTTCTCCAACTTTATCAACTACTTTCCTATGGGCGCTACACTTAACGATGGCGATTTTCTTTGGGTATGTCAATGCGGTTAAAAGATTGTGAACTAACTCTCCATGCATTATCTGTACCCCATGTGACGTTAAAAACCCTCTCTCCTTCCAGAGTAGGCCGAAGTCATGCGCTACTCCGAAGGCATAGCGGCTATCTGTATAAACATTCACACATAATCCTGTACTGAGCTCACATGCTCGTGTTAATGCTATCAGTTCCGCTGCTTGAGCTGATTTCTGTGGTATGCGCGCTGTCTCCACTATCGTTTGTAATGTGGTAATTCATACGCTGCTGAAGTCGTACCATCCGGTAGCTTCAGGCATGATCCGTCCACCCACAGTTCTCCATCTACCTCTGGAAAGGGCGTATCCTGGAGATCAATACGACCCTTTGTTTGTTCCTCAGTCACGAGAATACAATCATGTGCTTTCCGCACCTCAGGCTGGGTTTCGGGGTATGGCAACAATGTTGCCGGGTTTAACGTTGCGCACCTTTTTAACGTAATATGAGGAGCCAAAAGCGTCAACTCATATCCCGTTAAACGGGCACTGGTCAAATGCTGCGTCTTTGTTTGATTAAGCAGGGCATCCACAGCATGGGGAACTAATACCAACAGCTTATGAGATAACACAATTCCCTCACTTTGGCGTATTGACACAGCTGTCGCCGCAACCGAGCGAAAACACCCTGGTAATGCTCGGGCGACAGGGTCAAGTACAGCCGAAAAATATGCACAAGGGCGCTGCTTATCGCCGTGCATCTGCACTAAAACTGATAATGCACATCCATCTTTCTCATGCACATACAACGAAAAGGGTTTTGCATAATCAGGGGTCCCTAACACTGGTGCTGAACAGAGGGCTTGTCGCAATTGCTGAAAGGCAGCATCACACTCATCTGACCAAGGGATCGGGATAGGCGTGTCCTTTGTCAAAAGGGCTAACAATGGCTTAGCTATGTGTGAAAACCCCAATATCCACTGCCTACAGAAGGAGACAAGACCCAAAAATGCACGCACATCCTTCTGCGTGGACGGTGTCGGTGTGTCCAAAATTACTTGGATACGATCCGGTGTGAGTGCACGCCCCTCCTTAGACAAAAGGTGACCCAAATAAGTCACCTTTGGTCTACAGAATTGCAATTTCTTCCTAGATACTTTATGATTGTGGGATGCTAAAAAGGAAAGTAAGGATAACGTACTTTTTTCACACAACTCCAGGGTGTCAGCCGCCAGCAAGATGTCATCGACATATTGAATGAGGGCGACCCCCTCGAGCAAAACAAAGGAATCCAATTGTCTTTTCAAAGCCTGACTGTAAATACTAGGGCTTTCTGTGTAGCCCTGGGGGATCCTACAAAAACGATAAGATCTATTATTTAATGTAAACCCAAAAAGATATCGGCTATCGGGGTGAATGGGAATGGAAAAGAAGGCATTCTTCAAATCGATCACAGAGAACATAGTCGCCGTAGGTGGGACCAAAGTAAGCAACGTCGTGATATCGGAAACCACTGGGTACTGAGGTATCACGATCTTGTTTACTTCTCTCAAATCAATTATAAACCGATAGACCCTGGCATCCGTATCCTTTTTCAGAATGGGAAGAATCGGACTGTTACAGATGTTGTAGGGAACTTCCTCCACTACCCCTACCGCAATCAAATCCTGCACTATCTGTATGAGAGCCTCCTCGCCCTCCTGGGAAATACGGTACTGTGGGAGGCGAGGTAACACCGCCCCCTCCTGGACACTAATGTGGACCGGTGGAATCACCATTTGTCCCACATCTGTGTCCGAAGTTGCCCACAAAGCACGAGGGAGGGTAGCTAACAACGCATCCTCTGACATCGCACACATCCGTTCAGACCGGGGGTAATTGTCATTCAATATCACCCGCACACCAGCAGGGGAGCAGCGGATCGTAGCCCTAAAATGCTTTAACATATCAAGGCCCATAATGTTGTCTGGTGTGTACGGGGCAAGCAGAAACGGACAGGGTGCAGAAAAAGAGTCAACCTTAAACATAAGGGGCTGCGAAAGAGGGCTTCGGGAGAGTGTACCGTCAAACCCTACCGATGTAACCATTAAGCCGGATGGGGGAGCCCCCGGAACCAATTGCTTAGACAGCGCACTACGTGTCGCTCCTGTATCCACTAGGAACTGATCGGTAGAGCCCAGAACCTCAGCCGATACATAAGGACCCTTCTGATCGACCGGCACCTCAACTGATTCCAACCCCCATCCAACGCATTCCTATGCATGCTGAGAATCATGGTACCCTGATCGGTCAATCCCCGCCACTTGATACTGATGCTGGCGATCGAAAACATTTAATCTATCTCGGTGCTGCCCAGCAGAGTCAAAACGAGCCTGTTCGTTAGAATTCCCTCTAAAGTTCGAGAAACCCCCTCTACCTCGCGGGCCACCCTGAGTATTCCCCTGACGCGAAGCATGCAACACCGGGCAGTCCCTAGCCCAATGACCCGATTGCTTACAATACGCACATTGGTTCCTATTCAAATCAGATCGGCCCGAGGGAGGACCATAAGATCCTCCCCTACCTCTATTACTACCCCGTCGGGGCGGGCCATATACTTGTGCCAACATCACCTTTGTTTTTCGATCTTTCGATTTCTTTTCCTCCTGGCCCTTTGCTTCTTGCTCCTGACGCTCATAATACTGAGCGATAGTCAGGAGGGCCGTCGGGGTTGCGGAAGACCAAGAACTCTCGCTCGCTTTTAAACGGGCCGCAACTGCCGGCAGCAGATTAGCCACATATTTATCCGCAAAAAGGTGGCGGCCCGTATCGTCAGTAAGCGACTGGCCACTAAAATCATGAAACGTCTCCTCAAAGCGCGTAAAGAAGTCCGCAACTGACTCGTCAACTTTCTGTTTACATGCAGCTAACATATTCCAGTCAATCTTTTTAGGGGGGATAATTGTCTTCATCTTAGCCACAATAGCAGCAGGGAGATCTAAAATACTCTGGGGTGGTTTCTGCGCGGGCTTCCGCTCCCTATCCTCATCCTCAAGCTCAGACCACCGGGCCTTAAAGGCAACTGTATCATCTACCTTTCGGACAGATCGCCACATATCCGGTGGTAGAATAAGGCCAAAGAACAGGTCTATATCTGCTAAAGTCATAACGCAAGAATTCAAGGCCCCCTCGACTTCTTCGTAGAAGGCCGCTGGATTCTTGCGGGGGTCAGGCAACGCATTCTTTAATGCCATAACATCAGCTCTATGCCACGGAGTATAAACCCAATTATACACAAAATATTCCTTAGCATCGGCGGAGGTAATGTCCGAGCTAGTCCCCGCTCCTTTAGGAGGAACATACAAAGGCGCCGCCTCTCGCATTGGTTTAACATGCACTATGACATCCTTATCTGACTGGGAGGTGGATGAGTGGCCTTCTGCGGTACACGAATCCGACTGCTTCTCCTCCCCTGCTCGTTGGCGCGCTTTTTCTTTATGGGCCAGCACCGCGTCCCGCAAGGCGAACAGCCGCCGAGCCGTATCAGGAGCCTTAGAGGGAGAGAAAATACCATCATGCAATGCTTTAGCATCCGATGTCACTTCTTCAGGCTCAAAGACACTAGAATATTTCCGGAAAGCGGCAATCACTTCCTCAGCGAAATGACTCAGAAAATACAATCTCTCTCTATCCTGCCACGACCCCCAAGTATGGAACAATTCATCCACGGACACCTTGCCCTTAAGTGCACGGAAGGAAATTTGCCGAAGCTCAGCCATATGCTCAGCCGATAACATGGACCGCGTATCCACCTTACCCGGACCCGGGACAGAATCTTGTGGCCTCGGAGCAGATGCGCCAACATAAGGGGGCAGAGAGCGATCTAGTAAATAAAAATCATCATCAAGATTATTAAGGACAGGATAAAGTGGCTGCCGAACAGCATATTGACCCGAGACTTGCAGCCTACGCTCTTTCTCTTGTCTCTCTGTCTGTTCTCTGTCTTCCCGACGGTTCGCTTCCTGTGCTCGCACATGATCATTCTTCCGTTGTTCTTTATCAAACAGCGCTTTCTCACGCTTCTCTCGCTCACGCACCTCCTTCACCCACAACCGCACACACTCAAACATATCCTGACGAGCACGCCGCTTACACATACACTGTTCCACATACTCAATCTTACGTATATCAAACGATCCATACAAAGGCCATCGTAACTCAGGATCATTTTTAGTATATTTCCTCCATACTGTGCTGTACATTATGGAAGAAAGACCATGCTTCACATACATACCCAGAGCGATTGCCCATGGTTAGACAAATTGCAAGCATTCTGCCCATCACCGTTTGTGTGTTTCATGTACTGCCCTCAGTGGCATGGGTATGCCCAGACGTGGGGTCTGTGCTCCATGTGTCACTGGAACCAAGGGGTACCTGGCTAATGAGCCCATACCCAGGGTGAGACTGATCCTGTGTTGGATGTGTTCTGGTTCAGGGGGGACCTGGTTTGGCGGTTCGGGCTGTACTGTTCCCATGAGGAACAGGAGCAAGACTGATTTCCAGCTGGGTGGGTCCAAACTGAAGTGGCATGGTGAGCAAAAGAACGATGGGTAGGGATGCTACCCAGAGCAAATGGCAGTGGTTAGACAAATTGCAAGCACTCCTCCCATCACCTTTTATGTGTTTCATACTAAATTGATGTAATGTTTCACAAAAAAAACAATATCTGCAACAGGTTTAAATAAACATTTGCATTTTGCCAATGTCTATGTAACAAGGCATTCTGATAAAATGTTATCTATTCATAATGCTTAAATTCACATATTTACCTGTTTTAAACTGAGTGCACTTGATGAATACAGGCCCCAGCTAGGCCCGCAGGACACAAGGGTTCGCTCTCCTGTAATGGAATCTATAAGGAAGTTGGCACGGAAACTGCAAAGTACAAAGGCAGCATTTATTAACCCTTAAGGGTGGTCCTACAATCCACACAACACTCTTCAGTATTGCATAGAGTAGCACACAGAACTTGCGTACATGGTCCCCTTTTATACACAATAGAGGGGCTCATAAGTGGGTGGATACAACATGAGGCCGAAGAACATTACCATTTATGGTCATTTTCGATACTGAATCAATATGTGGGCGGAGCTAACACTCCTTGAGCCCGCGAAAACATGGTCAAGCAAGGCTAACTGATAACAGATGTGGTCAAGTCTGGGCATGCGCCAGATGGAGAAAAGAGCTATTTATAGACTGTTACTAGGCAGATTACAAGAGCAACTAACACAGAGGTTGGACTCTTCTCGTGGGGAACACGTGGAAGCATGACAATACAAAATGGAGTCCGGACTTCGGTCAACATAACAGAGAAAACATAATCTAAAGTAAGGGAATTAATGTCTTTAGTAAATGCTTAATCACATCGTTGTTTCAATTTACAACACACTGAAAAGTTATTTTTCATATTTGCTAATGAAGCAATTAGGAATTTGACTTTGAGCTACAATTTGAAAGCGATCATGGAGTCAAGTCCAAAGAATACATGCTATCTTTTCGAAAATTTACTTTTTTTTTTAATTTTTTTATTTGTCCAGGTACCAAAAACAATATACACTTTACATTTTACAATCCCATTCGAATAGTTTATACAAAATAAATAATATAGTTCTGTAATTAACATACTTAGATCCTATTAACTGAGCAAAGTATTACAGATTAGATTCCCTCCATCTTTTTAATGGAGCCCACAAATTCTGTCCCACTTCTCTTCTTTTCCTACCCCAATGAACAAAAAGGGAAGATTCAATATTGTGTATACCCAAAAGTCTTGCAAGCCACATATGAAACACCGGCGCTTGTGTGTCTTTCCAGCCCGCGGAGATAAGAATCCGAAGAACCGAAACAGCAATAAAAACAAGGGCTTCTGCTTCTTTATTCAGCCCCAACTTACTGTCCTTTCCCATTATCATAAGAGTAGGGGATAAATTAATCTTAACTCCTAACAGCATCTCCAAAAATTTCTCAATTTCCCCACGAATTACATTTAGTTTCTCACATTGCTGAAACATGTGTACTAAATTAGCTGGCCCTTCCTGACACCTAGGACAGTTATCATTCTCCCTTTTACCCCAAATAAACAATTTCGCTAGCGTAAAATACAAATTAAACAGGGTTTTATATTGTTGGGCTTTCAAATTTGTTGAGCGAAACAACCTCATAGCTAACTGAAGTGCTCTATCAATATCAACATCCGGGTCTCCCAATCTCGATACCCAGGCAGCTTCCATCTTTTCCAAATCATCTGGGATCTCTAACAATAGAAATCTATATACTAAATCTTATTACCTCCTTTTAATAAATAATCCATCACTTTAATTCTGTTCCCTATAATAATCCTTGATCTTAAAGCCATTATAATACTATGAATTTGCACAAACTTGAACCCTTGATTCCCTGGAATATTGTATTTTTGCTGGATATTCTTGAATTCCATCAAGACCTCCCCTTCAAAAATATCACTTAATGTTTAAATTCCATGATGTTCCCATAATCTCCCCATACTATCCCCACTCAATTGCGGGAAAACCTTAGAATTCCACAATGGTGAATACCCATTAACTTTTGGTATTGATAGTAATTTTCGAACTTGTTTCCATACTTGCCAAATACCTTCAAGCGACTTGTATCTCATTTTTTTGAAATATCTTCTCTCAGTTTTCCGTAGCAGAAGCCCCAGTGCTTCTCTGCCCAGCATAAGTACATAAATAGAGGGGGGCTATTGAGTGCCAAATGATGATTCCAAAAGGTTAGTGGCAGGATCAAATAGGATTGCCATCTTAGTCAACAAACACGCCCAATAATACAATCTAATATTCGGCATTGCTAATCCCCCTTTTTCCCGTGGAAGGGACAAATACTTCATTGATCGTCTTATTTTACCGTATTGCCAGATAAAATTCATGAAAGTTGCTTCTATTGACCTTAATATACTCGCATCTATCGCAAATGGAATAGCACGAAAAAGATATAAAATCTTAGGGAACATAGTCATTTTCACCACATTAACTCTCCCTATTATAGACAGATGTAGGGTATCTATTCTTTTAAGGTCTGCCGTTGTTGATTTCAACAGAGGGGCAAAGTTTTCTTTTATAATCATATCTATAGCTGAGCTAACCATAACCCCTAAATAGACTGCTGACTCAGTATATCTTATATCCTCTTTTTTAATATTAGCTGTACAAATTATCTGAGTCTTATCCTCATTCAAACAATAGCCGGATGAGCGGCCAAATTCCTCTGCTATCTCTTTAAGAGCTACTAATGCCCTAATCGGCTCAGATGTAATTATCGCCAAATCGTCCGCATAAGCCAATAATTTGGTCTCCATCTTATTACAGACTGGGGAACAACCTTTGCAACGCAACTTTTACACCGCACTACCATTACAACGAAACTTTTACAACGCATGCGATGTTACAACGCATGCTTTTACAACGCAAGTCTTTACATCGACTTGCACTAGATGGCGTGCTAACATTAGAAATAGTGTCGTTTACTATCCAAACACCTAACCTACTGTAACGTGGACTGGAGTTTGAATAGTAAATTACACATTTCTAATGTCAGCACGCCATCTAGTGTATGTCGATGTAAAGACTTGAGTTGTAAAAGCATGCGTTGTAACATTGCATGCGTTGTAAAACTTTCGTTGTAACAGCATGCGTTGTAACGTCATACATCCTTACAGACTATTGGTTTAATATCATTGCAACCCATAATTCTGCATATCAAAGGATCTATATATAACGCAAAAAGGATAGGTGAACAGGGGCACCCCTGACGCGTCCCCCTGGAGATATGAATTAATTCTGAGCTTTCACCCATTAGCTGGATTTTAGCCTTAGGATCACAATACATGGCCCTAATAGCTTTAATTATATTAGGGCCGAATCCCCTTTGGTCCAATATCCCCCATAAATACTTCCACGCAACACGGTCGAAGGCCTTTTCTGCGTCGAGCAGGATCATGGCCATCCTTCCCCCCAGAGTCAAGCTATCCTGGCTGATGACGGCTGATAGCCAGAAACCGGTCCTAGGATGCTTGATTCCGGTCCAGGGAAGACATGGCTTGGCAGTTCGGGCTGGACTGTTCCCATGAGGCACAGGGTCAAGACTGATTTGCATATGGCCATGTCTGAACTGGGGTGGCGTAGTGGGCAAAAGAACGATGGATTTAACCCAGATCTCTTGACTGGGGGAGAATGTCTGCATTGTCAGCATTCCGTCCATCATTTGTTTGTTGTAACATCCTTCCCCCCAAGGCAACCTGCACATCAAACAGAGTGATCGTTCGCCTAATATGATCGGTTGTTCCTCTGCCTGGAATAAATCCATGCTGCCACGGGGAGACAAGACCGCCGATAATCCTTCCCAACCTTTTAGCCAAAATCTTAGCATAGATCTTATTGTCCGCATTAATGAGGGATATTGGCCAATAGGATCCAGGGTGCTCTTTAGGTTTTCCTTTTTTATGAAAGACAATAATATTTGTTTCATGCCAGGACTCCGGTATTACTCCCGTACACATTATCCCGTTAAATAAATCCAACAATATCGAAGCAATTTCCTTCTGAATGCTTTTATAAACTTCTAGCGGGATACTGTCCGGTCCTGACGCCTTTCCGACTGCCATCTCCTGTAATGCCTCCAATACCTCATCCATTTCCAGATCCTTGTCTAGCTCTCCTTTATCGGTCATGCTTACCTGAGGCCCACTATCTACAAACTGACTTCCGGTCTCTGAATCAATCTCTTCCTTATACAGTGTCTGATAAAAGTTTCTAAAAACTTTTAATATATCACTTGGTTCAGAATAATTCTGGTTGCCTTCACATATGTTTGAAATAATATTTTTGGTTTTCCCTTGTCTGATCCGAAGTGCCAATAATCTACCTGCCTGTTCTCCAGTCTCATATAATTTACCTCTATGGGTCTGATATTCACCTGCAGCTTTCTGGGCTACCTGCTTATGAAGCTCTGCTTGTATAATGGAGATCCTCTGTCTAGTCCCCTCACCATCTTTTCCCTGGCCAATTTCCCTCATATGCTGTTCTTCTGCTTCTGTTATCTGATTAATTAATCTCAGGTTCTCTGACCGATCTGCTTTCCTACGGTTAGCAGAGTAACTAATTGTTTTGCCCCTCAGTGCTGCCTTAAATGAGTCCCAAACATTATTTCTGGATGCGCTAAAACGATTAGCATCAAAATAATCCTGCGTCAATTTTCTTAAGTGTTCAACATAGCTACTATCCGCTAACAATTTCCTTTCAAAGGTCCATCTTGAGAATTTTTTTTTAAAAGCCTCGCATTCATATTCCAAAATCAGGGGACTATGATCAGACATAATTTTCGGTAATTTATTAATATTAACTTTATTCAATTCTGTTGCTGATACCAGAAAAGAATCCAGTTTTGAATATTTCTTGAAAGGACATGAGAAATATGTAAAGCC
This sequence comes from Triturus cristatus, assembly GCF_964204655.1. Taxonomy (NCBI): domain Eukaryota; kingdom Metazoa; phylum Chordata; class Amphibia; order Caudata; family Salamandridae; genus Triturus; species Triturus cristatus. Next base: position 423,589,398 of record NC_140595.1, read on the forward strand.
CGGATTATTGGGCTCCTTATTTCCCCATACATCTACCAGCCCATGTGATTTAGCCAAGGAGCTAATAGCTCGAAATAACCTAGGTTTTCGCCCTAAATAAGGGCCTTTATTTATGAAATCAATAGGGATATTAAAATCTCCACATACTATAACTGGGCCAGGCCAGTTTGCCAATTCTACTTCCAAAAAATCAAATATTTCAGGATCATCCTGGTTAGATCCATAGATCACACAGATTGTACACCCAATTTCCAATTCTACCAATGCCCATCTCCCCGTTATATCGGCCCTTTGACGTTTTGCCCCTCCCAGCGTTGATTTGGCTAAAATTGCCACACCTCTTAGAATAGACGTCTGTGATGAACAGGTCAGCAGATCAAAACCTTTAATATTTATCAAATGTTTTTTTTCCCAGGGTAAATGCGTCTCCTGTAAACACAGGACATCTATAGAATTTAAACTAACGAAGTGCCCTAATCTCTGCCTTTTCCTCCAGTCATTTAAACCGCCTATATTGACTGTGCATATCTTAAGTTTCCCCATTGCTATCTTTTAGCTCTTCCTTTGACTTCACCAAAATTCAGAACCCAAACCGTTCTAGAAATACAAAAAATATCGCTCCTGAAAATGGCACCTGGACTTATTATTTTTTTAAGTTTTTTCACCTCCTTTCCCTTCCCCCCAACCAACCCCAACCCTCTCACCCCACCCCCCCACCTCCACCCCCTCTCCTCCCCTTACCCCTACCCCCACTCCCCAGGAGGCGCTCAGACCAAGGTCTATTCATGTGATGTGAACAGCATTAGCGAGCTGGGTGGTACTTTAGCCAATCCTCAAATATATCCATACCCATACCAGTACCCCCCTCACAGCCCTAGTATATCCGAAGAGCTTCTATAATACCCCTGAGATAAAATATTCAGCCTTTAGGGTTACCCAGAGTGTCCAAGAACTCTTTCGCCTTAATCTCCGATGAAAAATATCTTGTCTGTCCTTCATAAATCACTTTAAGCTGCGCTGGATTAATTAAATAGCACTGAGTATTTCTTTCTTGAAATGGCTTAATTAACTGCCTCAGTCTCCAACGTCTCTCTACCGTTGTGTGGCAGAAGTCTGGACGGACAAAGAAAGAAAACTCCCCATTTGATCTTCTTGCTTCTGGTCTAGCCTTTTCCAAGATAGCCTGTCGCAGGAGAAAATTCCCCAGGAATACTAAGATTGCTCGTGGTTTTACCTCGCCTCCTATCGTTGCTCAAATCTTAAACGGGGTGCGGTGTGCCCTTTGAATTTCAGATGACCAATTCCATTCTAATAGCTCCAGGAAGGTGGATTTAAATAACTTAATTATGTATGCTCTAGCATCTCCAGCTTCCACCCCCTCGGGAACCCCCAGCACCCTGAGATTGTTCCTCCTCGGTCAGTTTTCAAATTCTTCCAGCTTCCACTGGATATCACTGATTTGCGCATTCTGGGCCTCAACTTGAGTAGAGGTGTGAGCCGTTTCCGCTTCCGTTTCTACAATTCTCTCCTCTAGGCTCGTCACCCTCTCCCCTATATTGGTAAATGCCTTGGAAAGCTTCCTTACCACCCCCTGCATCTTTCTCATGGCAGCTTGAGCTTTTCGACTGTCCTGAGAGGTTTCTTCCCTATGCCCAAGGATAGCTTGATGTATGACCTCCAGCATTGTGGTATTTTCTACTGTTTCCGAAATAGGAGTGGCGGATGAATAGTCCCATTTTAGATTACCACTCCCCCGATCTTGAGTTTCTGCCTGTGATTTAGATTTAGATTTTTTGGTAATTGTGGGTGGATCCAAATCGCTCTCCTCCAAGTCGAATTCGGGATTACTGTCCCCCGACATTGAGCTTTGTTCATCCTGAGACCACTCTGCCCCTTCGGAGACTGAAAAGAAGCAGTCACTATGCTCCTTTTCCTTATCCTGAGTATCCTTATCTCTTGCTTTATCCCGGCCACTAAGTGATCTGACTTTGGTTGCCGTTCGGGGGGTCTATTGCTCATAGCTTCAATAACAGAAATAGGTTCAATCTTTCCCCTAAAGATCCACATAGCACCTCCAAGCTGCATCCAGGCCATAATAGCAACGCTCAAGTTCAATCAGACCCCTCAGAAAGTAATAATAATAAATGTTTACGTGCATCCAAAACAAAAACTAATAGCAGCGAAGGAGTTGGCAACCGAACTAAAAAGAGTAATGGAAGAAGAGGATACAGACTATATTATCTTGGCTGGCGATTTCAATATGCATCTCCTAGGGCACGACCAGGATGAGGACTCTGTAAGAAGGTGGCCTGGTATATGCTATCCACTAATTAAAGTGGGCACCTTGTACCAGTCCACACGACCCTTATGATGTATGAGGTCAAAGTTAACATTTAGAAAGCTATCCTAGTGGTAGTTGTGGGTAGCAGCCGTCAGGCTTAATCTAGAAGGAATGTAAATTTTATCATAATATCACCTCCTGAATGACTAAATGAAAGGAGAACCACACAGTAGCTGTATAAAAATATGTATTTATTAATAGAACACTGTCTACTAATCTCTACCTGAAATTAGAACATAAAGCACACAATACTGAATCAAAAGAACATTCGTAAGTAGCAAATTACACAGCGGGCTTCAGGGGGAGACCGAACCATATACTAAAAAAATGGTATAACAATCATGACTTGACTAGACACAGTGCCTAGAGCACGTAGAATCGCTGGGACCCCAAATAACCACCCAGAGAAGTGACACAGGGAGCCCATGGAGAACAGGTGCAGTGAGGAAACACGACTGCGTGCTCCGTACAACTCTATGGAAAAGTCGCGGTTGCAAAGTTACAGTTTAAGGACACTTGTACGAGGACTTAGAACCTCATATGTTTAAAAGGATTTGCTCTAAGGCCAACCTATCAGTGAGTACCGAGGTACCAGTGTTACCTATCCCAGAGGAACCGGGTGCATAGGGGCCAAGTGGTGTCGGAAACCTTTGTCTTTTTCAATGCAGAGTTGCAAAGAAGTACTGCTGCCAGGAAGACAAAGAGTGTCCGGTGGAATCCAAGCCTGGATTCTAAGTGAGAAGAACCTGAAAGCAGAGGGGACAGAGTCTGGGTCACTTCAGGGGAACAGGGGCTCGGTAGTCCAATGCCCACCGATTTCGGATGCTTCAGGTGCGAAGAAGGGGTGCTTGACTCTGCAGCCATGGGGACCAGGACATGTCGACGACGACCAGGATCCAGAGGTGAGCTGTGCACAAGGGATGTTGAGTGCAGAGGGGTCGATGTCCGGCTGGAGCACCAACCAGCCTTTGCAAATACAACCCATGTGGTCAGAGGAAATAGGTTACTGTGTGGACCAGCAAGGTCCAGGGGACTCTCCAAGCAATGGGGAGTCAGGGCACATCTGGAGCAACCAGGAAAGCCCAAGAACAAACAAGGTGACCCTCGCCACCGGCCAACAGACCAGGAATCGCGAGGAGGCCTCAAGCTAGTTTACAAAGTACCAGCCCACAAGACACTCGGTGAGTGGAGGCCGGATATCTTTGGTGTAGTTACTGCTCGGGGTCGGGACTACACGGAGTACAATGCACAGGTTTGCGAATTTCAAACAAGCATATGCACTTGCAAATGTATGCGGTGAACAGGGGTTCGGCTTGCACGGTCCCCACGAGGGATACTGTTCTCAGAATCGCTGAGAGGTCAGATCTACCTCAGGGACCTTCGGGAACCCACCTCTTGTGTTGCTGAAATCTTCCCAGTCCTCAGGAGCTCAGGAGAAGCAAACCGGTCAGATGCATTTAGGTGCCTGATTCTGCAGGGGAGTAACTCCTTTACTCCAAGGGAGATTCTTCAGTCGTCCAGTGTCGTGCAGTCCGTCAAAGTACTTAGTTTCTTCTTAGCAGAATCTTGTCCAGGTAAAATCTAAAGTCCTGTAGCCAGGTAACCCACTTTATACCCATGGGAAGAGTTTGGAAAGATTCTAGGGATCCTCCTAGGGTAGGGGCAGGGCAGAGGAGTGGCTACACCCATGTCCTTTGTCAAGTTTTGCACCAGAGCAGGAGCCAATGGCTCCCAGAACTGGTTTGAGCTGGACTATGCACAGGGACACAAAATGTGCCCCAAACGCAGACCTTCTGGCACTCTGAGTGCACCCACCCAGTCCCAATACACTAAACCCCGTCTGGGAGGTGGTCACACCACCCTGTGACACGATGCCTATTGTCATGCCTTCCTCTGCTCGAGCTTGGCTCAGCAGCAGGAGAGCAGAATCGTGTCTGTGGCTGGCAGTGTCCATTTTGTGCTGCCCGGGCTGACCAGAGCGGAGCAGACCAAGTGACCAGCTGACCAGAGTGGAGCAAAGCGGAGCAAAGCGAAGCAGGAGCGGAGCGGGAGGTCAGCTTCAACTTCACGAACGAACGAAAGAACCCCCCGCCTGCCCGCCGGCCCACCGGGCCCCTGCAACGCGACCTGCAGGCAATTCAAGCAGCCCAAGCAGCAGTACTAACCCACCCCTGCAGCGGTTACCAATATTGAGACCAAGAAGTCGAGTCTCAACACACGAAGCACACAAAGCAGGGAGGAGCGGAGCAGGAGCAGGAGCGGAGCAGGAGCAGCAGCGAAGTGGAGCGGACCAGGAAGCTTGTAGGCAATTCCGCGCCCGAAAGCAACCCCGCCCGCCCGCCACCCGCAGGGCACCCGCAGCGCAATTTGAAGCACAGCCGGCAGCCCAAGCGAAGTAAATAACCGCTAATTTGCTGATAACCCCTAAGGCGAGACCGAGCTCTCGGGTCTCAACAGAGTGAAACGCAGAATGGCGGCGGCCGCAGCGGCGAATACGGCCTGACCAGCTAAAGGCCTGCCGTCGACCAGCGGAGCAGAGGAGATCAGGGAACAGTCTGAGGCGGACTAGAGTGTGAGCAGAGGACCAGAGACGCCAACGGAGCCCCAGCACCGGAGTGGCTAGAGGCGTCGGTGAGGAGCCCCGGGAACCGGTGGACTCAGAGGAAGGAGGCGGTCAGCTTGAGTGGAGGCCTCCAGCAGAGGGACGGTGAGAGGGGTGCCTGGGTTTCGGGGAAGGGGGTGGTGGTGATTTGAGCGGTCAGCGCTACCATTCCCCGCCCCAGTGCCCCCCCAAAAAACGCCCTGCGCCCTCGAAAGAGAGTCCATCTAATAATTTGTCTTGCGCCAAGAGGGATTTTGACGCCTCCTCACAGCCCGCACTTCGCCTCGTAACACGTGGGGAAGCCCAAAATAACTACCCCCCCGGGAAGGCGGAATAATCTACCGCCTCAGGATAAGGATATGGCTTTTAAGAAACTGAGGTCGCAAACCATTTTTATGAAACGAATGGGAACTGAAGAGGCAATCAGGAAGTCCTCCAATAAAGCGGTGAAAAGTGGACGGATAACAAGGACTCCCGCAATAACTAATTATTTTTCCACACTTACCACCAAAGATTAAACAGAAAGTCAACTGCAAAATAAATAAAGGAACTAAACCTGAATTCAAGGAGGGTGGTAAAGACATATCGGGAGTATTACACGACCAATCAAGTGAACAAAACCTAACAAACCCTGAATTTGACCCAGAACAAAATTCTAGCCCTTCTGTTATAGAGGAATCCCCTCTGGAATCAGACTTATCTGGTCTAATTACTCCGAGTCTATTAAACATCCAACGCAGTACTGATTGCAACAACTTATGCCCAGAAATAATTGTCAAGGAGGACGATAAGAAGCTCGAACCGCAAATAAGGCCAGAGGAGATACTTACTAGTACACTACAAAAATCTCCGGATCGAGTAGTTGAACTCGAATACTCACCAGACCTTTACATGTTTAAATCCTCCAGCCTAACTAATTACAACACTCCTGTGTCCAAATCACTCCTTATCTTGCAAGAAATTCTAGAATCAGTCCTCTCACTCTTAGGCCATATTCTGGAGAATTCAGACCAAACCCTTGACGTTCAAATAGGAATACTAAAATTCCTAGTAGAAGAAAAAAGAAAAAAGATCACACCGAGTCAACAAAAACACAAGAAAAGCCAGTAAACTCTCAAGAGGCAACAGGTAATAATAATAATAATATCACCAACATGCTGCAAGTCCAGGGAAAAAGCGACACCGGTACTCAAACGAAAGGTACTCAAACGAAAGGAAGACCAAATAAGGGAACTCAGAATAACCACCAGGAACCAACTATATATTCCCTAAAGAAACTCTTCAGAGAAGATACCATTGACGCCCACAACCTATATTCTATTTTTACAAACACCAAAACACCCAAAATAAATCATCAACGTCTGGTTCGGTGAACGACCAAGGAAAGAAGGCAAACATCATCCTCGATGGTGAACAAGCGGGAGACTCACAAGAAATCAAGAAGAACCAAGAAGGAGCTAGGAAAAAAAGAGGAAAACCGCAACGTAGAATCAAAAAGAAGAAAGCGTGTAGACTGAAATTCCAGAAAGTAATAACTTCCCCCGCATCCCAGTACGAGCACGAAGAAAGCACAAAAAGGGAACACACGGAAACGCGGCGGAAAACACAGACAATAAAATTTCTTGACAATATATCACTTTAAACCCAAGAGCTGAAGAATTTCACCTCAATCTAACAACTACAGGGTCAAGGGAGCACTTTAAAGGGCCAGTTGATCACGACAAAAAAGCCCCTCTAGGGGAAGAAACATCGTCAAAACTTTTACAAATAACAGAGCTTTTTCCTACAGACAGCATTCCACTAAATCGAGGCAGAATAGTTAACCTTCTTCAACGCATAACTCCGTTACAAACCTTAACAAGTAATGAGATCGACTTAGTAATATTCCCAGACAAAGCGGTGGTAGCATTTTGGTCACCGGTGTTACCAGGGATCATCCTAAGAGAACAGGAGACCTTACAAAAATGTGGCTATGATCTGGTCCCTACACAGGAAATCACAGTTAACCACCCGAAAAAATTGTCCAAAGGACCCTTATGGGAAAACCCTCAAATTCAATACAAAACTACCTACAACATTGAAGACTCAGACACAAACCCAAATTCTGACCAAAAGCTAAGGATCTCAGTAAAGAACGGAGAAAGAGAAGTTTGGAGCCATGATGCAGAAGCAAAGGAAGCAGCAAAAACGTTCCAGTCATGGTCATGGATTTCAGAGTCACTTAATGGTAGGAAAAATGCGAAGTACCCGACTCAACCCGTTTAGCAATGGCCTTTCGATAAAATCCTGGAACATGGCAGGGAAAACCACAGAAAAAATTACGGAAGTCACAAAAAATCGACCGGACATATTGGCATTACAGGAAACTTGGTCCATAAAAACTTTTTACCAGGACGGATACTTCGTCTATGACACCCCTGCGCAGGAAGCTAAACGGGGACACGCTAAGGGAGGGATAGCTATCCTACTAAGGGAAGAGTATCTATGGGCTCAAGAGATCGTTGACACCAATTCTAAGCAATTCCAGTGTCTAAAAATCAGGTTGGAGATTCACTCCTCAGACCCCCAAAAAGGTTTACTACTCTTTAACGTATACCTCCCTCCCGGACCAAAGAACGATGTCCAACTTGAGGAAACCTTTGAAACCATCCAACAAATAATCGAAGCTCAATCTTACCCGCCATTCCTGATAATGGGTGATCTCAACGGAAAAATATCAAATAACGAAATCTCCAACTGGGCGAACTGGTATAAAGATGAAGCTCTAGAAATACCGGTGCCGACATTCCCGACTAGAAGCAGGGCTATTAGCGTCACTTCCAATACTAAATGGAATTATTTTGAATGGGAACGTGGAAGGTGACATTCCAGCATCGCGTACCAGACGGGGAAACAGTACCCTCTCAATCCTAGATTATATGATCAGTAGTATGGAGTCATTTGAGTCCGCTTCACACCTCCGCATTTACTTCACTGAAGAGAGTGACCATGCAATCCTCCTATTACATACCCAATGGAAGATAAGCACCTCCTCTCCTAGTCAAATTATGTATAAACATAGCACAGTGGAGGCAAAAACAAACCAAAGGAGGCTCTACTGGAATTCATCTATGTTAGATAAAATAACTACTCTAATCGATATAAATCATCTTCTAACTATTGAATTCTCCGCTGATGTAATAACAAACTTTGAATCCATTATCGAGAACTTAAAGCAATTTTTTCTAAACAAATTGCAACAAGTCGTATCAGTAACGAATAAAAACAAAAATAAAACCTCAAATTCTGCAACTGCAAAAAGACTAAACAAACTTATCAGAGCACAATATGTGGACCGCTCAATCATAAGACAGGCAGAAATTAACAAACTGAAAAATCAACTCAAGCGAGAAAAGCGTCGATAAAAAGAATAACACAAGACAAAAACTGGGTCGATCTACAAATCGCGGCAAAACAGCGCAACCAACGATCATACTGGTCATTAATCGCAAAGGAAACCGGAACAAAAAAGGCCCTGCACCCCATTCCAGTTTCACCTCAAGAATGGGAAATCTACCTGACAGCTTTGTACAGAGCAAACACGAGTAATGAAGAGGCGGTAAACACCGGGAATAACAGCGAAGGAAACAACGCTCTGATCGGAACCGCCTCCCCGTTCTCAATAGAAATGCATATCCGAAAGGCGAGACCCACAGGAGCCTCCGGCCCAGACCAAATTCCAATCAAGGTCCTACAGGCAGATCCTAAGGGTTGGAGTAAGATGCTCTCTCCCCTTTTTAATTTCCTCTTTAAAACAGGATCAGTGCCAAAATCCTGGAAGGGGAGTATCATAATACCGATCTTCAAAAAAGGGTCAAGACATCAGGCTGGCAACTATCGCCAAATAGCATTAATAGATGCTACGGGGAAAATCTTTGCCGCCGAAGTGTTGGACCAACTTAAAAATTGGGCATTTTCTCAGGATCTAATCCCCTTATATCAGGCCGGCTTCAGGCCTAACCATTCGGTTATCGATAACATCGCGATACTATAAACAATCCTCGACAAATACGTTGTAGGAAAATCCCAACCGGTATACGCAGCATTCATCGATTTTTCTACCGCATTTGACCGGGTAGACAGACCATCACTCTGGAAAAAACTGAGGAAGTTAAGAATCCCTGAACAATTATTACAAATTATAATTACACTGCACTCGCACACGTGGTGTCAAGTGCAAATGGGGAGTGAAAAGAGCCTGACCAATATAATTCCAACAGCAAATGGTCTTAAGCAGGGGTGTCTCCTAGCCCCCTTGTTATTCTCACTATATCTTAGTGATTTGCCTCAGCACCTGCAACAAACGCCAAGTCTGCCTCCTAAGATCGCAGCCCAGAATATTCACGCCCTCTTATATGCAGACGATATCGTAATGTTAGATCTTACGCCCTTTGGCCTGCAAAGACTTCTAGTCACTCTGAACAAATATAGTCAGGAAAACTTCTTAATTCCGAATCTCACCAAGACAAAAATAGTCTCCTTCTCAGGAAGAAAAAGAAGCACCAAATTCTGTTGGAGACTCGGCGCTGGAACAATAGAAGAGACAGAGGAATACACATACCTGGGCAGGATTTTCACTAAGACATTAAAAAACAATTTACAGGTTAATAACCTGACTAGGAAATCCGAGGTGCATGCCGGAGCCCTTCAAAGACTATACGCGGCTTCAGGCAACAGACATTTTTCATCCCTTCTCAAAGTATATAGTACAAAGATACCTCCAGTTTTATCATTTGCTTTGGAATATATTCCAATAAAACAGTGGTCATTCCTGGACCAAAAAGAAGGGAAGATACTGAGGAAAATGCTGAAGGTATCACACTCCACCCCGGTGCAAGCTCTTCGCCTCGAATTCTCTATCACAAGCTCCTACTCAAGAGCTATCGCAAACGTCATCAGGTGGGCATATAATCTGCTGCACGCAAAGGCTGGAACTCTCCGTTCACTACTTAAAATCGAGACCTTTGACTGTGACGCTCCGAAACAAGTATTCTTCAGTAACATATCCACTGCATTTAAACTAGCTGAGATCAATGCTAGCCTGTTGCTCACGTGGACTCCATCACAACTGAAACTTTTTTAAAAATGTTTCACCCCCAGACTCAGTTATGACCTTGATTTTTCACACTGTGCGAAATTGACTCTGTATAAAAGTTTCACGGAAACAATCGCACCTAAGCAAGTGCAACAATACATATACTTCAATCTCTCGCACGGAGCAAGGAGATCAATTACCCTGTTAAGGCTTGGCATCTTACCAGTGCTAACCACAACATCAAAATGGCACCCAAACGGATCTTCATTATGTAACTTCTGCCACGGAGGGGAGCAGGATGTAGAACATCTTCTATTCATATGCCCTAACCCAAAAGTAGTGGCAGCTAGGACAAAACATCTGTATCCTATATACATTAACTGCCGTATCACCACCGTAAAGGATCTGATCACAGTATGCAAATTTCCTCCGAACGAACTAGTTTGTTATAACTTTTATACATTTTTAAAACCTTTTTTAGCTTTGTAATAATATGAAATTCTAAAAGTATATGATACTGAATTTTATCGTATAAAATTTGTGGTCCTCAGTAGAGTACCAAAACAAATAAATAAACTTGAAACTTAAAATTCCCATTGTGCTGCCCGGGTCGAGAAAGCTGGTACCAGGTAGAGCAGTGACCCACACATCTCCCCTTAGAAGGGTGGAATCATACCTCCCACACCAGTTACTGCTGTGGAGGTATGATTCCAAGTTGTTTGACACCAAACACAACATGTTTCTAAGCAGCCTTTTTAAAGTTACCATTTACCGTAAGGTTATAATGCACTGAGACCTATGTGTCTAGCTGTATCACAGACAACCCCGGAGAATGGTCTCCGAAGGCTGCAGAGGGGCTTTGCTCATGCAGGGGCACCCTCTCACGTAAAACCCAGCACCCTGCCTTCAGGATTGATAAGGCCTGCCATAGGGGTGACTGATAGGTTTTTAAGTGTAGTGGTTTAGATCGATATAGTGAATTTATATCTCAGTAAGTGGTGCAAGCACCAGCTTACACAGGTGGCTCTAGCAGACCTGTGGTGTCATTTTTAATGGCCTCTCATGGGTGGCATAATACATGCTTCAGCCCATGGGAGGCCTCTGGGGTACCTATGCCCTGGGTAAATGGTGTACAATATACTAGGGATTGATAAGGGTACAAAAAAAACAGTACGAAATCCTGGGGTCTATTATAATGATTAGAAAGTGTGGAGAACCACTACTGCCTGGTTTACAAAATAAAGAAAAGAAATATGAAAACGGAACCAGTGACTAAACCCAACAGAACTAGCTGCGGGCAATTCCCTTTTAAGGACGAAATCCCTCTCTCACCATAGGTGACATGCTTATCATATGGGAATTTCATCCCAGAGGAAAAACCTAGTTCCTCTGGGGGCTACAACCCCTTCTCTGAGAGGGAGGAGCTCAGGGATGTTTGCTAGATCTACCTACAATCAATAGAAATATCAACACATGATTAGTTCAGAGATCGTAAGTATACCAAAACAACTGGTTCTGTTCAAGGAAGGATCAAATAGAAAACTCACCTGTTACTACTGGGTAAGTGACCACACCTCTACCTGGCAACCGCTCAGGAAAGGAGCACCGCTCTGTAAAAAACGGTGTCAAACAATTGTTAGTGATTTCATGTCTTATCCAACTGGGCGGGGTATGACAAACATGTCAATATCTCAGATAAGCATGTATTGAAGGAGCCAATCTAAAACGAGGGAGACTAAGGAGGGATGGTACACAGGACCAATCAATTACTGTGACCAAATGCTGGATGACTGGTTTGTTAAAATTGCAGCAAAAAAAACTAGAAGTCTTAGATGAAATCATAGACTGCTTAGTGATGAGTTAAAAATGTACATACATCATCGTGTTATAAAGGTGAGTTTGTCAAAACAAATAACCAAAAACGTGACATCAATGCAAGTCAATACGTCATTATGGATTAGAAAATGCTCAAAAAGACTCATGTTTATGAACAAACGATAACCTCAAGAGCATCTTTAAACCATGTTTTACATATGTTAGAAAAGAGACCCAACTGTAGGCGAAAGCATGTTAATCGATAAACCGCCATAGTGCCCAGAAAGTCACTAAACCAAGGCATCATAGCACAGTGTCAAAGCAAATGGCAGATGCCAGACTAACCAGATATCAAAGCACAAAGGAATGAAGGAGGGCTTACCTATACGTCGGTACGCGGTACAGATTGAGCCTGTGACCGGAGGTAACTTGGTACCGGAAACGGCCTTCTTTTATGACACGCCGTGCACCGCCAATCAACTGCATGTGATTGAACAATGCAAACGCTTGCGATTGTGCATGGGTATCTAAAGGACGCGCGAGCCGGTCTGATAAGTTGAAGCCCCTGTCGATGTGTACGCATGCACACCCTGGGTACGCTACGTCGGCCGGTGTGGACGCTAGGCTGTTTTAATGAAGAGTGAAAACAGACCACATTCAAACCAGTAGAAGGTGAGACTAAAAATCAAGACTCCGTGTACAAATCTACTAAATATGGCCCAATCATTCTGGTGGCACGGTTTCTAAATAATCATACTGCGTGTGTGTTATCTAGCAACACTGATGTAATGAAAATCTTTTCAACATCGATGGTAATGTATGGTAATAGGGACTCAAAGATGTGTGTACAAATATCATCTCTTTATATAAGAAATGTATAAAAATGAATGCCTGGGTCTTTTGGAATTAACTGATAAGGGTACCCCAGTATCCAATCTGGAGTGTACTGAACGTACATACATAGCAATTTAGGAGAGAAAACAGATAGGCTGGAGTCCTGCATGTAGGAGAGTAGGAACTGCACTTATGTTGCCCCCACTTTTTTTCTGATGCATACACTGGTTTCTGGCTATAGTCTGGCTGGGTCCCTGCTCATCAGGGACCCAGTCTCACTGATCGCTCTAAACAACTTGGTGTGCATATTAGATGCACTAGTGATTGGATACGGTGGTACCTTATGAGCCCCTAGTATATGGTACCTTAGGTACCCAGGGCATTGGTACTTGACAGGCCTACCAGGGGCTGCAGCATATCTTATGCCACCCCTGGGAAGCATTCACAATCTGACACCACAGGCCTGCTACTGAAGCCTGTTTGAGGTAGTGTTAGCATTCCTCACTGAGGTATAGGTTCCTATATCTCACCATACACACACATATAAACCTATCAGCCACCCTTATAGTAGGCCCTATCAATCCTGAGTGCAGGGTGCTTGGTTTACTATGTGAGGGGGTGCTTCTGCATGAGCAGGACCCCTCTGCAGCTGGAAGAGTCTATTCTCTGCTGCTGTTTGTGGATGCGGTTAAACCATATACTCTTAAGTGCATTATACCTCGCGGTAAATGCTAACTTTGGGATGACTGCATCAAAACATGTCGTGTTTGGTGTCAAACAACTTGGAATCATACACCCACACCAGTAACTGGTGTGGGAGTATGATCCCACCCTTCTAGAGGGGATGACATGTACCCACTGTACTAAACGGTAGAAATCTAAAGGAGCCCTGGCATCACAAAATGGATGCCACCAGCACAGACACTGGGCTGCCCTCCTGCTGCTGACCGAAACTCGCAGTGGGGGAAGCCCAACAAAAGGTATCCTGTCACAGGGAGGTGTTACCACCTCCCAGACAGGATTTAGTGTATTGGAGCTGGGTGGGTGCACTCTTAGAGTGCTTTGAAGTCCTTCACTGGGGAGCAGTAGGCTCCTCTGTGCATATGCCAGCTCAAACCAGTTCAGGGGCTACCTGCCCCTGCTCTGGCGAGAAACTGGACAAAGGGAAGTGGGTGTAACCACCCACTACCCTGACCCTCCTAGAGGAGTGGTCATAGAGCTAGTCCCTCCCCTATCTTTACTATAAGATACCAAGCATTGCCAATGCAATTCAGATAACCCTGGATGATGCTCTACAAAGAAGAATCCTGGCCCTTCGACGTTCCACTACCTTTGGAAGACAGAAGAATCTCCTTTGGAGTCAAGGAGTGACTCCCCTGTTTTGCAGGCACCAGAAACTTGAATCAATGGTTGCAAACTTTCCCGCTGGAGTTCGAAGTCCCTGCTGCCCTGGAAGTAGATTTCCTGACTTCTCGACGGCCCCTGTGAGTCCCCAGCGAAGCTGCCGTGAGTGGACCCCACGAGTTCAAAGAACTTGTGCATTGGACCATCTGTGGCCCAAGCCCCCATCAGGTCTTGCACCAAAAATCAGCTGCCTACCTTGCCCCGAGTGGCCGTGGGCTCCTGTGAAGCATTTCCTGAGGTGGTGTCTTTGCGGTTACTTGCCCGTTGGCTAGTGATTCCCCCAAAGACTTTCTCATCAACTTCAAGGGCTCTCCTGGTTGCTCCAGGCCTGCCCTCACTTACCCTTGCTGGGTAAGTTCATCAGACCTTGCTGGTCTGCATCATCGTACATCTTCAGTCTATACGAGACTTGCAGTTGCCAAGGCTCGTTGGTGCCAATCTAGTTGCCGACACCTCCAACAGCTGCGGACGTTGTGGGACACTCCGAATCCAGCTGCTGGTCATCGTCGATCTCTCCTGGACCTCGTGAGCAAAGAGACAAAACTCCATCAACAGCCTGAATCGATGCGACATCAGTGGTCATCCATCTTGCTGGCCACCGGTCACTGGCAAGTGACCTTGAACACTGTCCCTTCAATTTTCAGGTCTTCTTCATCTTCAATCCATCTTCGGATTCTAGCGGACACCTCTCCAGTCGTCACAAGCAGCAATTCTTCAGTGATCTCCATTGAAAACAGCATCTCGACCCGACACCAAAAGACACCTATGCACCCGGCTTCCCTGGGTGAGGTAACTCGTGCACTCCGGTGCCAAAGTGCGTGTTGGCCCTCGATATACTTACCTTGTAAGTGGCGTGCTTGTTGACTTCCTAGAAGTGCCCTAAAACTTTGAAATACAAACCGCGACTTGTCCCATAGAAACCAATAGGAAATCCGCGGCTGTGTTTAGACACTGCACGCGTCTCCCGTGGGCTGATTACTTACCTGCTACCACTGCAGTAGTAAAGCCCCAGTGATTCCCAAGGCCCTAGGCTTTGTCATTTTGCAAGTCGTGTTTGCTAACCCATTTTTTTAGTATATGGTCTGGTACGCCCCTAGGGCTCCAGCCATATTTGTGCTTAATTTATTGAGAACTGTTGACATTTGAATGTGTACTTGTCTTCTAATCTCCTAAAGAGATTAGTAGGGTGTGTCTAGAAATAAATACATATATATTTGATATATATATACCTGTGTGGTGTCCTTTCATTTAGTAATTCAAGAGATTATAAGGTAAAACAAGCAGCTTTACATTCCTCAGAGACTTAGCCTGAAGGCTGCTCTCCACAGCTACCACTAGGATAGCTTTCTTTAAAAGGTTGTCTTAAACCTATCTACCATAAGAGTCGAATTGGACTGGTGCAAGGTGGCCACTGTAACTAGTGACCAGCATATGCCAGGCCAACTTTTCACACTGCATAGCAGAATCCCAGTCAGACTAGTCCAAAAACAGCGTAACATCAGCAAAAAGTGAGGGTAACCATAAGAAGCAGATACTACTTTCCAACAGACTCTACGCAAGATCTAACAGACGCATGGGGAATTCCAGCACAAGGTCCCTCAAAAACCATCAAACCAGCGAGATGCTTCAGGAACTGGAGCACCTAAACCTGAGAGCTTTAAACAGTTGTTTTAATGGGGACAAACCACCAGCAGCTACATACCATTCAGCCAAAGTATCCACCCATTTAGGCAGTGTGTGAAACATTTACGACCACACACAATAACGCAGTGTAGACTCTACAAAAGGACACCACACAAGTAGCTATAGAAAAATAACTATCTTTCTATAGGCTTAACACAAGGCTTAAAAGTGATTATCAAACCACAATGAACATAATTACAGATTCACTTCAAAAGCAATAGAGGCACTCAAAAAGCGTGTGGCACAAACTTAGTTCGAAGCCGGGGCCCACCCGACCCGGTGATGCACAACGTACCTGAGATTTAAAGGGGCACGTCACGCAGCCTCACAAGGAAGCAGTGGTGATGACAGGCGGACTCGCAGCAGCCACATCTCCCCGTTGTAGTGATCCGCGATGTGCACTCACGATAATACTGGGAGGGGGCTTAAAGGCGGGCAACCAGCGGCACTCGCAGGTGATAGCAAGATCGTTGAAGTGGTGACTACTCCGGGCACTCAGAGGCACAGCTCCTCAGCTGCAGCGGCCCACAATAGTGATAGCAATGATTCTCGTGGGAAGGCAAATGCGGGCCCTCAGCGGCACAGCTCCTCAGCTGCAGCGGCCCACAATACCGATAGCGATGATTCTCGTAGGACAGCAAATGCTGGCACTCAGCGGCACAGCTCCTCAGCTGCGGCTGCCCACAATAGCGATAGTGATGATTCTCGTAGGATAGCAAAGGAGGCCTCTCAGCGGCAACAGCTCCTCAGCTGCGGCGGCCCACAATAGCGATCATGATGACTTTGGTAACACAGGCAATTGCGGGTTCTAAGCGGCAACAGCTCCTCAGCTGTGGCAGCCCATAATAGCGATCACGATGACTTTGGTAACACAGGCTCCTGGCCCCAACGGCATTCCGCCAATGCTGTACAAACATGACACGGAATTCTGGAGTAATGCATTAGTACCAGTTTTTAGATATGTGCTTAGAACGTCCATAATCCCAGAGTCATGGAGAGGCTCAATCATTAGCCTAATTTACAAACAAGGCGAGAGGTCCGCTCTGAACAACTATCCATTAATCGCCCTCATTGACACCGAGGCCAAATATTATGTAAGGGTGGACGGCAAATTCCGTTCCACTCGCGGAATTTGCGAAATTTAGGCATTTTCGCGTTCCGCGGAGAACGTTGAAATTTTCACGATCCGCGGCGAAGCGGAGATTTTTTTCATGTTTGCGCTTTAAAAATGCGTTCTCGTGTGTGCGGTCGGTCTTAAAAGGATCCCTGCATTCGCCGAGTTTTCCAATCCATTCGCGTGCGCCACGAGATGTTGGTAGCCGGTCGCGCTATCCTGTGAGAGTTTGTGATCGCAAACACGTCATTCACCGCACCATCGGACACCGCAAGATGTCTGCGATCGCGAACACATCAATCACCACCGCGAGAGAGAGCGTGCGATCGCGAACACGTCATTTGGACGCGACATCCGGTGGAAGTGTGGTGAAGCTCGCGATCCCGAACACGCAGAAATTCCAATCTGGAGAAGAAGAATATCTCGAGCAGCATAAAACCTTCTGTAAATGATGATTTGGATGAAAAAAACTCCTCTGATTGACATTTGGCTGTCCTGTTTTTGTGCAAGGAGTCCATCTCCTGTTTATTCTGCCTTTGGATTTTGAGCTGGAAGGATCAACTCTTTGTGTCTGTTGCATCATTATCATTGGATTTGAGGACTTTTGAATTTGATATTTTACAAGTAAGTTGGTGCTGTTTGTTTGATTGGGGCATTGTAGTTGCTGCAACTACTATTTTGGTACTTATCATTATTTCATTTTTGTATTGTTGTCGGTAGCCAGTAGGCCCAGAGCTAGTCATGGGTGGGTGCATGATGAAGCAACTGTTCCTTTGGTGTGTGCTGAATTTATTTCAAACATCATTTAAGGCATGGATGGCATTGGATTGAATTGCAAAATGTTTATTTTTGGGGTTATTTCTGTTTTTGTGTGTGTGTTAAATAAATGCCTTTGTTGTGTGTGGTGTGTTGTTGTGTACCTTGCAGACCTTGTATAGCCCTGTGGATTTTCGTTTTTGCATTTTATTGCATTAAAAGGCAAAACAGTGTGATTTAGCATGCATCCTTTGCCTGGCTCTTATAGGCCTTTTCTCAGTACATTGTTTTCCAGGCCTCCTGCTTGTTGCTTGTGATTTGTGAGTGTCCATGTGGCTGGTAGCCATTTCTGGTGGTAGTTATTAGTGTGCTGCTTTTGCCATTTAGGCTTGCATGTCATTCCTTTGTGGCCTAAGCTTCTTGTTGTTGTGGGCCTGGCCATGAGGCTGTCGGCCATTATGAAGACATGCAGTGTGCTTTTTGCAATAGGCCTGCATTGTCTGTCTTCAGTTTCATGTAGTTGTGTGGGCCTGGCCATGTGGCTGGTGGCCATTTTGAAGCCCAGTAGTGTGCTTTTGCCATCGGCCTGCAAGCTTGTGGCATAGTCTGCCATCAGGCCTTTCATCCAGTAGGCTCAGAGGTAGTCACAGGTGCATGAAACAACTGTGTGTTCTGTTGAATTTAAACATAATTTAGGGCATGGATGGCATTGGATTGAATTGTAAAATGTGTATTTTTGGGGTTATTTCTGTTTTTGGATGTGTGTTTAATAAATGCCTTTGTTGTGTGTGGTGTGTTGTTGTGTACCTTTCAGACCTTGTTTAGCCATGTGGATTTTCGTTTTTGCATTTTATTGCATTAAAAGGCAAAGCACTGTGGTTTAGCATGCATCCTTTACCTGGCTATTACAGGCCTTTTCTCAGTACATTGTTTTCCAGGCCTACTGCTTGTTGCTTGTGATTTGTGAGTGTCCATGTGGCTGGTGGCAGTAATTAGTGTGCTGCTTTTGCCATATAGGCCTGCATGGTGTTCCTCTTGGCTTACTGCTTCCATCCATCCCAGTTGCCAGCAGCAGCTCCCTGAATGATGTACTGGAAGTGGACCCTGTTTGGCATTAAATTATTTGCTCATCACATTTGTATTTTTGTTGTTATTCTTCTTCTTTCCTATCTTTCCTAAGTGTAGTGCACATATTATACCATGAAAACTCTTGTTGACAAAGTCTCACAAATGGCTACACTATATCTTTTATTTGTTTGTTTGTACTAATTGAACCACAACAACAAATGCAACATTTCACTGATTTTCTTCTCCTGCCTTCTTTGCTTTTAGGTGCACAAAAAGACAGAGGAGGAGGTGTCATCATCATCACCCATTGTACTGCCAGATAGAAGTCCTGCTGCGCACCACATCACGTCCACGTGTGACCACAGACATCTCTGCAAATTGTGGACCTGCTTCCTGCTGACATCTGAAGAAGATGGGCCAAAGAAAGGTAACAGGTCCTCCAGTATCAAGAAAGTTGTCAGTGAGAAGAAAGAACAGAAAAAGAAACTGGTGTGACGCCCCAGGTTTTTTTGGGGAAAAAAAAAAATTACGCCTGCACCAGCATTGTCCGGGGACCAAGCTTGGAGTAGCACCTCCGCATCAGCGGGCCAGCCCCACCAACCTAGGCCCAAGCCCATGAGTGTCTCAGAGGTAGCCAGTCTGCTAACGAGCAGAGATGTTGAAATGTCATTATCGCAAAGTAGTACACAATCAACGCAGGCGGAAACTCAGCAGATAAGTGGGCAGCAGCAGGCGCAGCAGCAGCAGGCGCAGCAGCAGCAGGCGCAGCAGCAGCCACAAGAACAGCAGCAGCCGCAAGAACAGCAGCAGCCGCAAGAACAGCAGCAGCCCCAAGAACAGCCGCAGCCGCAAGAAAAGCCGCAAGAACAGCCACAACAACATCCCACAATAGTAGTAGTTCCTCCTGAAGAAGGGGCATTTCAGGAAATCGAGCTTCCTGCAGACAAAGTGGAGTAAGCCACTGTTTCAGAAGATCCATTGTCTTCCAGACCCCCAGCAAGGAAAAGGAGGGTTAGTCCATCATCATCTTCTTCAAGCCCCGCTTCTGATGATCGAGATGTCTCTTGGAAGCCACCAGCTCAGTCTGAGAGTGATGCATGCCACAAGACAAGGCTAGTGAAAAGGAAGGTTCCAGAAAGCCTTAGAGTTATGGAGGTAGATGTACAAGAGGGGGATGATGATGACGAGCCAGTCATCACAAACATCACTCCCGGCCCAAAGGAGTTGGAGACCAACATTATTACCCTATCCAAAATGTCTGCGAGGGATGTAGCACGGATACCACCAACACAGGTAACACCACCATGTCCTCCAGCTTCCGTATTTGCATTTGAAAGGCCTGGCAGGGACCTACATCCAGCTCAACCACCACCTCAGTAGGTAGTTGTAGTGTAGCTGCACAGAGTCACATTCCAAGCCCACCCTCCAGTTCATCTGGTATTGAAAGTGGCACATCCAGCAGAGTCAGAAAGTTCTCCTCCCCAGTTTGAGACTTCTTTTCGATTAGCAGTAAGGAGGAGAACATTGCTATATGCTCAATTTGTGGACATGTTATTAGGCGGGGTAAGCTTGGTACAAACTATGGTACCGGAGTAGTGTAGTGGTACCGCCCACATCCTCAGCAACATCTCAGTGGCACCCCAGTAAGAGCCATACTCAGAGTCAGACTGAAACACCAAGGCGACCGAGTACTGAAATGAAAAAAAGTGCATCGTTGAGCCTAACTGGGTCCA
Source organism: Triturus cristatus (assembly GCF_964204655.1). NCBI lineage: Eukaryota > Metazoa > Chordata > Amphibia > Caudata > Salamandridae > Triturus > Triturus cristatus. The sequence continues at coordinate 423,609,822 of NC_140595.1, forward strand.
AGGAAACAGCTGCACCACAAAGGAAAATAATCCAGCCTACCATTGAAATCATGCTTAGGTTGGAGGGGCAGTATAGAGAAAAGAACAAGGGAACCCGTTTTGGTAGCCTAGGGACCTCGGGTAATAACTTATTTTAATAAACAAAGGTCCTTGGCATAAGAGGAAATGATACGAATGTTTCAACATAGACTACAATGAGCACTATGGAGGTTCTTCCAATGTCCAGCCGGACAGAGGAATATTTATTCAGGCAAGATAACAGGATGGGCAAAATACAAAGCACAACAAGGATGGCGAACGGCACAGTCCTGTACCGAGCGTTAGAAAAGAAGGTGTAGGGAGTATAGACACAAGAAGGAAAAAGCAGGCAAAAAAGGGAGAGAGAGAGCAAAAGGCGGCTTACATTTACATACTAATACTGTGTAAGCTCAAACCAACAAACAACGCACTCATTTTGTCACAGTGGTTAATTAGTGGTGTTTGTTACAAAGGTCGACGTTTCGATCCCTAGCTCTCAATACTATGGGATCATCATCAGGACTAGAAATTGAACTGTTGCCTGATAGATAGTGTCAAGGAGCCTGTAGGGTAGTAAGACAGGAAAAAGAAACAACAAAAAAATGATAAATAAAACAATAAAGCAAGTCCACCTTACTAAGAACAAAACTAGTCAGGAGACCGTTAGAGGGGTGTGACAATTCGCTACGTGAAAAGGGTGAGTATATGTACATGCGAGAATACACATGCGGTGGAAATTGGCAACGTTGTTGGGTGCTATGGCGCACATAGTCAAGATAGAGAGGGTCAATGGCGGTGAGGAGACAACAGGAGACGAGAGAAGTGCCCATAATGATCAGTGGGAGAGGATGCTAACGATGCGTGACCAATTAAAAAGGGTAGGATGTGTGTCCTACCGATGGAGGAGGATAAAAACAGAATTGGTGAAACGAAGGGGATGGCGCAGTGCTGTTGGGAGCGAATTAGTGCTGGCGAGGCGAGAAACAGGGAAACAGGGCTAATATGTGGAGGAGGGGTCTGTGCTAACCTGGAGAACAGCTCACAGTGGAACTAGTAAGGCTCGGTGGGAGCCAGGGACAACTCGATGGGTGCCTGGGGTACGTTGGAATTCCGCGATGCTGGAAAGAAGGATCTCCGTGTTCGTGTTAAGGGACCGTCGGCGACTGATGAACCAAGCGATCAGAAAGACTGGAGCTGGGAAAGGCAAGGAAAATATTGGCAGGGCCCCAACCAAAATCGACTGGTGATTTCCGGGGCCGTTTGAGGAACGGGCTTACCTTAAGGATACAACCAGGGCGCAGGGGGCCAGAACCAAGTATTCAAGGGCCTGCGGTGGACAGTCTAGGCAGCGGAAGGGGCTGCCGGGTAGTGCGGGACCGGAGCTAGGGGAAAATGAATTAATGTGATTATATGGGAGAGCACATAGTATGCGCTCTGGCGGCTGGCGTTTGGAGCAAGGCTTACCTCTCAAGGAGTAGCTGGCGGCCGGAGGGAGCAAGAGTCTGCTTCTCTGTTGGGCGTGATAGCAATGAACAGGTGGGACTGTGGGAGTTTTGAGGCGGGCCCGGGGAGTGGGCGAGAGCAAGGAAGGACTGTGATAGAGAGCGAGAAAGGCCGGCGGCCATGATGGAGTGGGAAGGAAAGTGAGGGGCTATGTGGGCATGCTTATCGAAATAGCGAAAAAGTCACTGGAAGATGGGAGAAGCCGTAGAGCAAGGGTGCACATAATTAGTGAACACATTTTACTTAGAGGTTGAAGATAGCAAGTGTCAACATGGAGGAAAAGGCAGCTGAATGTTGTTTGCATAATATTACAATTCAGATTTGAGCATGGAGTTCCAACAAGGGTAGTCAAACCAACTTAGAGTGACTGGAGCGAGGAAAACAGGTGATTTACAAATCGCACATGATTACAGTAAGGATGTCCAGTCTTCTGTCCTATTAAGTCCATTGTTGATAGAATTAAACAGAATGATTGTCTTTAGTTCCTCTCTGTTTAAAAGTTGAGCCATATTGCCACCTCTTGGAGGTAACTTCAGTGATTTGAGTACAGTCCAGCGCAAATCATCTTCATTGTGATTGGCCTCAGTGAAATGTTCAACCAGGGGGGCGTTCTGTGTATTGCATCGGATACGGCTTCTGTGCTGACAGATTCTGGTCTTGATTTTTTGGGTGGTCTGTCCGATGTATATTTTCAAACAAGGGCATTGGATAAGGTAAATGACATTGCAGGAATTACAATTTGTGAAAGCTTGACAATGCACTGTAATGTTATCAAATGTGAAACTTTTTCCTTCAATGGTGAACACACAGACATTGCACGTGCCGCATTTGGAATGACCAACAATGGGGGACAGACCCCAACTGGCAAGGAGAGTAGTATTGGGAGCGACAGGTAATGCAGCCCTGACCAGGTGGTCCTTCAGATTCTTGCTTTTCTTGAAGGCAAATAGTGGTTTGTCAATAGTGAGATTCCCTGCATTTAGAATGGGCCAGTGGTGCAGTATCGTTTTTCTCAATTTGTTGGATACCAGAGAGAAAGTGGTCACACAGGCGATTCTCTGCAGTTCTGTTTTGGGTTTAGGAGTCAAAAGCACCTCCCGGGGACAATACCAGGCTCTTTTTGAAGCATTTTTTACGATTCTTTTTGGGTAGCCCCTGTCTTTTAATTTGGAAGCCAAAACAGCTGATTCTCTGAAATAATCAGCCCTACAGGAGCAATTTCTCCTTATTCTCAGAAATTGAGAGTAAGGCAATGAATCCCTTAGAGCCCTAGGGTGATTGCTGGTGTAGTTTAAAAGGGTGTTGCGTTCTGTGGGCTTGCGGAAGAGGCGTGTGAGTAGTTCACCATTGTCATGGAAAATCGTAAGGTCTAAAAATGCTATGGAGGCAGTGTCAGTGGTGATGGTAAAAGATAAACCAGAGCAGTTGTTGTTCAACCAATGTAAAAATTGGCGTAGAACATCGACGTGCTGTTTCCAAATGATGAAGATGTCGTCGATGTATCTACGCCAAAACACGATGCCTGGGAAGAACGGATTGGAGGAAGTCAGAATAACATTAGTCTCCAATTGGTCCATGAAGAGTATTGCCAGATTTGGGGCAAAAATAGCCCCCATTGACGTACCTTTGATTTGTTGATAGAAGTTGTTATTGAAGCTGAAAAAATTACGGGTTAAGCAAAGTTCAAGAAGCTGTAGTATGAAAATGGTGGGGACGGCATGTGGGCGTGGACGTGAGTCTAGTGTTTTTTGGATTACCAGAAGGGCAGCAGTCTGAGGGATATTAGTGTACAATGACTCAACATCCATAGTACACAGAGTTTCAGTCACAGGATCGAATGGATGATGCTCAACCATGTTGATCATTGCCATCGAGTCACGGACAAAGCATTGAGTGGTGGGGATAAAGTCTTTAATGAAGAAATCTACATAAGAACCCAGTGGTTCTAAGATTGAACCGCAGGCAGAAACAATGGGACGGCCCGGAGGATTTGAAATATTTTTGTGGATCTTGGGAAGCGTGTATATAACGGGTGTACGTGCTGACTTAACGTTGAGAAAGTTAAACTCCTTTTTGGAAAGGAAGCCAGCGTGGAGACCCTCTGTGGTTGTCTTGAGGATCAAACCCTGAATCTCTTTAGTAGGATTCGATGCTAGCCTCAGGTAGTGTTCTGTGTTGTCAAGTTGGCGTTGGATCTCTGATATGTACGCTGTTTTTTCCTGAAGCACTATCCCACCACCTTTATCTGCACTTTTGATTATCAAGGAGTCGGTGTTCTTTAACTGGGTGATAGCTTGTTTCTCATTGCGTGTAATGTTGAATGGGATGAACCTTTTGTTATTCTGTAGATTAGAGAGATCTTTCAATAGCATTTTCTCAAAGGTGATTACCTCTGGGGGTACCATACTGGCTGATGGTGAGAAAGTGGATGGGGGCCGGAAGGGAGTATTGGCCACTTGATCTGGCATAGGGTGCAGTTGAAAAAACGCTTGTAGGCGAATGCGTCGGAAAAATCTGAGAAGCTCAGTCTGTAAGTCCATGAAATTGGGTGGAATTGTAGGGACAAAGGATAAACCTTTTTTGAGGAGAGAGAGTTCGTCGGGGGTCAATGAGTGAGAGGAGAGATTGAAGATGGGAATCACATCAGTATGTTGGTTGGCAGAAGTGTCTGTCATTACCATTGGTAAAAATTGTTGCGTGTGCGTCTTTCTCCTGGTGGATTGTACCACCGCTGAGTTTTCTTCACTCTGCCTCGTTGGGGTTGCTCTTGTTGGCCCCTGGCTAAAAAAGTATTTTGATTTAAGCCTCCACGTCTGGTGGTACTAGTTCCCTCTCCTGGGTCTGAGTTATCGGATGAATCAGCTGATGTGTCTGAAAAGCCCACTAGGTTGTGGCGTCTGTTGTAGCGGCCCCACGGACGGTTATTTTGATGTGTAGAGTAGGACCTATTAGTGTAGAAGTCTTTTCGCAAGTAAGGGTAGGTAGTTTCAATGTTATAGGTTTTTATGTCTTTCTTTATTTTGTTAGCTTTCTTGTTCTGTTCGATTCTATGGAAATCTGCAACAGTTTTCTCAATTTGTTCCAACAGTTTTTTGGCATCAGAGGTTGCGTTGGAATCTTGAATTTGTTTCAGTATATCTGAGATCTTGGTTTCTAGCTCTTTCAGAGTCTCAGTGGCAATATCTATTCCTAGTACTAGCCAGTGGCGGGAACATGTGGTTCCGATGTAGCTGAAGTTGGAAATATATTTGGGGTTATCGGTAAAGATCCCAGGTATGTTACGTACTTGCAGACCTAGAGGGATGACTTCTGCTTTGAGGTAATCTGTGAGCATGAGGATCATTAGTTGTAGACGGACCTGCTTTTTTCTGAGTTTCTCCAATTGATCTGGGACTGAGGAGTTGGATGGGGTGGGTATTTCAGGGGCATCTGAGAGTAACGATGGACCTGAGCAAAGTTGTTTAATGTAATCATCAGTATACAACGGTGCAAAAGCTGACATACTGTGGTGTAAGGAAGGGGACTCGAAACAAAAATGGAAAGTTAAAATGAAAGATACTCATAAAGACTAGGATGGCCGAACCAAAAAATTGGTGGGGAGGGAATCAGACCCTTGCAATCCAGCGATTGCGCTCAGTGTAGAGAAAAGAACAAGGGAACCCGTTTTGGTAGCCTAGGGACCTCGGGTAATAACTTATTTTAATAAACAAAGGTCCTTGGCATAAGAGGAAATGATACGAATGTTTCAACATAGACTACAATGAGCACTATGGAGGTTCTTCCAATGTCCAGCCGGACAGAGGAATATTTATTCAGGCAAGATAACAGGATGGGCAAAATACAAAGCACAACAAGGATGGCGAACGGCACAGTCCTGTACCGAGCGTTAGAAAAGAAGGTGTAGGGAGTATAGACACAAGAAGGAAAAAGCAGGCAAAAAAGGGAGAGAGAGAGCAAAAGGCGGCTTACATTTACATACTAATACTGTGTAAGCTCAAACCAACAAACAACGCACTCATTTTGTCACAGTGGTTAATTAGTGGTGTTTGTTACAAAGGTCGACGTTTCGATCCCTAGCTCTCAATACTATGGGATCATCATCAGGACTAGAAATTGAACTGTTGCCTGATAGATAGTGTCAAGGAGCCTGTAGGGTAGTAAGACAGGAAAAAGAAACAACAAAAAAATGATAAATAAAACAATAAAGCAAGTCCACCTTACTAAGAACAAAACTAGTCAGGAGACCGTTAGAGGGGTGTGACAATTCGCTACGTGAAAAGGGTGAGTATATGTACATGCGAGAATACACATGCGGTGGAAATTGGCAACGTTGTTGGGTGCTATGGCGCACATAGTCAAGATAGAGAGGGTCAATGGCGGTGAGGAGACAACAGGAGACGAGAGAAGTGCCCATAATGATCAGTGGGAGAGGATGCTAACGATGCGTGACCAATTAAAAAGGGTAGGATGTGTGTCCTACCGATGGAGGAGGATAAAAACAGAATTGGTGAAACGAAGGGGATGGCGCAGTGCTGTTGGGAGCGAATTAGTGCTGGCGAGGCGAGAAACAGGGAAACAGGGCTAATATGTGGAGGAGGGGTCTGTGCTAACCTGGAGAACAGCTCACAGTGGAGGGGCAGTACCAACGCAACCACCCAACAGCACGGTTGTACAATGCCAAGCTGGCTAAAATGTTAGCGCTGGACCTTCTCCCTTTTTCATTTGTGGAAGGGGTGGGTTTCCTTGAATTTGTGTCAGCCATCTGCCCTAAATGGAAGGTTCCTAGCCAGTCCTATTTCGCCAGAGTTGCTGTTCGAGCATTACATCACGATGCGCTGGAATTGATTGGACAACCTTTGCAGCAGAGTGCTGTTCACATTATCCACCTGACAACAGACATGTGGACCAGTTGCCAAGCCACTGATTACATATGCATCTCTGCACACTGGGTCTCTTTTGTGGGGGTTAGAGATTAGCTATCTGAAGTAGGTGCTGTTGACACAGCTGAAATTTTTAATGCTCCTTCGAAAACATGCAACTGTAGCCATGTTCGCCATGGAGAAATCTCATACTGCTGTAAACATTTTGGAACAGTTTCACAGCAAGGTCATTGAATGGCTGCATCCAAGAGGTCTTAAGATTGGTTTTGTTTCCAAAGATTATGGCAGTAATGTACTTAAGGCCATGGAGCTTAGTTCCTATTTCAGGGTCCCATGTTTGGCACACTGCATTAACATTATAGTTCAAGAATTTCTGAAAAAAGAAGCCATAGTCAGCAACTTACTGACTACCTGCCAAAGAATATGCACTAAATTCAGCCATTCTTTTAAAGCTTGGAAGGAGCTGAGGATCATTCAACGTGACTATAGAATGCCAGTCAAAGCACTCATCCAGGAGATGGCAACATATTGGAACTCAACTTATTACATGCTTGACCGTCTTTTGAGCAGTACAGACCAATCAATGAATACGTCATGCGAAGAGGGGATGCTACTGTGAAAGGCATGACCCTTCAGATGGACCAATGGTGCCTAGTTAAATGCCTGACTGAGATGCTTCTATCTTTCAAGGTCTTCACACGTGAAGTCAGCAAGGAGGACTGTACTATGGGCCGAGCTATCCCATTGTTGCACATGCTAGAGCAACAGCTGAAGGAGGTTTCTGAAGCATACAAAGATGTAGATGAAAAAAAAGCAGCATATGAGTTGGTGGAGAGCTTAGCCCATCGCTTAGCTGACAATACAAGGCTGCAAAATAAGATTTTGTCACAAGAACTTTACATTTGTGCCACAATTCTGGATCCACGGTCCAAATCGGCACTGAAAAGTAAGACATTAATTCCTTTTTCAGAAGTTGATGTTGCCCGGTACAAAACTTGGATAGCTGAGGCAGCCAGTAATTTGGAAAATGAACTGCTGGTAATTAAAAGCCTGCTACATAAACCCACAACAAGTACTGCAGCAGGGTATCCGGCATCAAGTACAACTTCGGAGCCTGAGGGCAGTGCGTTTGTCTCAGAACACTCACCAACACTATCGACAACAGCAAGAACCGGATCATCAGCACCAGTAAAATCGTTAAAGGATTGGTATTTACTGCAAGGATTGCTAGGTCCAGTACTGATGCAAAGCGGATGGTTCAAGCCTATCTGGATGACCCAACAGAGGTGTACATTGATCAAAACCCATTGCGATATTGGTATGGGAAAAGGGGCCAACGGCCACTGCTCATCAGGCTGGCAATAAACTATCTGGCTTGCCCTGTCACAAATGTCTCTTCTACACGTGTTTTCAGTGCCGCTGGTTCCATTGTAACAGTGAGAAGGACCAGTCTTTCGCCCAAAAAACGTGGAGAGGTTAACTATGATAAAATGAATCCGCACTTTATACCATCGAATTACACAATACATGAATCAACGCAGGAAGATGAGGACAGCGACTCAGGTGACGGAAGTAGCTGTTATATGATGATTACCTACTTCTGGTTGAACCCCCAGAGTTTGAAAACGAGCTATACTTCCCTGACAACTATTTACACTTCTTACTATCTTCCTCCCTTATTTACTTTTATTTGCGTGTCTGTCTTTCTGGTAGGAAACTTCGAATCACAACAAATCAATCAGCACAGTCTTCTAGTCTTTTATTGCCATATATGAGTTTCAGCTTTCTGCATTTCAGTCCACTCCTCCGAGTCCTGCTCCTCCATCCTCCTGAATCGCCCTAAAACTATTGCACTCAAGCAAGACGATTAGCATAACAGAAGAAAAAAGAAAATCTTGCCTCGTTTAGTCTCTCCAAAAGAAGTGGAACATGATGATGACTACTACAATAGATATCCTCCTTTCCGAGCCGAGAGAGACTCTTCTCATCTTCAGATAATGGGCAAACAGGTAATGAATGATGACATGCATTGGACTCTGACTGAGTGATTTGTATTGTTGTTGTTTGTAGTGCATGAAGTTAATTCATTGCGTACTATTATCTAATCTACACACTAAAAGTAACTCAAGACAATGTTTGTTTCCCTTCTTGTTTTTTAATAACAAATTTGTACTTCTACTGCAGGCCGATCCATTGCATTTTGAATATAGAAAGGGTACTCAATCTGTACAATGCACACTGAGTTGGACAACACCATGTTGATGACCACAGTGACATAATATCTTTGCAGTCACTCAGTCGGATCCAAGATGATTGATGGAGAAACTCAGGGCGTTTCATGAGTGGCATAAAAAATAAACAAGTCAACAACAACCACTGCAGACCAACATGTCTGTGTAGTGGTGGAGTCGAGTGTGGTGGTATGACTGAGAGCGGTGCATTCCTTTAGTCACTTAATTTGTAAAATGCTATGTTGCTGTATATGTGCTTTGTCTGCCCCTGCCCCCAAAAAAATTCGCAAAATGGAGGATGGGTCACGGCGGGTGCCGTGGACCTGCTCTGTCCTGGTTCACTGCTCATTTAAAAAAAATTGTTACAAAGGCATCTCGACTAATATCTGCCATAGAGACAAAAAGCACTAGCCAAACAAGCTCACGGCTGGGTAGTGCTTAACAACTACAAAGTCCAAAATCCCAACCTTATTTTAAAACGGGAATAAAAACAGCCACTAAGGAATTTTTTTTTAAACTTAGCCTGGGAGTCAGTCCGATCAACCCATTTTTACCCCCTTGGGAAAGAAGCTTTAACCAGCTCTGCCACTTGTGCGGCCATGGTGCGGAGGACCTCATCCGTGTCATTTGAATTTGTAACAACTTAAGGGACATAGGGAATACCTTATTAAAACCAATATTCAGACAGCATGGAGTTAGGTCCTGCAATCAGGCTGTAATGCTGTGCTTCAATGCAGTGTTAGTGCAGCTAAACTGTCGCCTTACAAACTTTTTCGATATTACTGCAAGGAGACTGAAAAATCAATTGCCATTGGTTACGAATTAACCCATTACAATGGATCTGGGCACTACCTGAGTCAGTCCTGCTAAACCTTATTATGAACACTTTACTGAGGCATCAGGACGTTAAAACAGGCATTATTTGAAGTTTGTGAAGTTTGTCACCCTAAGCTCAGAAAAAGCACTCCGTCGTGGTCTAGGTACTATTTCATCAACCCAGGTGCAACAAAAAGTTCTGTGGAGGGGCCCTGGCGGGTTGACAGTCCAAACTAATGACTTTTTATCAATTTCAAATTTGTAATTGTTTACGTAATCCATTGTGTTGAAGAATGTAATAACCATGAGACCACTTTTTAATGACCATGTTCAATGTGTTTTATTTACAGCACAATGTGGGTCTTGTTAATATCGTATTAATTCATTGCATTTGAGCAAGGGACTTTAAAAAAAAAAAATTTCAATGTATGCAATGGTTTTAATTTATCAAGCATAAAATAAAATGGCTTTGCCAATGCTGGTTTCAAATGCTAAAGATTTCAAAAGTGCAGCATAAGCAATGTGCAGGCAAAACCTAAACAATTAGGCACCGAATCAAAAATTTGAAAGTCACAATCATGCTTGCAATACCTTGAAAATGCCCAAGACATTGGGATCCCAAACTCTGAAAACAGTAATCAATTTTGAAGGTAGGAAAACTTTCTAAGTTTGAACCCGACAATGGCAAGAGGCAGTGGAAACTGTGGATGCTGCGTGACACACCAAAAATGCACACAAAACATAACTGCTGTACACCAGCTCAACATGCTTCATTTTCCATCCATATTTTAAAGAAAAAAGGGCAACTCCGGGACATGAACATATGACTGTCAGGTCAAACAAAAATGGCTGCCTCAGATGAGTTAACGCACATGGCTGCCAAGGTTTCAGATTGCTATGTGTGACATTTTCATAACTTCAGTGTAATTATGAGTGACATGTCAACGACTATGACTGACACTTTCTCACGAGCAAAATCAAACAATGAAGAAGAGTGAAAGATATAAATATAAGAAATTACACCAGAGAATGAGGCTGAGGCTGAGGCACACATAGGTCACAGACAGACTGTATTTTATTATTTTAAGACTAGTTTAGCAGCCTCAACCCTAATAAAAATCATTACCATGAGCTGAGCGGTCCAGCCCGGTCAGCGAGTTGCGCCGCTAACTTCCCAGCCCCGCAGGAGACACCTGATCACACCAGCAGCAGGCAGCCTGTCACAGAGTTGCAGGCTCTGCTGACAGTGACGCTCTATCTCAGGGCTGAAAGTAGAGTAATTATACCATCATTATGACATGTTTCCTTATAGTTCACTTTATAGAATATTAGGGATACGGTGACACCTTCCTCAGGGTGACATAGGACAAACCGCCAAGGTAAAGAAAATGTTGCGCTGGGTAGCAATCTTGAGAGAAACTAAGAATCAAAATAAGGCTCCAATTAGAGAAATTACTTACACTCATTTTTCTATAAGGAATATAGCCAAAAAAACATGATTAGCCATGTGCATACTACTAGAAAGTAGAACATAACCTGAAGTTCACCAGAGAAGATAAGTGCAAAGAAAAAGCGAGATAAGTCCATAGAACCCCATAGACATAAATAAGGAAAATAGACCTAAAACTTTAAGAATTATGCACGGAGAAAATAATAGAATAAATTCCCTATTGTTAGTGCTAACTTTGTGCTATAAAGTGATCTATAAAGAAACGTGATAATGTTATAATTAGGTTTTTCAATATTATCCCTTCTATCTCTGTGAAACTGTCTATCAAAGTTTATCAGAGATAGAGAATTTACTTTATTTGATTAAAATATAATCATAAAAGCAGGGCATACATACCACACATATACAAAAAAGATAATTAAAATGACCAAAAATAATATAAACATTCAAATTTTAAAACTAAGTAGCAGCAAAAATGTTAATGATGTAACAAAGAAATAAGTGTTACTGTCAGAATCAAAGAATAAGGCCCAGAGTTGCAAGGAGACCCAGAGAGTGTGAACGTTTAAAACAGCTGTCAAAAAATAGAATCCTCAAGACTGCGTACCCTAATATTGCAGGCATAGAGAGCACAGGTGAGACCAAAATAAAGTTTTTGTTTAAGGCGGTGTTCTCTGGATTCAAAGCCGCAATAATTGCCTGCCTGCAGGACCGAACTCCCAGTCTTTTCCATTCTGGCCTCAATTTTAATCTGCGCTGAGTCAGGACAGCGGGGAAAAGGCATACAACATGCTCCATAGATTCCACCGGGGCCCGCAACCCCTGCACTGTTGGTTATTTGACGAGTGACGCCAGATGGGTAAATGTTTCAGCAGGTGCCATTCCCCCAGTCTAAGTGCCATGAATCGCAATTTTAGATACAAAGAATATGTGCAGGGCAGGTATAACGAAGGTGATGCCAACTGATAGGAATTAATTACTGCCCATGCATGCTTGCGTTTGGCAAGAGAAGCTTTGTCGATGGTGTGGGACAGGATGTGAGTGCGCTTCATGATGCTGGTTTTAAAAGCTGTTTGACTGGGGTTTAGGTTCCAAAGGTCACCTGCTGAAAATTGCTGTACAAATTCATTGAAGAATTTACTGTAGGACCCACTTAGATTATTAATGCTAATGTCCGACCACAGCATTGACTCAAGGGAACCGGCTTCAGCCCGCCTTAGCTTATGGCACAGATTTAAGTAGGCACCTAAACTGAGGATTTCGTAGTTTAAGAGGCCCAGTTCAAATCTAATCTGTGCAGCAGAGGCAGATTTCGGCATGTGAAAAACACTTTTATAAATCTTGGTCAGGTGTCGATTTAATGCTGTGCTGATTTTTCCCCTGAAAATTTCAAAACAGTATGACAGCGTGGGACCAACTTTGGCTTTCATAACTGCCATCATTGGGGTTAAACTCTGACCCATCAGTTTTTTTGAGAAGTTCAATCGGAGAGCTGTGGCTTTCATTGAAATGTCACTACGGTGTATATCAAAAGTGCCCCTAGAGACAAAGTTAACCCCCAAGTATTTATAGGATTTTCCTACAACAAGACCGGAGTTGTTGTACGACCAGCCACCACCTCCATAATGTTTTCTGCCGAATATAATCACTTGGGTCTTCTTTAAGTTAACCTCTAAGTTATTCTTGACGGTATAACTATGTAGTTTGTTTCACAATCATTGCAGCCCTACTAGGGTAAGGCTTAAGAGAACAAGGTCATCAGCATACAGAAGATTACTTAACTGCACACCACTGATCTTGGGGGAATGGCCATTTGTCTTGTCCAGTTCGGCTGAGAGATCGGCAATAAACAGGTTGAATAGCAGAGGGGCTAGCACACACCCCTGTTTCACTCCTCGTGTTGTTGACAATTTTCGAGACAGATGTGTGCCAGTACCAAGCTTAACTTGGATCCAGGTGTTGGTGTGTAATTGGACAATGGCCTCCAGTAGTTTGACCAGGATTCCCCATTCATTAACTTTGACTGGGTCCCCAGGGCAGCACTTTGGGCAAAGGCAGCTTTAAAATCAACGAAACAGAAGACCAGCTTAGATGAAGTAAGTGATTTATCAATAAGTATTGATAATGCCAATAGATTGGACGTTGTACCAGAGTTTGCAGTAAAGCTCGTTTGGTTTTTTGGAAACAAACCTTTTTGGTCCGCCCAGGAGTTCAGTTCTTCAAGTAAGATGCTCGCAAAGTACTTTGCCTCATTGTCCAGTAAGGCTATCAACCTATAGTTGTTTGGGGACAAATGGGCGCGGGACTTATATATTGGGTGAATTACTGCACCTCGCCATGAGTCTGGTATGGTTGAACAACTCAGCACAGATCTAAAGAGGGTTGCTAATTGTTGTGCCCAGTAGGGTGAAGTACTGGGAATTTTAAGCCCAGTGGTGCAGGGGAACACACCCTATGACTTCGGGATCTTCCTGTTTCAGACCTACAGAAACACAGAGTCTTCTGGGTGAAGTCAAAGATCAGTTTATTGGCTGCAGACCAATTACAGGCATCCTAGAAGTACAGCAGCGTGTATGTTCTCAGGAGACTGCTAAAAATCACAGAAACGGGCTTCTCCTTAAATACAAAATATCATGCTTCAGGCACACATTCCTTGTTTTATGGTATGGCCATATACATGTATACATTTCAAACGAAAAGGCAGAGTCATGATGACCATCCCACATTCCAGTTAAGCCAGCCCACAATTATTTACCCAGCAAGGCTCAGATCCCACATCAGATATCGATAGGCCCCAATAAACATGAGCATCTCCTGTTTGGAAAACAAGCCATAAAGCAGGAATAGTCAGGTGCGAAAGAGATTAGCTGGAGGCTTGTGTAGGATGAAAAGACTTTATGGTGTGTCAAGCCCTGATGCTAATCACAGGTGGCCAGGGGACGGGGAGCACGTGAGACCGGACCGACGTGGGGCAGGGGAGCCAAGCTGCCCAGGTCACAGAGAAGTCAAAGGAAGGCACATGTGCTCTAAAAGGCCCGTATTTGCTTCATGATATGTAGCCTATGTGATGGCAACCATAAGATGGCCACCGCTCTAAGATGGAACCCACGTAGTGATGTATAATAACGTATACATAGTGCATTCATAGCTAAAAACGTTGCACAAAGCACTTGTACATACCGCATTGACTATTCGCGGTTCGCTAATACCGGGATAGACAGGGGTAGGGCCCTGCCTCCTACGCGGTCCCAAATTCTAAAGTACGACAGACCCTCCTTTTGCCCTTACATAGGCAATAACTACACTTATTTCAATCCGAGTCTAGGTCAATATTCACAGTCATGGAGATGTTGCTGTAGCATCATCCTATTACTTAGCTCGTCCCTCGATACAGGTTTCCTTACACATAATGTAGCACAGAGGCCACATATCGCAGGAGCACACTGTATGCACAGACAGAACAGGAAAATGATGGCTAAGATCATTCCAATGACCATCAGAACTTTCCAACCCCAGGCAGATATCAGTTCCCAGAACCACCCCACCAGTGACCAATCTCCTTTATCCACGTGTATGGACTCAGATATTTTATGTAATTTGGAGATGGCTTGATAAACTGTTGGAGCGTTGTCTGGTATGAAAATGCAACAACTAGATTGGATAACCTTACATACCCCACCGCGGTCTGCAAGTATAACGTCTAGAACTATGCGGTTCTGCAAAGTCATGAGGCGATCCGCTTGGAGCTCAGCTGTCAAATTACCAAGGGCACCAGCCGTAACATTAACAGTGTATTCAACCACACGAGTCAGTTGTCTCAGGTTCCTACTATTGACCATAGGTCCCCAAAACAGCAGGAAACCCAAAAAGAAATCTCCCGCTTCCTGACCGGCAGTATCCTCCTTACTAATTACGCCTCTCACAACTCTGGTCTTGTGATAGTCAGAGGCGGCAGTGAATGTTGGCGGTAGCAGATTTGCAATATAACATGTGCCCGAGAAGTCAGGGGGCAACCATGTATATGCTCGGTCATTGCAGACAAAATATGTACCCTTGGCAGCCAAAAACGCTGGGGAAAACTGTGACGGAAAAGTGTACGTTTCAGTACAGTCACTTCTCCCCAGTTGAGCTCTAGGATTCTGACCATTACCTTGTAAACAGAACCGACCTATGTGGGGTACGACCCAGATTGGGGATGAGATTTTTCGCTGTCTTTCACCCAGACTAACACTATACCCCGTCGCGTTCCACCCTACATAAGCTCTCAACTCTTCTTTGGGTATAGATGAGTATGCGTCGAGATCTCTGCTCATATCGGCAACTCCTTTAATTAAGGCTTTATTATTTGTGCTAGGTCTGATGGAACGCGGTTGTCGCGGGGAGTAGGCGTCTAATGCAAAGAGAAACATGGCCTGGAATGCCCATGATGATCCATTGTAACTAAACGGCAGCACTAGATAAGGAATACCCTTATTAATGGTATGTGGCATTAAACCACACACCCAGCAATTGGTTGTATTCATGACTAGTTGGTGCTGGTGCAGGAGCTGAATAAACGAGTTGTTTACAAACTCAGACCGTCTAGCTTGTTCATGTTCAGGCAGAGGGTGAAAAGAGTGTGAGGAGATAGTAGAAGGAGGTATAGGCTGTACAGTGGGTGCAATGGGCTCTTGAGAGGAGAAGAATACAAATCCTACAGTAAACACTACCATACTACATAATATAAACAGACATAAAAATACAAAACGTTTGCTTTTCATTATTTTACACATTCTTGCTTTAAAGTTCATTTCCTCAGCGAGTCTCTCCATCTTGAAAAACTCCATCCTCTAATCATGCCGCTCGCGGCGGGTGAGTATCTTCTGCTAAGGAGTACGCCTGTCAGTCCAGGGAACGCCCTAGACCAACAAGCACCGTTGACCTAACGTCTTCGGCCTGTACCCCAAAATCTTGGCACCGCGACCCTGCGGCTGAACCCGGATGGTGGTTCGAAAAACAAAAATCAAGAAAGTCCTTCAGATGGGAGAGCTATGATATCAAAAATAAAAAGGTAAAAGAAAAAGAATATTTATTTGTCCATAGGCCTTGGTCTTAGATTATAGTGGAGACGGCCAGGTACTGTTTGATCTTGAAACAAGAGTTCAGGCTCTGTGGTGTCCAATCGAATTGACGGTGGCACAGCTTCTTGCAAAATATCGTCACTCTGTTGTGCTGAAGTTGTGCCTCTTACGCGTGCATCACTTAACGGCATAAAACGAGGTACAGTGTCTGTTTCAGAGTCTGCGATACCCTCCTGGACCCACTGGTCATACGGCAAAGGGATTCTTTTAACGTGGGCGCCGTGGATCCAGTAGTTCTTCCCCTTTACTCGAACAGCTGATCTTGTAGACAGAAGTACGAGATGAGGGCCGATCCAACGAGGCTCATCGTTGCTTTTGCGCTGGAAATTTTTCACCAGAACCCACGTGCCAGGGTCGATAGGGTGTCCTGGAGCCTCAGAGGCCTGGGGAAGAGTGTCGTGCACCTGTTGGTGTAAAACACGCAATTTAGCCGTCAATTCGTACAAGTAATCAAGCAGTACTGGATGTTCGATTTCGCTGAATTTCGCCGGTCCATACATTGGCCGGGCGGCCAAAAATAACCTCGTATGGGCTAAGTCCCACTCGTGAGTGTACGGTCATTCTGGTGGACAGGAGTGCTAGAGGCAGAGCGTCAGGCCATTTAAGACCGGAGCTCGCTTGAATTTTGGCCAGCTTGAGTTTTAGAGCGCCATTGTAGCGCTCTACTAATCCAGCTGATTGGGGGTGATTTGCAGCGTGGAACTTCTGCTTGATCCCTAATCCCTCACACACATTCTTTATCACTTGACCCACAAACTCACTCCCATTATCGCTCCACACTATTCTTGGCATTCCAAACCTAGGGAAAAATTCTTTCACAAGGGCTTTGGCTGTGGATAGAGCAGTGTTGTCCTTTAGGGGATAGGCTTCTATCCATTTTGAAAAAGCGCAGACAACCACCAATACATATTTTAGGTTGTTGCACCTTTCCATGTGGATAAAATCTAGCTGCAAAACTTCAAATCGATATGATGGAGGCGCAAAATGACCAGCTGGAGTTGGGGTTCCCCTACCAGGGTTGTACTTCAAGCATACCATACAATTCTTGACCACATTCTCTGCACACTTGGGAATTCCAGCATTCTGCCATACTGGAGCCAACAACTTAAATTCCTTTCATACTGATATGTGCCATTCCATGTGCCATAGTAACCACTGGAAGCACATATGCATCAGGTAACAACCATCGCCTATGTTCTGACAAATCAATCCAACAACCATTCTCATCCAACTTACCCATACTTTCTCTCCACTTGCTCAACTCTTTCTCTGTGGCTTCAGCCTGAAGGGACTTTACACTTTCTATTGTGTTTTCACACATTCCAACATCACCAACCCATCTTGCAGGGCCTGCAACATACATTCGAGTCTTCACATCTTTTGCTGTTTCTTTCGCGGTTTCATCAGCAAACGCATTACCACGACCAACATCATCAGTGATTTTCTTGTGCGCACTGCATTTCATAATCGCAACTTGCAACGGTAATGTCAGTGACTCATGGAGATCATTCACCAATTTGCCATTCTGAATCTTAGCTCCATGCGAAGTCAGGAACCCACGTTCTTTCCACAATCGCCCAAAACTATGAGCCACGCCAAAGGCGTACTGGCTATCCGTATATATGTTCACTTTCATTCCTTCAGACAACACGCATGCTCTTGTAAGGGCAATCAATTCTGCTGCTTGAGCCGAATTTTGTGGCACACGTGCAGTTTCAACAACCGTGTGCAAAGTCGTGATAGCATATGCAGCAGTCGTATCACCATTCGGAAGCTTGAAACACGAAAATTCCACCCATAAAGTACCATCACACTCAGTCAGGGGAGTATCTTTAAGATCTACTCTTCCTTTCGTCTCTTCTGTTCTGAACAGACAATCATGTTGCTCAATCTCATCTAGGTCTGCTGGAATTGGTAATAGTGTAGCTGGATTCAACGTGTTGCATCTCTTTATGTGTATATGATTTGCTAACAGTGTCAGCTCATATCCAGATAATCGCGCACTAGTTAAGTGTTGTGTCTTCGTTCTGTTTAACAATGTGTCCACAGCATGTGGAACCATAACAATCAATGTATGATCCATTACTAGGCCAGCAGACTGTCGAATAGACATAGCTGCGGCAGCTGTGGCTCTCAGACAACTTGGCAATGCCCGCGCTACCGGGTCCAAGATTGACGAAAAATATGCGCATGGACGCGGTCTATCGCCAAAAGGCTGTGTTAACACTGACAATGCGCAACCATCTTTTTCATGAACATACAATGTAAAAGGCTTGCTGTAGTCAGGGGTACCCAACACAGGAGCTGAACATAATGCATTACGCAATTCCCAAAAACTTTTCTGACACTCTTCAGACCATGGAATAGGATTCGGTGTGTCTTTGCATGTTAATGCTAACAAAGGTTTTGCCAACAAAGAAAAATTAGGAATCCAATGTCTACAGTATGAAGTAATGCCCAAGAAAGCACGCACTTCTCTCTGTGTTCTAGGCACACTCAACTGTGTAATGGCTTGAATTCTTTCTGGGGTCAGTTTCCTTCCCTCCTTCGATAAGAGAAGACCTAAGTAGGTCACTTCTTGTCGACAATATTGCAGCTTTGAGAGAGACACTTTGTGATGGAAGGCAGACAAATGACGCAACAATGACAAGGTAGCGTTTTTGCAAATCTTTTCAGTATCCGCGGCGATTAGTAAATCGTTAACATACTGAATAAGGATAGCGCCACTTGGTAAAACAAGTGCATCAACCTGCGCTTTTAAAGCCTGACTGTATATTGATGGACTTTCACAGTAGCCCTGGGGAGCGCGTTTAAAGCGGAAGCTGCGACCTCCTAAACTAAAGCCAAAAATGTCTCTGCTCTCCTCTGCAATTGGGATGCTAAAGAAAGCATTCTTTAGATCGATCACCCAGAACCATGCAGCGGAGGCTGGAATCATGGTTAACAAGGCAGTTATATCAGGGACAACTGGAAACTGTGGCACAACAATCTTATTAACCTCTCTAAGATCAATCACAAATCTGTAAACAGGTGGCTGTGAAGGGTCCGTTCGTTTTAAGACAGGTAAAACAGGACTATTGCAAACGTTGCCTCTTGTCTCTTCAATTACACCCTTTTTAATCAAATCACTGACAATTGCTAACAATGCTTTCTGACCTTCATTGGAGATCTTGTACTGGGGAATACGTGGCAATCTGACATTGGCTTTTAAAGTGACCACATATGGCGGTATTTCCAAAAGACCCTCATCATTGGGACCAGTAGCCTAAAGGACATCCGGAAGGGATGACAATTCAGGTGGCATTGCATTTTTAGACAAATACATCGGGGAAATCACTTCCTTGCCTAATGTAAGTTGTACTCCTGAGGGAGAACAATATAGTGTTGCATGCAATCTTTTTAGCAAATCTAATCCTAGCAAATTTTCACCACAACCTGTCGTTAGGATGAGGGGTGCTTTTAGCTCACAAGGTCCAACAAAAAGTGACATAGGACTAGAAATCGGGTTCCTAACTGGGGCGCCAGAAAAACCTACTGAGACATTCATTTCGCCAGACAAAGGCGCGCCAGGGAGTTTTGAATGCATGATTGAACTCTTTGCAGCACCAGTATCCAGCAGAAAGGGCTCCGTTACATTTGCTGTAGTTACTTTAACATAAGGTCCGCTCTGATCCACTGGCACTGAAACAACTCCCTCTCTCTGTCTACGGCTGTCCTAGTAATCATTATCTTCTACATTGTCGTCTTCTGCATAATAATCATTATTGTACTTCTGAGCTGTATTACCAGTCGCGTTGGCTTGCTGATCAAAGCTGTTTATGGTATTTTGAGGCGGAAGAGGACGCGCGTTCTGGGGAACATGTCCACGCCCTCTGCCTCTAGGAGCTTGCTGACCACCTCTACCTCTTGCGCCATACGCATTACTGTTACGTTGCATTAATTTAGGGCAACTGTATTTAAAATGACCTTCCTCTTTGCAATATGAACATTGGTTGGGACCTACAGGGATTCGTGGTTGATAATACCCATTCATTTGCTGATTACTCTGAAACTGTTGGGGTTGCCTATAATTATTCTGTCCTCCACGTGGTGGATAAGCCTGCTGCAAGAGGACCTTTGTCTTCAGTTCTTTCGTTTTCTTATCTGTTCTATCCTTCTCATCTTTGTCTCTATTTTCATAATACTGTGCAGTAGCCAGTATTTGCGCTGAAAAGGAAACAGCCCAAGAACTTTCTGAGTCTTTTAATTTTTTACACAACTCGGGAAGTAGATTCTGCACAAATTTATCAACAAATAACCGTTGGCCACCTTCAGTGCTCATGTCTTGGCCACTGTGGTCGATAAACGTTTCTTCAAACCTGGTGAAGAAATCGGTCACTGTCTCATCTCTCTTCTGCTTACATGCGGATAGTTTATCCCAATTTACGCGCATCGCGGGCATTAAAGTTTTCATATATTTAATAATTCTGCCAGGGAGTTCTGCTACCAGAGGCTCAGGTTTCGCACCACCAACTTGTCTATTGTCTGCGGCAATAATATTAGCCCATGTAGCACCTAGTTCTGCATCGTGATCTACATTACGAATTGACCCCGACAAAGGCTGTGGAACAACATTTCCAAACAACATATCAATGTCAGCTAGATTCATGATACATGATCCTGCAGTTTGTGATACTCCTTATAATATCCTGCAGGGTTTTTACGGGGATCAGGCAATGTCTGTTTAAGCGCTATTACCTCAGATCGTTTCCAAGGGACATGCACCCAAACACGCTGAAAATGAGCTGGCATAGCAGCAATACCATTAGCGGCATTAGCCGCAACAGCTTCCTTCCATACCGGAGGGACTTCTCTCATAGGGTAGTGTCGCGCTTTTCCCTTTCTCCCCACAGGGAAATCTTGTTCAAACGACGACGGTTGACAATCATCATTCCTCAAGGATAATAAGATCGCAACTGCTCTATTTACATCGGGGCCCACAATCGTACCTTTTCCAAAATCGAATCTCACTCGACACAACTCCTGCGGGTTTGGATCTCTACCATGATCATCCAATTCCTCACAGAGGATTTCACACATTTTCTCGAACACATACCTCTGTTTCGGGGCATCCCATTGGTGAAAAACGTCAACAACTGACTCCACATCATAGAGTGAAGAAAAAATTATCCACCTACGCGCCATATGATCTAATGTCTTTTTCTCTTCAGGATCAGGCAGCTGACTGCGCAATTGCTTACGCTGTAAGCCAGGAGTCGCACTAGATGACCCAAAGAGAGGCGACATTAAACTAGTAACTACATTAGCTAGTCGTTGTCGTGCTGAAGGAGAAGTTGAGGCGAAAACAGGGGGATAGACAGAGGGAAGAAAAACGGATTCAGATACAGGTACCGGGGTAGTGCAAGAAGGAGCGCCAGAGGAAGCCGCTGGCGTGCTAGGCAAAGTCGCAGGAAGCGCGGGGGTAACAGGTAACAAAACTGGCGGCCCTTGAGAGGGCTGCACTGCAGGGATAGGAGCCAGCTGAGGAGGAGCTGGCGGCTGTGGGAAGGCTTGCGGCATATTTACTGGAGGCTGCACATTTACAAGCTGTGAAGGTGCGGTGGCATTTTGCGCATATGGGGTGGCGAACTTAGCAAATGGGACATTGGGGAATCTTTCTCATTCTCGTTTGTCTCATCTTGCACGAGGGGTGACAAAACAGGGTAACATTTATCAATCCCAATTTGCGCTGTCTGTGCAATTGCTCATTCATTTGTTCCTCCTCATTATCTTTAAATTGCACAGCTGCTTGCATCACTGACATACCTCTTTCTCTCTTATTTCTTTTCGCTAGCTTAATTTCCTTCTGTTTGGCTTCCTTTCGCCATAGGCGAAAAGAATCAAACATCGCCGGCCGGGCTTTCTTTTTAAACAATTTCACTTCCAAATTATCTAAGATATCTGTATCGAAACTACCATTTTGGGGCCATTTTAAAACACCGTCTTTTCTGGTGTATCGGATCCATACTTCATTATATGCAATGGGGCCCACGCCATGTTTTACATAAAGCTCATAAGTTGGAGTTCCAATTGGAGAAACCGGACATGAATCCTCTAACTGGAAATCCCTTCCACAACCCAAACAAAAGAATCTTCCAAATACACTAGCACCAGGCCTCTTCGCTCACTAGTCTAGTTCCAAACTTCAAAGGATTATCGATTACGATAGTCTCGTAAATACACGAGTCCTCTGGCTTTGGGGTTTGCAAACTCCAAAAAATAATCCCGAAGGATACCAAATTCAAACTGGGAGATGCTCCACTTATACTTAACTGAATATCGATGATCAATGGCGTCACCAGAAGACTCTCTCGATTGTTTCGCTCTACCAAAATCGTCAAGGGTCCAAAACAGGGCGATTAATCAGGGCAGCAGTCCTTCGTAGCCGTCGGGACGCGGAGAACCTCGCAGAAAAGACTTTCGGACCACGTCGACATGCAGGGGTCGATGAAGTGGCGGCCTTCCTCCAGAATTTCCACACGAAGCTCCTCACGAACCTCTGGCTTGGACCGGTACCGCTGAAATCGCGCCGAGTTGGGCGCCAACTGAAGTACTGGGAATTTTAAGCCCAGCGGTGCAGGGGAACACACCCTATGACTTCGGGTTCTTCCTGTTTCAGACCTACAGAAACACAGAGTCTTCTGGGTGAAGTCAAAGATCAGTTTATTGGCTGCAGACCAATTACAGGCGTCCTAGAAGTACAACAGCGTGTATGTTCTCAGGAGACTGCTAAAAATCACAGAAACGGGCTTCTCCTTAAATACAAAATATCATGCTTCAGGCACACATTCCTTGTTTTATGGTATGGCCATATACATGTATATATTTCAAACGAAAAGGCAGAGTCATGATGACCATCCCACATTCCAGTTAAGCCAGCCCACAATTATTTACCCAGCAAGGCTCAGATCCCACATCAGATATCGATAGGCCCCAATAAACATGAGCATCTCCTGTTTGGAAAACAAGCCATAAAGCAGGAATAGTCAGGTGCGAAAGAGATTAGCTGGAGGCTCGTGTAGGATGAAAAGACTTTATTGTGTGTCAAGCCCTGATGCTAATCACAGGTGGCCAGGGGACGGGGAGCACGTGAGACCGGACTGATCTGGGGCAGCGGAGCCAAGCTGCCCAGGTCACAGAGAAGTCAAAGGAAGGCACATGTGCTCTAAAAGGCCCGTATTTGCTTCATGATATGTAGCCTATGTGAGGGCAACCATAAGATGGCCACCGCTCTAAGATGGAACCCACGTAGTGATGTATAATAACGTATACATAGTGCATTCATAGCTAAAAACGTTACACAAAGCACTTGTACATACCGCATTGACCATTCGCGGTTCTCTAATACCGGGATAGACAGGGGTAGGGCCCTGCCTCCTACGCGGTCCCAAATTCTAAAGTACGACAAGGGAACATAAGCTTTAAACAAGGCCTGTGGTAGACCATTTGGACCTGGCGCTCCGTCTGGTCTCGCTTTTGATAATATTTTGACCAGCCTTGCTTGGGTAATAAAGATAGTTTCACATTGAAGCTGCATCAGCTCTTGGGAACTATCCTGGTGCTCCGAAGGCCCGTCTTTGGACATAATGGAGGTGTTTGTTACTAGAAAGTCTGCACCTCTAGTGGCCTTAAAGTGGTCAGTCAAAAATGTAATCCATTCTGCCTCAGCAATGTTTGCACTCCCCGGTCTGGTTGTTCCATTAAGTTGTCTATTCAGTAATGCCCAAAAGTTTTGTGAATTGCGTTTTTTGCTTTCCCAAAGAAGTTTGCACCAAAATTGATCAAGATGGAATTGTTTGTCTTGTTGGTATGCCTGTCTATAGTTTTTTTGAGCAGTTTTGTAGTCGATCAGACGGTCGTTAGATTCTGGATGCTTCCTGGATGCCTGCAGGGCGGTATTTCTGATCTTTTTTAATTTCATGGTTTGGCTTGAAATAGAAAACTGGGAACTACAAATAGTTGTGTGAGGGTGCGAATGCGATGGAAAAAGGTTTAACAGATGGTAACAAAAATTTGATCAATCAGCAATATGAGAAGCTATGGGAGAGGGGCCACCTAGTGAAAAAGACAGACATTCCTTCTTGATGTTCGTACTAATTTCATCGTTCCATCTTAAGCGTTTTACATTTTCTGAGTGGACTCCTTTATGAGTTATTGGGGCGGAATTATGATAAACTGTATTAGTATTGATGATGACGACTTGTGGTCGATGGTCGCTCTCTGATCGAGCTTTAATGATGTAGTTTTCCAAATGAGAAATCATGACTAAGTTACAAATAGTATAATCTAAAAAAGAAAACTTTCATACATTTGCCCACGACCAATTTGGGGGAGTATCCTGCATGAACCTGCTGTTCATTACAATGAAACCTGCACTAAAAAGTTGCAACACACAAAGCTCCCCCAAAGCGCAGTATGAGTGATTTGGAGGTTTGGACTGAGACTTCTATGCCAACAGAGACAATGAGGGGGAGACCTTCCAAATCCGACGGGTTTCCCTGAAACAAGTTAGTATTGAAGTCCCCGGTAAGCAAACAACCGGCATAAGGAAAGGCCACAACCAGTTCGCTCAAGATATTAAGTTAAGCAGGCGATTTAGGTGAGCTCTTTTTGTCCGTACGCTTGGATTGATGTAAACATTAAGCAACAGCAGAGGTCGCTGTTGTCTCCACAAGCTAACTTTAACTCCGAGCAGCCAGTCCTCATCGAAGTTTAATAAATCTGTTGGGCCCTTTAGGCTGCATGAGATGTAGATAGACAATCCTCCCTTGGGACGACCATGGTTGCTGACTCCGACAGCTGGTTTCCAGTATTCAATAAATCCATCAATAGGACAATTACGAGTGGTCCATGTTTACTGAACAGCAATTAGATCGTGACTAAAAGTAAAATTTCGAGTCTCTGGTGAGGACATTTGAGGTGAAGGCCACTAATGTTCCATGAACACAGGGAGAGGCGAGGCTGCGACTGGTGTTTTATAGAATTTATAAGTTGGGACTGGGGGATGTTAAATTTGACAGCCTCCAGAGGGCTCAATTCTGACAAATTTTGTCCAAATGGTCAGGCTGAGTCTTTACAAGACAAGGCTACTGATAGCCACCCCCAGTCTTGGGTATCATTGCAATTCGGGAGCGCAGACCATAGATTTCCTGTTAGAGGTGCGTCTCCTACTGCATTTTTTAGAATTGAGAATGGTTTGCTTGTATCACTGGTCAAGGTCTGACACAGACTTATCTGAGTGGCCGGTTGCTTGGCTAGTGCCATAGGGTAGACTGGGTTGGAGTGGGGATAGATTTTGATTCCCCATGACTGAAAAATGTCTTTACAGGCTAGGAGAACTCGAGCCCAAGTAGCAGATTTAAATGTCACCAAGGTTACTTCAGAGGGTTGCGACCCTCTTGGCGGAAGAAAATCTGTATATTCAATATTTTAAGATGCCAATTTATTGAGGCCTGGAACTCCTTTCGATAATTTGATGATGTTTGCTCTATTGAGAACATCATGATGGCCTTTTGATTTATATTCAGGGACAAGGAGAATTTTAAAACGCTGGGAATCGCTGGTAGGACTTGATTGACAATGACCCTTGTCATTTGAAGTGTTTTTTTCAATTAGAGGATTGGGTGCTATTCCAGGGTGAGACAAAGGATTAGCCTGAGCCCTTCCAATGTTATCAAAGAGTCCTCAGGAGGGTTTTCCAGGGGGTGGGAGGGTGGGGGGGGGGTAGGGGGGGCAGGGGGGGGAGAAACTCAAAAAGTCCTCTTAAGTTTGTCTCAGCATTCTTCATGATATATAATTCAGCCTTTATAGGTTTTCAGGTTGGGAGAGGTCAGGTGGACTGTGCTAGAGAGTTGGGTTTAAAAAGTGGAAGGATAGGATGGACAGGAATGGATAATCCACCATGATCGGACTGCAGTTTATATCCTGGAATGTCAACGGCTTGCGGGTGAGAGCTAGAAGACACAGGATTTTACAATATTTAAAAGACGCTCCAGCGCAGATAATAGTCATCCAAGAGACCCACCTATTAAAACATGAGGTCAAGGACATGCTGAAAAATTTAAAATGGGTGGATAAATTCACATGTACGGATCACAACGCCAATATACGGGGGATACTTATAATATTTAAAAAGCAGATGTGTGCCCAAATTATAGATCAGAAAGAAGATCTTAGTGGTAGATGGTTACTGGTAAAAGTGCTGTTGATGGGGCTAGTTTATACCCTGGTGGGGTATTACGGCCCGAATCATGATGACCCATCATTTTTGGATAAAATTCAGATCCACTTGATCTCATGTCAAGACCCCATTGTCTGGGTTGGTGACTTTAATATTGTCTTGAATCCCAAGCTGGACAAATCTGCTAACTCAAGAGCAATAACCACCCCTAAATCCAGGCGAACTCTTATATCTATTTTGTCGAATCTTGGGTTGGTGGACGAATGGAGGCAGAGAGAGGGTAATACTCTAGGGGTCTCTTACCATAACCACAAATACAAACACAAGTCAAGAATCGATTATGCTTTTTTCAGTTATAAGCTAAAGGAGGACTTGAAGGATATAACATACATCCCCTCTCACCTCTCTGACCATTCTGCCATTGTTTTTACTCTGTCGCACCATCAGCAGAGTAAGCAAAACTCCTGGTCCTTTGATCGGACGATTCTACTTGATGAGGAGGAAATCTGCTTCTTGGTGGCTGAGGCATGTATGTTTTTGGACATCAACATAAATTCAGCTTCAATAGTCACTGTATGGGAAGCACTGAAAGCTTTTCTAAGAGGCTGCATAACAAATAGAGCGTCTCATAGGTGTAAAGTTTACAGAAGTGCAGTTTCCAACATAGAGCAGGAACTCAGGCAGACAGAGTTAAAATTGAGGTTACTCTCGGTAGAGGAACAGGAAAAGCGGGCAGCGCTGAAGGTAAAGCTCGAAAACCTACTTCAGGACAGGGTGGCCAAGAGATGGGAGGCATCGAAGCTCTCACATTTTGAATATGGAGAGGCAGCCGGAAAAATCTTGGCCTGGAAAATAAAAACGGATCAGGCCAAGAAATATATCAAGGAAATAAAAATGGTTGGGGAAGCCAGGGTCAGATCCACTACCACAGAAATAGGGATCGCCTTTCAGGAGTTTTTTCTAAATATTTACAAGGAGGATATCGTCAATGATCATTTGGTTAGGGAGGCCAGGGATTTATGGTTAGACCAGGCCCACCTCGCTACCTTTTCGTCAGTCCAGTGTGATCATTTGGAGTCCAAAATAACCGAGGCCGAAGTTAGTAAAACCATCAAACAACTGAAGCGAGCGAAAGCCGCAGGCCCGGATGGTATTCCAGGGGAGGTGTACAGTGCCTTGGGTTCAGTTATAGTTCCATCTTTGACTGCCCTCTTCAATGCTATATTTTTAGATGGCATGGTCCCGCCAGAATCATGGAATGAGGCCACCATCGTGTTGATCCCTAAACCCGGCAAGGACCCGGCAGACTGCGGGTCATACAGACCAATCTCACTCCTAAACAATGATTATAAGATCTTTGCGGCCATTCTTGCTGGAAGGTTGGGGAGTGAGATTGGTTCAGTAATTCATCAGGACCAGAAGGGATTTATAAGAGGGCGACAATTAGCGGATCTTACCCACGACCTGGTCGGAGCAATAGACATTGCAACCTCTTTTGGTCTTCCATTGGCCACCTTTACCCTGGACGCCACCAAAGCTTTCGATAGGGTCAACTGGCCCTACCTGGCCGCGGTGCTGAAAAGATTTAATTTAGGCGACAACTTTTGTCGTGCCATCTCGCTTCTTTACAACGACCCAAGGGCTAGACTTCTGGTTAACGGAGTTCTTACTGAACAATTTAAAATTTCGAGGGGTACTAGACAGGGTTGTCCTCTTTCCCCCCTCCTATTTAATATGTATATAGAACCCTTTGCTCAAATATTGAGAGAGGATAACAACATTCCCTCTTTTGAGTTTGGAGGTTAGGTTAAGCGGATAGGACTCTATGCGGACGACATAATCTACACATCGGATCCTGTGAAGGCTCTCCCGGCTATTATCAAGAGAGCTAAGGAATTCGGGCAGTTTTCGGGATACGAAATCAACGAAGCAAAGACTGAGGTAATGACCTGGAATACCCAAAATCCAGACCTGGCCGTTACCCCATCTATGCGCTACCTGGGAATTAGGATCACCCAGGAATTCGGTAAAATCGCTTATACCAATTTGGAACGGGTTTCAAGAGAATGTCGGGCATTATTAAAAGCTTGGGTCTGTCTCCCATTGACAATTTTGGGGAGAATCAGTCTAGTAAAAATGTCCATCCTTCCCAAGTACACCTTTATTTTTAATACCATCCCTCTTGCTTTTGACCAGAAACAAATTTATAAATGTCAACAAGATATAAACTCCTTTATTTGGAACTATAAAGCCACCAGACTAGCCTGGAAAAAACTGAGGAGGAGGAGGGAGAAGGGGGGGCTCACACTGCCAGATCTACAATACTATGCCTGGGCATTTCAGTTATCGTATTCTAGAATGCTGCTGAAGGCTCCATCAACTGCATCAATTGGTAAAATGTTTAAGGCCATGCTGAATGGGGCTGATCTGCCACCTGATGGTTTTCTTTTCAAATTTGGAGACCGGAAATCCTTCAAGAAGGTGAGATTAAAGATCTTACTATCCTTGGCCAAGGTGTGGATAGCGATCAGAGAAAGGCTGGGGTTGCCATATTATTCTCGGTTCGCTCCAATCTGGGACTCGCCGGGGCTTCCTCTGTGTTTGAGCGATAGCCTTGCAACACCTATTAGAGAGGCAGGGATTGAAAGGTGGGGCCAGCTGTTGGTGGAGGGGGGACTGGTGGGTTGGGAGGAGCTATATAAGAAGGTTGGCCCAACACTTTCCAGATTTAAATACATCCAGTTAGCCAGTTGGTCCCGGGAATTGATCAGGAAAAAGACACACTTGGGGAAGAGCTGCCACCTGGAAGAACAGTTGATAGAGAGGCAAGTGGGGGGGAAAGAGGTAGCCTTTTGGTACTGGGCCATTTTGGAGGAGATGGACGGGGATTTCACTTTACCCGATGTACAGTGGGGAGGGCCAACGGGGGATGCAGTGTGAGGATATTTGGATAAGATCTTTCACTCTCCTGTATAAACTGGTCAAGCCGGCCTGGTTGAGGCGGAATCACTTATTTACCCTCCATCGAGCTTACCTATCCCCGCAAAGGCTATCTAAATACCAGCCCGGGAAATCATGTAACAAGTGTAATCTTCCTGCTGCCTCTGATGTACACATGTTCATGGATTGTCCATCTATCAGTACCTTTTGGGAGGAAGTCAAGATCACGTTGGACTCTATCCTCAAGAAGAACACCCCTATTACTCTGCCGCTAATTATATTTGGGGTGGACGATAATACCACAGGCCAGGCAAAGAGCTTTCTGTTTTACGCAATTCTGCTGGCTAGACGGCAGATCTGTAAATTCTGGGTAGACCAGAAGGCACCATCTCACGCAGGTTGGCTAGAGTCTTTATATGACACATCAAAAATGGATATGGCCAGATCATGTCAACAACGCAACCTCTCCTTTTGGAACTTGTTGGTCCAGTGGAAATAAGTGGCTCCGTTGAGCCCCGGGTTTTTTTTTTTTTTTTTTTTTCCCCGGGTCCGATGATTATGCCAGCATACTCCAGGTGCCACGGTTGTCTCTTCGGAAGGCCTCCCGAGTTTAAGATGGAGTCCTAAGGGGTTGTGAGCCTTCACATATTTCTCCCTTTCCCCCTACAACATCATCCTCGAGAACGTCTCTCGCCGGTCTACACTCGTTTGATGTCAGGGTTTGGGTTGGAATGGTATCTAGTCCCAGACGACATCTAAGGGGAGTGGCGTTTCTCATGGAGATTGTGGGGCAGGCTAATACGAGAATAGAGAATGGGTTGAGGTTGAATAATTGTTTCAATAAGTGAGTTTGTGTTTACTGCTTGTGTTTGACCAGTTACTTGGTCCATACCAGTTAAAAACTCTTTTGGTTTATCAACAGCCACAACTTCATAAGAATTTAATGCAGGACTTCTTCGTCCGGAAGGGGAGTTGGTTTGAGCCTGGTGGTGTGCCGGAGTGAGCTGCTGGACATTTAGCGTTGGTGGGGCTGTTGTAGTCAACTGGTCCTGATTTGTTGGAGTGTGGCTCAAAGCTCATTTATTATCCAAGTTCTTAAACAGTGGAAACAATTTAAGGGATACCACCACAGGTTTTATTATTAATTTGTTTCTTTGTTTGCATTGACATTTTTTCTCTCTCTTACTAAGAGGATGGAGTAATTGAGAGATAATCTTAGGAGGGTATGAGGCAGAGGTGAATGGCTTAGGGTCCAGGTCTACCTTAGGGGGATCGACCGCATTTGTTAAGCCACTCACAATTTGGGGGCTCAGCAACAGTGGTGGTGCCTGCTTGACCAGCTTTATCAGCCCTTGGACTGTATGGTGCGATTTAAGTGCTTCAGAGGATTTTGTCTCTGATTTCTAGGATCCCATCGGCTCCTGATATCGGTGACTTGTCATTTATTTTGTCAGGGTCTGTACACTGTACTTGGGCCTCAACCTGGCCCTTGCTGTCACTGCCTCCTGATAGTTGTTTGACTTCATCTAAAACACAGGTTAAAAAAGCTGGAAGTGCTGAAAGGCTGTCAATGATGGGTGAACAACAGCAGACTTATTGTCGATGCCTGCTGTAAACAAGGCTAAGGTGTTCAAAAGGTCAACCTGCGTGTCCAATTTGTCAGAATGGTAGTTTAATGCCGTGACTGTGGATTGAAAAGTTTGCAACGGTTGTGGCGAGATGATTGACATAGATGTCGGGGGGCAGCTTGTGGATCAGGTTCTAATTTCAGATCGGATAATTTATCTGAGTCTTTACGAAAAAAGGATAGGTCCAGTGACGACTGGTCTTTTAAGTCTGTTTTAACAGAACCTTGTTTGGACTTTGTGAAAACTGTGGCTGCAGCTGAGGCAGTAGCTGTGAGTGCTACTGTAGTTGCTGCTACGTTTGAAAGCGTTTGCAGTAATAGCAGTGTAACATTCTCCTTTGGAGATCTTTCCCATTGGGTTACGGTGGGACCAGGTATTCTGAAACTTGAAGATTGGTTGTTTTGTGCAAGTAAAGGGCTTGAACACAATTGTTGAAGTGACATGGACATGAAAATATCGGATTGTTGTAACATAGCAATAGATTTTGATTCAGCTGTTTCAGTCCATGAGTGATTTTTTAAAGCAAGTGACATGCGTCTTTCCTGTGGTGAAAGTGAATGATAAAATAAGGACTGCTGGGTGGCCGGAGAAGTTACCATGGGAAGCGCTGGGGGCATTTTCAAGTCGTCCTCAGATAACCTGACGCTAGGATTAGTACTGGGGGTAACCAATGACTGTGTGGTTTTACTAGTTGATGACTATGAATGGTTGCCTCTCTTATTTGTTGGACGTTGCTAACCTTGGGATCCTCCAAGGTTTGTAAAAGGTTAAGGGGCTTTTTTTTAAATATTCCAGGATCGAATAAATGCGGTCTCTATTACCAACAAGGTCTCTTCCATAGGGGGAGAGATTCAGAGAGTCAGGTGGAGACATGGACATCGGTTGATTAAAAGCTTTCACTGCAGCTCCCACTGCCGCTGCTGCCAGCTGTTTTAATTTTTTTGTTTCGGTGATGAGAGCACCTTCCTTGTTCTCCCGGATCTCATTGCTCTACTTGTTTTGACTGCGTTGCCAATGAAAAGCTGGTTCTACTTCTGTTGGTTTTGCAATGAGACTTGCGGCTGTGAGCACTGCTTCTTGGACACCCCCCCCTTTCTTCCACCGCCCTCCGGCTCCCTGCCCACGATAACCTGCCTTATGACCCCTGTGGCCCTTGTGGCCCTGCCACCACGATCAGTTCAATAATGAAATGGAACTGAGGTGGTATACGGGGTGTATACAATGGTCCCAACAAGAAACCAGTAAGGTCAGGGCCAAAGTGTAAGCAGGGGGTCGGTTCGGTGACGGAGCAGGGGGTAGCAAAACCAGGCAGATCATGCACTAGAGCAGGACTAGGGCAGCACAGGGCAGAAGTGGGGTGACCAAGGCCAGAGCCAACCAAGCCAGACCGGGCTGGGCAGGGCTAGCAGGTTTGGCAGCTGCAGTTCGAGGCAGTACAAGATAGTGCAACCATGCTATCCACTGTCTTTGACACCGTAAGTAACACGGTGAGTAACACGGTGAGTAATACGGTGAGTAATACGGTGAGTAAGACGGCCCAAAGAAGACGGCTACAGGCTGACGCTATGCTATAGTGTTATACTGGTGGATGGGGATTGGAGCCTTAAGAGCTGCGGGAACTAAACCCACAAGGGGAGGCTACTGGGGGTCCCAGGAGATCGGGAAATCAGGAGACTCACCTTGGCAAGCCTCTCCAACTCCTTCCAGCTCCCTCCACGGTAGACCGCAGGAAAATCGCGGGAGCCCCAATAGCGTTATCCCGCCGCTGCCGCAGCCTCCATACCAGCTCCACACCAAGCGTTATCCCGCACAGCCGCTGCCGCCACAGCCGCCAATACCGTCACCGTCGCTGCAAACCAGCCAAACCCGCTACCGCTTGAGGCTCCGCCCCCTATGCACTACTCACACAGCTCCAAGCTCCGCACTCAATTCTCACGTCAGGTCGCGTGTCCGTCCGTCATCAGAGATAGATCAGTTTATCAGAGTTATTATACTATTGGTAATTAAGCACGACCGACCTTAGCAAATCTTGTGTTTAATTTTATTTTTGTTGTGATGTTTATGAGAGCGTATGAGGAATGATTGACTTGTATGTGTTTGTAGGCCAAATGATGGTTGGGTGGCTGCATTTGCATTTGCATTAATGTACCTTGCTATATATTATGTCATATAATTGAATTTTGGAAGTCTTTAGCTATATGAATGGTCAGATGTTCTATGCCTTAAGTTATTGTGATTTTTTGTATGCCTTATCAGTGATAACATAAAAAAGAAAATACAATACACAAATGACCTATAACTCTTAGGTTTTTGGCTCCTCTTAATTCATCTCTTTAAATTTCAGGAGTTTTGCCCTATTATATTTGGCAGGGAGAGTTGGGTTTTTCTTTTGTACTTGTGTTAGTTCCCCTTGGTCTTCTCTCTCCTTTATTCTCCACAGGGGCCATCTGTTTGTAATTATCAATGCTGCCAGCTCTCACACCGCGGGCAGTCTGCCTTAGTCTTGTCTTGGCACCGGGCATTGGGAAATTCATGAGACACATTGTTGCAGTGAGTCTCCCTGATGCCCTCATGTCTTGTGAATCATATGCCTTGGTGATTAGAGCCAGAGATCGCAGCTGAGCCACCTTCTTCCCCAGGTCTGCAGCAGTCAGAGTCTGTCAATTATCAAACACTCTGCGGTTTTCAGAGCAGTGCGGACTATACACAACTTTGCTCTGTGCTAATAACAGCCTTCCGGCTTCACTGTCTCAGGAGGCGCAATGAATGTGTTACTTTATATTTCAGTGCGCTGATGCGGACCACCGCACTGAAATGCGTTAGTCTAACCACTGATGCCTGGCACTTGGGAGGGCTGAACCCACTAAGCCACCTCACACACCAGTGAGTGACTTTAACAAAACAAGCATTTGCAATGCACTAGGTCTTGCATTTGCAAGGGTTTCAGCTATTGGCATTGCAAATCTAAAAAAAATACAGTCTTTACTAATAATGATAGACAATATATTTTTTTACGGGTGACCTTGAACTCTGTTTTTTGTGTTTACCTATGTACAGTGACAGTTACAATATACAAAACACATGATTACACACTATGCAAAACACACGAAAGCAAAGTTAGTCCCTGTTTCGTTTAGAAACCTTGCTTGATTATTCTCTTGTGTGGCATAATATTTTTCAAGTGCTATTGGCATAAGGATTTTTGAAAAATCTGCACGTAAACATGCGAACACAAGCTAAACTCTTGAAGAGGTACTCGATGCCATATGTATCTTGCCATGGCCCGCGTACACTTTTGCTCATATTATGCTGTTAGTACTTTTTACGGATGTTCTGGAGGCGGAATATCTTGTTTGCGTGGGGCTTTACGACTGCTTGCCCTTCACAGAAATGACCGAAGTAGCATTGAAATGTAGGAAATTGTTCACTGTGATTTGTTTAAGGGAGAGGTCTTCCAAACATTCCTTTTGAACTTTTTACACAGCTACTGGGCATTTTTATGGGCCATCCATTTGATAAAATATTGTATTACAGTGACCTTCTAAATTATGTTTTCGTGACAAATCACTGTTACTCATTGATCCTTGTGAGGCAGGCAGAAGACTGCTGTGAAAACAAATTCCATAAAGTATCTGTTGCAATGAATGTTTATGCATTAAACGTGTGGGTAGGTGTTAGACATTGTGACCTTTTGAGTGAAGTACATTTCCTTTCAGTGAAAATGTTTCTTGAAGCAAACGCACGTCTTGAAAGTCAAGCATCTCCAGATATATGGTAACGTAAATATTCTTATTTTAAGCTGCTAGAATAGTAAACTTGGGTTTCCTTTCCCTCCAGGACTTAAAGTTAGTATGCGTGAGGTTCCGTGTGAGACGGGACGGCACTTTTTGAGTGGTGACGAATATGGACGAGTTTGGTATCTATGAACCGCAAATGACGAGTATAGTGGGTGTACGAAGTTTCGCAACACAGCCACGTATGGTTCGCCTCATTTTTGGGTTCGTTCATCCGAACCCTCGGGTTCCATTTTAGATACAGCGTCCATTTTGTTTCTTGCCCTCAGGTAGCCAGCGAACGGGCTTTTTGTCCGCTTCGTGACCCTGGGACTCTCAAGCTTGCGCGAAGGACACGTGTTTCTTTGAGGTGACTTTTACGATGAGGGGAATGACACGAGTGAGGCAGATGGCCCCGCTCAAGGCCCATCTTGCCGCTCCGGTCTATTGTTACAGTCACGCATACATTAGACACGAGGTCTTTGATCCCTCTATCGAGTTTCCTTTATTGCCCCTAACACTCTTTTCTAACCTGTTGTGCATCCTCGTTCTTTCCCTGCATTCTGTTTTTCGTCCTTCCTTAATGCGTTTATGGTTGGGAGGAAATGTGTTTATTGCGGAGGGAATATGTTTTTACAGTTGGGAACCGGCAGGACTGTTGTAATTATGTTCCGGCCTCCTGAAACATGAATGCGACCCTTTTGAAGTTTATTGTGGGAACTGAGTTGTAACCTTTGTTCGCCATACTGTGCTATGGCAAAAACGTGTATAAAAGGAGCGACCCACTTCTACGAATTTGAAGCAGTCTCCGAGAACCTACACGTTGTGTACTTCTTGTGACTTCTGTATCCCTGCAGTAATAAACGCTGATCTCTGACGTCGCTGGAAGTGTCCCGTGTCTCTGTGTTTGGTACGCCAGAACAGGTAACCCACGAAGGTTTCAGGTGTTGTTCCCTGGCACCGCTGGGTCTTAAGAATAACCCAGTCCTTCATGCGTAAGAAGTAGGTTTCAGCAAAATTGCCCTAGATATTTTTGGTTGACATATCGCTCAAGTCAAGTAATTTAGCAACCAATTTTAATACAGTAATCGTCAAACTATTCTCTGAAACCTGTGGGCAGGCTATGCCTATGCGAACCTGTGCCTTTGCGAACCTGTACAGTGTCCGCTGTCATTTGCCGTTTCCTGAATACGTGCCTGGATTCCTTTTGCATCTTGTTGCGCACAGGTTTGGCATGTGTGCATCACACAAACCCCATGACGACATGCTTGGAGAGTGCTTGGAATGTTGCTACTGGACGGAAAAGTGTTTCTCCGCAGACTGCGCTCGTGCCTGATTTAATATTGCGCTTGTGCCGGATTAAATCCCTACAGGCCGCAAGCACTGGAAGAAATAATAAATGGAGAAGGGAGGGGCGAGAATTGCAAAAAGTAAACAGAAATGAAAAGATAAAATAAAATGAGCATTCGAAAAAAGGGAGGACTTTAAAAAGAGAAATTGGTTGACGACAGGATAGGCAAAGAATGTTTGTAACATTTTAGCTGCATTGACATGTCAATTTATACCCGTTCGATGGGCAGACAATACGGAACGCACATTTAGTGACTTCGGGCAATGAATCACATCGCAGACCGATGGGGGTTAAAAGGTCGCTTTTATTTCAGCAACGACAATTCAAAACAATAATACAATCAATGAATTTGCATGTAACCCCACATGAAATATCCCCACTGAAATTTCCCCATATTGATCCCCCATGAATTTTCCCCCGTATCGATCCCCCATGACTTTTTCCCCATCTTGATCCCCCATGACTTTTTCCCCATCTTGATCCCCCATGACTTTTTCCCCATCTTGATCCCCCATGAATTTTTCCCCCATATTGCCATGAATTTTCCCCCACTTTGATCCTCGACCCCAACCCCTTAGTTTGTCCCCCTTCCTACCTCCTGCCTTATTCCTCTGTCCTCTGTTTTCCCTCTGTCCTAAGCTATTCTGCCTGCCCTAACCCTTCCTGCCTGCCTCAATCGCGTCCAAATCTGCCACCAGGAAAAAACCCTGCAAAGGCGTTTTTCCTGTCCCCCCCCACCGCTAAGGATTTAAATTGTGAAAGTTCCCCCTTTCAGCAAAGATGAAATCAAAAATCCCAAATCAGTTCAGTATCAACAGCCAATTTAGATGAAAATGCCAGATCATAAACTCTTGTTGTCAACACAAATTAAGGGGCTGCCGCCAATACAGCCCTCAACCCCAAGTTGCCATCCCAATAGATCAAGGAACTTTATTAAATATTCGCCAAATACATTTTATTTTTTGGTATCACCAAGAGATCAAGCCCCCCAGTAACACAAAGACAGAAAGTTGTACCAAGTCGTTTACCATTTATCCTAATAAACTCAAAGATAAGAAAGATAAAAAGTTAGATCTAAGACAACACAGATAAGTCATCATGATTGCCAACTTAAGATAGGAGTGTCCCACGATCCAGAAGCTTGTCATGTATGCCGGAGAAGCGATTTGACGACCTGGAAAGAAAAAAGATGTCAGCAAGACCAAAAACTATGTCTAAAACTCATTCAAATCTCTAACATATCTTAGCAGTTTGCTATCCAACGCCCTAACCTTACGGTTGCTGCACAGAAAAAAAAAACTCTGACCGTTTCCAGAGCTGTTCCTACTCTAATAGAATGAGTACCAAATTCTAAAAGATGTAAGACATAACAAAAGCAAAATTTTCTCGAGACCACTAACAGCTGTGAACCTGTCAACGCAGACCCATCCTGATGCTGAAACAGAAAATTGGTATTTAGATAACTTTCAAATTGGTCAAATTGTAAACAAGCTGATCATGGGCATAGCGGACCGCTAAGCTTCCGCAATACCACCATAGCCCCTTGTCTTCTTTGGTCTGTTTTAGATGATTCTAAAAGAATATTTAACAAATTAGGTGTGGTTGATACATTGGAATATTTTAGCCCAGGAAAAACTGATTTTCTTAACTCGGATATCCTAAAAGCTCCAAAGAATAACTATAACATGCTGACTTGAAATAATGAAGCTTCCAATGTGGAACAACAAAGTCTAGGCAGTGTTGGTACAAATACCTCCCAGTAACGAAAAAATGTGAGGGTTTGCACAGCACAGTGCCACTTCCCTGTATATAAGGCCAACCAAGGAAAAATTGTTCATTCCCAAATCATCTAGAAAGGGGTCATAACCCCAAAAGTACTTAGCATAGAGAGAAATGCCTTAAGGCTTCCCCGCAATGGTGGTAAGGGATACATTCTTATCAATGTTGCTCAGAATAACACACAGTATGTTGATGTTACTGAGTGAAGAGCCTACTTGATCATTGTTAAACAAGCCGTATATGACTGGAGAAAATTCGCACAAGCCCTTATGTAAGCTAAGCATGCGCTGATAACAAAAGAGAGTCCCACCAACATCTTTATCTTCATCCCGCTAGAAACCATACCGCCTGAGGAATCAAATCTTTCCTTGGTCTGCTTTGGGTGCCAAACACAAGGAATGCTATTACTGAGAACAAGATCACTCATCTTCTATAATATTGTCCAGACCAGATATATGCTGAACTGTAAACT
The DNA here is from genome assembly GCF_964204655.1 of Triturus cristatus. Taxonomy (NCBI): domain Eukaryota; kingdom Metazoa; phylum Chordata; class Amphibia; order Caudata; family Salamandridae; genus Triturus; species Triturus cristatus. The sequence goes on from NC_140595.1 coordinate 423,648,002, forward strand.
TTATATTAAAAGCACGTAACACAGCATGACACAGCACACAGCATGAATCTCTGCAACAAGTCAAGCAGACATTTTGCTATTGCCTTCTTACCAGTTACCAGATCCACTTACAGTTTGCTGTGGATATGAAAGGCACTGATTTGCTGCAAAATAATTACTCAAAACTGTCAACACTACGATCAGAGGAAAGAATTCAAAGAATGAAATACTGCTATTCTCATTAATCCACACACCCTTTTCCGGCCTAAAAAGCCGAAAGCCAATATCTCCTAGAGCGTCATTTTTTTTGTTTTTTTACTAACCATACAACACGTTCGCCCAGAGATCTGGTAGGAAGAAAGTCAAAAAACTTTAAGAAACCTTATCTCAAACTCTGAATCGGATCTCATAGACAGAGACGTTCCAAGCCTGTGATGAGGAAAAGAAACTGCAGCCATAGCAACGCCCAACCTCTAATAGAAAGAACTCCCAGCATTTAGTACCCTGCGAGCAAAATTGAGGAGACCTAGTAAACGCTGTATTCCAAAAAGAGTAAGTTTGGTGACATCCTAGCAGGTATCAGCAAGTGCACAATTCCCTGCACTTTAGTAACTGGTCACCTTACCTCCATTTTCACTGCAATAAACTACATACCGAAAAATATGAGGCATGTAGAAGATACTTTGACTTCTCTTGAGCCTTAGGCCCGCCCAACTCTTGCATCAAAGATTAAAAGAAATGGAGTGCCTTGACACACTTTTGTGATCCTTGTGATCGAACAAAAAGAAAATTATCCATATAATGGGACACTTGGGAATGAGATGATCGGAATGAGAAAATCCCTTGCAGAAAAAGAGCTTAAATCTCCGAACAGCTGACTAGAGACTGCACAACCCGCAGGCAAAACTTTGTTGACAAAGAAATGTCCTTGAAAGTGTATGTTAAGGAATTCAAAGTCTTGTGGATGAACTGGAAGTAATGTAAAAGCAGATCTAATGTCACATTTTGGCTAACTCCGCACTTGAGCTGGCCTTCTTTCCAGACCAAAAGCTACCTCCACTAAAACAAAATGCACCACAGTGTCTTCCTTGGTGATAAAATCGTTCACAGACAAAAAGTTGTAGCCAGGAAAATGTTGTATCAAGTGAAAATCTCCTTAAGTCTTTCTAGGAACCATCCCCAAAGGAGAATTGATAAGTTTGTGAAGAGGCCAAGAAAAGAAAGGGGGCCAGCCAACCTACTCTCCGCAATTTCAGAGTGTATTATGAGTTATGACCTGTGGGAATTGTTCAGCAGATTTTAAATTTAGAGCAAACCTGCTGTGTCTAGGACCTTAATAATTTGATCTGAAAACCTTCTCTTTAAAAC